>NC_083724.1:51653084-52273441 GCF_028564815.1 Eubalaena glacialis
GAAAAACAAATATTGTATATTAACGCATGTATGTGGAACCTAGAAAAATGGTACAGATGAGCCGGTTTGCAGGGCAGAAGTTGAGACACAGATGTAGAGAACAGACATATGGACACCAAGGGGGGAAAACTGCGGTGGGGTGGGGATAGTGGTGTGCTGAATTGGGCGATTGGGATTGACATGTATACACTGATGTGTATAAAATTGATGACTAATAAGAACCTGCAGTATAAACAAACAAACAAAACAACTAATACTAAACTTTCATTGGGTTATTTGTATGGAAATATGTTAATATAAATGTTTCAGACATTACATGAAATTTCTAAAAATCTTATATGTTCTGGTATAATGTTATAAGTCATAATCCTAGTTATTACTTTAAAATGTATATCTCAGAAATAACTAATTTTCTTGTCAACTGCATTATTATGAACTTTCATCAAATCTTTAACCGTGGTCATTTTTAAGTCTTTTGTCATTTACACACAGTTCTGGGTGTACTCTGATGCTTTTGTAAGTATGTTCCTATAAAAGGGTTTCATCTTCAGGAAATTCATGGAAAAGACTCTGACAAGTACAGGTTTCTGGTACCTGACTGTACTGCTGAACTGAATGAATAAGCATTTTCAGAACTCTAATGAAAAACTGATGAGCTCATAAAAGTGCTAACAAAAGATCAAGATGAAAAAAAAAAATTAATTACATGGGACTGAGTGAACTGATGAGGATGAGTATAATTTTTGTGACTTTCTGGTTGAATTTAAAAAAAGAAAAAATCCCACAAGAACTCAGAGGCAAAGAATATACAAATCAATTTTCACTGCAAAGTAAAGGAGCTGTTGCAGTGGAGGATTACTGGACTGAATGTCAATATTATGACATAGTATGAGTGTGTTTCATGTTTGGTAATTGCAATCATTGTTGCTTTTGTTGTGGTCATCCATGTACAATGCTTGGTGTCAGTCTATTTATCTCTTGTAAAAATAAAATACAGTGTGTGTGAAAAAAAAAAAAAAAGAGATAGTTATAAACTGTCCTGCGTATCTGATGTTATTTCATATTTGTCAGTTATGTAACAATAAAAATAATAGTTAATTTATTGAAAAAAAAAAGAAAAAAAAAAAAAAAGAATGGATAAGGGTAAGGCATTCCTTAGTCTTTATAATCTTTATTATCTTCTTTAATACTATGTTTGGTTATCTAAGTTATATCATAACCCACAAACAAAAACAATACAGCTAAATCCTCAACCACAGAATCCACAGATGCGAAGGGCAGAGGGAAGCTGATTTTCCATTCTAGTCGCTGAGAATAGAGGCCTGAAAGAGAGTGCACAGGGGCAGTTCTGGGACTGTGGGGCACACTTATTCCTTTACCTAACCGGACTAGGGAAACTTCTTCAAGCCATGTATTATACTGGCATGTTTATTCCACAATCTAAGCTGTTTCTAAATTAATCAACTCTTCACATAGCCTTCTAAAGCCAAGTATCAGTTCAGTCATAGATTCCCTTAGGCCAGGGTTTCTCAACCTTGGCACCACTGACATTTTAGACTGGATAATTCTTTGTTGTGTATGTGGGGTCTGTCCTGTGCATCGTACGATGTTTAGTAGCATCCCTGGCCTCTTCCCACTAGATGCCAGTAGCGCTACTTCCTCCAAATGGGACAATCAAAAATGTCTCCAAACATTGGAAAAAGTTCCCTGAGGGGAGGGGGACAAACTTAGCCCTGGTTGAAAACCACAACTTCATCTAAGTGCAAAACTCTCATAATATACACCAAGATAAGTCACCTCCTATCCGCTGGTGAAAGTACCGTGTTGATGCTTAATTTGTTGTCTGCGTATATGGTGTCCATATCAAAAGAATGCCTTGCATGTTAGGTTTATCAAGAACAATGTCTTAAAGTTTCACAGTTGTTGTAATTCATGTTGTGTTGCACCAAGCCAAGTGCAAAACCTAATTACTGAAGTGATTTATAAACAAAAAACCAATGATAGAGCAGGACAGGAAAGTGCACTCTGTCCACCTTTGTCATGATCCTGGTCCTTAAAAATGCTGCTGGCATAGTGTGTGTGTGCAGACGAGCCTGCCCACCCCCCCTGCCTTCCATGTCTACTTGCACACGTACACACAAACAGGGGCTACTGTGGCCCAGAGCAGATGACTCTCCAGTTCTCCAGGGTAAATGGCACAGGAAGTATTTTGGCCACCTGCTCAGGAGAAATGCCCACGTGGAAATCCACATGAAGGGTGTCTCTGGGGCAGATGGCTTGGTCTGCTCACCCGAGTGCGGCCATGCAAGGGGCTGGCAACAAGTGCAGCGTGCTGAGAAAGGCTGAGGACCCAGAAACTTGCAACTTAAGCTCCAGCTCTGCTTCTTGACTCAGCACATTCTTGGCTAGAGATAAGTATTTGGGCTTTTACTTCCTTACATGTTAATGAACAGTTTTATCAGAGGCATTTCCAACTCTTAACAGTTTAAGTTTCTAAGAATATAATGCAGACAAATGTCACTCCCACCCACCCCACAATCTCCTTTCTAAATTAATCATTCCTGTTATTTCCACCTCGAGTGACGATGAGTATTCTCAATTCAACAGAAACTGCAAAAATGCACAAGATATCCAATTACTTTCAAGAAAAAGGACTAATCCTGTCATCGGAGGTGATGACCTTGTTCCTATTTTTTTGCCCAAGATTAAATCTCTGTGGAGAGCTAGTGTTCCATTTTCAAAGAACTACTAAAAAGGTCCATTCTAGTTAACCCAAACTGTGAGCTGAAAGATGGAAAATACCAGTCCCATGGTACATATGAAGTCACCAGAGTATTTATAGCCCTTGATTCCAACCTAGGGATCACTTGACTCTATACCCCATGGAGAGATTTTCCATATATCATTTCCTTCTTCCAGACATGCTTCATAAACGTGACCTGCTTCTGTAAACACCGAAGAAATCACACGGCAAATGGTACTGTGGGAGATGCATAATAATACAGGAAATGAAGGACAACATCTGTACTATCTCCAGCAGCGAGGTCAACGTTTGGTTTTCAAAACTGTGTTCAAAGATTGAAAAGCAATATGGCTCATGTTACTACTGTAACATGAAACAGTAAATTTTTGAACACATGAGCCATATTTGCTTTTTAATCACATGGAATAGTATCAGAAGCCCAGTTTCATGCTCACACCTTGTAAAATGATCTCTTATCTACGTAAATTTATTACAGAAAGAGGTAGGTCCTGGAGATATGTTTATTACTCTTATTGATTGGAGGGAGGGAGTTAAATAGAAGCGAGAGGGGAAAGAGAGGAGGAAAAAGAAATACAGACAGGAGATAGTCTATACCTCAGGACCCCTACACCAAGGCCTACTGAGAGTCTCAGACAGACATGATAAAGGGATGGCAAAGTGCTCTAGGTACACAGAGAAAGACGCTGTTAAATTATATTAAGATCGACCCCTAAATATGTCCATGTCCTAACCCCTAGAACCTATGAAACCTAAGAGAATGTTAACTTAGAAGGCAAAATTTTACCCTACAAGGTTGCAGATGCAATTAAGGATGCTAATCAGTTGAACTTGAGATGGGGAGACTGTCCTGAATTATGCAGATGGGCTCAGTGTAGGAAACATGGGTCCTCAAAAGTGAAAAAAGAAGAGGCAAAAGAGAGGGTGAGTGAGATGTAAAAAGGACTCAGCTGCCATTGCTGGCTTTGAAGATGGAGGAAGGGACCACAAATCAAAAAATATAAGTGGCCTCTAGGAGCTGGAAAAGGCAAGGAAATGGATTCTCCTCTAAAGCTTCCAGAAAGGAATGCAGCCCTTTGGGACACCTTGATTTGAGCTCAGTGAGATGGTACTGGATATCTACCATACAGAACTGTAAGATAATAAATTTGTGCTGTTTTAAGCCACTAAGATTGTGGAAATTTATTGCAGCAGGGAAACTAATGCATGTATTAATTTTAAAACACTCAATACTTTTAGGTCCTGTCTACCTGAGGCACCCCACCTTTTCATTCCACCAGCCCCAAAAGGATGGATCTATTTATAAACAAAATGTTCTACTGAGACCTGTCTGGAATGGTTTATCTTTTTTTTTTTAAGGCAAAAGTCACACGCTGGCAGCACACAGTAAGTTTAAACACACTGAAGTCAGACCAAGGGGACTGACTGTTGGCTGACTATCTCTTTCTTTAAACTCAATACTTACAAAATTATTTCCAAGGCATTCTTCACAGCTAATTTGCACTGGGCTAAAATTAAGGAGATGGGTTTATATCTCTATGGTACCAGTGAATGGCAGAAAACAGGCTCTAAATGACCATTTGTTGAATGAATGAATAGATGGGTGACGGGTTTGACATGGAAGAGTATACATCTGGCCTTCTGGATGGGAGATGGTCTCTACAGGACCTCTGTGGACTAGAGATGACCAAGGATGGACCCAATAGGAACACAGCACTCTGGTCTTTCTCCTTTTCTTTCCATGAGGCCACTTCTGTATCTTAGTCTCTGGTTATGTCACGATTCCCCTAGGCTTGAAGAGCAAGTGGGGTAGGGTCACAGTGCCATGCTTTATACACATTTATTTTAAGCTTATACACACTTCAGTTTATTTTATTTTCTTACAAGATTGTCTTGTAAGTCTCATGACAGGCTTTTGATCATTTTCTGGTGTACTCATTTTCCCTGGACCATAGAAAAAGGGGGAAATCTCCACTTTTTCCCACAGAGGATTAACCTTTTTAAACCCATAGAGTCATTTGAGTTTCTAATCCACAGGGTATTTAAGAAAGGGTGGGAAAGTATGCAAGATATTATCGCCTTTGCACCAAAGGAAAACTAGCACAGACTTTCTTAAAACAGTTGAGAAGTAAAATGTAACCTCCCGCCCACCTTTCACCTTCTTCACTTTCACTTTTCCATAGCATCCTTCATGCACTTAATAAAGCAATTGCTGCAGGGGATGATCACAGAATCAAAACCAAACAACAAACAAAACAACATTAAAAACCTGAGCAACTTAAAGGGCATTTGGTTGTCATCCACATATCAATTTTACAAATGAAGAAAGAGAAGACCAAATATAATACAAAATTACATTCAAAAGTAAAACTGAGATCAATAAACAAAGAATTTCAGGTGGAAAAAATATGTTCCCCCTCCTTTTTTCCCCCAAAACACAATTTCTGAGGAGAATGGTTTCAACAACTTGCCTACCCCAGAATAGCTCGCGGAAGGCATTAAACCTTAAGATAATTTCCACACAGATTACTCTAGTATGGGGGAAAGATCAGCAGGCCTATAGGAAGAAATTCTAAAAATTGTCCCAAACTATGAGGAAATAATGCAATTATCCTCTCCATCTGAACTGATACCAAATCTAAATTAAACAATATTTTATGAAAAACATGGTTTTATTATTTTCAAGTACTTAGAGTATCTCAAAAAGAGAACTGTGTTTCCAGTGACTGCCTTTTCATTGCCTGCTTAAATCAATTTTATAAAAAAGTCAATATCCAATTAAGGTTTACAAAAAAACTTTTAATAAAACTAGAGTCAGGAAGAAATTTTCTTAATATGAAAAACAATTATTGAGCTACGTGACAACATTATACTATTGGAAGCACTAGAGTGACACTTCCCAAATGCATTTGACCAAGGGATTTGCATTTACGTATCAATTAATAATGTGTGTGTGCCAAAGAATGCACTCTGAGAAACAGTGCAAGAGCCATTTGCCCTTTAAACTCATGAACAAGACAAGGCTGTCCTTTTATCATGAAGATTCTTTGATACTATTTT
Organism: Eubalaena glacialis; assembly: GCF_028564815.1. Classification (NCBI taxonomy): domain Eukaryota; kingdom Metazoa; phylum Chordata; class Mammalia; order Artiodactyla; family Balaenidae; genus Eubalaena; species Eubalaena glacialis. Next base: position 51,658,906 of record NC_083724.1, read on the forward strand.
GGAAGATCAAGCTAGTAAAATAAGACAAGGAAAACAAATACAAAATGCTGGTTACAAGGAGGAAAATTATAATCCACAAATATGATTATTACCTGTATTATTCAAGAATCAATCATGGACCTAGTGGAATAGTTTTAAAAGATCGAGTTGGCAGTTTATAAAATATACGCACACGAATCAAGATCTTATACATTTCTAGTTAGAAAATGCAATGGGAAAAAAAAAAAAGAATCCTATTCACAATAGGAATAAAAAAATCCCAAAACAGTAACCAAAAAATCCCACATAAATTACTCAGAAGTATATTTAACCAAAGAGAGGTACAAAATCTTTGAACAAAAATTTACTGAGGCGCAGAAAAGACAATAAATATATAGACATTTCATTCTTGGAAGAATAAAGATGCTACTTCTCCCTAAATTCATTAATAAGTTTAATTTTAACAAATATCACAATAGAAATCTTTTTAGAGGAAATGACCTTAGAAGTCAAAAGTTCAATTAAAGTGATAAATATAAAAACATCAATCAGGAAATTTTTGAAAATTAAAAATACAATGGGAGGTCTTACATTATGAATATTATAATTAAAACAAGGCATTACTAGCACAAAACTAAGAAATGAGAGCAAAGACAAAAGCTTTAAGGGAAATATCAAGAAATCTGACTTTATAAATCTTGAGTTAAAGAAAATTAAAAGCCTAATCTAAAACCAGAAAAACACTGGCAACAAAAATGCAAGCCTTTCATATATAAGTAGCTCTTAAAACAGATAATCCTCAAAACAAGACATACAAGCTAATAAAAATCATCTGAAAAAAATGGTCAAACTTACTAGTGGTAAAAATAAATGCAAATTAAAATGAAAATTAGGGCATTTTTCACCTATCCTGTTGACGAAGATTTTTGAAAAGAATTGTGCTCAGTATTGGTGAGGACCTGGGAAAATATGCGCTCCCCTGATCAGCTAGAGGGAGTCTAAAGTGGGATAGCTTTTTGAAAGGTAATTCAGTAATAGTGCTAAGATGGCCAGACAGTTTAACTTGGTTCATGAGGTCAGGGGCCAAGTCCCTTGTATTCGCTGCTGTATTCCTGCTGCCTAACACCAGTAGGTGCCCAGATTTATCTACTGAGTAAGAACACATGAGGAAATAGGTATCCTAAGGCCTTGGAAAGCTGAGAACAAAGATGCTATCCTGCCTGGGCCATTGGGTGCTGAATGCTCTCTGGTCATTTGAGTTTCAAATCCACAGGGTATTAGAAATCAAAATCAAAATCACTCAAGGTGATTTTGCTGAGGATGAGTCTGGGTCAATAAGTAGGAAGAGTGTGGATGGTTGTAATGTTTGCTATTCAAGAGTAGATTGCTAAATTCCTCCTTCATGGGGCTGGAAGCCTGAGGGTAAAAGGTTACGGCCTGGTACCTCACATTTGGCCAGACTCTGCCTTGGGCACCAACCACTGTGTGTATCCCTGAAAGGATTCTGAAGTCCAAGGGATGCTCCACTGGCATATGGTCCGTCTGCTGCTGTTCTGTGCAGCCACGTGTCTTCTGGCAGGATACCTTTCCCTTGGCTAGAGCAACCAGGAGCTTTATCATACTGTGTAGTTTCTTCCCACCCATTTGTAAACTTGCCTGAAACATTCCAGAACCTCCGTAATCCAAATAAATAAATAAATAAATAAATAGCAATACATATGCCAATGGAAGTATTCAATATGCTTTTAAAAGCCTGCTTAAAATTAAATGAATGAATAAGAAGTGTGGTGATAAACATCAAGGTGGCTTAGGTAGGCATATTCCAGATTTCGAAAGGAAATGGAAACTTAAGACATTTTTATATGTAAAACTCCCTTGAAAAACAGGATTTCATCTTACCAAGCAAAATTTCAGAAGACTTCATCCTTTGATTTTGTTCACAAATGCAACTTCACTGCTTCAAAATCTCTTTTGTATTTACAATCTTAAGACACCCCTAATTTATATTACAGTTATATCCAAATTAAATGTTCCATAGAACAGAGGAGGGGAGGGAATGGTGGAATAGATTTGTTTTCAGGTTTCAAATAATTAAGTTAAAAATAAGGAAATGATCTTGGGGGAGGACTGTGCTGATGGTGTTGCTTAGTTTTTCCATGATTTTCTTGAAAATGCATGTAACGCAAAGCTGGACTTCCCTGCCCATCCCCACTTCTCCCCTCCTGCTGTCTTCAGTGACACACCTTCACCCCATTCTACTGCACTCTGTGTCCTTGGAAAGAATGACTTCTCATTTCCTCAGGAGAATTCCACTGGCCCAGGACGAGCAGCTAGAACACTTAAAGGCAGAGACAGATGAGGAGAAAGGGCTCTTGAAACACTATACAGTTACCTCAGACTATTTCAGACCCTGGGTGATGGTAAAGCTACAACAGAAGACCTCAAATTTTTATTTAATATGCTGGAAAGCAAAGAAAACATTTCCCCTTTCTGGATACAGTTTTTTTTTTTCCAGGTTTCTTTAATGGACAAAAGTTAGATTTCCTTTTGCCACTGAATCCCACTGCTTTTCGAAAACGACCTGTCAATAGTAGGAACTGCCATCAAGAGAGGACAGAGTCCCAAGCTACCTGGAATTCCAAATTTGAGCAGGGTCCCAGTATGGAGGAGGGGGCACTAATATCTGTTGTTTCACTAAGAGTTGAGTTCTACCGGGTCTGCCAGGTCCTTGCTCTCAAGTGGCTTAAGTTCCATTGTGGGTGAGTGGGGATCCAGCAACAAGAGTAGAGATTTAACATTTGTACAGCCAACTACTATCTTCCAAGTGCCTTCTCATACATCCTCAGATCTAATGCTCAAACCACACTGTGGTACTCCTGGGCCCAGACACTCATTGTCTTGCACGAGGCTGAGTTCATAAATGGCAGAGCCAGCCCGACTGCCCGGCCACACCACCTCTCATCCATGGCTGGTGAGGAAAGAGGCAGGAAGACCCAAGGGCCGGCACTCTCATCACTGCCTGTTTTTGGGTCCTGAGTGCAGCTTTAAAGTCTGCACTCCTCCACGATTTTGTGAGGGATGTAGCTGCTTTTAAAACTGCTAAGTTATTATTCCCTCTCCCTCCCTCTGAAATAGCAAACCTGAAAAAATCATGGATCCTGTTTCTTTCCAAACTTTTGTAACTTTATGTTACAAACTTTATGGAAGATCATAAGGGAATGACTTGGCCAGCTGTGTTTATTTCAGGAATCTGACACTCTGGAGGAGAGGGTATTAGGAGGTAATATGAAAATGTGGGTGTTCCTTAGTCTGGGGGCCTCTCTTTTCCATCTGTCTCACCAATTCCTGTGAATCAACCGCTTGACAAACTGAAGCAGAACCCTGGACTTCTCCCCGGTGTCCCAAATCCACACTTCCAACTGCCTACTTGATTCTCCCCTTTGATGGCTCACTGACACCCCCAAACTGACGTGTCCAAATTGGAGACCTTGATTTTCCCTCACAAACCTTTCCCCACACCATTCCTTTCCATCTTGATAAATGGCCACAAAATCCACCCAAGTGCTCAAGTTAGAATGCTGGGCTCATCAGTCATTCCTGTCACCTCACCCCCACATGCAACCATGAGCCAGCCCAGTCCATCCTAACTCTGAAATATACCTCGAACTTGTTTCCTTTCCTTCTTCCTCTTCCTAGCCTACAACCTCAGCTTAGGCCACCGCCTATTTCTCTAACCCAGGGTTTCTCCAATTAGCACTACTGACGTTTGGGGCCAGACAGTTGTTTTGTGGGATTGTCCTGTGCATTGTAGGACGTGTAGCAGCATCCCTGGGCTCTAGCTGCTAGACACCAGGAGCACCCCCTGCCCACAGTTGTGACAACATTGTCTAATGACCCTGGGGGACAAAACCAGCCCCAGTTGAAAGCCACTGCTCTCAGCTCAGGCTGCCTCTCTCTTCCATGCTTGGGATGCTCCATCACACTGGGCTCTCCTTCAGGTCCTTGAATCCACCCACTCCTTCCTGCCTCCAAGGCTCAGCGGATGCTGTTCTATCAAGAACCCTCTCAATTCCACTCTTCTGTCAGCTGGCTCCTTCTCAAGCTTGTGATTCCAGACCTGTGTCACCTCCTTAGGCTGCCTTGAATACCTCGTCTAAAAGGTAGCAGTCCTGCCTGTGTTTATTTTCTCCATAACACTTTTAAAGGTAGTAATAATTTTATTATGCTTACTTTTTCAGGTCTGTCTCTACCACAACAAAGAAAGCAGGGCCAGGATTATGTCTGTCTCGGCCTCTGTCCTACCTCCAAGGTCTAGCTCAGTGCCAAGCTAAACAAATATTCACCAACTAAATAAATGAGTGAACGCATGGACGTACAATCAGACGTATGTCTTATAGCCCAGGCACTGACCACACCCTTAAAATTGACAAAGCCACAATATGAAAAATTAGCTCAGGAGAACTAGAATGTCACCTAGACAGCCTATATTTCAGCTCTGTGCTCAATAACCAAATGTACCCTGATCCATAATGCAAAGCAGATGGCAGCACATCTTGGATGAAGAGAAAGCACTTGCATAAAAGTAACAGTAGTTCCATCTTCTCTGCACTGGGAAATAAGTACAGTTAGACCCTATGATTGAACCCAATTCCTTATAATTCCTTATATTCCTTATAATTGGACCCAATTTATATCTCTGGGTGTCTACATGTATATATGTCTCAGGAATTGAGCAAAATAAATTCAGGAGGGCAAAGGACCTTAATATTACAGTCCCCAGAGACCACACCAATCCCTTTTTCTTCTCTCCCTAGTGCTATGTGTCTCAGGGGTGATGGCTTCCATGCAGAGGGTGAGCCATCTCATCTTCCTTTCATAACAAAAGTCTCAGACGCAGTGAACTGAACTCACCAGAAAAGCCAGGTGTGTCATCTGAGGGAACTTGATTCCCACAGGGGAAAATAACTTCTAACTTGGGTCACCCTTTGACCCAATGCTTCCTTTATCAGGTCTTTTTAGCTACTGAGCAGATTATTAGTAAGTTATTACCCCCCTGTGACAGTCTACCGAATAGTTAGCTTTTAAAACATGTTCTCCTAATTCGACAGTTCAGAATATGTCACCCCCTCCAAGTAGATCTCATCCCTTCCTGACAATTTTGAGTTCTGTGGTCAAGAATAATTTTTGAAGTTATGACTTTATTCGTCATTTTATTTCCAGTGTTCTGCTCAGTGCCCAAGGGATCGATTTGTTTTTCATTTCAAAATTACTATGCACTTTCTAGAAAAAAGTATTCTTGAGGTTATAGTTCAGATTCTATATTCAGAGGTGAGACACTTTGGAGGAGACAAGTTGGCTTCTGAACCACTAAATTAGGGAAATCATGCTCTAAAATTGTTGATTTCCATTCATTTTTCCCTTTCCAAAGATGGCTGGGTTTATCTGTGCCACTGGCCCCCATCATTCTACTGGATAATTGAGAATTTTCCATTTTAACGTCATAGGCACCACAGTGTTCAGAGGAGAGTGTACTGGTTAGGGTCTGACAGACCCTAGAGAGTGACAATCAGGGTGAAAATCCCAGCTTTATTCTGCCACTTACTGGTTGTGTGCCCCGGAGCAGGTTAACTTAACCTCTCTGTACCTCAGTTTTCTCATCTGAAAAATGGGAATAATAGTACTACTTCATAGGGTACTTATAAGAGTAAATGAGTTAATAATTCTAAGTGATTAGAATGGTGCCTAGAACATGCTAAGCACTTAATAAATGTTAGTTCTTATTACTAGCATAGCTTTGAAAATGCTTCCAACTGGTAATAATTATACTTTAATTTGCTGAATTAATAGATTTCTGGCTAGAATAAACCCACTGGAGTCTGAAAAATAAGATGCTTCCAGCAACCAATGATTCTAACTTCATAAAACATCAAAAGTCCTGAATAAGCACATGGCATATGTCCTATTAATGTCTATTAAGTAGATATAAGCCGAGAATCTAACATACATTGCCTGTCATCTTTTTTGGAATCCAGAATGAAGAATTCCAGAATTTTAACTATCTATGATCTTACGCAACATCTTAAGAGCCACTTTTAAAAATCCTTGTTAAGTATCCAGGCGAGGGAAGAGGGGTGGTAGTGATAAAAATGGTCAAGCCCTGAGCATTGGGACAGGAGCCTGCTGACCAGATCAGAACCAGCTGGCCAAGCTGTGCAGGGAGGCGTGCAGATCACCCACGGATATTAACCCTTTTAACTTGAAAACAAAAGCACCCTTGTGCCCTGAGAGCAGGTGCTCCAGCTCAGACGCTACAGAAACACTGGAAACCCCAGCTTCCCAGCCCGTCATGAACACCAAATGCAACAATGCAGTGGTTCTTATTGCCCCCAAAGGAAACTGTGCAGCAAGTTTAGGGTGTAGCATATTATCCCCTGGAGTCAGTGTTTGGGGGACTTTCCATGGTTAACCAGGATGCAGAAGCGTGGCAAACCTGGGTGGCTTAACATACAGATGCTCCCTCCGAAGTGAATGCTAAAGGAGGTCACTGAGCAATGAACAGCTCAGGGAACCACCCTGGGGGCGCGGGTGGCTTCTCTTCCTATTTAGAAGCTGCTGATAGTTTTTGCTTAATTACCTGCCACTTCTTTCTTAAAAGTCATCAAGGCAGGAGCTTCCCTGGTGGTGCAGTGGTTAAGAATCCGCCTGCCAATGCATGGGACACGCGTTCGAGCCCTGGTCCAGGAAGATCCCACATGCCACGGAGCAACTAAGCCCGTGTGCCACAACTGCTGAGCCTGTGCTCTAGAGCCCGTGAGCCACAGCAGCTGAGCCCACGTGCCGCAACAAGAGAAGCCACCGCAATGAGAAGCCTGCGCACCGCAACCAAGAGTAGCCCCCGCTGGCCGCAACTAGAGAAAGCCCTCGTGCAACAACGAAAACCCAACACAGCCAAAAATAAAAATAAATAAATTTATTAAAAAAAAAAAAGTCATCAAGGCAGATTTGAAATCATTTGCTTTAGGACTTTTCAAGGAAGAAGACAAGCACAGGTGATCTTCTATGGAAGCTGAGGGATTTGGAGGGAAGATCTGTACAAAGGGGTGGATGGCAATGGTAAATGATTATACATGCTTCTAAACTGAACGAGATTATCTAAAAACTCCCCCTCTCTGAATGGTGCAGCTCATCTCCTTGCTGCCTAATTTTCAAAGCACAAAGGCAGCCCACCATTAGAAGCACATCTTTCTTATTTCCGAAGCCACTGCTGCTGGGAAGGAAAGACTGTCTTCTTCCAGCTCCGTCTACTCTTTGATGCCCAGGCCAGACCAGAGCCAGCTTCAGGATGCTAAGTGACAACACTTCTCCCCGTAAGCCCAGTGCTGGGGGAGGAAGTCACACTGGCTGCCGTGCTCAGTTCTAACAGAACTAATCTGATTGGAAATCAGAGGCTGAGGGATTCTGCTTTTGCTAATACAACAGTCACTTCACTCCTTGGCATTCCACTTTTCCCAGGATGTGTTCACATCTGTTAAATTGTTTGATCTTCACAGAGCTGTGAGCAGGTATTAATTACATTTCATCAATGAGAAAAATTAAGATTCAGATCAATTAAGGAAAATGCCTACGATGATACAACTAGTATCTAAAAGAGCTGGGGTTTCCCTGGTGGCGCAGTGGTTAAGAATCCTCCTGCCAATGCAGGAGACACAGGTTCGAGCCCTGGTCCGGAAAGATCCCACATGCCGCGGAGCAACTAAGCCCGTGTGCCGCAACTACTGAGCCCACGCACCACAACTACTGAAGCCCGCGTGCCTAGAGCCCGTGCTCTGCAGCAACAGAAGCCACCACAATGAGAAGCCCGCGCACCACAATGAAGAGTAGCCCCTGCTCGCCGCAACCAGAGAAAAGCCCGCGTTCAGCAACGAAGACCCAACGCAGCCAAGAATAAAATAAATAAATAAATAAAATAAAATAAAATAAAAGAGCTGGACTCACATCTACCCTCCACTTAAAAGGGTAGTTGAGTTTGGCTGAAAAACCTTGTCGCTGCTACCATTCTGATAATTCTTTGTTGTGGGCTCTGCCCTGGGCATTGTAGGTTGCAGCATTGCTGGCCTCTACTTCCTAGATGCCAACGGCACCATGCCCCCAGTTTTGACAACCAAAATGTATCCAGACATTGACAAATGTTCCCTGGGCACTGGTTGAGAACCACTGGGTTAGGGTGTTTTGGATTAAGGTGAATTAGGAATAACACTTGGAATGCCAAAGGATCACTCTTCCTATAGACCAATGTAGTTGCTATTGATGACAAGGGCCGCGTAATGCAAAGACAAAGCTGTCTCTGTTAAGCTACAGAGTGTAGCTCCACAAGGCGGAAAGCAAGGGTCTTATTTCTGGAAGTCGTGGCTTTCTAGAGTCTGAAGGGAAGCAAGAGCAGTCAGGGCTTGGGACACATGCTAACCCCTCCATCCCACCGCTTCTTCCCATCTTAAAATGTTATTTATTCAATTTTTGAATAGACAAAACATTCATATAGTTCAAAATTAAATAGCCATCAAATGTATATACAGAAAAGCTTCCCTTGACTCAAGATTCCCACCACCCATTTCTCCCCAGAGGCAGTCAATGTTGATAGCTGCCTGCGTATCTGTCAGAGATGTTTTATAAAAGAGCTTGTATTTAAATAAATGCTTCCTCTTAGTTCAAAGTATCGCTGAGTCATGACTTCACTCATGTTTGAAAAGTCATAAGGGACATCTCCCTTGCCATGTGGTAAGAGGCAGGCATTGTCCTCCTACCTGGTCCCTGCCTGCCTCCACTGAGAGGGACACTGGCTGAGACAGTGGATTTACATGACAACCTAGGTCTTAAAAAACAAAACAAAATGAAAAAAACTTGGGGAATTTGGGTCAAGGACCCTGTTTGTATCCAGAGTGGTCAGTTTCCTACTAGGTCACTCTAGGTGCTCTCATCACGTGTGCCCATCCTGGCGGAAACCGCTTAACAAGCTTCAGGCCACACCTGAAGTCAGGGTGTTGGTGCCAAAGGTGGGCCCTCCAGACCTAAAGTAGCCTGTGGTAGTCATCAAAACCAGAATCTCCTAGTGGGGGCCTGTTGTGGGTAGGCCCAGGATGGAAGGAGGAGTAGAGGAGGGGGGATGACAAGCCTGGAATGACACCTTTGGGATGGAGAGGTGACAGAGGGAGGAAAGCAAATGGCGGCACTAAAAACTTCCCACGTCTGTCCACGGCCAGCCGACTGGGAAACACTGATCGATTCCGACGGACACGTCACCAATTACGACATCATATGGCTGGAGCTTTTCATCATCTTCCTGACAAAGAACTGCTAGGGGACCTGGGATAAGCCATTGAACTACGCTGACATGTTTGCTTTGGAAGGGTCGGGGGAGCGGGGTGGGCAATTTCCTCACATACAAAAGAGAAAAAACTCCGACCTCTGGCACTGGTATTTTAACTCGAGTTTAAACCATTCTTAAAGTGAACTGATGTCCTGCTTTCTGCTTCCTTCCTTCCTTATCACCTTGTTAAAAAACATCTCTTCTTCAAACTTCTCTAGTTCCATCAATGGCAGAAAATTTCTAGTAGTTACTCTGATTGGAAACTTTCAGGTCACCCTTCATTGTGGTTGAGACTGTCATTTCATCATGTCACTGATCTCCGAACCAGTGTCATGGTACCTCACTGCCTAGAGCTGCGCTGTCCAACATGGTAGGTGTTAGCCACATGTGCTTATTTAACTAAAATTAAAATTAAAAATTCCTTCCTCAGACACATGGGTCACATTTCAAGTGCCCAATAGCCACACACAGCTTGTAGCTACTGTATTAGTACGGATTATAGAACATTTCCATCATTGCGAAGAGTTCTAATGGACAGTGCTGGCTCAGAACATGAAATCCAAACTCCTCCAACCAGCACTCAAAGCTAGCTGTCACTTAGAGCCAGCCCATACTTCTGAAATTGCCTCTGCTTTCCCCAAACAACAACATGTAGCTTTGTCTAGGTCAGACTCTACTGTCCCTCCAACAAATCACATTCATCCCTGATTCTGTGCCTGTGCCCATCGGATTCCCCATCATTGAGACAAATGACTGGGTTAGTCAATGCACAGTCATCGAATGAGTGGCATTTTCTGCCATGACAAAAAGCAATGAGGCATGTAAGAACTTTTTATCCCAGCAAAATGTTCTGCTAACAAACAAGTCCAAGAAAAGGACTTTTCCCCCAGAAGACTGTAAGGAACTTGGGGCTTGTCAGGACTTGCTAGAGGATTAAGTGAAATGCCACTTGTCTTGGCACTTCATACCACTTTGAGTTGTTATTTAATTTTTTTCACATGGGCCTCCTATCTATTTTTTTCTCTTAAATAAATTGTATGGATATAGGAAGCAGAGACCAGGCCTTACACGCATATCTTTTGCATCTTCCTCTCCTATCTCACTTCTCTACCCAAACAGTGCAGAGATTGCAAACTGGCCACCATGTGAGGACCAGATATGATTGATACAGTTTGTTGCTTTTTCCAGAGTGTATTTTTTTTTTTGGTAAGAACGGAAAGGTTGCTTTATTCAGGAGGCCAGCACCTGGGGACATGGTGGACTCCTGTCCAAAAACTAACCACAACATTCTCCTAGACCATGAAAGTTTTTAAAAGGAGAATCATTTGGGGAAGGGGCCAGAGTCTTTGTTATCTTCCACTATGTACAGTCTTTCTTCCAGAGTGTATTTCTGAACAATTTTGAATCGGTTGCCAATCTTTAACAATTAGGAGATTTTACACCAGAATCTACATTTTTGGTTTCTTGAAAAATCAGTTATCTGGCAACCCTGGGTGAGGACTCATGCAAAGCTCTATTAGCTCACGTTTAAGGCCACCTGTTCCCTTTATAAAAGGAGTGTATTCTCCTGTTTACCACCTTCCCCCTGCTTGTTTTACTCCCTTGTTACCTGCCTGGCCCCTTAAGGCCTCTGCATTTACAATTCTTGTGGAAGACACCCAATAAATGAACTGAGAACAGAAATACTACGCTCTGTAACGAAGCCAGGCGGCCCTTAGCGCCTGTCTTCATGGGCATCATGTTTATTCTAAGCAGCTAAAATCAGAATTCTTATCTCAGCCATTCGCTGAGGACATTAACCTTCCCAACTGATTTTAGCTATTCTTCCTGGGCTTGTCAGGAACTGATAATGGATTAGAGAAATGGTCAGCTGGAAGAACAAAAAGCAGGCAGCCTAAATAATCCCATGCAAATAATTGAAACTCAGAGAGCATAGCAGTGTTCCATGAACTCTGAGTGTTCCCTAAAAACACGTGGACATCACAGCACTCATGATGCTGAGTGCTGCCGGCAGCTGCCCAATGAATCTTGACACAGAAAGCCTAAACCCGCTCATTAACTCTAACCCATATTGATTTCTCCTCTTTGAAGCTTTGTTATAGACTACTGTGTTCTAAAACTGTTTTCATGTCTTGGCTCTCCCACTCAACCGTAAGTTCCTTATAAACTCCTTTGACATTCTTCTCACGCCTAGCACCCAAGATCAGAGTGTTCTTAACCTGGATTGGCTTCAGTCACAGGTAAAATCCAATTGGTCATCAAACTCCTCATTAAAAATGAGCATACCCCATGGTCAGGGCTTCAGGGCTGGGAAAGAAAGTTAATTTTAAAGTATTTGTAAAAGGGACAATAGTTAATGAAATGCAAGGGACAACAGTTAATAAATAGTTAACGAAATGAAATAGTTAATGATAAGCCTTGATGACACCCACCTAATCTGTTATCATTCCCAGTTTTCTGTCATCTGCACACTTGCAAAGTATAAACTTGATGTCTTCATGAAGGTCATGGGTAAAAATTATGAAGCTACACAGGGTCAACTCGCATCATGCCAGTAGAGACAAGAATGTTCCAGGTACCTTTAAATCAAGATCCACTAAACTTGAGAAGTCTCCGTATCTGCGACCAATTTAATGATTCTTTCATAATAGGAAATACAGTTAATTTGACATAAACTCTATCTTTATGAACCTCTGCAGGTTTGTAAAAGACATGTGTTTCTTCTCTAAATGTACATAGCTATATGTTTACTAACCCATGCTCAAATTATGCCGAGGCACAGTCTCACATCTGGTTTCCAGAATGTACCTTTTCCTCATTTTTGAAAATAGGGATGATATTTGCTCATCTCCTGCCTTTTGATAAGTCTTCCATTCTCCCGATTTTTCAAAGCTCACACTCAATGGTTTCCCTATTCTAGCTTCAAGTTCTTTCATCTGGGACATGGTTCAGCTGGGCCTAGAGACAAACACATTTGCAGTAGCTAATGTAACTCTTACTATCACCACTCCTAACACCACCATTAACACCTCCAGTTTAAAGGCCTTTTGCTTAATGGAGAAGAATTCAGTTGAATAGTTCAGCTGAGCTGTTAACCTGTTGGCGAAGCAACACTTTCTCTAAGTGATCCCTTCTTCCTGCTTTGCATAATAACGCCATATTAACTGAGGGCTAAAGTTCTAGGCACTATGCTGTGTCTTGGTGCTTTTCTTATAGAGAGGGTCCTCCTCCTCCTCCCTTGCTAACCTTCCTTTTAAAATCAGAGGTCATCAAAAAGGTCCCTATGCCATCACCCATTTAAAAAAAAATCATTGATTTTTTATGGTCCTCTTAAGTTTCCCGCATCTTCTCTTTATTTTTCAGAATTATTTGCTGTCATACAATATGATTTTTAGTTTTTATAACCTTCCCAACATTGCTGAGTCAGATACCCTGTTAGGGACATTCATCATAGAATCATACCTATAATATTACTGAAAACCTATTTTACTAATTCTTGAGCAAGACACACTTAGTAAACTCCAAGATCGCATGGTCACATGCCTTCTATTACATTTGCATTACTAAAGAGCTCCTGTAAATCAGAACACAATCAAGAATCACAATGCATCTTGATGCTGACTGAGAAAACTGCCTGAAACTGCTCTGAAGTAATGCCAGGCTGGCAGTTTGACTATCTCTGTGTTGGTCCCATGTATGACTGAATTTACAAAGAATCTTGGGTAAATGAGATAGGGTTTCGTTTTCCACCTGTGTCTGAAAATAAATAATAATGTATTGCTGCCTCTGTTCAGATTAACGAATTTTATAAGCTGTAACATGACACTTGTGAGCTCGTGAATCTTTAACCTACTGTTCCCCAAACACATCACCACTTTGGATGGCAAGCTTTCTGTTTATACTTCTAGGTTTGGCTGAGTAGAAAAGTCAGAAGAAAAGATATACCAGGAAAAAGGGCATGTTATTCCACATGAAAATGGAGCAGGAAATACATCATGTTAGTTCCATGACCTGAATCTGTGGGCAGATCACATGGCTCATGTGACTTTATGACAAAACTTCTTGCTAGCTATCCATTACAGAGTAAAAGGCAAAAGGAAATGTTAAGGTATATTAAAGCTTCAATACACAAACCTTCTACTCCCCAGAGAGGAGGAGGGCAAGGTCTTTTAAAAGCTAAAAAGCTAAAATGTATAGTCCATTTAAAATCAGGAACAGCAGTGCTTGGGAACATATATTACCCAGTAATGCTTCTGGAACATTAGCTTGGTTGCTAGGAACCAAGAATTTATTGAAGTCAAAGAGTGGTCAGGCAAGATACTCTGGGAAGTCTAGAAAGAGATTTTTGTGAAATGGGCTGAAGACATGGAATCTGAGAGGTTTAGAAAGGGGTGAGATGAAATTCCATGCTAAAAATCTTCTTTAAAGGTAGAAAATGTTTAAAATTATGGTGGCAAGTAGCAAGCCAATTAAAAGATTCACATAGTGAACAAAGAACACTGCACACACATAAGGGCCTTCTTCTTAGGAATAAAAAGGGTTTTCAAGTAACTACCTTCTGTCAATGTTCTATATCATGGTAACTGTGATGGGCAGAAAAATGGCCCCCCAAAGATGTCCATGTTCAAATCCTTGGAATCTGTGAATATGCTACATTATGTGACAATGAGGAGTAAGGGTGGAGAAGAAATTAAGGTTGCTAATCAGATGACTTTAAAATAAAGGGATTATTCTGGATTATCCAGGAGGGCTCAATGTAATCACAAGCATCCTTTAAAGTGTCAGAGTGATAGGGCCTGATAAAGACTCAACTGGCCTTTGCTGGCTTTGAAGCTGGAAAAAAATCATGATATAGACAATGCAGGCAGCCTCAAGAAGCTGGGAAAGACAAGGAAATGAACTCTTCTCTGGAGCCTCCAGAAAAGAATGCAGCCCCGTAGACACCTGGATCTTGAACTAGTGAGACCCATGCCAGACTTGTGACCTACAGAACTGTAAGAGAATACATTTATGTTGTCTAAGCCACTAACTTTGTGGTAATTTGTTACAGAAATAGGAAACTAAGGCGGTAACTTACATACAAATGCTTTGGAGGAAGAAAAGGCTTATGGCAATATTAGCATTCTAAGCAATAAAAGTGTTCCTCTTTTTGAGCTGGAAAAAGAAGATAACACACTCACTCACCTTTTTATAGGTTTTTTCTTCATTTTGTTTCCCAGGTGCTGCATCTCCATTCTCAGCAGCAGACGACATCTACAAGAGAAAAATGTACCTATTTGAATTTAGATATTCTACTCTGAAATACAATATGCTAATAATATTGTTACCTGTTGTGGTTAATTACATTTTTGTTGTTATGCTGTTGTCTCCAAGAAAGGAAGAGATTTCTCAGAATACTAAAAAAAAATTCTGTGTTCCCCAGTCTTTCCAAAATAAAGCTTTACATATAAATCATTTTGGCAGCATATTTTACTCCATATGCTCTAAGAAAGAGGCCCTGAAAGTCCAAGCCCAGATCATATGTGTATAAGTTTCTTTCTACAAAGCCTTAAAAAATTAATTTCTTTCCCCTATTCTTCTGGTTATATATGCTTCCTGTAAAAATATCTGGAAAGTACCAAAAACATGAATCAGAACAAAAACATTACCCAGTTCTACTGCCCTTGGGCAACTCCACTATTCACATTTTGGTATGTTTGTTTCCACCTTTTGTTCTATGCACTTTCATACTAAAAATATTATGATATTGTCTTAACACAGCATTTTTCGCTGAACACTTATGTAATAAGCATTTTCCCATTTGATTATAAAAATCTCATTGTAAGAATAATTTTTTCTAGTTGCAAGAGACACCACTGGGTGAACACAATTGTGCGTTAATACTTTAGTTAACAATGCCAACACTGAAGGACAGTTGAGGTGGATCAGGGGTTTTGTTTCTACAAATAATGCAACAGTAATGATTGTGTGCTTCTATCTTTGTCCACCTTCAATGTTTTCTTGGACTAGTTTCCTAGAATTACTAGGTCACTAAAAAATTGAAAGCTCTTACCACATATTGCTAAATTTCTTTCCAAGAAGAATACACCCATTCCCACTATCAGCAATGAGTGGGAGCTGGTTTCATTACACGCTTAGCAATGACTATTATCATTTTAACTATCTTTGCTAATTTGACAGGTGAAAGGAAGCACCTCCTGATTTTAATTTGCATCCTTGAAAATTATTAGCGAAGGTTAACATTGTTTGCATATCTTTTTCTGGCTCTTTGTATTTCTTCTTTCAACTTTTCTATTATTTTGTCCACTGATCTATTGGGGTCTTAGGTATTGATTTTTTACCTATTAAGGCTAGTAATATTAGTGGTTTCCTTATTGATTTTTATGTATTAAGGTTATTAATCTGTTCACAAGCACATTATTAGTATCATCCACGCTGCTGTCTTTTAATTTGTTTTATAATTATGACATGGAGAAGTTTTACATTTTTCATACTTAAAACTATTTACTATTTTTGTGATTTCTTCCAATGCTTTTAGATAAAATTTTATTTTTCATTGGGAGGTATCAGATGTTTAAACATGTGCTCCTCTCATCTTTTAAAAATAAGGTTTTTACATTTTCTAATTCATCTGATTTCATAAAACCAGTTACCTATGTGGTAAACAAGGATAACTACATAACTCAGGGTGCCATGATATTTAAGGGTCTTATCTTAAATTGCAATGAAGAGCATTCTATACACCATGGAGGAGAAAACTTCTGACTTTCTCATAAGCCTTTGAAGCACATTTTAAATCTTGGGCTTTTAATAGACATAGTGTGCACTAAACCTAAGGATCTGCCAGGCATTTCTCTGTACGGGAAATAAATGACTGCCATGAGCTGGATGTGACTAAAAACCACCCAAGAAAATGAAAGAATGGACCATGGTAAGCCAACCTCACCAGACCTATGACTGCCCACCAATCCAAGCATTCTCTTAGATAAACTTTCTGTTCCATTTGTCTCCATTCAATCTGTCCGTATTTGAATATGAAGTTTTCAAGGACAGATATTTCATACACTACTGCTTCCCACACTGTATCTGCTTAATTTATTTAAAGAATAATTGATTTTTCTAGTTACTTCATAATATGAGTTTTGAATAATATATTAGTGGAATTGGAATATCTGAAAGGTTTTACAATATCAGGCTCAGGGTAAAAACCAAACCCAACCCTGTATCATTCCCCTGGAAAGCTCAAATTACATAATCACTATAAGAATATATAAGGAGTTATCTGATACTTGATCCCTATTTCTGTATTAGGGTATGTTTGTGCAATTTAGTATGTACTACTACTAATAAGTAAGAGTAGGATTTTCCTTAATCTTCAACTGTTTGATGGAGCCCACAGAATGAAGACTTCCTTAAAGAATGCCATTTCAGTAATTTCACTTCTAAGCCTTTGCAGCTTTTAAAACCGAAAAACTTCAAGAGCAATGCTGAAAGGGCTTGAAAATACAGTCTTAATGAGGGGTTGACAAATTGGCATGAATGAAGGACAGATGATGAGTCTTTTTTTATTACTTTGTAAATCATTCCTGACTAGGCAGTAGAAAAGAAGTAGGTAAACTTAATATATTTTAAAAAAACAATTCCCTTTAAGCAGCACAAAAGAGAATAATGTTAAAA
This sequence comes from Eubalaena glacialis, assembly GCF_028564815.1. NCBI lineage: Eukaryota > Metazoa > Chordata > Mammalia > Artiodactyla > Balaenidae > Eubalaena > Eubalaena glacialis. The sequence continues at coordinate 51,675,926 of NC_083724.1, forward strand.
GCAGACCATGAGATATCACCTGGATTCAAGGGTTTTTGTTTGTTTGTTTCTGTAGGATGATGTTTAACAAAGGTCACACGGACTTATTCACCAGGACATCCATGTAGGAGAGGCAAATGAGATGCTTGGGGATGCTCTGGTCAACTGCAAATGGCTATTAAAATGGTCACAGTGACAATTACTGTCTCTTCCTAGACTTGCTATGTTCTGCACTCGTTACGGTACATCATTTATAACTATGGAAGCCAAGGTAAGTATGGATTAAAAACATTGCTTTTAAAAACATTATAATCATATATATTTCTACATATGCATAAAGGAAGGAGGAAAGAAATTCACAGAAGTACTGGTAATTATCTACAGATGATGGGATTGTGAATGCTTTGGGTTATCATGTTAATATTTTGCTATATTCTCCAAGTATTCTGCAGTGAGCACTGCTACATATAAAAATAAGCAAAACACTAATGCTAGTCAAATATTTAACCACACACAGTAGTTAATAGCAGAGACCACATCTCCTGGGTTCTGCCCCTTTTGGCATGCCAACATCCACAAAATTTCCTGTTTCTCTTTGCTTGCTGTTTGTTTTCAATTTGATAATGTCAAAGTTAAAGGCCATGAACTAGATACATGATTTAGAGTATTTGTAAATATAAAATAAAAGAGTAAGGGCTTATAATGAGTCCTTTGGAATTAATCAAAAATATAGACTGTACTTCCTTACCTTTGTAAATGAAATGGCAAGTCATCTGTAATTGGTCGTGATGAGTGGCCTATTCATTGTTGAGACTGTTTTCCTCCCCAGGTTCCTGTTAAAATAGAAATCACTATTCATTATTTATTCATACCTCTACTTCATCTCCCAGAAAAGATCAGAGGTGGCTATAGGGATACACACAATGCAATCAGGTAAAACGAAAATAAAGAAATGTGTGTATAAATAAAGGGAAGATAAAGGTGAGGAACAAGACGCTGCCAGCAGTATGGGCTGTGCACAGAATGTGAGCCATGTAATCCTGTATAGTTGTTGAATACCCTGGTCAGTCTCCAGTTTGACTCTGAGATTCCTAGTGGTCACAGCAGAGCAAGAAATAATCAGTTACGTAAATGCCCAATGTTCATAAGATAAAAACAAGTCAGTTGCTCAAATGAACCACACTGGGGATGGAGGCTGCAGTGGAAATTTCTCCTGTGGGTCTTCATAAAAGAGACCCCACGTGATGTGTGGATAATTTTGCAATATTATCCCTGTGATAAATCAACTGTGATTTTCGTGAAGGTTGTTTCAATAACACAACTTCAAAGACAGTTCAACAAACCTTTTTGCCCTATAATTATGTTTTTATACAAAAGAGATACTTGCTTATGGTAACCAATTTTAAAAATACAATTTAAAGTAAAAATGAATAAGGTCCCATCAGTTTCTCCCCAATGAGATAACCAATGGTAACAGTTTGTTGACTAACCTTCCAAAATCTTCCCTATGCTTACACACACACACGCACACACTTATTTCAGCCACTTCTATCAGCATTTTAAAGATATTTTTCAAATCTATATTATATATCTCTCTCACTTAAAAATAACTGTATCAGGACTTCCCCGGTGGCACAGTGGTTAAGACTCCGCGCTCCCAATGCAGAGGGCCTGGGTTCAATCCCTGATCAGGGAACTAGATCCCGCTTGCATCCCGCAGCTAAGAGTTCGCATGCCACAACTAAGGAGTCAGCGAGCTGCAACTAAGAAGCCCACGAGCCACAACTAAGAGAAGCCTGCCTGCCGCAACTAAGACCCGGAGCAACCAAAGAAAAAAAAAAGTTACAAATGGAATCCTATGGTGTAACCTTTAAAAAAAAATAATTGTACCATATTCCACAAAATGGATACACCCTCCTGGACGAACATGCAGACTGTTTCCAGGTTTGGCTACTGTAACCAGAGAAGGAATAAACAGACTTACATAAACATCTTTAATGTTCTAGTACTTTTATTTCTGTGGGAAAGAATCCTGGAAATTGATCCAAACTTGATAAGTGCATTAAGTATTTGAAGGACCTTTGTTACATTCTTTTCCGTAAAAAGGGTGAAGCAATGAGTCCCACAGTGAATAATGAGTACCTGCTTAATGACATACTAATCAGCACTGGATGTTCGCCATCTTTAAAATGTTTGCCAATCTAATGGGCAGAGAATGACACCTCAGTCATTTTAATTCACGGTCTCTTACCACTAACGGGGCCTATCCTTTTCACAGGTTTACTGGTGACTTACATTTTCAGTTCATGTCCTTTGCTTATTTTTATACTGTGCTGTTTATCTTTTTTTCTTTTATAATCAATCTGTAAGATCTCCTGGTATATTAAACATTAACTCTGTCATATGAGCTGCAAGCTATTGTTCATCTTTTGGCTCTGTTTATGGTATCTAGTCAGGTAGACATTTTAAATATTTACATAGTCAAATCTACTAATTTTTCCTAGATGGATTGTGGATTTACTGTCTTACTTGGGAGAGTTCTCCCAAGCCTGATGTTACACTACATGTATTCTCCTATATTTTCTTCAAGTACCTTTATAGTTCATTTTTAACATTAGATCTTTGCTTCAAATGGAATCTAACCTCATCTTCTCCCAGATGGGTAGCTAATTGCCCCAACATCATTTACTTTATAATCTATCTTCTTCTTACTGGAAGGACATGCCTTCATGCCTCCTTTAGCAAATATTAAGTTTTCCTATATACCTCAATATATCTCTAGGCTCTCTGTTCCAAAGACTTACTTGTTGATTTCTAAGCTAATATGTTGTCTTAAATGCAGTAACATGACAATATGCTTTGATATCTGCTGCTACAAGATCCCCACACTATTTTTCTTCCAAGTTTATATTTTTATATGTACTTGAAAATCACATTGCTTAACCTGAAAACACGTCCACCCCACCAACCCCCTGCCAAGTTGGAATTCTGACTAGAATTATATTAAATTTACACACTACTTTGGGAAGCATTAATATCTTTGGAATTTTAAGTTTTCTTATTCAAATCATGGTATAGTTCTCTATTTCTTCAAATGTTATTTTATATCTTTTACTACAACCATATTTTTTGTTTTTGTCTTATGTCTTACTAAATTCATTCCCAGATACTTTAGTTTGTCATGCTTTTAAATAGGGATTTTTCTATTTGCATTTCTAACTGGTTATTAACTCACAGAAAGAAAATGATTGGGTTTCATCTATTATATTTCACCCAGTCATTTAATCAAATCCTCTTACAGAATTTTAAAAGATTTTAGGTAGAGTCTCAATCACATTACCTGCAATATTTACACATCTTACTTCTATTTCTTTTCCTATTACATTCACTGAACTTCTAAAAAAATGTTGAATAATAGCAGTCGAGTAATAGTAGTAGTGCTTGGTATTTATAATATAATCCTACAGTAGTCACCACCCTCTATAATGTTTTTGTTTGGTAGCATAGTAGCTTCTTTCTGCTATATTCTACTACACTTTTTATTAGGAATGTCTACTGAATTATATCAAATGCATTTTCAGCATCAGTTGATATAATCATATAATTGTTCTCCTTTATTCTACTGTGCCAAATATAACACTCAGAAATTTCACAATGAAAAATTATATATTTCTAGAAAAACCCTAATTTGGATTTGATTTGCTACCATTTTTAAAAGGATATTTTCATAATTGAAATTGAATGATTTTTCTCCCATCTTTATCAGGTTTTGGTATTAAAAAATTAATGCTTTTCATAAAATTGGATGGCTCTTTATATGCACTTAGTTTTTTGGGATTATTCATTTCTTGGAATTTATAACCTTTCTTTGAATCAAATTTTCATAATTTATATTCTTTTAGAAAGCCATCGATTTCCTTTAGATTTTTAAATTTATTGTCATAAAGTTAACACATAATATTTTGTTACTGAATTCTTTCGATTCTTTTGGGATCCAGGTAATGTCTTTTTCCTTATTCCTGATGGGGTGTGTGTGTGTGCATGTATGCATATATGTGTGTGTGTGTGTGTGTGTGTATAGACATAAAATGTATATGTATATGTTGCATATATATGTTACAAATATGTATTTTTGTTAGTCAGACTTCCCTTTTCTATTATTTGTTTTTGTGGCCATTTCCATTAATTTTAGCTTTTAATATTTTCTTTCTTTGGGCTTTAAAGAATTTCTTAGACGCACTAGTTTATTTTCACTTTTTTAAAAAAATAGTATTAAAATCACTTAGGGTACAAAGTATTCCTGAATATATTAATGATTTCCTCATAAATTTTGATGTGAAGTATTCTGTTTAGTTAATTTCCAAATAATTTGTAATTTTGGACTTGATTTTCAATTTGATCCAGGAATCATCTATAAGAGAGTTTCTTAATGTTAAGGATTTATATTTTAATTATTAATCTTTTTATTCATTGCCATATTCTTGCTTATTGCACTAGGATCAAAATATGGGATAAGTAAAATTTCCGCTCCCACCCAAATTCAAGTTTTTTCCAATGGCCGTAGAAATAATTTTTTGTAAATGTTCCATAGACACAAGAGAAAAACGTGCCTGTGCCCTGTTTATAGGGTAGAAAAACACTATATTATTACCACCTTATAACATTGTCTATTTTGTCAAATTATGAAAAAATACAGTAAAATTCTCTGATATGGTTATAGGTTAATCATATTCTCCTGTATTTCTACTTTTTATTTTTTGCCTTAAAATTTCCATAACTATGCTGGCCGTGTACAAAGGATATATGTATAATAGTGCCCTTGTGAATTGTACTCTTTATCTGCAAAAGTATCTTTTTTTCTTATTTAATAATTTTGGTCTTGGATTCCATCTTAGTTGATGCTAATATCCTCACTTCCTTCCTTTTATTTGCACATGCTTGGCACCTTCTTGTCCCTTTTTTTATCTTCAGCTATGTTAGTTATTGTCATTTGGTTTCAGCTGTGTTCCTGACAAATAGCTTAAAACTGGATTTTTTTTTTTTAACCAATCTAAGAGTCTTTGTCATTTGAAAGGGGACTTAACAAATTCACATCTATTGTGATTAGATTATATTTGGTTTACTTCCATCATATTTGTTTACTATTAATTATATTTGTGGTTCCTGCATTTATTTTTATCCATTCCTTTCTTGCTGGGTTAATAAAATTTACAATTCTATTTTTCCCCATTAATTGAAATTTTTTATTCCACATATATTTTGCTCATAATTATCTTTCTATTTTTAAACCATTAAGAGTCTATATATTTCTAGTAAAAAAATAATAATAAAATGACTTTATGCCATCCCACTACCCAGGCGTTTTTCCTTTGGTCTACTGTGCTAGACACAGACCTGTGCCACCCAGATCTCCCCTCAAGGAGGGAAGGTTGCTCACCACTAAGAGTGTGGTCAGCAGACACCTTGGGCTGCCAGCCCTTTCAGGGTCTGCCTCTGCAGGGAGCCACTTCACCCAGGCCCTGGCCTCTCTGGGGCTGCACACAGCCTGTGACTGAACGATGGGGCAGCTCCCTACTGAGTTGGCCCCGGCTTTGTGGGTCCTACATGGAAGTCTGACTTCTTCCTCTGCTTGCCTGACCGTGCTTCCCCCCTCCTCCTTTCACAGGTTGTATTAGTCTCCAAACTGTGTGGCTTAAGACGACGGAAATTCATCCTCTCACAGTTATGGAGGCTGAAAGTCCAAAATCAAGGTGTCAGCAGGGCCCTGCTCCCCCCAGGCTCTGGACTGCATCCTTCCTTTCCTCTTCCTAGCTGCATGGTGGTGGCCTTTGATCCTGAGCATTCCTTTGCATGCAGCTGCATCACTCCAGTCTCTGCCTCTGTTGTCTGCCTTCACATGGCATTTTCCTCTTCTTATACGGACACCAGTCCTATTGGATTAGGACCCACCCAATGACCTCATCTTAACTTCATTACATCTGCAAAGACTCTATTTCCAAATGAGGTCATGTTTCACAGGTACTGGGGGTTAGGACTTCAATATATGTTTTTTTGACCCCTAAAGACACCTTGCACCCAAAACTCTGTCCCAGTGCCTGCTTCTAGAGAGCCCAACCCATGACATCTCTTCTCTTCCTCCTCCCCAAGAGGAGATACATGGAATATTTTTACTCTCTCACTGACTGCTCCATTTTGAACCACTAAATAGCTCCTCTTAGTTGACCCAGCTCTTCTTAATGAACAATTTATAGTTCATAGTCACATTATTAACATTATTTAGACTTGACCATAAGTTTTACAGGGTTCATTGCTCATCATTGTTTCTTTGGCTCTTCATCTCCTCCTATCTGAACACCTTTGTTCTGATTCAATTTTCATTCAGTTGGAACAACTTCTCAAGTAGTTCCTCAGAAGTGGCACATGGATGGTCTGCTCTGTGTCATTCCACGTCCAGAAAGGTCTTTCCTTTGTCCCCATGTATAACTAGATCTCTTGGATTCTTGGCTCCCAGCCCTTTCTTTCATCTCCCTATTGATACGACACTGCTGTCTCCTTGCTTCCTGGCTTACAGATGAGTAGTTTCATGCTAGTCTGATGCTTCTGTCTTGGTAACTTATTGGTTTTCTCTGTCTAGAAACCTATGAGAGTTTTCTCTTTTAACACATAGTTCAAAAATTCCGTAAGGACAGATGTGTCTTTTTTCATCAATCCTGCCCAGCAAAGGGAAACTGACAAGAAGCTGTTACACGGAGATCTGATGACTTAAACCATGAATAATATGTAGGCTATCTAGCTGAGGAATGAACGGACTTCATATCCTTCAGGCAGTGCTCTCTGAAAATTATTTCTCGTGACCAACCTTTTGATAAGAACTGGACAGGAGAGCACTCAAAATTATAGTCTCTGGCAAGAGCCTGGAATGCAGAAATTCTAATGGCCAAGTAAGGGCATAATCATAAGACTCAGGTCTCCTTAGGAGATGTGTTAATATGTAATCTGACACGAGACTCCCAGTTAGAACTTATTTTCTGAAATTATTTCTGACATTAAACAGAGCCAATTTATAGTGTCATATGATTAGATTGTTGAAACACCAGCTCAGCTAACAATAATACATGCCAAGCAATGAAATTTTTTTGACTTGTTGATGGCTTATCTATCCTTTCTGGTATTTGGTATCTGGATTCTGTTAGCATAAGGAATAAATAATTTATACTATTTCAGAGCCTGCTACATTTCTATGCTTTCATTCAATTTGAGGGAAGGAAAGACTATCATTTATTGAGCAACAACTATGTGTGAGACGCTGTCACAAAAAAGATTTCATTTAATCCTGCAACGAATCCTTTGGCATTCTTCAATTTAGCTTGTGTGATTCTGACACTTGTAACTGACTGTCCTATAACATCCATGGGATGCAGTCATTTTTAATTTTGCTGAGGCTCTCGCTGTGAGGCTGGTTTGTAGAAGTGAAGCCCTTAGTGGTGAATAAATATAGCAACTCCCAAACCCCTCCATCTCAGCCTGGTTTGCTGTTCTCTTTACCAATGTTGAGCATCAGAACCACTGGGGAGCTTTATAAAAATTCAGGTTCTCAGGCCATGCACCAAAACAACTAAATCACTGCCTCTGCATGGTGGGTCTGGGGAATCAGTTTTTTCAGTATGCTTCAAGGGCTTGGGTTCATCTAAGCTACTCTAAGCAGTAGGGGCAATAAATACGTTTTATCACTTCAAGAGAGATGTTAGGGTCCAGGAGGGAACACAGAACCTATTCTGGGTATGTTAAAGAAAGAGAATTTAAGACATGGAATTAGTTATAAAAGTGACGGGTGAGTTAAAAAGCTAAGCAAAAGATGGTGATGAAATGCAGAGACTAACATCGGCACCCCAAGGGCTAGAGGCACACCAAGGGAAGGGGTGTTACCAGACCTCAAAAGTTGGAGGGATCTGCAGAACATCATGGCGAGGGTGAACTGAAAGAGGATGGAACTACAGAAGGAGGGGGTACATTTGGAGGCACGGTGAAGACAGTCACTGTTGGGGATACTACCCAGGACAGAGAGAGGGGGATACACTCTAGATTCTCCCTCAGCCCCTCTACCCAGCAATCCCTGTCTATGGCTCCCATGGGCCAGCCTACTGAAAACCATGTGACACAGGGAGCCCGAGAAATGTATCCTCTAGGAATGCCTGCCCCGTGACACAGAACAGGAGAAGAGTGAGGAATGGCTTTGAGGACAAACAGGCCAGTGATGGGCTACAGAATGAGATACAAAAATGAGATAAAAATATGAATGTGGGAAAGCACATATGAGCTAATGATATTCACAAGATACATGGTTCCCAAAGAAAATGTGGATTGGGAGGCAGGCTAGGAGCTGGTACAAACATTTCTATTTTAATGACTCTGGGGATTTGCAAAGAGCTTAAATAGATCACTACAAAGTAGCCAGGGTCTACTGCAGCCTCTTCATTAAGTGTAGGAGTGAGGCTGTGACTTGGGACAATTTGCCTGGGGTCAAGTCAAGAGGTGGTGGGGCTGAGAGACTTGACCCAGAGCTGTCTGACTTCAAATCTACTGCTCATTCTACCATACCACACTCTCCCTCCTAGTTATTTGACAAAATGTTGGAAGACTGTCTACTAAATATTGCATTGCATTTTTCAATTTGTAAATGCAATCAGGAGGTTAGCTGACAGTATTAATTTACATAATTATTTCCTGTAAAACTTGTTCGACATCAGTGAGTCTCAACCTGGAGGGCATTTCTGAGTTTACAAGGTGGTAGGGGAGCTTTTTAAAACTCTACAGTTAAAGAATGGACTTGAGGACACGGGGAGGGGGAAGGGTAAGCTGGGATGAAGTGAGAGAGTGGCATGGACATATATACACTACCAAATGTAAAAGAGATAGCTAGTGGGAAGCAGCCACATAGCACAGGGAGATCAGCTCGGTGCTTTGTGACCACCTAGAGGGGTGGGATAGGGAGGGTGGGAGGGAGATGCAAGAGGGAGGAGATATGGGGATGTATGTATATGTATAGCTGATTCACTTTGTTATAAAGCAGAAACTAACACACCATTGTAAAGCAATTATACTCCAATAAAGGTGTTAAAAAAAAACAAGAACAAAAACTCTACAGTTACCGAAGGTTTTAGATATATTATACTTGGGGGCCATATTCGACTTAGTCAGATGCAACCCTTTCAACCTCTAATTTCCCAGCTAGGGCCATCGAAGTCAGTATTTTTAATTTGCCACAGATGAGTTTGCTCCTCATGCAAGGCCAAATGAGGGGGGAAATGACTAATTATCAAATTACCCAACTAAGTAGGCCAACCTATAGATACAAGAGGCGAGGGGCAGTAGCCATGAGTCCTTACTGATCTTCCCATGAAAACAACCTCTTCATTAAACACCGATGAAGCAACGCAACAAGGACTAATGGGAAGAACAGTGCAAGAGGCCTCTGAAGGCTTTGGTTTTCGGTCCATCTGTGCTACTGATTCTCTATGACCTTGGGTCCTATCCACTTCTTTCCTACCACGAATCCTGCTGACTCTGTTACGTGGCGCTTCTGGTTTGGTGCCATCGCCAAGTTTCTTGGGTAGAGCCTCCCCTCAGATCCTCTTTGGAATGAGGAGGACACTCACTAATCATGTGATCATCATGAGTACAACCTGCCCTATGGGAATTGATCTTCCACAAGTTAGCCACATTCAAATGTTTTCACGCCATTCAGGCTATCTATGGTAACAGTTCCTAGATCATTTCCCAAGAGAGAAAGCAATTAAAACACAATTTGGGCCTTGGTCATGTCTGCCTGTTAATGTTAATCATTTCTGTTTAAATTATGCTCTTCTGAGTTCATTTTATCTGCCAGCAAACTAATTCACTTTTTCATGCATTCATCAACATCACTGAACAGTACATGTCAGGCTATGAGCTTGGCCCTGGAGCCATAAAGACAGATACAGAGTCTCGTCCTCAAAGAAGTCACATCAGCAGGAGAGACAGACATGGGGACAGGTACAGTACAACATGCCACGTGCTTTACTAGGGTTCTTGGAGAAAGAGCTGCCCAAGTCAGCCTGTAGGGACCATGGAAAGCTTCATTTATGACGAACACTGAAACTGAGCAGTTTCTGGGGGACACAAGGTTGAGAGGTAGAGGGTGAGGAAGATGCCAGGTGCCATGGCAGCTTAAAGAAAGCCCCAGCAGGATGAAGCATATTTAACACATTTTCCGGCGTGTTCTCTGAGATCTTGAATCTTGCATTTTAAGAATATACCCAGAAGCAGGCTTAGGATGTTACTTAAAAGGTTACAAACAGACATCCAGATTGCTCATTCCACCTATGATCACAAACCCCTGTTCAGTCCGTTGCCTAAATAAAAATAAATTTGTAAAACATGTGTATGGTTTTCATGAAAACCTAGAAAGTCATTCTTAGGAAAATGTCAGTCTTGTAAATAGTTTTGCTGGGGAGGTAAGAAGTATTGTAGTCCTTCCCGTGCACTTAGAAGAGGTTTAATACTCTTTTAATGTGGTTTTGGCAACAAACAACAACAATAACAGAACAGACAGGAAAAACCAAAGGTTTAAAAATGTGATAGGTTATTTTCCAAGGCTTAAATATAAGCAACAAAAAATACACCAAACTGAAAACAATCTTTGACAGATTTTCCAAAGTAGAAATGCCTATACTTTTCAAATGGGAAAAAATTTCTGTTATATTAAGAAATCATAGGCTCATATTTATTTCTTTAGCATATTTGCATAAACTCTCAGAGAAATGCAGAAGATCTGCATGTTGAGTATCTGCACAAAGGAGGCCACCTATACACACATATGTTCAGACATATGGTATGTTACACATTTGTAAGCTCAGAAGCTGTAAAAATAGAACCGTGGTGCTCTTATATTCAGTGTAAGGCTCCCCTATTCCTACTGATGAAAATAATTTAAATGAGGTTTCGTTTCATGTATCTAATATTTATATAACCAAGCTGCTGCCAAAACCAATTCCAAACGATGGCACCTGCTCGCTATGAATCCAAATGGAGACCAATCAAAACAAATTGCAGGGCTCTTAGAGTCTCTCACGAAACACACACATCAACTCTCAGAATGGCTCTCACCAAGTGAATAAACAGAATAGCTATAAATGGCGATGACAAAAGGCTCAGCATAAAATGAACCACTCGTAATTCATTTTCCCAACAAAGGTTGTGCTGAAAGAATTCATACGTCTTTTCAAACCAAGCCTTCACTGCAAACATTAGACAGAAGAAAGTAGCCCATGGAAACAACTGTGACGGGTGTGTTGGTTCCAGACCAGTGCAACTCACAGCCTTTCAGGAAAACACCAGTATTGTACAATCTTCTCCTGCCCTGGTTTTCATGTTAAATACACAAAGACCTACTGTGTGTTTGTGTGTGTTTTGGGGTAGGGTAAGAGGGTGGGGGAAAGAGCTGAAAGTCAGGAGCAAATTCATACATGGTCATGACACCTGGGCTTCCATTTGGCACAAGGAAAAGCCTCTATGAAGACTTCACAAACACTGTCACTTTTTTGTCTCTTCCCAGAGACATCTGGGACAGTCACTAAGAATTGCACATAGTTGGACTTTCTACCTCTATATAATGCTTACATTTTTTCTTTCCCAGGTTTTACTAGACATTTGATATTGGGTAGACTTCACAACATTATATTCTTACTACACTGTAAACTTTCTCATTTTTTATTTACCAGATTATGCTTTCTGTCCACATTTTATTTCTAAGCTATTTTCCTCTTTTTTTCCCCCAAGAGTATATGCCTCAGAAATTATTCAATTATTCCAATAATAATAATTGTGTAAACCATATGGGAATGAAAGCAGTCATGACTGGTAAAAAGAAGTAGTCCAAACAAAATAACCCAAATCGATTCGGTTTTGCTCCTGCAGCAGTGTTCAGGGCATTTCTGGGCTTATTTCGTCTTCTTTAAAGAAAGCCAGAGCAACACAGATCTCCTATATGCCCCCCAAACAAAAGGGACAGGTAGTAGTTTACCCCAAAGCACTTTCTTTTTGCCAGTGTTTGGGGGCTGTGTGTCTGAGGGGAAATCTGAAAGGACAGAGATGGGGGTAGAGAGGACCCTCAAAGAAACGCACTGCTCAAGGGAATAGCAAACGCTCCGAAGAGTAGAAGAGACTGAGCAGGAGAAAAATTTTCTAGAGTTCTAGGCTAATAACCTTAATAGTCAACAAGTAATAAAAGAAGTTTCAAACGAGGCACAAATATAAAAGTCTAGATAGAGGGAAAACAGTGGTGAGATGACCACTTATGACACACTCTCACCCAGAAGAGTATTCATTTACCCAAACATTGATTCCAGCACTTCTATGGTAGGTACTTTGGGGGGAAATGACAATGAGTAAGATGGTCCCTGTTGTCAAGGTGCTTAAAAGAGAAGCCAAAACAAAAGCACAGAAATAATGGGCAAGTCTTTAACAGGATTAGGAGCTAATACCTTTTACTTGGCTTTGCTTCTAACAGGTATTCAATTATCACAGTCAGAGGGCTTACATGGAATGTTCTAAAAAATGCAATTAAAAATTAAAAACCAAAAAAAAAAAAAAACCTTGACCCCAAAAACCCAAGGCCATGAGATCATAAATCAGTTATTAGTCCCTGAATATTAAATTTCCCAAGTTCTGTGTTCAGGTTTGAGACACCCTGACAGAGAGCTGTTTTCAACAAACCAACAATTTAACTGGAGAATCAAGACTAAAGGAGCTATTCAGAGAAGAGGAGGTGACAGGGTCTGGAGTAGGCAGCCCTAATGGATGGAGCAGCTGTCAGGTGACAGCGGTGGGTGCATCTGGGAAAACTACTCCTGGTGAGAGAGGACGATCGTCCTGACCTAATAGTGGGGGATGAAGCTGGAGACAGTGATTAGTCCCGGGCTAGATGGCCTTGGGAGCCAACCACAGATACGAAAAACTAGAGAACACCTGCTGAAGGCTTTTGAGTAGGAGGCCAATAATATTAAAAATAATAATATTGCTTAAAAGGAGACAGGATGAAATGGGAACGGAAGGCTGGATTGAAAGAGTGAATGCAGCAGTTGCTGCAGTGGGCACGGCGGTGAGAACGTAGGACAGGTTGAGCTCGAGACTGAAAGGACAGAGCCCTGAGTGGTGCTGACAATGAAAACACGGTCAGAACCCAGGCACTGCCAGGGCCTGTGGGAATTTGGGGGCCAGTCAGGGTAACTAATATTTCAAGCCTTCCTAATTGTGGACCATCATGGGAGCTCTAAGAGCAGCTGTCTCCCCGCCTGTGGTACCCTCCCCACATCCATTCCAGCCTCAGGATGAACCAAAGGGCCACACTAGGCCCAGGCTGAACCACTGGGTTATCCACATCGAGAACTTTCCCACAACGCAGGGACTAAGTGGTCACGTGGGGTTGGTCTTGGACTTCTCAGGTCAGGGAGAGCCAGAGCCGGCCAAAGTCACAGGAGAGTGAAACTGAGAACCTGGCAATTTAATCAGACTACAGAATGATGCACAGACAAGGCGCCTGCCAACACCCAGCCCTGGGATCTAGTCACACTCCCTAGCTAGCAGCTGGCTTCTGGGAGAGCCCTGTATCTTCATAACACATCCACCATTCCCCTGAGCTCTTTGCAGGAGGTTCTAATCCTTATGGCCAAACTCTCCTTGACTAAGACAGAAAATCCACTATCAATAAGCTACCACAGGGCTTCCCGGGTGGCGCAGTGGTTAAGAATCCGCCTGCCAATGCGGGGGACACGGGTTCGAGCCCTGGTCCGGGAAGATCCCACATGCCGGGGAGCAACTAAGCCCGTGTGCTACAACTGAGCCTGCGCTCTAGAGCCCGCGAGCCACAACTACTAAAGCCCGTGCGCCTAGATCCCGTGCTCCGCAACAAGAGAAGCCACCGCAATGAGAAGCCCGCGCAACCCAACGAAGACCCAATGCAGCCGAAAGTAAAATAAATAAATCAATTTTTAAAAAAAAAGCTACCACAGGCTTAACTGAGGTCTTCACCCCGTCCTCCACCTGCCACCCTTTCCTCCGAGTCACGCCCTAATGGGCAAGGTGGTGACAACGAAGTGGTCACGGAAACGGGATGGAGTCAGGCTGCCCGGCTTCACCAGCTGTATAGCCTCCTCATCTGAGGCATGGGGGAAATGACAGTATCTCTCTCACAGGGCAGCTGTGAGGAGGGACCAATATGTAAAGCATTCACGGTGTCCCGGGCATAGAGTACACACTCCATAAATGTAGCATTATTATTATTACCATCCTCCTCCTCCTCAGCTACTCTCACCGGCAGGCGCACCGCGAGCCGGAGCGGATCCTGTCACTGCTGTGCTTCCAAACCTCACGTGGCCGCAGGGCAGACTCCCAGCACTCAAGGCCCCGCGAAGCCTAGGGCTCACGGCTCCGCTCCGCCTGCCCATTCCTGCCTCACCGGAGGTGGAAGGAGCCTTTACACACGCACACCGCTCCCCGCGCCTCACCTGCTCCCTCTCAAGTCTCAAGGGAGCATCTGCTCTTCCGCAGCCTCTTGCCTAAGCCCGGTGTTTGCTCTCCATGACCTGTGCGTCAGTCACGTGTCTTTCGTCTCTGAGGACTTCCTTGATGCCTTCTATCCTTCTGTCCTAGAAGAACACGGTGCCTCCTTGGCTGTGCTCGCAGAGTCTCCATCACCCACTTACATTTTGGGGTTTGTGTGACTCCAGGCTGCATCTGCTCTCAGTCTTGCTCATAGTAATTAGTATAGTTAATACATATGGAGCACTTTTTCTGTGCCAGGCACAGTTAAATGTACATTAATCAACCCATTTAATTCTCTCAACGACTCCAAGTAACAGGCTTCTGTTATTACCCTCATTTTACAGATGAGAAAACTAAGGCACAGAGAGGTTAAATAGCTTATCCAAATTCACACAGTTAAGTGGCAGAACCAGGATGTGAGCATACAGACTGTCCAGTTCCAAAGAAGGGCTGCTAACCACTCTACGAATACTGCCTATTTTAAGACTTCACTTATTTCCTTAAGTCCCCTGCCTGACAGTCTCTGCACCTTGCCTCCTGCTTCACAGAGGGATGAATGGTCCCTTCATTTGCTGCCTTCCCCACCTGTGAACTCTCACACACTGATTCCCAACCTTCTCTCTAGTCTGGGGCTCTCTCCTCCTCTCTAATGCACAGCTAAGGAATGTTCTGTGTTCCCTCCCGCACACACCAGCCTGGAGCCCTCTCTCCATCAGTTATCCTTTGACCTGGGTCTTCAACCGCTTTCTCTCATCTGGCTCTTTACCTTGGGAATATGAGCATGTTAATACCTTTCCTGAGACCCTTCCTCCCTGACACCTCTTCTTCACCCTGACGCCCTCTTCTGGTTGCAACCTTGTCTCACTCCACTTACGCTCAAGATCAAATCCTCCAAAGATTAGTGTACGCTCCCTGCCTTGACTTCCTCCCCCTCCCCCTTCACTTCTGGATGCACCAGCAATCCAGCCACCCCCATAACCACCACAACTTCACAAGTGGACTACTGGTTGCTTCACCCACGAAGTTTCATTCGTCACCTTTCTGGACTTCATCGCAGCATTGACCTTGGAGTAGCCTGCACACGGTCGGCTCTGCAATCTGTGTTGAACTGATGAATGACCAGTCTTCCTCCATCGACAGTGCCTCCTCCCTTGGCTACCCCGCATGGCCAACACTGTCGTTTGCCTACCACAAATCCCCTTCCTCATGGTCTTTACTAACAGAAGCCTGATTTTGTTTGGGGGAGGCAATACGCCCAGTTAAACAAACAGAAAACTTATATTCCCAGACGTTTTACAAATGAAATGTTGGCAGACGTTTATGTCCAGGGAGACTTGTTAGAGGCAAACTCAGTTGGTGTGGGCATTTCTGCCACTTGTCACTTGCTCTTTGCCCTTTCTTCCATGGATGGCAGGCTTGAGAGTGAGCCTGAACCAGGGTTCCACATATCCCTGGTTTTCCCTTCCTGATATAGCCGGCTTTCCCCCTACCTCTCTGAACACACCTTGGTCTCTTTGGCAGGCTCCCTTTTCTTGGGCTGCCTCTTAAAATTCATGTTCCTCATGGTCTTCTGTATTCTCTTCTTCTCACTCCCTCTGCATAATCTCTTCCATTACCCAGGGGTTCAACTGCCACCTACTTGGGATAGTCCCCAATAACTCTTGAGCCTACATCTCTTTCTTGAGCTCCAGATCTATATTTTCAGTTGCTTTCAGGGTTCTTATATAGCATCTTAGGGGCACTATGAATTCTACAGTTTATCACAATCCTCCCCGCTCAGAGAATGCTGCCATCGTCCATCTAGTTGTCCAAGCCAGAAACCAAGGGGTCATCCCGACTCCTCTTTTAACCTCATCCCACAGCCCATCAATCAAATTCTTTTAAATCAATCTCCTTAATGTTCTTTGATTCTTTCTCGGCATTTCCCCTGTTACTATCTTAATTGAGACTTCTTTATTTCTTGCACAGATTGCTGCCTCAGCCTCCTAATTAGTCTGCCTTGCTGGGGCACACTATTGCGAGAAGAATCTTTCTATAATGCAAATCTGTCTATGCCGCTCTCCTTCTTCAAAATCCTGTGGTAGCTTCCCACTGCTTCAGGGTGGAACTCAAAGTCTTTAGCACAGCACATGACCTCTCATGACCTGGCCTCTTTAACTCATCTCTCCTTGCTGCCCACCCCGGGATGGTTGCTGCCATATGGGATGATTTGCAGTTCTCAGAAGCCATAGCGCTCTCTCGCCTCCTTCCATTGCACAGTCTCCAGAGCCTGACATGCCACTGTTCCTCCACCCCCTCCCCGGCTGGGTGCTTCTTATTCTTCAAGATGCACCTAAGGCATCGCTTCCTTCTATGAATCCACCCTTCCTCCTCCCAAGTCAGGGCTCAGTGCCTCTCTGTGCTCCCATGGTGCCCTGGTCCTGCCCCTATTGTGACACTTAACTGATTATACTGTAATTATCAGTTTCAATTTCTTTTCTTTCCACTACACTATCAGCCCTTTCAGGGCAATAACCTCTGTGTATTTCTCTGTAAATCACAGAACCTAGCATAGTGCTTGGCACACGGACTTAAAAGTTGAAAGTGTAATGAATGTACATATAAGAATGTCTGCCACACTTCTTAGATAAGCTATCTTGAGTACAGAAAGGAGGTCTTATTTTCAGTCCTTACTTATTTTCAGTTAAGTCAATGCTTCATAAATGTTTTCTTCTTCCTTCTTTTTAGCATTGGATAATAAATGAATGTTTGGTTTTCAGAGTGAGAAACAAGATGAAAAACTAGGACGGTGATTTTGCGTCCCAAATACTTCTACAAGAGTTCTCTTCCTCCCTCCCTCCCTCCCTCCCTCCCGCTCTCCCTCCCTCTCTCCCTCCCTCTCTCCCTTCCTTCCTTCTTTCCATCCCTGTTTTAGGTTTATTTCACACCACTGTAGTTGATTTACAATGCTGTGTTAGTTTTGGGTGTACAGCAAAGTGATTCAGTGTATATATATACTGAATTACTTTTCAGATTCTTTTTCATTATAGGTTATTACAATAAGTTGAATATAGTTCCCTGTGTTATACAGTAGGTCCTTGTTGTTTATCTATTTTACATATAGTAGTGTGTATCTGTTAATCCTTAACTCTTAATTTATCCCTCCCCGCATCTCATTTTCTTCAAATGGATCTCTTTTTGAACATTTAAAAAAATATGGCTATAAATGCACCGCATATCTATTATAGAAATATTGGGCAAATATAGAAAATCACAAAGAAAATAAAACTGGCCAGCAATCTCACCGCCCAGAGATGCCCACTGGGTTCCTTTGGAGTCTCTTGTAATCTGCTTTCTGGTATGCTCACACACTGCCTTGCTCTCCATCCCCTCACTGCTTCTATGGCACAGGGGCTGAACTGGGCTGTGATACCCTGGGGCAAGCCTACGTCATTCATTCCAGCAGAATTCAACACAGCATGAGTCACAGAACAAAATAAGAAGACCCTGTGGAGCAGCCGTTCTAAGGAGTGAACTCCAATCTGAGATTGGGCTTCTCTTGGAGTGCGCTGTTCTTCATCTTCAAACCCTACTGGGGTATATCTATGCTGCAAAGCAACCTTACCTTTAAGTGAAAACTGTCTGGATTTTCACTTATCTGTTGGATGAGACTCAGTCCACTCAGGCAAAGATTTCTTTCCAAGTGGTGTATTAAGTTCACAGGAGTAACTTTCAATCTTATTATTAAACTATTTCAATTCCTATGGCTTTGAAAATACAGGGGAAAATCCCCAATCTTCAGCTTTAGGATTTATTTCAAATCCCACACACCTGGCAGGCTGCCTCAAAGCTCACCACCACGCTGGTATCTCAGTACTAAACATACCCTCTTAACATCAAGGAAAAGGATAAATCTCTGATGTTTAAATGCAGGAATGCAACCCAGGAAGGATCGAGTATTGTTTTGATTATTAGCAATCCATGGAAAAATATGTGCCCTTTTCCTAGTGTTACTACCACTAAGTCTCCCTGGAATTCCAAGTTCTCTGCTGCCCAGGCTTGTCGTTTCCCCTTGAATAGCCCTACGTGGGGAGTTTTCATCAGAAGCTCAGGACGACTGTGTCTTGGCTCAAGGAAGGCAGCAAGCCCCCCTCCCCCATACAGACGATTTCAATTCACCTTATCAGCACGCAGGCAGGCAGAGGAACAGTGACAGCCTAAAATACCTCTGGACCACCTACCTGTGTGGCAACAGCAAGTGCTAACTGAGACAGCCTTCGGAGCACTGGGAATGGGCACGGACACCAGTGACTTGGGTCAAGCTTCCTGTCTGGGATTCGGAGGGAGGTTGAAGAAGGAGATATAGGTATGGAGACAACAGCTCAAAATATTCTGACACTTGGAATGCTTACACCTAAACACCTCAAGAACAGGGCCCCTCTTGCCTGGGTTTAAGAGAGTTTTGCCTAAGAAACAGGAGGACCATCTGGCAGTCAGAAAACAATGTAATCAGCACTGAGATGGGGCGGATACAGGTTGCCCAGGGGAGCACATAGAAGGGGCACATTACCTGGATTCCAGGAAGGCTCCTCTGAGGAAGTGATTCCTACCTGAGTTGTATCTTAAATGACTCGCAGAGAGCAACGTAGAAAAAGCTGGAATGGGTATTTCCAGGACACAGGAGCAGCATTTGCAAAGACACAGAGGTGGGATAACATGGTGCCTTCTGGAAATTACCAGTTATTTGTCACGGTGGAAATACAGAGGTACATGTTGGGGAGGGGTCTGGCATGAATCTGGAAAGTTCTGCAGGGAAGGTCTTGTGTGCCATGCGTTTGGAATAAGAGAAGAGTCACCACTTGGTTCATTTTCACAACTGGCGTGTGCCCTAAACTGAGTCACTGATGAACAAAGGATATGCACTACAGAGAGAGGGTTTCAGTATTATCAATCACACTCCCAACACTTTAAAAAAATCGATTCAAGCTAACATTCTAATGGGTAGTGTGGTCATCTCAAATATAATTTCGGCTAGAGCATCACTTTCCTTAGCTTTGGGCTTACATGTCCAAGTGACATCTCCCTTGGTGCTTCTCACAAGTACATTAGACGTAATACATCCTAAACAGAACTCAAACACCCCTACTCCTGCCCCTTCCAATCTCCCATCTCGTTCAACGTCACTCCATCCCCCTTTTTACTCCAAGTGAGTAAACTAGGAATCATGCTTGCTGTCCCCCCTCCCCCTTCACCACGCCCTCCCCCAAGTCCTGCTGATGTCTCACAACCACCTTCCCCTCTTCATCCTCCCCTCTCCATCCTGCTGCTACCCCTTGGGGTCCCTGTTACCGGCATCTCTTGCCTAGATGAATACAACAGCTTCCCAATGGGTTTCCCCGCTTCCATTCTCCACAAGCAAGAATGATCATGAAGAGGAAATCTGTTCAGGTGAGTCCCTTGTGTAAAACCCTTTAATGCTTTCCCATTGCATTTAGAATAAAATCCAGACTCCTGGCCTTGGCCTGTAAGACCCTGTAGGATCTGCTGATTACCCTGCTCTTCAACCTCATCTCATGCTGTTTTTCCCCTTACTCACTAGGCTTCGGCCCCACTAGCCTTACTGCAATTCCTCAAACACACAAAGCTCTTTCTAGCTCAAGGGCTCTGCACACGCTACTCCAGGTCTGTAATGCTTCTCCCTGACCAGCCTGTACAGAATAGGTGCTTCTCTATCATTCAAGTTCTCAGTCCCTCATTTACTTCCTTCCTAATCTTTATTGTAATTGGCAAGGATTCCATTGTTTCTCTCTCTCTCTTTCCCTCCCTCCCTCTCCTCTTTTTTTTTTTTTTTTTTGGTCTGTTACCTCTCACTATAATATAAACTCCATGAAGCAAGGTAGAATTAATGTGTCTTTTAGAAAACTGAGATAAAATTTTCAATGAAAGTTCGGTGTCTGGCCTAGAGTAGGTGCTTAAGAAATATTTACCAAGTGAACAATGTTACAACCATATTAGAAATTCACCCCAATTATCACTCTCCAGAATGTTGTTAATTAGGCTTCCTAAACTTAAAAAAATTCTTGCTTATAAAACAAGATTAAAATTAATGAAGGAATCATTATACTTTGAGGAAGCTTAACTCAAATCTGGGCTCCAACAGATTATTTTATTTGCGTGTGGTACTCCATAGAGAATTTAAAAAAAGAAAAAAAAACTACCATGGATGCAAATTCATTTATTTTAAAAAATCATGACAATAACAGAGCAGTACTACATGCCTTATTTAATGTGGAAAATATCTAAATAAGATCATTATGGCTCTGTTACAATGTATCTATTTAGTCTAACACTCTGGTTCCTTTCCACTATAAATCCACTTTATTTGAAATCTCAGAATGTATAGCCCAAGGCTTTTCCAACGCTAAGACCAACAGATGCACACAGTGATCTTGATATTTTGGAATATTACTAAGTGGATGAAAAAATTCTCAGATAATTTGATCTACATAGTCTTTGCCTATTCTATCTTTCGATCTCCTTTTTAATCTACAGCCATAATTTCTAAGCTATTAAATCCAAGGCAGGAGAAAAAGAATGTGATTGAGATGGAAGCAGTTACAAGAACACCTCATTAAGCCAAATTCATTTCATTTACTCTTTTAGGATCGAATGATTTCATAACTTCCTAAAAAGGAATAAACAAATAAATAATTCGGTTTTTAAAAATCAGAAATATAGAGAAATACAAAAACATTAAATTAGTGAAAAAAATTTTTTAAAAACTTAAGAATTAATTATTTGTTTTAAATGAGCACTGAAATTCTTGTTGGCTGGAAATTGCTGGAATACGCTCTGTTCTTTGCACATGCTACATGACCCTCTTCATGTTCCCCTTGGAGGATACCTCCTCACTTATCAACTTGCTAAAGACTTGCTTCTTTTGTAAACACCTTTGTATTTCCTTCCTCTGTATTCTTATAGAATCTTGGAAATTTGTCTATATTGCAGCAAAGCACTGTCCATTTTTAATTTCTATGTGTGTACCCCACCAAGAGCAGCTTAAAGACTTGCCCACCCCTCTTTGTATCCCCAGCCCCTAGCACAGTGCCTGTGCATACTAGGTATTCACTGAACATTTACTGCAAAAATGAGTAAGTCATCTCTATTATTCCTTCTCCTAAGACCTACACCTTTGGCGACCATATTTTATAACCCTAATACTGACAAACATGACATCATGAAGGATTTTCATGTCATTTCTAGATGGATGAAACAGAAATATGCCAATTTTAATGTCAAGATTTCTGAGACATTTCAGTGGGCAGCTGGAGGCAATATTTGATATCTTGACTACCCTAGAAAATGTGAGATCTCAAGTTGCCATAGCCATGAAAGATGAAAATGGGTGGGGACCTTAAGTCTGCGAGGGCAGATATCTGTCTAATCCTGGCCTCCTTCTCCATCACCACCCACCCACCCATGCAATCTCCGCACCCCTTCTCACCTCCACATGCTCCAGCCTTTTTTCCACTGAAATGACAGAACAGTAATAACTGACCTTCTGGAGACCTCGCTAATCCTGAATTACAGATAGGTCTAGTATATGAGATAAAGACCTCAGAGCAACATGTTCCTAGAGACATCAAAACTCTCTAGTTTGGATTAAATGAAGAAAAGGCTGTCTTAGATTCATGAAAAAAAATTGAAATATAGATTATTTTCAGAGCACTATGCTCTTTTTTTTTTTTTCAGTCACACACGGGAGCTCCAAACATGACCATCAAATAAATCACTCAAAACTGACTTGGAAAAGAATGCTTTAGAAATGGACAAAATGGAATTGAAATTAACATGCCAGCTATTTCACGTTGGCAAGTCCAAGAAAGTTCTGTGGTCTTTACATTTTAAAAGTTGTTCAGATGTACATCAGAACACTGTAATTGAGAAGAAATTAGAAACATCCTAGAGAGCCAAAAGCAGCTGGTTACCTATAACATGGTACAGCCACAGAAGGCAAAATGATGCAAAAGTATATTTAAAACATTCACTGTATATTATATGGAAAAAAGTAGTTTGTGGAGCTGACTATAGATGCCATTTTTGTGTAAAAATTACATGTGCATATTTAAGCATAGAAAAAGCCTGGAATAGCAACCCACAAGAAGGAACCTGACAATATTTTATGATTAGAATGAAATCGCAGCAATTTAAAGTAAGGAAAGCATTCTTTCTTTCTTATCATTACTTATCATTATCATTACTTATCACCCTGGTGGCGCAGTGGTTAAGAATCCGCCTGGGGACATGGCTTCAAGCCCTGGTCCGGGAGGATCCCACATGCCACAGAGTAGCTAAGCCCTTGTGCCACAACTACTGAGCCTGCGCTCTAGAGCCCGCGAGCTACAACTACTGAGCCCACGTGCCACAACTACTGAAGCCCACATGCCTAAAGCCTGTGCTCTGCAACAAGAGAAGCCACCGCAATGAGAAGCCCGTGCACCGCAACGAAGAGTAGCCCCCGCTCGCCGCAACTAGAGAAAAGCCCGTGCGCAGCAATGAAGACCCGATGCAGCCAAAAATAAATAATTTATTTTAAAAATAATTTAAAAAAAAAAGAAAAAGCCTAGAATATACATGGGAAGATAAACAGCAGCAACTCAGTGAAGTGTACTTCTTTTTGCTTATTGGAATTCTTTTAATTGGAAATGAATCTGTATTGCTTTTATCATTAGAAAGTGTAATTTGCTTGTTTTAGCCTATTTGGTTCTTTCTTTTTAATCTTTTTTCACATTATTAAAATACACAGCTTATGAAAGTTTGCTTAAAAGTAAATGTCATCTAAACTCCTCTCCTAATTATACAGAATTTGATCGATTGTGTTAAAATTAAAGCAGATTTCTGAATTCTGGGCTGTGAAAATGTGAATGAGAGGCAAAAAAACCAGCAACTTTCACGAGTGTTAGGAAAACTAAAAGGAAAGCGTATTGACTTCACATACCATCAAAGTTGCAACATCACCCTGCCTAGCCTGTGCATTGTAAGGGTTTTAGTCTGGAAGAGGTCCTAAAGCCTGAAATACTCTCTAATGTGCAACAATGAAATACATCATGACATGTGTATCACAGGTTTCCATGAGCAAACACTCCATGTTTCCCAAGCTCCACCTATCATCACTGATAAACCCCAAGTTCTTTCTATAGAGATGCACTGCTATTAGGAAAGATACATAAGCCATTGTCTCTTTCTTTCAGGAAATCTGCCATAAAGATGGGGAATTATTTCATATACTATATATATTCTTCAGGTTTCCATTTTTTCAAATGATTAGTTTTCTGCCAAATAATTTTACATGCCTTCTCCCCTCCAATTCTTACGACTTTTGCGGTAGGAACCACTCCCATTCAACAGGTAAAAAGACTGAGGCACACAAAGATTAATTTGCACGAAGCAGGGAAGTGGGAGGGCTAGGTCAGGAATGCAGTTCTACAAGTCTGCAGATACAGTGCTTTTATAACCATTACATGACATTACACCCCCTCTACTCCCCTCCCCCCCAAAAAAACCCGACAGAGTAAGGGCTACAGGCAGTAGGTATAGCGATTAAGAGGAAACCAATACTACCTAGAGCCAGGAGAAGCAGAGAAGGCTCCATGAAGTGAGCAGGACTTGACTGGAGTCTTGAAAGGCAGAAATGCAGTATCAGGAGAGAGAAGGAATTCCAGGAGAAAGCACTCTTCCCTCCTGAGTACAAATATGGTTTGGATGTCCCTGAGTCCTCTTGTATGAAAGACTGGGATGGACTGCCCAACCCACAAGAAGGAATCTGACAATATTTTATGATTAGAATGAAATCGCAGCAATTTAAAGTAAGGAAAGCATTCTTTCTTTCTTATCATTACTGGCACTCTCCTCTCCCACCGTTCAGCAACAATTTTGAAAAGGAATAAGGAAAAAAAAAATCTGTCCCTAAATAAAACCTAAGAGGACAATGAACTACTTTAAAAAAATTCACCGTATTCACTGAAGAGGAAAATGTCTCTGGGTTAAGAAACTGGGCCAAACTTGCAGAAATAATTGTGTCACGGGTGTGGAACTAAATTTCAATTTATAAGTGGAAAAAAAAGCCATTAAGAGAACTAGATGACAAGGGAATAAAATGAACCAGATGAATTCAGGAAGGAAGTGAATCAGTAAGTCTTTTGCTTGAACAGTCTCATGTTTGGCGTAAAAGCATTTACCTATAGGTTTTTCTCCTCACAAAAAAGCCAAAAAGGAAAGAAAACAATCTTTTGACCTTGGTTTTTCCCAAATTATAATCACATATATGTAAAGAGGTATTTCTTGTGAAATGCTTAATAATAATTTACCCATAAGAAGGGGGGGGGGTGACCCTTTTCACTTTAGTTCCTCTTTATCTTTAAGGATCTAGAAGAACTCAATCTCTTTCTTCAGCCATCTGGCTGTCTCCAATTCTGCTCATCCTATTTTCTCTTAAACCTCCTCTAATCAGGCTTCCACCCCACCACTCCAATGAAATGACTCTCACCAAGGTGACCTGTAACTTACATGTTACTAAATCCAGGGCTCAACGATCAATCCTCTCTTGTCAGATCAGCTGCAACTGATAACATTTGATCACTCCATCCTCTCATATGTTTCCTTCACCTAGTTTCTAGGACACCACACTCTCTTGGTTTTCTTACCTCCCTTGTTGTTCCTTCTCAGTGTCCTTTTCCTGACCTCTTAATGTTATAGGGTGCCCCAAGGTTCAGTTCTTATTCTTCTGTTCTTTACCCACATTCACATGACCCTTGGTGATCTCATGTATTCTCTTGACTTTAAATATCATCACAGGCAGATGGCTCCCAATTATGTATTTCCAGCCCAGCCTACTTTCCTGAACTCTAGGATTCAGAAATCTAACTGCTTACTTGACATCTCCATCTGAATGTCTAATAAGGTTCGTTTACTTAACATATCCAAACTGAGCTCCTAATGCCTCCCATCCTCAACCCACCCCACCCCCCAGCCAAACAACAGCAGCAAAACAAACACACACAAAAAAACCCAAAACAAAAAATCCTACCTTACTCACAGATTTCCACATCTCAGTTGATGGGAACTCCATCCTTTCAGTTTCTCTCTCTCCTTCTCCCCTCTGCCCCAGCCCCACCTTATGCCCACCTTAAACCTGTCAGCAAAATCTATTGGCTCTACCTTCAAAATACATCTAGAATTTAAGCACTTCTCCACGCCTCCGCTGTTACCACCCTCATTCAAGCACCATTATCTCTTACCTCCTTTAAAACCCAAGATAGGTCATGCCACTTCTACGTTCAAACCCCTGCACTGGCTCTCCATCTCTCATAGTCAAAGTCAGGGTCCTTTAATGGCACACGAGACCTTACGCCACCTGTACTGGCAGCAGTTCCCACCCCTGCCCACCTCTCTCAGCCCCTCCAACGATCCTTCCCTTCAATAACTCTGCTCCAGCCACCTTGATTTCCTTGCCATTTCTCACTGTATGTATGACGTAATTTACTTGTTTATTATGTTTATTGCCAACCCCTCCCTCCACCTCCACCCTGTTAGGATGTAAGCAGAATGTGTGCTCTACAAGAGTGGGAGTCTGTCTTGTACACCCACGTAGCCTAAGAGACTAGCCAGTGTGAGGCAGGGGCTCCAATCAAAATTATTTAACAAATGAATGTCTCGTCTCTTAGCAAACTATGAAGAGCCCAGCCATGTGACTAGACTTGGTCCACTAAAAATCTTACTACATTCCTTTCTCTTAAAAACAGTCTGTGCCATTTGCTCACCCACTTACCCATCCATTAATCATCCAGTCAATATAAATTCGAGTAACTATGATGTTCTATGCACAGGCATTAGGAACAGAAGTAAAAGACAAAGCCTTTGTTTTTACATAGGTTAAAGAAACAAGAAACCACCCAAACACACATCAGCCTGTTAACTGCCTTTATAGAAGGAAGTCCTGGGTATAACAAGATCCCACAAGAAAGCTATCTAACTCACCAGGGCTGGAGAGGCAGAGGCCATTAGAAAGGCTTTCCAGAAGCTGTGCCCCCTTGGGCTAAGTTTTTAAGGAGTTAGTTAAGGAAAAAAGGTTGGTAGGGAGTGCAGAGGAAGAAGGGAGGAAGTGCTGTTCTCAGCTGAGGACACAGCTTGTCAAAGCACAGACAGTACATGGGAGCCTGAAGCTGGGGCAGCCCAGGCAGCTCAGTATGGCTAGAGTCCTGGGGTTCAGGGGGTATGTGGAGATATGCAGCTTATCATACTGTGTAATTGGACTTAATCTTGAAGTTAAGGGGTAGTTATTAAAGTTGCATTTCAGGTTTGCATTTTAGAAATACTGGTAGCAAGTAGTGTGGTAAAATGGGGCCTTGAGAAAGACCATATAGATAGGTGTAGAATTTTAATTGAGTTAGAAACCTAGTATAAATTGGTAAGGTAAAGAGCTCCAAGAACTTTAATTCTTGACTCAAAGTAACCTTTGATAATAATGAAAGATATTATCATTATTATTATTATTTACCATTTTTTAGAAAACTTAAAAGACTAGGCCATTAAGGGAAAGATGGTCGAAGACATTCTTAAACACATACTGATTCAACCCCAAATCCCAAATGAAGTGGAACAAAGAAAAAACATTCATGAAGAAAACCACCATCAATGTCACTCTCTAGTCAACAGGGAGCTCACAATGGTAGTCCGAGGGCTCACGTGCCAAAAGGAATACCCAATCCATGCATCATGTCCTCACTCCCATCCCTTCCTGAACACCTCGCATTTTTCTTTCCAAAAGACACAAACACTCAATAGCTACTTGTCACTCTGGAGTTCCAGTAACCCTCCGGGCATTGCAACAGTGAAATCGTTCTTTGTCCTTAAAGTTAGAGGGAGGGATCGTCTGAATCACAGGAATGGTTACCTCAATCAATTTTATTTTGCGAGGGCACAAAAGATCTTTTTCAATTGTCTTCTTTCACAACCTGCCTTGCTAGCCAAGCCTTAGAGGTCAGTTTGTTTTGGAAGACCATTGTAGGCAATTGGAAAAGAACCAGAACTATCCCTGGCACTGATACAGAACTGAACTTTCACAGGTAAATAAAAGCTATACATTCTCTGCTTTCTAGTTTCAGTCACACTGCCTGAGAATTTGTTAATGAGTGATTTTCACATCTCCCAAGTGTTTATTCCAAAAGTTCAAAAAGGAGAAATAGAAATCAGGCACAAAGAAATCCTAGGTATGAGAACCAAATACCTATTTCTCTTTTAGGGCAGCACTTGGAATTTGGAAAGTTGATGCAAAATCACGGCACAAAACACTTTCTCCAACAGTACCTATATGTGTGTGTGTGTGTGTGTGTGTGTGTGTGTGTGTGTGTAATTTACAAAGTCTAACCTACCTAAGAAAACCGAGGAGAGGAAAATGAGGGGAAATCTAAAATGGGAGTAAAGCTAAATAAGGCTCCAAGCACACAGAACAAAACTCACAAAGTAGGTCAGGTGTGTGTCTGTGCAAATGTGCATGTACATTTAGTTGTGCATGCACAGGACTGGAGTGTTTGATGTTATCTGCCTAACCTCTCTGTTATAAAACTGTTTTCACAAACAAGCTACATATAGAACCAAAAGTCACTTTTTTTGGGGGGGGCGGGGAACAGATCTATGTACAAATTTTATTTGCATCCACTTACTATTTCTGTGAGCTTGGGTAAATCCCTTAACTTCCCTAAGGTTAACTTCCTTATTTTTTATTTGAAGTACAGTTGATTTACAATGTTGTGTTAGTTTCAGGTGTACAGCAGTGATTCAGTTATCTCTATCTATCTATCTACCCATATATATATCTATCTAACTATCTACCTATCTATTCTTTTTCAGATTCATTTCCCTTACAGGTAGAATCAAAAGTCACTTTTGAGGTGATTTTAAAATATTTATTGAACTTCCAAAAATGATACTAACCTTTTGGAACAAATTATGGCTTTCAATGGTTTGTTTCAAAATATCTAATGCAGGGATGTGACACTGTGAAACTTGAAGTTTAAGCACCAATTCTAAAATGCGTTCAAAGGCAAGTTTTCCTTTTTGGGTCCTTTTGCTGAACAGTGATTTTCTATGAAGTAAAGGTAAGAATAATAGTTTCTCAGGGATTGCTCAAGTGTTCTGAATTTAAATCTCTAACCTCTGGGGAGAGCTTCTTATAGAGAAAGAAGGTGAATTTGTTAATTAGGTAATAAAAGATTTTGGATCACTCTTTAAATCCTGCTGTTACTTTTCCTCTAAAAATGATACATTTTTACCTTAAAGAGTTTGTTTGGGGGGGGGGGGCGGTCAAATGGTTCTTGCTTTTGTTTCCCCAGGAGTGAAAACCTAAGGACAACCAATGATACTGTATAACTCAAGTATAACAAAGCATATATAACATATATATATATTTTTTTTAAAAAACAATAATTTAAAATTTGTAGTTTGGGGATTTATTTCAAATAGCAAATCAGTTTAAAAATATGTAAACCATGATATCCTTCTATACAACTTTAATTTTTTTTAACCTATTAGTAAAGAAAACAATCCTCCTGATTGCTTCCTCTAATATGATAATAATGTCTAAAGCCATCATTTTAAGTAAACATATCGTTTGATTCAAAACAAGTGGCAACCCTAGCAAGCTGGAAAATAGGCTTTATCTCAAAAAACAAAACCAAAAAAGTCTGTTCATAAGGAAAAGACAAAAAGGACTTAAATTCAAATGGAAAAAAAAATAATAGAAAGTAACAGAGACTTGAGAAAATGTATTTGGTTTTCTCATCTGTTAAATGGGAATAATCATTGCATTTACCTCACAGGGTTGTCATGAGGATTAAATAAACTCATTACATTCAAAGCATGGAAAATAGTGTCTAGGCCCTTATTGAATACTCAATAAATATTAGTGCTAATTATTATTATTACTATTGGCAATGGCTCATGTTATTAGACCATCTCTTGCTTTTCTACTAGGGAAAGCAAACAGTCTTAAAGGGATAACAATCTTGTGAAAATCCTGGCTGCCGAGCAATGATAGCCTGATTTCACAGAGGAAGTACACTAAAAAAATTGCTCAAGATTCCCCAAATCCAGAAGTAAGAAGAGGTCATTACTGAGGGATCAGTGTTTCTGATTTGTGAAGGGAAGGCTATCATCTAAAAAAGAGATAAGGCTTGTTCTGCATTTTCCAGAGAGTTGGACTTGAATTAAATGGTGTAAGTTCCAGAGGGAAATGTCTGCTCAGTGTAAGAAAGACTCCAACGTCAAAAACTCTCATCTTATAAAAGGATAGGCTGCCTAGAAGGGTAGAGTATACTGTTACTGAGTGTGAAAGTAGGAGTTTCATCAGTCATGGATAATAAAGAAGACTCCTTAGCAAGTCCACACTAGATGACAATAATGACAACCACCAGCACCACAAGGATAGTAATGATAGTTGATACTAACTGCCCAGCACTGCTGTTAGGACTTTACCTATAGGGACCCTTACCTCAGCCACCCAGCTCCACAGTCTGTGTTTTTAACCACTACCTCCCAGTTCGGAATCCTGAGCAAGTTACCTAATCTCTCTGTGCCTCCATTATAAGTGAGGACACTTATAAAATGAGGATAATATGGCACTAATCTCTGAGGATACTGATGAAGATTAAATGAAACAATACATTTGTTTAGCAGCTAGAACAGTGCCTGACATGTAGCAAGTACTTTATATATACTTTTTAATATAAAGGTCATATCAACTTTGAAGAAAACCTTTTTACTTGGATGGCAAGGTAGGGAAGGCATAAAGAACTGTCTTGGCTACAGTGAGCAATCTGACTCAAAAAAAAAATTTTTTTTAAATCAACTAAATGGAACTCAAGGACAAAATGAGACATGAAAAATATGGGCAAAACTGCTAAAGTGAGAGTTCTGCAGTGAGATCAGATTCTCTGTATACTTTGTCATGGATGATTGTAACGTAAGACCTTGGGGAAAAAAAGCCTATTCCATGACCCACTGCTGACTTCTCTTAGCATCTCCAAGATCTTGGCCAATCACTCAACTCCACTTTCAGCAGAATCCTGATTTGCTTCACACACTTGACTTTACCTAGTTCCCGCTTAACCAATTCCCAAACTTAGGTCAATCCAATCTACTTCTTTTGCACCTGACATCCAATTGCAACCTGTCATCCAACGTGGCCTAATAAAGCTCCTACTCACCCTTGGCACTCCTTTACAGATTCTCACAGAGGCAGCATTAAACCTTTACTTCATTCAAGCTTCCAAATCTACTCCTGCCCCACCCTCAAACATCCTACACTCCTTAAAAATTGGAAAATAGAAGCAATCAGATACAAATTCTTTTCACTTTTCATATACATCTTCCTCCAAACCCCTAAACTCCTGCAACACAAATCAGTTCAACATTTACTGCTATCTTTGCCTAGCCTTTTCACTCTCCTTCCTGTTGCAAAAGAAAAAAAAAATTATTCTAGACAAGCTTTCCAAGACCAACTCTTTCTTCTATTCTCTGATGCTACTCAGGAAATATCAGTTACATCATCTTCTTCGGTTTGTTGTTTTGGCAACTATTCCCCCCAATCTCCCACTTCTCTCTTGGATCTTCAGACTTTTTCTACTCATCTAAAAACATGCCAATAAGAAAACAATTCTCAGTCCTGTTTCCCTCATAAGCCTTGACCCTTTCCCCCTTATATGCCAAATACCTAAGAGTGGTCTCTTGCTGTAGGTATGTAGCCGACTGAACTGATAAATGTGAACCACTGGAAGGCAATCCCATACAGGTTATTCTTGATTACAATCAATCTTTTAAGTATGCTTAAAGGTTCTGACATCCAGCAGCTGCAGATTTGGTGACCATTAATTATATGTTCCATTTACACTGTGTTTTTAAGAAACATAATAAAGGAAAATATACAACAGAGGTTTGTTATATATGACAAACTGTACTTTAACTCAATGTTGATATGTGCTTTGGGGCTTCCAGCACAAAGTTTATAGATTAGCAATACTAATACCTTAAAAAGGTTTTTTTTGTAATTCTTACATGAGCTAAGCCTTTACATTCTATAGAGTAATGACTGAAGCCATGAGCAATAATATAATAATCTAAATTGTCTATATAAACTCTTAGAGCCTTATCTGATTTAAAACTTACCACCTACATAGAAAAATAAACTTATAGAAATAAAAGTTTCTCTATACCTTCAGGGAAAAGGATCTGGTAAAAGCCCATAAAACGGGAGAACAAGATGTACTGAACAAGAAGAAAGCAAGCCAGTGAGGGTGGAGCACAGAAAGCAAGGGGAGGGAGAGGCAAGGGCCAGACTGCACAGGGCCTCCTAGGGCAGAATTAATACATTTTGGTATACCATAAGAACAACAGGAAGCAAATGAAAAGCTTTAAGCTGGGAGATGGAAGGATCAGATCTGCAATTTTAAAAGGATTACTCTAGTTGCTGTATGGAGGATGAACGGGTAGCCAACCAGAATGAGTGTGAAGGGACAAGTGGGAATTAGGAGGCCTAAGAGGGAAATGATGGTAGGCTGGATCTAGGCGGCAGTACAGATGAAAGAAGATAGATTCTGGAAGATAAAATCAATAAGATTTGGTGAATGATTAGATATGAGGGAAAGAAAAGAGAGATGTCAGTGAGATGTTGGTTTCCTGAATTTATATACACATATACATGGAATGCAGAGTAACATCTTGTATAACATATAACGAATTATTAACAGAAATCACCTATGGGTAGGGAAGATGAATTTTACATAGTAAAAGGCAGACTTTCATTTTTTTTTTTTTTTTTTTACTATATAGATATCTGCATTGTTTAAATATTTTTATAAGCAGAAGGTATACATTATTTCATAGTTAAATTCAAATGCAATAAAAAGAAACAGCATTTTCCTGGGTAAAAAGGATAGGAATGGCATTTTAGGGAAAGGAACAATTTAATCAAAGGTACAAACACATGAAAGTACATGGCATATTTAGAGTATCAAGTGGTCTAGTGTTTACAGAGTAAGAAGGGAGGATGTGTAATTGGGACAGGATGAGCAGAGGATTAAACCTGTGTTAGAGTACAGCCAGCTCATGAAGGACCGTATCGTACGTCAAGTTAAAGAAAGCATTCCCTAAACTGCAGAAAATGGAGAAGCATATAAAGTTTTTAAGCAGGAAGACGACAAACTCAAGTTTATATTTTAGAAAGATCATTTTAGAGGCAGTGTGAAGACTGGGCCAAAAGGGAGGTAAGAAAATAGGCTGGGAGATCACTTACGCCGGAACTTAAGCTAAATCAGGGCAACAGAGATAGAGAAGGGGAGACACAAGATTCACTTCACAAGTAGACAGGACTTGGTGATTGAGCTGGATGTGACACACAGAGAAAAGGGAAAGTCAAAGATGCTTCCCATGGTTTGAAGAAATTAGATAGGATGACATCAATTTAGGTAATCCAAGAACAAGTTAAATGAAGAGATAATAAATTTTGTTTTGAAGATGCTGAGGTTAAAGTACGTCTGGAAGCAGGTCAAAGTGCCCAACAGGAAGTTGGACATATACGTTTGCATTTGAGGAACAAGGTCAGAACTGGAGCACATTAACCCTATTACCCAGAATAGAGAATTTTAAGCCTGTGGACACGATCTTACCCTCGATGTAATGCACTGAATTCTTGAGGCAACTGCCAAAAGTTGACCAGTTCCATTTATTCTCATAGTTGTAAAAATTCCACGTAATTGTTAAAGTCTCTGTAGGCAATAACTTAAAGTGAGCCGGAACATTTTGTCTTGGTTTCTTGGTCTCTCTTTTATTGTTTTC
This sequence comes from Eubalaena glacialis, assembly GCF_028564815.1. NCBI lineage: Eukaryota > Metazoa > Chordata > Mammalia > Artiodactyla > Balaenidae > Eubalaena > Eubalaena glacialis. Next base: position 51,709,352 of record NC_083724.1, read on the forward strand.
CCCTTCCCCTTTTGTTTGCCATTCTTTCTATCTACCTACTTATCTAGTTAAGGAAGATACAGGAAATATAAGGAAGTATAATATAAAAAAATTTGTTATTAAATATTTTCATACTTTGTCTTAATTGTAAAAGGCAAAGAAAAGAACATTTCACAATTCTACCTTTAACAAAACCTAAGTTAAATAATGATTTACCTAGGTGACTCTCCCCTGATTTTCTCTGGCAAGTCACTGCCCCTTAATTACACGACATCCCCCAGGCAGTCAACTCCAGCTGTAGCTTTAACCACAGAGGTTCCTGAAACAATTCCGCGGTCCTGTTGTTGCTTACTGTCAGAGTTTGAGTCACACTGTACCTTTGTCTAACCGATGATGCCCTAGTTTCTTGGGAGGTGGAGAGGAAGGACCTGTTGGCAAGGAAACAGCTGCTTCCTTCCTGAGCCAGGGAAAACCAAGAAGGTGACAGATGGGCAGAGCATAAAAGCAGCCAAAAGTGGCGCTGGTTCCTTGTTGGCAAGGATTTTCACTGAGGCACGATTGGGTATTTTAAAGCATATTAATGATTGAGAGAGTTTCATCTGCCTGGGTGCTCTGCTGAAGTTCAACAGGGCTTCCCACACATTTTCTACAATGGAAAAACTTTTAAATTTGCAGTGGTACAAAGAACCTGGCCTCAGCCTATGTACAGTGGGCTAAAACTGCAAGGCACTGTCCCATTTCACTTTAGGATTATGCCCAAAAGAATGCACTTTCTGGTTTAAAAAAAAAAAAAAAAAAAAAATTCTGTATAGTAGTTATACTTGTACAACTTATTAGAATTACTATTAAAATTTCATTAGAAAATGTTTTTTAAATATGTTTACTTTTATATATTTAATTTTAAAAGATTTGTTGCAAACTTTTATATTCTGTTCTTTTATCACCATCCCCCATCCACTTCTGTACCCAGAAAATTAAATATTCAAGGATTCCTGGGTAAAACAGACAACCACTGGATGGATAAAACTAACATTTTAAAAATACCTGTACATAGGTAAGTTATTGTTCTTCATCAAATAGAAATTAGCAATCACTGAAAATAACATTAAAAATTAGTGTGGGCATGAAGTAGGGAATTTTAAAACATCAGTTTACTATGCTGATTAATTCAACATTTATATTTGCATCAGAACTTAATAATCGCATAAATAAATAGAGCTCTCAGTTATTTTAAAAAATCAAGGGATAACATATGTATTTAGACATATTAGCAGCGTAAAGATGTATGCTTCAACACACTTATTGGGAAAACGTCTGAAAATATTACTACACTGAATTCAAGGGCACCCGCAGGAATCTGACATAAAAGTTCTCTAGAATACCAACATTTCAGGAAATTCCAAAAAAGGAAAAATGATAAAATAGGAAATAGCCTCAAATTAATCGACAAAGTTCAGTGCTTGTTCCAACTTCATTTTTCTCTCCATTGCAAAGACAAAAACAAAACCGAGTCTCAGGATGGGTGGGTGAATCACTTAGATGAAAGTTCATCTACTGGAATAAATGGAGAGGCCGCTTGGGCAGGTGACACAGGAGAGTCGGTGGTAGTGCTGACTTTCGCTGGTGAATTACAAGAAGATCCGGCACTGCTGCTGTTTCCATCAAGGGTATCGGAAGATACACACACACCAGGATCTGACAGCTGTGCAACGTCAGAAGAAAGCATGTTGGTGATGCCCTGGAAAAATCTCTTTGGCTGATATTCAGTTTCCATTTCACATTTTCTTTTCAATGGTCCAAGAACACTTGGTCTAATGCAATTAATTGGACTCTGGCTTCTCCGGGTAGTAAATCGGGTCGTTGGGCTGGGAATAGGACTTGGAGGCAATCCATTGCTACTCACAAAACTTTGCAAGGATGGTGAAAAACACTGCTTCCCAATTCCCCGGGTGGGTGACGGTGCTGGCGACACCGGAATGAAATCGATGCGTTTCGGGGAGGCGGATTTCTCCACGTCGTTGTCACTCAGGCTGAAACTTTCCTCCCAGGAGTGGCTTATCTGCATTGCGTTCTGCACCTCGCGCTCGTGGACGGTCTCTCGATTGATCAAGTCCATGCCCTCCTCCTGTTTGATCTGGTGCAAGCGGCTGCTGTGCATGCGGACGGGGGAGGCCGGTAGTAGCAGGCCGTGGCGGTTCGGGAACGTTGTGCTGTTTCGCCTGGCGCTCGGCGCCTCGGCCTGGAACACCGGCGAAGTGTCACTGAGGCCGTGGATCAGGGGGGCGCTGTTAGACCTCCTGAGGCCCCCGCCGCCGCCGCCGCCGCTGCCGCCGCCCTCCGCCGAGCTCCCAACCGTGCCCGGAGGCAGCTCCAGGTCCAGCTCCATCTTCTCCTGAGCCATGTCGCGGGCAGGGAGGCGGGGGCGGTGCTCAAAGACCTAGGATTCCCATTCCCCGCAGTCCAGGGCCGCTGCCGCCGCCACCGCCACCGAGAATCTGTCAGCGGGCTCGTCCCTCTGCGCATGCGTGCCCCTTGGCGCAGGCGCCCTGCAATGTCTCTCTTCGCGGCGCCCGCTTAACGCATAATAGCTGCGCCGCAGCCCTAGGGGGAGGGGGGAGGAGTGGTTGGGCCACCGGTCAGTACGTTCCTTCCGCAGATAGCAGTGAACGCAAACCTTCCTTAACGCATATTAATAAGGTTACCACCATACTCAGGAGTATATATTTATAAAATTAGAGCTCTGAAAGAGAGGCCCTTGGCGATGTGGGGCTGTATGATTAAGAGTGGAGTTCGTCCTAACCAGAGAGGCCTTCCCTGAGGAAGGGACCATCTCCTGAGATCCCTAGAAGCAGGCCAAAAGGATGCGGTGTAGAACTGCCTGGGAAGCGGGAAGCGGGAAGCGAGGGCTGCCAGCTGGGTGGCTGGCGGGAACCAGGAAGGGAGGGAGTGAGTGTGGCCTGGAGTGGAGAGTGAGCTGGCGGGACGTGAGGTGGTGGACCTTGATCCTGAGAACAATGAAAACTCGGAAGGTTTTCCAGCCATGGGTATAATAGCGACTGAAAAGGTCCATGGCTACAGTCCGGGGAATAACGTTATTGGGAGATTAGAACCTACAGAAAAAGACCAGAGAGGAGGCAATCCTCGGGGCCAGAGATGATGGTAATTTGCAGTAAGTGGTACTATAGGAGAGGAGTTGGAGAGAATGGGAAAATCTGGGAACTAGGTCAAAGAGGGAAAAAACCAACCTGTATTACTATTGTTTTATTTAGAATCATATTTCCAGCACAAGCATATGTGCTCAATCATATTCATTTAGGATGAGGAATTTAATGAGGGGAAAACCAATAGGTCCTCGAACTTTAAAAATAAAAACACAATACTTGGCTCATGTAAGTAACATAAACTTTCATATCATTAAAAATCGGTTTATATTTATTCTTTAGTGTATTCAGTCAGATTTTTCCCCACATAACCAACTATGTGCCAGGCAATGTGGTAGGAATTAGGTCCTAATATGTAGACATTTAATTTCTATTTGGGGGGGAAGAGATAAATACATGGGCTATTTTTCAGATAGTGGTAAGCCTTAGGAAAAAATAAAATAGGGTGGTGTGATACAGCACTACTGGTAGAAGGGAGGGGGCAATTAGATAGAGCTGGGATCTAAATGACAAGAAGCAAGTCCTGCGGACATCTGGGGGATGAATATTCCAACCATAGAGACTAGCAGGTGCAAAGGCCCAAGGCAAACGTAAGTGTGGTGAGCTGGCAAGAAAAGAAAAAAGGGCCGTGCAGCTGAAGCATAAGGGGGAGAGTGGTATGAGGGGATAAAATAGTTTGGCTCTTATTCTAAGTATGATGAAAAGCCACTGGAGAGTTTTAAGCAGGAGAGTGATATTATCTGGTTTATGTTTTGGATATCACTTTGGCTCTGTGGAAAACAGGCTGAAAGAGGGCAAGAGTGGACACAAAGATGGATTAGGAACCATGGCAACAGTACAGACAAGAGATTATTGGACTAGGGTTGTATCAATGGCGATGGGGGAGAAGTAGATGGGTTCAGGATATGTTTTGGAAGTAGAACCTATAGGATGTGCAGATGGATTAGATTTAGATGGTGAAAGAAATAGATAATTCAAAGGCAACTCAGAAGTGTTTTACTTAAACTGGGTAGATGGCAGTATCATTTACTGAGATAGGGAAAGAGTGCATTTAGAGGAGTAGAAATTAAGAGTTCTGTTTTGGTTGATTTGAGTTGGAAGTGTCTATTAGATATCCACGTGCCTAGGTGAACTGAAAGAGAGCTTAGTGATTTTTGTTTGGCCTCCTTTTTGCAGTTGAAGAAAGTATGATCCAGAGAGGCCGGCACAGTCAGCATCACATAGCTTGTTTAGTAGTGAGAACCAGTACTAGAATCCAGTATGAGAATCCTAGTCCATACCCTTTCCACTGTCTCTCAAACAGCTTTTAATTTGAAGTCCCCGTAGAATACAGATCCTGATAATGAAATAATGTTGATTATTCATACCTATCATTATAGAAACTGATTTAAATTTTCCAAGTGCCAGACACTATTCAAGGTGCATCATATGTAGAATCTCATTTAATCCTCACACTAACCCTAGGAAGTAAGTAGCACTGTTCCATTTTGCAGGGGAAACTGAGATGCAGGGATTCAGTAATGTGCCCAGGATGACAGCAAGCGGTGGGACCTCGCCCTTCTGGCTCCAGAGCATGGGCACGATGCAATAACACTCCACATGCAATAACATTTCAGACTAGGAGAAACCACTTCCAGATTGTTTGCACCTTTGTGAGTGCAACGGTATTTGAGACAGAATTTGAAGGACAGGTAGGATTTTAACAGATATTTTATATAGAATTGGAAGCATGAGTATAAAATAGCAAATTTGGGTAATACATAAAGTACATGGAGAAGAATAGGTAATGGGAAAAAGTTGGAAATTAAAGTTGGAGTCAGAGAATTGGAGCTCTGAATGCCAAACAAAAGTGCCTGTATTTAACGTGTGGGGCAATAGGAAGCCGTTGACAAGAGGAATGACACAATGAGAGCTATGCTTTAGGGCCTGCCAGGTGGATGGATTTTAGATAGAGGGAAGTGGAAGAATGGAAGGTGGAAAGAACCAACATTTTCTAAGTGCCCAATGCTGCCAGGCCCTTTAAACACTCTATAGTTCCACTTAATTCTCATTGTAATCCTATAAAGCAGATACTGTTATGCTCATCTTATAAAGGGACAAGTGAGGTTCAAAAATTGCAAAAGGCCCTATAGCTACATGGAAGAACAAAGATCTGAACCAATATGAATCAAGATCTCACTTCAAAACCTATATTCTTTTTGCTGCTTTCCCCATGAAACAAGGGACAAAGGATTAATCTCCAAAATATACAAACAGCTCATGGAGCTCAATATCAAAAAAACAAACAATTCAATTAAAAAATGGGCGGAAGACCTAAATGGACATTTCACCAAAGAAGACATACAGATGGCCAAGAGGCACATGAAAAGATGCTCAACATCACTAATTATTAGAGAAATGCAAATCAAAACTACAATGAGGTATCACCTCACACTGGTCAGAATGCCCATTATCAAAAAATCTAGAAACAATAAATGCTGGAAAGAGTGTGGTGAAAAAGGAACCCTCCTGCACTGTTGGTGAGAATGTAAATTGATACGACCACTATGGAGAACAGTATGGAGGTTCCTTAAAAACCTAAAAATAGAACTACCATATGACCCAGCAATCCCACTACTGGGCATATACCCTGAGAAAACCATAATTCAAAAAGAGTCATGTACCACAATGTTCACTGCAGCACTATTTACAATAGCCAGGACATGGAACCAACCTAAATGTCCATTGACAGTTGAATGGATAAAGAAGATGTGGCACATATATACAATGGAATATTACTCAGCCATAAAAAGAAATGAAATTGAGTTATTTGTAGTGAGGTGGATGGACCTAGAGTCTGTCCTACAGAGTGAAGTAAGTCAGAAAGAGAAAAACAAATACCGTATGCTAACACATATATATGGAATCTAAAAAAAAAAAGAAAAAATGGTACTGATGAACCTAGTGGCAGGGCAGGAATAAAGATGCAGACATAGAGGATGGACTTGAGGACACGGGGGTGGGGGGTGGGGAGGAGGAAGCTGGGGCGAAGTGAAAGTAGCATCGACATATATACACTACCAAATATAAAATAGCTAGCTAGTGGGAAGCAGCAGCATAGCACAGGGAGATCAGCTCGGTGCTTTACAATGACCTAGAGAGGTGGGATGGGGAGGGTGGGAGGGAGGCTCAGGGGGAGGGGATGTGGGGATGTATGTGTGCATAGGGCTGATTCACTTTGTTGTACGACAGAGACTAACACAGTATTGGAAGCAATTGTACTCCAATAAAGATCTATTAAAAAAAATAAAGATGGAGAATTTGATGGCTAACTCTGAGATGAAAAGAGGGTCTAAACTAAAGTTGGGAAAAAGGAGATGGATGTGGAGACCGGAAGGTAACAACCCAGAACCTGACTGCCTGGATGTATGGAGGATGAACAGAGGGGAGTCACAAACAACTGAAGTTCAAGCATGAGCAGCTGCAAGAATGGTACAACAGTATTGAATAAAAACAGAAGAGAGAGGAAGAGCTTCCGGAAGAAAATCAATATTGGATAAATAGGAAAAAAGTATTAACTATAGAGCTTATTTTATAATATCCATAGCATATTGCTAATTTGCATATTACTAAATTATTTCTATCAATAGTATGCCTCAAATGTGCCAACACTGTTCATCCATGTCTGGATAAACACAATAATTATCTTTACTAATAAAGCACAGAGATGGTGATAACTGCAAAATCAAACATACACCTATTAGAGATCTTCACTCGTTTCCCTGTTTCTACCCTTGTCTCTACAGTCAATTCTCCACCCTATGTTCAAGGTCATCCTTAAAAATAAGACTTGAAGAGTCACTTCCCTATTCAAAACCCTTTGGTGGATTTCCACTCGGGGGTGGGGGGGCGGGGAAAGCCGAGGTCATTACAATGACCTATAGAGCTCTAGCTGGGTCCCTGCCATCCCTCTGCCTACCCACCTCCAACAGCTCTCCCCAGTCACTGCCTTCCTCCAACTGCAGAGGCCTCCTTGCTATGCTTCGGCATGCTCCCCCTCCACTTAGCTTACTCTTCTTCCGTGGACATCAAATTGTTCCATCCCTTCAGCTCTCTGCGCAAATGACCTTTCCTTGTAAAAAGCAACAACAGTTCCCAACACCAAGTCTACACTCCCATCCCCCTCACTCTGTTTTCATTTTCCTCCAGAGCACCACATGACAATATGTATACATTGTTTTCTTGCCTCATCCTCAAGAAGGCAAGCTCCATGAGGGCAAGGCCTTTGCTTTGTTCCTTGCTATAAGCCTAGTATCTAGAACAGGGCCTGGCACATAGCACTCAGTAAGCAGTTGTTGAGTCATTGTGCAAGTGAATGATGAATGAATGAATGGACTAACGTAGCTCTGTCCAAAAGGGAACAGAACTCTGGTATTTGAAAGTCCAGAAAAGCCTAAACTGATTCTAAGCGCTCCTTACATTGACAATTCCTTTTCTCATATCGAGAGTATCATTATTAGTTCCAGTGCCCTCCAGCCCATGCAGGTAGGCTACCTGAACAAACCATTATGTGAACCAAGATGTTTAAGTCCTAAGTTTCCATTCTTTTTAAACCATCTGCTTATACACACTTGACAGAGTTAAAATGCTCAGTGCTGAGGATTCTAAGCAGTGTTTAATATATTGAGTTACTCCTTCATCTCAAAGGAATAAAAGATAATGAAAGAAAAGAACAGCCATAAAATGCAATTCAGCCTGTTGCAAAAATAATAGCAGCAGGATCTAGATCTTCCCTAAGTCAATTCACCCTTCTGGTTTCACTCTGGGTATGAATTAAATACCACACTTAGGAGTAAGTCATAAAATCAAACATCTACTCATTAAACTTTATTGTGATTAATATTTTATTTTTTCAAACTAACAGGTAGTTTCCTTTTAATTCCTAGGAGCAATTTTTTTTAACTCAACATTTTATTTTTGAGATTCAACATAATGTTGCTGTATAGTATTCTACCCTTTAAATATACCACAATTTATTTATCCATTCAAACACTAGTGGAAGTTTGCACAGTTTCCAGTTTGGGGCTACAGCAAATAGGAGTTCTATAAACATCTAGGAGCAATTTTTGACTATTAAAGCCCCAAGCATATAAAAAGGCAAATATCCACCTCTGAATCCATATTGAATGAATGTGAAATACAAAAATATGTGTACATGTATAATCTGAGATGAGCTGGAAAATGTCTCCATACCCCACATTAACTAATATCACCTATCTAGAATAAAAATATTGCAGAGGAAAAGTGTACTTTCAAAGCATAGGCGCTCAGGAGTGTTAACTGGTACAACAACTTAGGGAAAATGTTTGGCAGTACATCATACTACCTACTAAAAGAAAATATACGCATGTTCTATGATTAAGAAATTCCACTTTGGGGTATATATCCAGGAGAAATGAGTACTTATGTCTACTGAAAGCCATGTACAAGAATGTTCCTTGCATTATTATTCATAATAGCCCCAAACTGGAAACAACCCAAATGTCCATGAACAGAACAGTCAAAAGGGTGAACACATTATACAATGGAATTCTTTACTCAACAAGATGGATGAGTTACAGTACAAGGTTGAATGAAAGAAATCAAACACGTAAGAGTGCATACTCTTTGACTCCCTTTTTATGAGGTTCAAGAACAGCCAAAAGCTATCGATGGAGGTAGCAGCCAAAATAGTGGTTACCCTTGGGACTACTAACTGGGAGGGACACAAGGAAATGTTCCATATCCTGTTCTGGGTGCTGTTGACACAGGCATCAACATATGTAAAAAATTATTAAATAAGTACTTAAAATGTATACACTTTATTGTATATCAAGTTAGTCCTCAAAATGTTATCGATATAGAGAAAAACAGAATGGGAACTTGGAATGTAAATGGAGGACAAAACAGAATAAGAATATACTTTAGTCGGGATGAAGATATTTTGTTCAAACGCTAACCACGAGTCTAACTCTAAACTGGAACGCTAAGCTTCCAAATCTCTCTGACACACAACATTATCAGAGGAAGAATAGCTAGTTGGCCTTGACAGGACAAAGAAAGGAGACAGAAACAAACACATACGCCCTTCAAGCTGCCTTTCACTGGGGCCCTAAACACCAATAGACCCCAGGAGCCTCACACAAACACTGGACACTTGTCTGAGGCCAGTTACAGATCACCAACAGAACCATCGGTTCTCCTTGGCCCTGTTCCCAAAGAGCCCTCCAAGTTACTTATTTCTAAGAAGGCATGAAAGAGGAAATGAAGCCCATTTCATAGCCTTTGACTTTCTCAACTGCAATTCGTGTATTCTGTTCAGTCGGTTCTGCAATATCCTCCTAAGCATAATTCATGAAATGAAACAGAGTTAAAGTAACGTCAGAGGAACTCAGCAGGGGCTGTTATTACATATGGAAGGAATGAGAATTGTGTTTGAGGACGCGATTTTGGCCGCAAGGAACTTATTTTGTTATCATAATGAAAGAAAAATAGTAGATGATCTCAGAAACTGTTATCAACCATTTACTGTACACTTACTGAGAGCCAGTAAGTACAGAGACTCTTCCTAGCATCTACCCTCGAGGTTGCTTAATCTAATCCTTGAAACTTTAAAGCAGCAGCAAGGATTAGAAGATCAAAGCACAAGCTTAGTAAGGGGCTTTTGACCCCCTCACCTTTCATTTTCGATAACTGCTAAAAGCCATCACGCCACTTGCATGGAGCTACAATCTTTATAGGGAAGAAGTAAAAAGGCAGAAAGGGGGCCTCAGAGGCCTGATAGAGGAACCTTAAACAGCCTAGGTCCTCTCCAAAGTTCAAGCAAACAAATATATGTGAATTGTAGTTATTTTGTTCAATTTTTTTCAAGGGAGAATATCAGGGAAGATATTAAAAACAGCCATCCAGCCCCCACTCTCTACTTTAAGTCCTTCGAATAAAGTAGAACAATGAGTTGGTATCATTTTTTGATCCTCGTCAATTTTATACATTTTAGGCAGTACCCATTTTTTAGTGCCTTCTCTTTGGCATTAAACTTCTCCTAGGCCATAAACCAAGGTTATGATTGTTGTCCTTTACTGTTTTCATGTTTCTCTCTACCTGTCTGCTATCTTTCCCTTAAAAGATTAACCCATCTGGCAAGCAAGAAAAAAGAACTGATGTCTTTATGGATAATGTATAAAGTTAACTTTAAAACATGCAAAAGCTGCAAATCTAGTTGGATTATATACTTGGCCTTCCAGTTGGGTGTCTGGGAAACTTCTAAAAGGGCTCAACATATTAGCCAGTAGGACTATAGCAAAAAAAAAAAAAGGTACCAAACCTGGAGTCAGACAATCATACTTCCAGCACAGTGACCTTGGACAAGTCTGTCAACTTCTCTGGGCTTGCTTTTCTCACTTATGAAGTGGGGACACAACCTCTTTGTTGTAAAGATCAAACAATCTATGTCCATAATAGGCCTTGCAAATGGTAAAGGCCCTATACAAACAGGCTTCTCTCAATGAAAATACTTAGTGCTATGATCGCAGAATGACCCTGCCTACTCTTCCCCTACTCTCATCAAAAAGCTTCCTTTGTTTTCTTGCTTTTAGTTTGATTCTGTGAAATAAAGTTCTCTCCCCGCCTTCTTCCCTAAGACCATTAGTAATTTTTAGAGACACACAGTTTCTGTGGTCTAAGAAGTATGAACTGAAAAGTTCATCCGCAATTAGGTGGACAATTTCTAAGAAGGAGAAATAAGAAAAACCACATTTCTAAGAATTTCACTCTCTGAGTCTGCCTGAGAAGAGATGGACCCCACAGGGTGGAGAGGCCATCAGGAACTAAAAATGTGGCTAGATCAGTGAATCCTATTCCCCGCAGCAAGTCATTTGTCTGTCCCCAACAGCAGCAGCTACCCTCCCTGATCACGCTGAACTTTTCAACTGGGACTAATCCCAGAGGCTTATTCTCGTTTATTCATTTTAAACCCTGTTTTGAATTCCTGCTGTCGTGCTACTGTCTTTGCTGGCATATAATGAACTGCACAGACACACATTTGGCTGAGCCTGATAAACAAGATGAACCCAGCCCCTCTCAGACAAAATCGGAAGAGGAAAGGGGAAGAGACCATTAAAAGATTCAAGAAGTTTCAAGAGTTACCATTCCTAGAGGTGCACACCCTTCCCTCCAGGTAGCTGACTCCTTGTAGGTATGTTTTGAAGATCAGGTCAAACTATCTGAAGAAGTTTGAAGCTGCTGCCCCAGATCTAAAGATTCATAAACTACATGCTTTAGGGAAATGTTTTTGGCTTTAGAGGATGACAGTTGCATAGCCAAGAGTCACCTAACCTCTAAGATGCTTGAAGAAAGTGAATCCTATGACTGAGAAAGAGGGCAGTTTCTAATTTGTTCTTTTCCTTTTACCCAGCTATACTTTAAGCTAATATGTATTATGGAGGGGTGCTCTATTTCCTCCTATCTCATACTTACTAATTTATAAACTGAATGCAACCGTAATTCAGCATCTGTATGCCTTTTTCACCTGCAGCTCAATTTGTTGGTAGGAAATGAATTTTTACCACCCATGGAGTTCTATCATCTGAAAGTTCCACTTATTAGGAAGTGGTACAGATTTTTCTTCTTCACTCTCCATTTGAAAACTGGAAGTCTAAGAGAGGAGACTTCTTCAGCCCTTATGGTTGTGACACTTTTACCAGACAATGTCGTCATCATTATCATCATCATCATACAATAGTAGCTTACATTTACTGAGGGCATATGTGCCAGGTACCCTTCTAAGTACTGTGTGTATATGAACTCATTTAATCCCTACACCATTTCTAGGATTATGATCCTCATTTTATAGATGAGGGAAAGGAGGAACAGAGAGGTTAACGTAGGTGCCTGAGATGACATAACCAGTTAAGGGGTAGAGGAATTTAAGCCCAGGGGTCTGGCTTCAGAGGCTCACAGCTCATGAAACACAGGTGGATTCCTCAAACCTGCCATGTTCATGGTGCTCCAGGCTATTTTGAAAGAATGATGGTGGACTTGACCTGTACAGGATAATCATTCTGCTTATCAGAAAGACAGATGAGGGATCCATGTAATTGCATGGGCTTACAGATACTAGCGAGGTTACAAAATTCAGCAATTAATAAATACCCTACTTGCCCCAAAGCAGTCCCGAAAACTAATGCGAAGTGTTAGAACCACAGAATGTCAGCTCTAAAAGGAGCTTTAGAAATCACCTACACTAACTTTTATCAGCAAGGAATTAGGTTCAGAGAGAGCCAGTGATTTCTTCAAGGTCAAAAAGGCATCCAGGACAGAGGCAAGATGCTTTATTAAAGTCATAGAAATTGCTTCCTCATGTTTGCTCTCTGGGTTCCCCTTTCTCTTTCAACTCTTTCTCTAAACAACAGCATCCACTTCCATGGTTTCAACTATGACCAATGTGCTGATGTCTCTCAGATTCATGTCCCTAAGCAGGGCTGACCTATCTCTAGACTGTAATATATAACTACCTACTAAACAATTCCACTCTACTTTTCACAGGTCCTTCAAACTTGTCTGTGAACAAGCTCACTTCTCCTTACCCAAATCCACTACTTCTCTTGAGAATCAATTACACAATAATCTCTCCAGACAGCCACAGCAAAACTGCACAGATTCTAGATCTCTCCGCCCCTTCATGTCTTCCATCTAAACCATCACTAAATCTCTTCAATTTTACTTGCTTAACCTCTGATAGCCTCCCCTTTCTTTCTGCCTCTATTACTAAAGCATTCTGTCTGCCCCCAACTACAATAGCGTCAATGAGTCTTGGGCATGTGAGGATGGCTCCAATCCTACCCAATTTGCATAAGTGCTGCCAGGATGAATTTTCGGAAATAATCTCATGACAAGAGCAGACAGACAGGCTACAGAGAGGAAGACAGACTGAAAAGAAGGAAGGAGGGTGGGAGGGAGGAAGGAAGTGGCTAACCCTAGTATCTGCCCAAATTGCTCTAAAGCTCTACTCCCCTTGAATGGAAAGCACTACAACACAGTATTTAAGACATCGCGCTCTGAAGTCAGAGAACCCGGGTTTAAATCTTGACTGTGAAACTTACACATGCGTGGCTTGGGGGTCAAGTTACTTCCCCTCCTTGACACTCAGTTTCCTCATCGAAAAATGAGGATAATAGTCCCTCTATCAAATGATTGTTGTGAACATTAATTGAGGTAATACGCATGAAACTCTTAGAACACAGCCAGACATGAGATTTCTCAAAACAGGTCCTGGAACCATAACCAGTACATCTTATTTAACCAGACTGTTGCCTCACTTCTCTTTCCTAGGCACCAACCACCTAGCCAGCTCTTCCTGCAATATTTACTGAGTGCCGAATCTACATGCAGTTCAGTTTGGAGACTGAACAAATACTGGTGACAAAGCTTCTCTGCTAGAACTCTGACATTTCAAAGTCCTTCAAACCACAAAACACTCAAAATCTGTTACAATGAAGGCTCTGTAGAGGGTATTATAATGATGAAAAAGACCCCAGAGAAGTTGAGAATCCAGGAAGGAGGTAAGCAGCACATTATCAACCATACAGTAAGCTAGTTCTCATATCCTCGGCCTTAAGTGAGCATCAGAATCAACTGTGGAATTTTTAAAACAAACACAACAGAGCTCCGATACAGAGATTCTCACTCAATAGGCCCGGGACCTGGTATTGCCATTTTTATTAAAAAAAAATATTCTCCAAGTGAATCTGATGTGCTCCGAAAGTTGAAAACTCCTGGAGTGAAAAGCATCTCTACTGCTCACAAGTACTTAAAATATTAACATTTTAGAAGATGAGGAGATTGCTTTCAGCTGATTGAGGGGAATAACAGAAAGTCTATGAAGAATTCTTGCAAAAAGCATCCCAAGGGAGTCTATTCTAACCTGCCCAATTTGGAGCATGAGAAGCCATCTTCCAATAACACTAGCTGAGTGAAACCTTCAAGCGAGAATTTTTGTTTTCTGTGATCTGGACTCCTTCCTATCCCTGTTTTGACCTGGAGAGGACAGGACCTCAGCAAGATGGCCAAAGGCCGAGAAACAGGCTTTTTGCCTGCAGCAGGCCTTACCGAAGGAGGGGAGAAGAGCTGAAATGAAGTTGGAGGCTCTGCCAATCACACTGGAGATACCAGCAGCAAACAGTGATTTAAAATGACACTTGTCAAATGTGGCAGAAATGCTGAAGAATATGAGGACTGTGGATTTGGTTTTGTTTGCAGGGAGGGAGGACGATGTCTGGGAGATACCTGGGGATCTTAAGGAGAGGCAGAGGGAAGGAGATAGAAACAGAGGGAGGGAGTGTGCAGGAAGAAATCAGATTGGGAGGAGCTGCACCTTAGGTGGGTGGTAAGAAACTGGAGGAAGCCAGTAGGCTATGCTCTGAAAAATGTGGTTGATTCAAACTGAGAAAACATTTTTCAAGTTCTGACGGGGTGCCAGGTGCTTCCGCATAGACTCAGAGGAAAGCAAGCAATAAAACATCACCATGACGGGTCATGGAAGGGTTCTTAAGGATAGGATCTTCTTAAACTTTCTTTTCTGAGAAGTGACTAGTGGTAAGAGAAATACTAATGATACGAAAGGAAAGATAATTGGGACAACGAAAGGAAAGATAATTGGGACAACGAAAGGAAAGATAATTGGGACAGAAAGTCCTGGAGTGCATGGAGGAAATGGAATTGGGGGCACAAGCAACAGGTTATAAATATTTATTTAAAGTCTATAAAAATAACCTTTAGCTTTAGAGAAGTCAAATCTGGGGGAATTACATTGCTCTTTTCTTCATCAATAATAGCTAGTTACAGTTTCAGAGGGCTGCTTACATTTGATCTACTCCATCACTGACAACATGAAAACTTCCACTTTTCTTCAGCAAAAATGAAGGGAAAGTGCAATTAATGCTAGTGCTTTTATTATACCTGGCAGTTCTGGAAGCCGGATATAGACTATAAGCTAGAAAAAAACCACAGCCTAGGCTTCCCTGGTGGCGCAGTGGTTGGGAGTCCACCTGCTAGTGCAGGGGACACGGGTTCGAGTCCTGGTCTGGGAAGATCCCACATGCGGCGGAGCAACTGGGCCCGTGTGCCACAGCTGCTGAGCCTGCGCTTTAGAGCCCGTGAGCTACAACTACTGAGCCCACGTGCCACAACTACTGAAGCCCGTGTGCCTAGAGCTCATGCTCCGCAACGAGAGAAGCCATTGCAATGAGACACTGCAATGAGAAGCCTGCGCACCACAAGGAAGAGTGGCCCCCACTCGCCGCAATTAGAGAAAGCCCATACATAGCAACGAAGACCCAATGCAGCCAAAAATAAAATAAATTAAAGAATTTTTTAAAATGTATATAGGGCTTCCCTGGTGGCGCAGTGGTTGAGAATCTGCCTGCCAATGCAGGGGACACGGGTTCAAGCCCTGGTCTGGGAAGATCCCACATGCCGCGGAGCAACTAGGCCCGTGAGCCACAACTACTGAGCCTGCGCGTCTGGAGCCTGTGCTCCGCAACAAGAGAGGCCGCGATAGTGAGAGGCCCGCGCACCGCGATGAAGAGTGGCCCCCACTCACTGCAACTAGAGAAAGCCCTCGCACAGAAACGAAGACCCAACACTGCCATAAATAAATAAATAAATAAATAAATAAATAAAAATTAAAACAAAACAAAACAAAAACAATGTATATAATGTTTCAATTTTAAAAATAAGATGAGGGAACTAGGGATGTATTATTGGGTTTGAAGAAGTTGTGCATTTAATGAAGAAAATATTTAATTTCTTCAAATGCTTCCACCACTTTTCCCAATAGCGTGACTAAGTCAACTGTCTACACGTGTGCCCAGTATCTCGCTTCAGCTTATTATCAACAACTGAAATGCTTCCAAGGGCAGGCAGACAGAGGAGTGATAGCACTACAAGAAAGAGCATTTGCACTCAGCAGACTGGAGAGCTGGGGGGCATCTAAAGGAGACAGACAGCCACTGTGCAATTCCAGCCAACTGTTGCCCTTTGCAGAAAAGGGTGTCATTCAATGCTGAAGCTTCTAATTTTTCAAGAGAGGCTGAACATTCAGATTTTCAAAACCATGGATTCTCACAATTTGTAGATGTTAAATTAAAAAAAAATAAAAAAGCTACACACTAGGTGGGCCTGATCAAAAGGGTATAAAGGCTGGTTTAGGCTCTGAGGCACCAGCTCATGACCTCTGAAAACCCATTCTTTTCTCTCCTTATTTTATAGTCTCAGCCCTCTTTCCCCAGGACTGTCATTCCTGTTCTGCTGCGTGATGACCCCTCCTTCCACAATATCCTTTGTCATTTTTCTTTATACTCAACCTAGTCTCTGGCCACAGGCTAAGAGGACAGCAGCCATGTCTTAGAGGTTAAAGGGATACCCTGCAGTGCTTGACCTGGGGCCTGGTGCATGTCAGGAACATGTGAATGATGGTGGGTGATACCTTTGAAACCTCTCCTAGTGGATGATGGATGCATCCAGTTTTTCCTTTTCTTCCCACTTCTATCCCTACCAGCACCAGTTATAAGTAGCCATGTGTCTTACTGACTTCTCTTACTGTTTTTAATAATTTTCCAGTTGATTCTCTTCTTTCTAGGTACGTACTTCAAATATCTACAAATAATAAGTTCCACTTCAATGTTTATATCTATTACTACTTTCTCTTGTCTCCTGGCTGGTACTTTCTGAGTCAGGTTTATAATTTCAATGAAAATGAGCATTCTTATCATGCATTTGACTTAAGCAGGAATGCTTCTTGTGTTTCACAAAATATGATGCTGTTTTGTCATGAGACTATGCGGTATTTAAAATAAAGCAACAAAAGTAACAAATCCTACTTATTCTAATTTTACTAAGTTTAAATTTTTTCTTTATAATCCAGAATGTGTGTTGGATATTTTTTCTGTTACCAAAGACTGATTTTATTTATTCTTATGAAGTTAAGTTTATTGACATATAATTTACATGCAATAAAATTCACCTTTATAAAGAATACGGTTCAGTGAGTTGTGACGAATGTATATAGTCACATAACCATTGCCACAATCAATATATCATTGGATGTTGAATTTTAGCAAAGCATTTTTGGCACCTGTTAAGATGACAATATAGATTTTTCTGTTTTTGATCTAATATGGAGCCCAGCTTCTCCAATACTGAACCAAGCTCACATTCCTGTGATGTACCCTATTTGACCATGTATTTATTTAATGTACTGCTAACTTCTATTTGATGGTATTTTATTGAAGGGTTTTGCATTGATATTCATAAGCCAGATTGATCTTCGATGTGTGTGAGCATACACATGTACATGTTCACACACACTATCTTTGTGAAGTTCTGATATAAAGATCATTTTGGAATAAAAAAAAAACTTGGAAGTTTGCCTTTTGCTCTTTGCTTAGAAAAAGCTGTAATAGTAATGTGAACATTCATCCAGGTTTACATGGGAAAGCTCCAGTTTACATCACTTGTCCCAAGTAAAACTCCCTTTAATAAATTATATGGTCACCCTACTTAATATCATCAATATCCTTGAATGTTGGAAGAATTTACTGAGGCCAACTGGACCTTGCACTTTGAATTCAGAAAGCATCTTCTGATAACTTTTTCATTTCTTCCACGGTTATTGATTTAAGCTCTCCTGGGAGCCACTTTGAAACAGTAAAATTTCCTAGAAATACCACCTACTTCATCTATCTCCATGGAATTTCACATAGTACCTTACAATATTTTTTGGTTATTTCTTCTTTTTGGTCTTTAATTTTGTTGACTTTTACTTTCTCTGGTAATAAGAGAACAAAAGACATATTTGTTCACTGTACAAAATTTTAAAAATAAAAACATACAAAATTTAAAAGATAAAAACACATACAAAGAAAAAGTTAAAAATTACCCATAACCCCATTACTCAGAAATAATTACTGTTGACACTGCCATGTGGAACATTCAGACTTTTAGCTGCCTACAAACCTACCTTCCTACCTACACACAGCATTTATTAACCTGTCTCTTCCTTGTTATATGGTGTGACCATCTTTTCCATATCAATAAATACATATTTACATCTTCAATTTCAATGGCTGTGAAGCATGATTATACCATGACTTTCCTATTTAAATTCCTGACAATAGGGGATAGGTAGATGGGTTATTTTTTTAAAACTATTTTTAACAATGCTGCATTGAACGTTAACTAACATCTCTGCATGCTCATCCAGTTATACTGGTAGGACAGATTATTAAAAGTAGAAGTGCTAGTCAAAGATAGATATATTTAAAAACAATTTTTTGCTTATAAAAAGTCTATATTTCTTATATAAAAAAAAATCAGCAAAGTAAGTATTTCCTGCAATCCATTCTCCAGTGGTACTTCTGTTCACATTTTGTTAGGGATATAGCCACCAAGCCTTAGTGTATACTTTTTTTTAAACCATAAATGAGACGATATTATACGTACTAATTTGTAACTTACTTTCCATATTATGCCATCTTTTCCTGCACAGCATCATTCTGTACAGCTATAAGATATTCAATGGATAAAAAACCATAATTTGATTATCTACTGATGTAAATATGAGATGTTTCCAATTTTTGCTACTATAAACAATGCTACAATGAATATCACTGTCTTTAGTTTTGGCTCCATTGTTCAATTATTTCCTTAGGCTAAATTCCCAGAGGTGGAACTGCTAGATCAAAGGATTTGTACTTCAAGGCTTCTGCTGAACACAAGACCCTTGAGAAAGTCTGCATCAATCAGCATTCCCAACAGAGTCTGAGTGCTTGCTCTCCACATCCACCTCAACCTCAACCTCGGTATTTTTGTTCTTAAACTTAGGCTTAGATAACAAAAAGTGGCACTTGGGTTTGCTGTTTTTCGCATTTTTTTTTTTTTTTTAACTTTTTGGCCGCGCCCTGCAGCATGTGGGATCTTAGTTCCCCAACCAGGGATCAAAGCCGCGCCCCCTGCATTGGAAGCGCAGTCTTAACCACTGGACCACCAGGGAAGTCCCTGTTTTTTGCATTTTAAAAATTATTAATAAATTGGATATTTTTTTCATGTACTTTTTGGCTCTTCACAACAAGTTACCGAATCACTTTATAT
This sequence comes from Eubalaena glacialis, assembly GCF_028564815.1. NCBI lineage: Eukaryota > Metazoa > Chordata > Mammalia > Artiodactyla > Balaenidae > Eubalaena > Eubalaena glacialis. The sequence goes on from NC_083724.1 coordinate 51,728,656, forward strand.
GATCTAGTATCTATCTATAAACAGAATAGCCATAATAAATCATATATATTTCTTAAAATCTTCAGTCCTATTTTGGAGAATTAAAAAAAAAAAAAAAGAAAAACATGCCTTGCATTTTTAGAAATAGCTCTGGGTGCTCTTGTTGGAATTTTGCTCTAAGTTTATTCCAAGTAAGGGAGAGCAACCATTTTCTCCATGTTGCATTAACAGGAATAGGTACCAGAACATTATAAAATGTTTTGTTGGAGCACAGAATTCAGCGTAGCACGGGTACACACCCAACTTTCCAGTATAGCATAAGCATTTTAATAGATATTTCATTATAATAGTCTCATCTCTAACTGCTCCATGGAACAGACCGCTAAAATACTAGAGGCAGGCTAGTTTCATCACATTGTCAACATCTGTAATGTGTGAAGCATTGAAAATAAGAAGTGCAATCTTTCTCAGAGCTTTCATTTTTTTCAGGGCTTTCATTTTTAAATAAGCACCCATTATGAACAATTGTGACTGATTTCCTTTGGAGCAATAACATAGTGAACATTCACTTTTTTTTTTTTAAACAGTTAAGAACAAATGACCTGCAAGTGAATTCAAGATAATGAGCAGTGATTGTAGCATTCCATCAAAGCATTTTTGTTTAAATGCTTAAAAACAAGATTCAGAATACATATTCCAAAACGCAGCAAATTTAGATGGGCCTTCTCCACTTTTTCTTAAACTCTAGTTTTATTTTAAAATGCACACGTCAAATGTGTGAAATGCTTCAGTGTTTTTAAAGAACTATCATTAAAGAAATCAAGGTAATTATAATTTGAAACATAAAATCAATTTTTGGGGGAAACACTGATGTTTATGTTTATATCAAGAGATCACATAATAAAGGTGAGGGCAAGAAAAGGGTTACTTTATCAAGTATAACGAGAATAAATATTCTGTCTTTTTACCATTATTATTTTTTGTTTTGATAAAGTATTGCCTAATCTGTCTGACCTTGCAACGCTTGATATAATGTATAAAGCAACACTCTAGCATTAAGTGAAAACCTGGTTTAAAAAAAAAAAAGTTTATATTCCTAAAGCATTCAGTAGAAAGATACTAAAATTCTAAGGTCCTTCAATAGTACTTTGATAAAAGAATTACTAGACAAATATAGCAACTTTGGGAAACAAATCTTATCCTCCCAACTCATTCATTGAGCTATAGGCCCCCAAATATAACAGATTCTAAAATCTAGTATAAGAGATGATTAAAGCAACAGGTTAGGAAAATAAGATGACACTAAGAAATGGAAAGGCCATTTTATGGAATTAATAGTACTGTGAATTCAGCCACAATGGATGGACTTAACCGAGTAAATATTCCCAGAAATAACCCACCACTTAGCTCCTGAATGCAATGAAAAAATGACCACTATGGAGACTGTTTATTGTTGAGATTAGTATCATCAAAAAGCAACCAAGTTTAAAGAGAGTCAAGATAAACCGAAAAATCGTGACATCTCCTGAAAGCATGCTGAAACAAAGGTGATGATTTAAAAAAAAAAAAAAAAAAGTCAGGGGAGGAATGTGTCCAAAAAAAGGGATATCTATAAAAGGAGAGCGAAGAGAAGATCAGTGTCTCTGGTATTTCCAGAGAGATGGTGCCCTGAACCAAATGCTCTGAGAATTCTCATTTGTCTGGCAGACATGGAGTTAAGTGAGCAAGGCTGATCCACTGGGTTGGCATCATCTGTTGAAACCAGCCCTTCAAAGCATTCATCTGCATTTGCTCCAACTCCTCATCCTCACTTATGAGACCATTTGATGTTAACACAGGAGCTCAAGAAAGTTTACCAGTTCATGGGAAGAAAATACACCACCTCATTGCCATAATTGTCACAGCACGCTGAGAGGTTTCCATTTTGAGTATAAATTGATAAAAGTGTCATTTTTCTTCATCAGTCTCTGATGATTTTAAGCAGTAAGAATCGAATCACCAGGATCTAATCAGCATTGCAAAATAAGGACAGAGTTGATAAATCCACGAAGCTCAAATCATATTTTTTATAAAAAGCAACAATTTCCCCAACAATTTCTGATGTTGAAACTCCTCAGCATGGGCTATGCAGACCTTGCCTACTTTTTCAACCTCATGTAATATGATTGTGATCAACATCAACAGCTGACATTTAAGTGTTTTTTTAATATCTAAGGCCCTGTTCTAAGCATTTTACTTATGAGATCTTACTAATAAAACCCCACAAGGTAGCTAGTGTTGTTTTCTTTGTTTGACTAAATGGGGAACTAAGGCACAGAAAGGTTAACTGCTTTGCTTCATCACGTTCCCACATGAATCTCACACTTCAGTCATACTGAAATATTTGTAGGTCTTGCAAATGCCATATGCTTTTGCACACGATTGGCTTTGCCCAAAAAACCATTCCACTTTTTCTTATCTGACCATTTCCTATTGATTCTTCAAGACTCAGTTTAGGCAGGGCCTCCTCTGAGAGACCTTTCTAGATACCCCGACTTTCCTAAGATAAGTTAGATGTTCCCTCTTCTGCACTCCTATTACCAATATGTATCCACTCACACCTAACATGGGGATTGTAAGGGTCTGTATGCAAATCTGTCCCCCACTGGGCTACAGCCTATCTCACGGGCAATATCAGGGTCACTGAATAAGGCCTCATATAGTTTTTCACCGCACAAATCCAGGGGGTGCCATTCATAGACTACAGAGTGATGTAAATAGTGACTCCTGGGGTTGTACGATATGGCAGCTCTAAAGGACAGTATCCCCATTGCCTTCCAAAGAATTTGGCACATTGCTAAGTGACTGAATGGCCGAGACAGAGCTCACAATAAATGTGAAATGGTGCTTAACCACTGAGGTCTCCCAACTAGTTCATTTCCCTCCAAACCAACACTTCATAGGGTAAAGCCTAAACAACACTGTCAACCGAAAGATAAGTGCTAGTTTGCACACTCAGAAAACCCCTGCCTTGTCTCTTCTACATCAGTTTCTTGTACATTTTCTCTAAATGCTAACAGTGAATTTAGATTTCCCTCTAAGCCTTTGATAATGGCATAATTAATGTGCAAATAAATGTGGCATTTTCACCAGAGATGCAAATAATCGTAGTGAGAGCCAGATATAAAAATCTACCCAAAAGAGTGGACTGAAATGCAAATTAAGACAGTCAAACTTTTCTATTTAATGAGCACGTTCACAAGGACAGCATGATTCTAAATTCAGAAAACCAACATTCCACAACTTCCAACCACCTGCTCAGCAGAGAGAAAAAATTACACACTGAACTTTGGCAAACATTTATGATATCTTTGATTAGAGGTTAAAAAAAAAAGCTTAAGCAATACATTCTTATTTTCTTTAGAAGGACACAGTTTCTGTCTTTCCATGGGTGGGAACATGGTCATTGGTCAAAGAACCTTCTACACACAATTAGCTTTAAGACACAGCTGGAGATTGAGGCAGCCTTCGCTTAAGAGAAATTCTTTAGTCATTCAAGGTCACTATTTAGTCCTAATTCCCACAGTTGACTCCTGCCTTCTATTGGCTGACTGTGCCTAACTCGGAGTGGGAAGAGGGAACAGAGAGACAAAAACGACTTGCTCTGAAATTATTCATAAAAACTATGAAACCTCAGAGACTTGACAACGTGGTAGGCAGAAAAATGCTCCCCCAAAGATGTCCAAGTCCTGATCCTCCAAACCTGTAACTATGTTGTGACTGTGGCATGGGGAATTAAAGTTGCAGGTGGAATTAAGGTTGCTAATCGGCTGATCTTAAAATAAGGGGCCTTTTAAGGGAAGAGAGAGACTGAACCGGCGATTGTTGGCTTTGATGGTAGAAGGAGGTCATGAGCCAAGGACTGCTGCTGGCCTCAACAATCTGAAAGACGCCAAGATAACAGATTCTTCCCTGGAGCCTCCAGAAGGAACGCAGCCCTGCTGACACCTTAACTTTAGTCCAGTGAGACCAATTTTGGGCTTCTGACCTTCAGAACTAAAATAATAAATCTGTGTTGTTTTAAGCCACTAAATCTGTAGGAATTTGTAACAGTAGCAACAGGAAAGGAATACAGGGAATTTCACCTGAGAGAAGAGATACATGATTTCTGTAATTTCTATAGCAGGTGACCATTTATTCCCCCAAAGGAGAGCCAAGAGCTCCTGCAGACGACCGGATCTGATGTGGCCCTTCCCAATTCTCCCCTCAACTTAAGCCTTATCATGAAACAGAACACTTCACACCCATCTATTTTACAGAAATGGTCTGAAATACATTCAAGTTGGTGTGGCGTTTTGAGGCTTTGTGCATACAAGATTCATAACATTTTATGAGTGCCAGAGGGACCTCAGAGAAGAACATCTGGTCCATTCCCTATAATTAATTTATAAATGATGACATCCAGGCCAGAAGGCCGCGGGTAGTACTATTCTCCAGGTTACACAGCTAGTTAATCACAAAGCCATACACGTTCTCTCTCGTTCTCTCTCTCTCTCTCTCTCTCTCTCTCCAATTCTCTTTCACTGCCCTATGCTACTAGTAACTAAAATTAAATGCTGGGCATACAACTAAAATGGCACTTGAGCTTTTACTTGCTTAGTTACATAAGGGGAAATTTTTAAATTTTATTTCATTTTAATTTTTTAAAAAACCTGATGTTTCTGTTACTGGGAAACTTTTAGGTATGTTTGGAACAACCTGGGAATGTGAGTCTACTTTTTCAACTGCAAAGGTTCTGAAATCTAAATATAGATCAAGTATTTCTGATGAAAATCCAGTGTCTGAATGCGCTGTAAGTGTAAAATACACACTGGATTTAGAAGATCCAGTCTGAAGAAAAAATATAAAATGTATCCTTAATTTTTCATATGATTAAATGTTGAAATGATAGTATTTTTGATATATTAGGTTAAATGTGGCTACTATAAAATTTTAAATTACACACGTGGCTCTCATATTTCTAACAGTGATGTTCTAAAGGAATAGATTGAGATACACATGTATTTTAATCTGATACTCTACAAAATGGAAACAGCAAAAATACCAGGTATTTGTTTGATGCAAGGAAGAAATTATAGAGGGAACACATGACAGAAGAATACACATCTATATGATCAGAATCCTCAAACTTTGTAACAAGGTCACAGATAAAAGTTTTTTCTAATTTTATTTTTAATCAGTTGGAATACAAGGACGATTCGAACAAAAATTACCCTTCTTAAAACATCCCTTGTTTGTTAGTTGGCTCTTAATTTACAGATAACCTTGTAAAACAAAATTGTAAACTACGAATGAGCACACAGACTGCATAGCAGTCATTATACATTTTTAGAAATCTATTTTTTCTACAAATGTGTCAAGCTGACAAAATGAGAATACAAGCAATTCACAAATACTTTGCATTAAATTGCCAATCCAAGCTCTCCCTATTTTCAGTCTTGGTAATGGATTAGCTATAAGTTTTTTAGAACTAGTATTACACCGCAGAGAGAGAAATGCTGATCTATCAGACAGGGGTCTTAAAAAATGTTTATGTAAAAATATCACATGGCCAAAGGCCCTACAGAAATCCCTGGAATTTGGCCTTAGGAGTAAACCAATTTATCCGACTTCCTTCTTCACGGGATTCTTTATGCACAACAGGAGTGAGTCTACCCTGGAAATAATCCCCGTGTGCCAGACGACTGACCAAAGAAGTCACGGCAGTCTACACTGCCGCTCAGAGGAGGCCAGCTTCCAGAGGACACCCGGTTGCTCAGAGAAAAGGAGTATTTTGTTTTGACCCTAAGCCTCCCAGAGGTCACGCAGGATAATCTCAGCTTTGTTTTCCAGGCCCTCTGAGGACACCTGGGTCAGTGATTGTTTGAGGACCGTGGTGGACCTTGCTGAGCTCATCCTGGGATTCATCCTCAGGACTCTGGCCATCTGTAAGCCTGCTCAGATCACCTCATTCTCCATTCCCACAGCCCAAACAGTCCCGCTTTCATACTTAAAAGCTCCACCGCTAGGCAAAAAACACATGATTAAAATATTTTAGATAAAAGGACAATATACAATCCATATATGCAGCTTGATTGTGATTACATGAACACAGGAAAAAACAACTGCAAATGCCAACAGTGGTTATCTCTACTGGAAGGATTATATTGCTTATACTTTTCAATATTTTCCACATTTTGTGGGGGGAAACTTGTATTACTCATACAGGCCAATTTTCCTTTTTATTTTATTTTTATTTTTGGTACAGGGGAGTGTTAACAAATAAAAAGGGTCCATATTCCTAAGGTACTTGAATATATCTTGAGTTAGCATGCTCCTTTGATATTAGCACCTAATACATTTTATAAACTGCTTGTAACATCATTAAGCAGAGGTATATTTATAAGTGTACTTTCAAAGTGCCATCTTGCTAATCCAAAAAACAGGATCACTACTAAAAAGCAGATCCTTTAGGAAAGTAGTCTCCAAAGTAAGATACAATAAACCTAAAACATTTCTTCTCTGAAGTATGAGTGGAAATTTCGACCATTCAATTACATTGTACGTCTAAGGTCTTGATAATACTGCATGAAAAATTAAGACTTTACATTACATGAATTTTGATCCACTTTTCTAACTTGAGTATGATATAGTTTAAATTATTTCTTATAGATTTTTAAAAGTTCAGCAGGGCAGAGAGGTACAAATCACTTAGAATCTAATACGAAAGGCATTTATTTGATTGATATGTCACCTTTTAGTCATAGAGCTCCAGGCAAATGTAGCTACCATTTTCATAGAGTTTAACTGCTATACATCAAGAAGGCCATACACAAATAACGTATTATTAAAAATATCTTATTTGGAGAGGAAAGAGACTGGCATTGCCAAAGTACTGTTAGAACAGACCCACAAATCATGTATGACGGTGAAAGACTAGTGACACTCCCTTTAAAGTCAGAAAGCAGACAAGGATGCCTCCTATCAGCTCTGTTATTTTAATTTTTTTTTTTTTTTACAAGTGTTAGCCGAAGTGGTAAACAATTATAGATAATGGAAACTGGAAAATGTAATTAACATTATTTGGAAATGACATGATAATTCACTGATAAGACCCAGTAGAAATGCTTGAAAACAATTCAGAGTCAACATACAAAATCCACAGCTTCCCTAATTTCCTGAAATAACCAGCAGGAAAATATAACAGGGTGAAAGTCACATATATAAAGGAAGAAAAAGACAGTAAACAAATAGAAATAAATTTAAAGAGAGGTATACAGAGCCAACATAAAGAAAGCCATGTAACTTTACTGTGCGGCACAAAAGAAGATTTGAATTAATGAAATGAGGTACCATCCTGCTGAATGTGAAAGCTTACTTGTAAAGATTAGAATTTCTCTCCAAATAAATTCAGAAATGTAATGCAGTTACAATTATCAATAATATTTCATTAGAAATTGTCTTTAGAACTTGACAAAATTACTCCAGAGTTCCTTTAGAAGAATAGCCAAGAATATTCACGAAAATTTGGAGGAAAAGGGATGAGTTAACTAGATAGAGCTCGCACTATCAGATATCAAAATGTGTTATAAGCTATAGGCGTTGAAACCTGTTTTGTTCTTACCAGAAAAGAAGGTCCAAATACAGTCTGAAATTCAGCATACAATTAAAATGACATTTCAAATTAATGCAAAAAGGATGGATTATTAAATCAGGTTCACCAACCAGTTATTCATTTTGGAAAAGATTAAGTTGGATCCCCATCTCCTGCCTCACATAAAAATAAATTTTGGATGCAATAAAATTAAATGTGGGGACTTCCCTGGTGGCGCAGTGGTTGAGAATCTGCCTGCCAGTGCAGGGAACACGGGTTCGAGCCCTGGTCTGGGCAGATCCCACATTCCGCAGAGCAACTAGGCCCGTGAGCCACAATTGCTGAGCCTGCGCGTCTGGAGCCTGTGCTCCACAAGAAGAGAGGCCGCGATAGTGAGAGGCCCGCGCACCGCGATGAAGAGTGGCCCCCACTTGCCGCAACTAGAGAAAGCCCTCGCACAGAAACGAAGACCCAACACAGCCATAAATAAATAAATAAATAAATAAATAAATAAACCCAAAAGTTAAAAAAAAAAAAAAAAAAAGGCTACGTTTAAAAAAAAAAAAATTAAATATGAAAAATGAAACCACAAAAGTACTGGAAGAAAATTAAGGTAATATTTACATAATAATGGGGTGGAAAAAAAATGTCTAAGCCTAATACAGGCCAAAATCACAGGGAAAAATATTAGATTTGATAGCATAAAAATGTTAATCTTTGAGAAAAATAAAACCACCAAACACAAAACTGAAAGGCAGGTGAGTTAAACAAAATATTTGCAACATGTGGCAGAAAGGGAGTTAATAACCTTAACCAAAGAGAGTTTCTGTGAATTGATTAAAAATCTTGCTTTCAAAAACAGGCAAGTGACATAAGACAATTTACAAAAGAAATCATACAAAAAAATTCAAACATATATAAAAGCAAATATGTGCAAATTAAAACATGACACACTGTTTTCAACATTAACGTGTCAAAGGCTTTAAAAAAGTGATCACATCCAGTGCTTTCAAGCAAGCAGGAATTGGCCACTCCCACTGCTGGTCTGAATTTATATAGGTATCATTTTCCAAGAGAGAAATTCGGCAATGCACATTTAAAAAACCTAACATTCTGCAACTACACCGATCCAGTAATTGCATTTCCAGGAATTTATCCCATGGAAATGACTGCAGATGTTTAAAGCATATTTATAATATTTAATGATTAAAATACATTTCTGACACTAGTAATTTGTATACATTATTCTATGTCCACTAAAAATGCAATGATTAAAAATATTATTGAAGACTATTTAGAGACAGAAAATATATTCAAGCCATCTTAACTTTTTAAAAAGCAGATTCTAAAGCAGCATATCCCCTATGATTATGTTTTTAGAAGATGTGCAATGAATGGACGTACAAAAGATTGAAGGATACATACCAAAATTATTTAAATTGGTTATTCTAAATTGTGAGGTTACTAGAGGTTTTATCTTCTTTTATCACCTGTATTTTCTAAATTTTCTACATGAGCAATGTATTCCTTTTATACAAATAAATATTTAACTTTTATGCAAAGTAGATTTACAGCAGATTTTGCTGGGGGAAGACTTGTGAAGAGATGAAATAGAACGTGCAGATTTCAAGATTCATGTGGCATTATATTAGCCAGTAAGCTCAGGTACTGGACTTTAGTTTTACTGAATCTTAACTGCCCATTTCTTTCTCCATATTTTCTCCTCCTGCCTGCTCTTCCTGGGTTATTTCCCTTTTTAAAAAAATGTCCATTTCCTCCTTTATTTTCACCAAAAAAACAAAACAAAAGAACTACCTTGTTTGTTTTGGACACAGTTTGCCAGCCTCATTTTTATGTCCCAGGGGCTAATGATCCTGCTGCTTACAACACCCCTTCAAACTTTCTAATCTCACCCAACCACACTCTATTACACTGAACTTAACATACAATAGAATCCTTGTCTGCACTCCAGATATGACCCCTTTCCACCTCTTCCACAGCAATATCCATTCCTCCTATATCCTTTCTGAAGTACTATCATGAAAACAGTATGAAAAATAGTTAAGAACACTATGAAAGATAGTTATAAACAGAACCTGCAATAGCCCCTCATCTTTAAGTCAGCTCAAAGCAAACCCACCAACTAATCACTGAATTGGGATGTAAAATCAAAAGAAGCCTCAAAAGCACATCTATTATCTAGTCTGGTCCCTGACCCTTAAGGCAGGGAAAACACTACTCTCGCCTTTTGATAGGTAAGGTAAGAGAAACCCGGAGAGGAAGAACTGGCTAAAACTTTAACACACGGTTAACTAGTGGCAAAAGGAGGAATGAAACTCAGGTCTTATGTTCCTAGAAACATAAGTTTTCTAGAGCATCAGGTCACATGAATCTTTTAAAAAAGGAGGGGCAGGAAGAGGGAGGGAGGGAGGGAAGGAAGGAAGGGAGGGAGGGAGGGAGGCGAGGAGGGAGGGAGGGAGGAAAAAGAGAAAAGGCAAAGAAAAAAAAAGGACACCAAATCATATTCCAATGGCTATGGATGAATGAATTACCTACACATGTTTTCACAAATGCTAAGTTAAAAAACAACATCCTGGGAGAAAAGAAAGTCCTCGTGCACTGTTGATGGGATTGTAAATTGCTGCAAGCACTATGGAAAACATTATGGAGGGTCCTCAAAAAATTAAGAATAGAATTACCATATGATCCAGCAATTCCACATCTGAGAATATACCTGAAGGAAATTAAAACACTATGTTGACTAGCAATCCCACTCCTGTGCATATATCTGAAGAAAACCATAATTCAAAAAGATACATGCACCCCAGTGTTCACTGCAGCACTATTTACAACTGCCAAGACATGGAAGGAACCTAAATGTCCATCGACAGAGGAATGGATAAAGAAGATATGCTACATATATACAATGGAATATTACTCAGCCATAAAAAAAAGAATGAATGCCATTTGCAGCAACATGGATGGACCTCGAGATGATCATACTCAGTGATCTGTCAGATATCCTATGATATCACTTATATGTGGAACCTAAACAAATGAACTTATTTACAAAACAGAAACAAACTCACAGACTTCAAAAAAAACTTATGGTTACCAAAGGGGAAAGGTGGGGAGGGATAAATTAGGAGTTTGGGATTAACATATACATACTACTATATATGAAGTAGATAACCAACAAGGACCTACTGTATAGCACAAAGAACTCTACTCAATATTCTGTAATAACCTATATGGGAAAAGAATCTGAAAAAGAATGGCTATATGTATAACTGAATCGCGTTGCTGTACACCTAAAACTAACACAGTATTGTAAATCAACACTACTCCAATATAAAATAAAAATTAAATTAGAAAAAACACTATGTTGAAGAGATAGCTGCACCCCCATGTTCACAGCAGTATTATTCACAGTAGCCAAAACATGAAATCAACCTGTCCATCGACAGATGAATGGATAAAGAACTTGTGATATATATCACACATACATACAACAGAATATTATTCAACCATAAAAATGGAGGCAATCATGCCATTTGTGACAACATGAATGAAACTTGAAGGCTTTATGCCAAGTGAAAAGTCAGAGAAAGACAAGTACTATAGATCTTTCATACATGTGGAATCTAAAAGAAAAAGAAAAAAACAAACTCAAAGAAAAAAAGTTGAGATTTGTGTTTACCAGAGGTAGGCGTGGGGTAAGGGGGAATTGTGTGAAGGTACTCAAAAGGTACACACTTCCAGTTATAAGATAAATAAGTACTGGAGATACGTAATCTATAGCATGAGTATAGTTAACACTGTTGTGTGTTATATTTGAAAGCTGTTAAGAGAGTAGATCTTAAGAGCTCTTACCATAAGGAAAAAACCATTTTCTTTCTTTTTTTTTTTTTGTACCTATATGGGATAATGAATGTTAACTAAACTTACTGTGGTAATCATTTCACAATATATGTAAGTCAAAACATTATGCTGTACATCTTCAATTTATACACTGCTGTATGTTAATGATACCTCAATAAAACTGGGTAAGGCAGGGAACCACAACTTCCTGTCCTTCCCCTAGCTCTAGGAGTGACCTAACACCTCTGGGCCTAGGTTACTCATTTTAGAGCAAACTGAACTTGAAGATCTCTAATACTGTACAGTTTAAGTCCACTTCCATTAAAGTATGAAATTATAACCTATGAGCAACACAGAAAACAACATACATTCAATTCAATGAACAGTTATTGGGCACCTACTATGGGCAAGATACCCTGACAGATACTGTGGGGATATCGCTTTGGCTTCTATCTATGTAACCAATATAGCACCATAAAATTTTAGAGCTGGGAAGGACTGAATTTTATAAATTAGCAAACAAGCACAAAGTGTTGGCATGTACTGAAATATTAAACTTCTAATACATTTCTAAAGTTAAAGAAAAGTTATTCCATATATTATACATATGTAAATTTACATATATATTTATATATATAAAAATGTCAGACTATCATTTTCTTTAATAACTCTTAAAGACTAGACAAGGAGGTGGAGAATTTGGCAGTGTCAGAAATTTATTTTTAAAAAACTTCCTGAAGTGAAATTCACATAACACAGAAGTAACCATGTTAAAGTGAACAACTCAGTGGCACCTGGTACAGTCACAGTGTTGTACAGCCACCACCTCCACCAGTTCCAAAACTTCTCCTGCAGTGCGGCAATGCCTCCCAGATGCACCCCACTCCGGATCCTGACCTTTTCCCAGTGAAGCCTTTGATTCCTGGAGGAATTTTTGAAGTCATTCAGCATAACTGGGCAACTCATTCTACTCCAGAACTATTTAACAAATGTCCATCTAGGTCTCTATCAGTAAAGTGAAGAGCCATGCAATTACTTAGAAAAGCCAATCAATAGAACCATCCATGAGAACTAATTAATCACTTTTTTCAACAGCCAGACATTTATTATCTGAATTATTCACTGTGTCTACGCTCTCATTTCAATCTCCCTTTGTGAGAGTCTGCACAGAGTCCTTAACGGTGTGTCTGGGGCCCAAGCTCACAAGAGGCCAGTTCACGGGCTCTCTACCTAGGACCCCCCTTTTGCAGGCAGAGTTTATTACAGAAATGTTTGCATGCATCTGAAACCAACAATTACAGGTACACTTTACAATTACCATGAATATTTACATATTCCCTTAGAAATATTTATTGTGCTAATTGTAAAATTACAACTATAGGCAGACCTCAGAGATAGTGCAGGTTCAGTTCCAGAACATCACAATAAAATGAATATTGCAATAAAGTCGCACGAATGTTTTGGTTTCCCAGTGCATATAAGAGTTATGTTTACACTATACTGTAGTCCATTAGGTGTGCAGTAGCATTATGTCTTAACAAAAATGTACATTTCAATTTTAAAATATTTTATTGCTAAAAAATGCTAACCATCATCTGAGCTTTAGTGAGTTATAATCTTTTTGCTAGTGGAGGTTTGAAATATTGCAAGAATTACCAAAATGTGACATGAGAAACAAAATGAGCAAGTGCTGTTGGAAGTGACTTGCTTGATGCAGGGTTGCCACAAACCTTCAATTTGTAAAAAATGCAGTATCTTGGAAGTACAATAAAGTGAAGTGCAATGAAACGAGGTATGCCTGTACCAGCATCTTCTGAGGGTTTATCATGCTCCTGACACAGGTCAAAGCGCTTTCAATACATTATTTCATTTAGTCCTGACAAAGGTTATAAGGAGACTGGGGCTTGGAGAGATTAAGTGACTTGTCCCCAAATCATCCACTTTATATGTGGAGAGCCAGAATGAAAAAGATGATCTATTTGACGTAAGAGGAAAAAAAAAAAAAAAAAGTGCTCTGATCTGCTAGGCATAGTCCTTCCCTGAGACTGCACTGCCAGTAATTATCCCGGAACCATTTCTATCAAGAATTCCCACGGCAGCTGGGATAAACCAAAGCCACATGGCTTAACTTTGAAAGACACTCCCAGGCAGTACTGCGGAGAAGGAACAGAGGTTCAGCTCCTCAGATATTCCAACTGTTCGTTATCAGCAGAAATACATTAGCAAACATTGGTTTCAATCCACGTCAAAGACATTTTCACTTATCCCTATGAAAATATTCCAAAATGTTCCTGCCCTGCTCAAGACTGCATCTTTTCCCTGGTGCCACCTCCAGCACTCCCAATCCCCCTGACGCTAGACTATTTGTTTTCCCACAGTTCTCATCACCATCTAATACACTACACCGTTGACTTACGGACTGTGCGTATTTTTCCTCTGTGCTAGAAGGCAAGCTCATTGAGAATGGCGGAATCTTTGTTTTATTCACTGCTGTGTCTCCCGTGCTAAGAAACACAATGGCCTAAACCACAGTTGGAGTGCTTTCCTCTTCCTCACAAAAGTAGATGATGGTATCTATTCAAAACACTTTCTAACATTTCCCATTTCTGCTCAATGCTGCTAAATATTTCGCACACTTGAGTGGAGACACTGACACATCCATACATGAATTCAACAGCTACGTTACTGAGGAGAAAGCTGTAATTATGGAATAATAGAAATATCACTGACAGATGGAAGGGGGTTTTCTTGTTGCTACAGCTTACCCAGGGAATTATATGAAGAGTTCAGTAAGTTAGTATGACTGACAGGCGATCAGAGCATGCAAATCAAGCCATTGCAGTTGATTCCTCAACTCTCAGTCACAGGGCTGGGGAGTAGTGGGGTGGGAGGCCAGGGCAACGAAAGAAGGATGTTTAATTTCAAACACTGATCTTTATAACAGAAGTCACTACATATTTGGAAATGTTTTAAAATGCTCATTATTTCTGCAAAGGAAACTAGAGAAAATCGTATGATAGACTAGTATGGCAGAGCATGAGTTAATAATTGTTTTCACTTATTAAACATTTTACTAGGTACCAGGCACTGTTTTGAGGCCTTCACATATATCACATCAGCTGAATAACCTCACAACCACTCTGTGATGTAGGTACTATTACTATTTTATAGATAATGAAACTGAGGCTCAAGTGGGGTTGCCTAACCTGCTTGGGACCACACAGCTACTTAGTGATGGAGCTGGGATCAAACCCAGCAGTCACACTCCAGGTTAGTGGTTCTCAACAGGGAGTGCTTCTGTTCCCCAGGTGCTATTTGGCAATGTCTGGAGATGTTCTTTGTTGTCACAACTGGAGCGAAGGTGCTGCTGGCATCTAGTGGGTAGAAATGCTGCAAAACTTCCTATAACGCAGAGGACAGCTCCACAACAAAGAATTATCGGGCCCAAAATGTCAACAGTGCTAAGGCTGAGAAACCTTGCTCTAGAGCTAAAACTCTTAGCTACTGTTCTCAAAGTCTGAGAAACACCACCATTGATACAAAGACTAAAGGAGGAAAATTAAGTATAACATGCCAGTAATAGGCAGTTATAAGTTACTATATAAAAGAAGGATATTTGTTTCCTGAGAAGGTTGTAGCAGATGACAACAAACTTGGTGGCTTAAAACGACAGAAATTTATTCCTTCACAGTTCTGGAGCCCAGCCGTCCAAAGCCAGTATTCCTGTGCTGAAATCAAGGTGTTGGCCGGGCCATACTCCCTCTGGAGGTGCTAGGGGAGACTCTGTCCCTTGCCTTTCCCAGCTGCTGGCTGCTGCCACCACTGGCACTCCTTGGTTGATGGTCACATCATTTCAGTCTCTGCTTCCATCCTCACATCACCGTCTTCTCTCTGTGCCTCTATGTGTAATCCCCCTGCCTCTCTCCTATTAGGCTACTGTGATGACATTTAGGGCCCACCTAGATAATCCAGGATAATCTCCTCATCTCAAGATCCTTAATTTAATCACATCTGCAAAGCCTCTTCTTTTTCCGATAAAGTAATATTTATAGGTTGCAGGGATTAGGGCATGGATATCTTTGGAGGGCCATTTTTCAGCCTACTACAAGTAGAGAGCACACTCCCATTTTACCCATGGTGGAGTTTTAAGTCATGTGCCCAAGGACAAATGGCTAACAAGCAGTGGAGGTGGGATTTGAACCTTGCTCTGTCCATCTCTGAAGCTCAGCCTCTTATCTTTATGCCACAACACTTAGGAAAGCTGAAGAAAAGATTTTAAACTAGCAGGTCCCAACCACCGAGTGGGCACTAATACAACGAGACTAAAAATCCACATGTGCTCCAAGAATAACCAGTAAAAATCATGAAAGCACAAACTTCCATGATGTGAGGGTCTTGAGAATATTTGCATTAATTCATTATTTTCTTTACATAATTTAGTGATCATTTCTTATCCCCCTTGGAGGTATCTTACTGTACACAGAGTTACCTGTAAGCCTTGCACAGAACAGCCTACAGCCTTCTTCCTGAGTCTTACGTAATATGCTACAAATTACAGCTTTAACTGCACATGTTCCTTCAGGATATGTACATTATAATTGACTAAAATCCCAAGCTTATGGTGAGAGGAAGTTATTGCCAATGGAGGGAAGGATATGGTGGGTCTACGTGTGGGTGGATATTGGAGTTTTCGTAACCTCACAAATTTTTTGATATTAAAAATACTGGATATGCAGCCATTCAAAGGAATGAAGTACGTATAGATGCTACAACATGGATGAACCTTGAAAACATGCTAAGTGAAAGAAGCCAGACACAAAAGGACACATATTGTATGATTCCATTTATATGAAACATCCAGAATAGTTAAATCCATAGAAACAGCAGATTACTGGTTGCCTAGGGCTACAGGGAATGGAGAATGGGGAGTAACTGCTTAGTGGTATGAGGTTTTATTTTAAAGTGATGAAAATGTTTCAGAATTAGATAGAGGTGGTGGTTGCCTCCGTTTTTCACTTTAACATGGTTAATTTTATGTCATGTGAATTTCACCTCAATATGAACAAAGACAAATAAACGGAGACCTCTATGCTAAGCAAACTCTGGGGTAGACAACCCATTTCTTTATGATAAATATAGTGTTAAACCATATTCTGGTTCAATTCCTAGAGTAGTGGCACCTAGCCAAGAAACTATGATTTATTTTATACGTCCCTGGACAGACTCTGTCCTCTACTATTCTACTTTTTGAAGTTTGACAAGAAGTGTTAAAGAACTGGAGGTCATAAAAATTTTTAATTCACTTTTTAATTTTTACTACTAATGTAAGAAATACTTGGTGTAAAAACTAATTATGCCAAATTTATAGTAAAGTAATACCTAGGATAAAAACCTTACCTCCCACTCTCCTAAAATAAGTTGCCTACTTGGATTTTCCTATAAAAAAGCCAAATGAGATAACAAAATGAAAATGCTCTACTAACTCTGAAGCACCTCTCAAATGTAAGGCATTTATTGTTAGTATACATAATGATAATCATCAAAAAGACAGCAGCAAGTAAAATACTGCCACGTTGCAGTGAGCACTTTAAAATGCCAAGGCAGTAATAACTAACCAAAGAAATTGATGGTCTATTACCGTACAACCAACAGACAGTAATTAAGCAAACGTCAACAGCTGCAGTTTCGATGTGATAATAACCAGATAGGACAGACCAGAAGAATGTGCACTTATGAGATAAGCTTCCCTCCTCCTGAGTGAGCACCTCAAAGCTGTCGCCTCAGGGAGTCTGGACTCGCCCAGGGGCCCTGTGCCGAGTAAAACATTCAAGAATGTAAAGTTCTCTGACTGTGGCCGGGGTCAGGGCAGTCTGTCGAGCAGCTGGGAAAGAATGAAAGCTAAGGCCATTGCCAAGCCTACCCTAGTTCAAGCCCAACACCTTCCTTCAGAATTCAGCTGCTACAGTTCCCTCAGGAAGCAGGCCCAGGAGCCTCCGACTATGTGAGCTGAGGACAGGGAGGGGACATGCCACCTGCAAATGCACCACTTTCCTAGGGGTGACTCTTAGAGATTCTCTTGCTTTGCACCATGCAGGATAGACTCTGGGCGGGGAACTAGTCTTTCCATTCCAAACGGCGGCTGAGCTGCTGTCACCTTTGTGTGATTTGGAAGTGGTGAGCCAGGCCACAGCCTTGCTGCAAGGCCAGAGGACAGCTGTGATGACAGGGAAAAGCCCAGGAGAGAGCTGGCAGTGCTGATCTCTGGGCCACACTGCCCAGTAACCCCTTCCATGATCTCACCCCTAACTCCTCCTCCTTGGTGTGGTTATCTGTAAAATGGGGCGGTGGCCCTGCCAGCCTCAAAGTTCCTGTTAGAAAACAGTGAGAAAAGGGACTTCCCTGGTGGCACAGTGGTTGAGAGTCTGCCTGCCAATGCAGGGGACACGGGTTCGATCCCTGGTCCGGGAAGATCCCACATGCCGCGGAGCAACTAATCCCGTGCGCCACAACTACTGAGCCTGCTCTCTAGAGCCCGCGAGCCACAACTACTGAGCCCACGTGACACAACTACTGAAGCCCACATGCCTAGAGCCCGTGCTCCACAACAAGAGAAGCCAGTGCGATGAGAAGCCCGCGCGCGGCAACGAAGAGTAGCCCCCGCTCGCTGCAACTGGAGAAAGCCACGTGCAGCAACGAAGACCCAATGCAGCCAAAAATAAAATAAATTAAAAAAAACTTTAAATAAATGTCTTAGAAAATCCTTTCGTTGTGCCAAACAACTACCAAAAAAAGGGGGGGCGGAGGGAAAGGGAGAAGAAGAAAGAGAGAACGGGGAGGCGGGGAGGGAGAAAAAGAGAGAAAGAGAGAGAGAACCAGGCAGAGCTGATCTCCTCTGCACTGAGAATCTATTACAAACACTTTGCTAAACTAGAATGTAAAGGCACAAGCTGGGAAGAACACTGAACTATGTGTCTGAAGAATTTGTTGTATGCTATAACCTACTTGTCCGTGTACTGTTACTTCTCTTCAATAAAAGTATTGAGAAAAAAAAGAGAGAGGAAGAAACTAGGGCAAAATGGGGGGTATGGTAAGCACCGCCTCCCAGAAGAGTATTACAGGATGTCAAAATGGACATGGCAACCACTAAGACTAGATATCAGATTCCAAAGTGAAGTGCCAGGCCTGGATGCAGTTCTTCAAAGGACAATGGTCCCAAACTATTTTCACTGATCTTCAGCCCCTCACCCACAGTGAGGGTGCACATGGGCCAGCCTGTTGGTAGCTAAAAGGAGGGAATGATTGAAGCAAGCTGGCTGCAGCTCTGGTCATAGGGTAAAAGATTTCGGAAGAGGCAGAAGTACCAGCCCCTCCTCTGCTAGCCTAGTGAGGGGCCTCAGCAGGACTAGCCATTAGCAGGAGAGCAGGAGACTCCTGCAAAGTGGGACACACGGTAACGTTGTTGGTGACTTCTACTTAAGAAATTTAAAGGACTACAAGTAGGCTGGCTGGATGCTGATGGACAAGCCAGAGGAAATAACAGTTGCACTGGGATCGGCTTGCACCCCCCAAGTTTGCGGGAGCAAAGATGTGTGAGTCCTTCCCAAAGACCAGACAAGGACCACACCCTGAGCACACGTATGGGGCTATCTCAGGCTCTGCCCAACAAGGGCCACCTCTTGCACAACAATGGAACCCAGTAGACAGGAGTCCACATGGACCAGGGGGCTTTCCAGAGTCTATGAAAGGACAGAGTGTGGCAGTCACACCAAAGAAACTGCAGGTAAGAGGTCCCCAGAGACAAGGTAAGGGGATATCTCTGAAGAACCACAAAAGGGTCCCACCGGAGAAAGAACCGATTCTAGACACTTACAACACAAAGGCGGCTCACCTGTGATTCTGCCTGCCAATCAAACTTTTCCTGCGCCCCTTTCTGTCCTCCCCACCCCTGCCCAAGCCAGAAGCAATAGCTACTGTGTAAGCAAGAGGGAAAGCATCCAACCCCAGCCCCCTCTCCCTGCAACAGGCCCTCCCTGGAGGAAGGGGAGCAGGCATAAGTAGGAATGAAGTTGGAAGTTGGGAGCTCTGACTGTGAGATGACACAAGACATTTTCAGTATTTGGCACATTAAACTGGGACTGTTTATTATGTAAGACGAATCAGAATAGTCATGGGATATGTTTTCATCCAGAAACAGGAGAAACGCTTTCCACTGAATAAATTTTAATGAGAGAGTGGGAAACTAGATAAAGTTGGTTTTTGACAACTAGATAAAGTTGGTTCTCTCCCTCCCCCCTTCCCCATTCTCTCCCACAAAATCTACTTGGAGGCACATTATACACGGAACGATTTGTGGCAGCACATCTCATGGAAAGTGTACTTTCCAGAAATGAGGTCCACTGTGTCCCAACTTGAACATGAAGATCCCTGCAGGTTTTGGGTTCCCCTCGTAACACCCTCCAGCCTTGGGAGGGCCATGCAGAGTCTGCAGCAGCTGAAGTTACTAACCTGTTGCCCACAGCAGAGCCTTGTCCCCAACACCCTCCTGCTCTTCCAGAAATACACACACGGTCCAGGAAGGGATCCCTGCCACCAGGAGCCACCACCATGCTCAGCTCTGATCTGTGTGAAATAGTCTCTGACTGAGTTCCCAACTTGGAGCGTCACCAGTCTTCTCCTTAGACATCACTCTAATAGGATTCTTTCCACTGAGACCCAGCTGAGAAGCCCAGAACCTCAACTCACACCCAGCGGTAAACCCAAGGGTATCAATCCCAAAATGGCGGCCTCTCTAACTCCCTCCATTCAGTTTCCCTTTGTCTTATGGGTCATGAGAAGCATATCTTAGAACGCAGAGCAGTAAAACATGAAACAGAACTCATCTTCAATAAACTGACACTTTGGTCAAGCAAATGTGCAAAATCAACAGTTTCAGCATCATTATAGGTGAGTTGGTTTTAGCGAATCGACACATACTGGCCTAGTCTTTATGTTATTGGAAATATTGGTACCAAATACATGCTATACAAGATATATATGCTCTACTTTGATGAGAGTTCATTTAAAATCAAGATAGTTTTAAAAGGTATTTCTGGGCCTGCCGTTCGCTAAGTTTTGAGCTCCATGAAGGCAGAGACTGTGTCTCATCTGTTTTGCGTCCTTTGGGGCCTAGCATGGAATCTGGTACCTAAGAGGGTTCAATAAAGTCCTATGGCTGATAAGTGAATGAACAAACAAATGAATATCTTGGCTTGCATTTCAAGCTAGATTTATGTGAATACTGTAAATGAATATGTTTTTAAAAAGGGAGAAACCTGCTGTCCATCATTTTTGACTATGCCATTCTACTCTCTACCAATAATTTTAGTGTGTGTATTTGAATCTTATAACTGGATACTTTAGTGTTACTTTGTATAAAAGATTTTTCTAAGGCTACTCTTTCAACAGGCCCCTGAGACCAGGTTAACTGGCCATTCACCCCCACTAAGCAACAGCAAAGATCCATGGTATGTGACTCCATCTAAGGGAATCCATGTTTCAGGTCTCTCAAAGGGGATAATACTGCTTTAAAATAGATACACTGAAAAGAATTGACTTTCACCTCTCTTGTAGAAGGACCTTTGGGGGCAAAGCAGAAAGAGGAAAGGTTCACTGGCAGATGTTGGGAGGCATCAGGCACCAAAGAAGAAAGGTCACAAGATTTGGAGTTGGACAGGTCTGCAGCCAGTCATGTCTTGGCTCTGCTGGGCCTCAGCTTCCTCGTCTGTAAAATGGAGATCATAATGCCTACCTCAAAGAACCACTGTGCAGAGAACGAGGGAATGTATGGAGGCTCTGATTATAGTATCTGACACATAATATGGGCTCAAACAGCAGTTTTATTACCATTATCTACACATAAAGAGAATTACATACACTTACCTGCATCTAAAGATGATTTTATACATAAGTGGTCCACAACTCTTAAAGAAGCTGAGATCCAAGACTCAGCTGTTTGGAACTTGGAATGCATTTTCCCATAGGAACAATGCTATAAATCATAGAATTTCAGAACTAGAAGGTGCCTCAAAGCTCATCTAGTGATGTAATAAAACTTCCCACTAAATGGAGTATTTCCTAATGTAGGCTCCCTGGGGTTTAAGTTTCAGGTAAGCCACTCAAAACCAACATGACCTATAATGTAGTTGAAATACTACATGCAAGCAAACAAAAAATAGTAGAACATGGTTTTTAAATGTTGACCAGTTCATCTTCACCTGATCTTCTAACCTTAGCTAATATTATCTTTCCACTTGGAAATTCATTGATGTAGAAAGTGGGGAGACAATTTCTTATTTCTTATAACCTACCCTGCCCCTCCCCACATCCAACAACTGCCACGAAAAAACTTCCAGTTAACATGAGATAGGAACTTTATCTGCAGCGTGAACAAAATGCAGCAGGCCCACAGAGGAGACAGAGAGAACTGGGGGGAGGGGAGGAGGGGTGTCAAAGGGGACGAGGTGTGGGTGTGGAGCAGGGCACAGGAAGAAAGGCCTTGGTTACCAACTTCACCTCCTTTCTCACTTTTCCCAGTGTCAGCCCTGTTTCACCTGGTTGTGCACAAATTAAAACTATTTGTGGAGGTCATTTGAGACCCTGATGGGTCACCATGCATATGCAATTTTTTAGGGGTTATCTGTCAGCCTCAGTCTGACCCCTGGCCGTGCCCACTCTGACTTCACACACTGGGCAGCAAAAAGGCACAGAGTGCTCTGGGGTGTTCCGCCCTGCTTGTCTTTGGAATGGCAGAGGCTGGCTGTTTGGACTTACAGTATGTTCACGAGCTAAGTGTACGTAGCTTGGCCAGTTCCTATAACGTTGTCTCTAATATGGAAAAGTCAAAAGAAACTGCAGAAATGACCAAGGGAATCTGGTTTTGCATAAAACTCTGAGCACTATTCGGATGACATGGGACAATACTTATGATACAATGTTAAATGAAACAGAAGTCACTTCATGAAAAAGTATACACGGTATGATTTCAATTTTGAAATACATGTACATGCTATGTTTTATACATCCTTACATATCTGTTTAGGAAAAAGACTAGAAGGAAAAAGACTCCAAAACATGAACAATTATTTTGTCTGTGTTATGGAAATACAGGGTGTGTTTGTGTGTATGTGTGTGTGTGTTGGTTTATTTATAATTTTCTGTATTTCCCAAGTTTGGTTAAATGAATAAGTAACTATATTAAAAGGGGTAAAGTGGAATTTAGAGACTCGAATAAGAGATTTTAAAGCAAAAAGGATTCTTAGAAATGACCTAATCCAACACTTCCTCCAACCCCTCTTAATTTTATAGGGAAAACACCTCTGGCCCCTCAGGTGACTTATGAGCCTGTAGTCTTCCAACTAATGGGGAACTAGCCAAACTGTGGCTTGAACTCAGATCTTGTGACATGTATGGTCTGTGCCACTCCCATGACATCATGGTGTCCTGGAGTCAGGGACTAATGAACTTCAGAAGGAAATACTCCATAAGGAAGGAGCAAGTCTTACTGTGCACATCTATACTTCTCACTAAATAAATATTTGCCTAGAGTCATATCATAGTTTTATGACATGCAAACAACTCAGTTGCTAAAGGAGCTCTGGTGACTTCATCAGAGCTACTGAACCAGAGTCCTGGTTACATTTTTACTCCTGCATTGCATAGAAACCCACCTTCAGAGACTTTCAAGATGAACATACATCAGAAGGCACCTCTGTCCGTAGGCTAGGCATCTCTGTGACGATGGGGGAAGAAATGGCTTATTTTCCGTCTTCCACTGTTGCTAACATCACATACAACAGTCACTTAACTTCCATTCCACCATATCATGCTGTATTAGAACTACTTAACATTTATCCAGCCCCAAAACACGTAGAAAAAGCAGACAGACTGAAAACCTTCTTCAGAAGCTCTCACATCCTAAAGGCTTTAAGTACTTCCTATTTATAAACATGAAGCCTTGTTAGGAACAAAGCATCATCTAAATCTGACAAAAAGATCAGTTTCAAGCTCTTTCATTTCTTAACGGAGAAAATTCAGACATCTGATGCAAACACAAGTACAGAGCAGCCATGGGCCACACAGAAGTGTCTTCCTATTTTGCTCTGCTTATCTTGAGCTGGTTGGGCTGGGAAAGCTTTTTCGGCAAGGAGTGGGGAGGTGGCCTCCAAGGACACAGTAGCAGAGGACGGGCCACAGGTGGCAAGTCAAAGAATTGTTTTTCAGATAAGCAAAGACTCTAACCCTGGTCACAGGCACAGCAGCTAGCTTGTTTCCTGCCCAGTGTGCTAACCAGAAACATAATAGGCAACCCAAGATATACTTATGGTGGGCAGAGAGCGTGCAGGAGTCTGGACAATACATCAGTTGCCTGGGTTAAGCAGTAATTAACTTAGACTTAGAATCTGAAGTTAGCTGTGCACGTCATGCAAAATAAGGCAAAGCTTAGAGCATGCATAGGCATAGCAGAGCAGGAAGTACCTAAAACGGGCTGCGAAAATGTGAAATTGCTGACACTGGAAGAATTTATGGTATAAGACTCCAAGGAGAAATTAAGAGCAGGCTGAAAAGTACTGCAACCTGAGATATTTCAGGTTGCAAAATATTCCTCCTACCAAAATTATTTCAGTATTGAGGGAAGCCCTAGAAGGAGACTGAATTTTATATGTTTAACTATAAATGCCAAATTCTTAAATATCTGTAAGTTTTAAGGAAAGAATGTAATGTGCTAAAGTGATCTCTCTTCTTTATTTCGTCAGTCAAAAACACTTAAAATGAAACAAGGATCCTACCAATGTACCTCTCAATCAGACTCTCATCTCTGAGAATTCAGAATTTAAATGAACCTATCTAGGAAACAGACTCATGGATATAGAGAACAGACTTGTGGTTGCCAAGAGGGAGGGGGCTGGGGGAGGGGTGGAGTGGTAGGTTGGGGTGAGCAGATGTAAGTATTACATACAGAATGGATAAACAACAAGGTCCTACTGTATAGCACAGGGAACTATATTCAGTATCCTGTGATAAACCATCATGGAAAAGAATATTAAAAAATGTATATATATATATCTGAATCACTTTGCTGTACAGCAAAAGTAACACATCGTAAATCAACTATACTTCAATTAAAAAAATAAAATAAAAAGAATCAACTCTGAGAATTTAATCTAAGTCAATAAGACAAAAGGAGCAAAAGGCTAGGTTGTATGAAGGTGCATAATACATTGTACTCTATAAGAGCAAAAGTAAAAACACTAGATCTTACTTGGTGACTAACGGTAGGGAAAAACTAGACAAGAATAAATTAAGGCACATGAAATATTCTCAACCCCTTTAGAAATGATAACATGAAGATACAAATGAGAACCAATATGAAGTTTAAAAATTAAACATTCATTATGGCTACAACTAAATCAAAATAATGGCGCTGGGGAGATAGCTAGGAGAAGAGTCAAGGACCAGGAGCCAATGGTCGCCAGGATGGTCCAGGGTAGATTGATGGAGGATGGAGATGCTGAAGGCAAGTGCCCTTGGGTAAAGCCATGGAGAACTTTTTGAGGTGGTGAAGGAGAGGCTCCAGGCTCATCCAGAAATCCCAAAGGGTGGGCCTGAGCCCTAAACAAAAAAAGATGTTGGTCTTCCTAAGATCAAAGGGGGCCCAAGTACAGTGCTTCATTACCCTTGGATTAAAGGGTTGAAAAAAAGGATGGGCTAACAGAACCTTGAAGGAGGAACCTGCAGATTAAAAGAAAATGGAGCCCCTTTCAGAGAGGGCCTGAAAGGGTCTGTTTAATCCAGAAAAGTCTGGAAGGTTCCATTTAGTCTAGAAATTTGGTCAAACTTACCAAGGAACATGAGGATGAACTTGTAACAGCCTGATGGAACCTGAGAGCGGGAATGGGGCAAAGCAATTAGCTTCACCCCACCCTTTGCCATCCCCAACCTTCAGATAAGAAAACTCAGACCCAGAAAGGTGATGTCAACTGCTCGCCCAAGATGCCAACTAGTTCATCGCAGTGCCAGGGTTAGCACCCAGATCTTTTCCTCTCATTCCAGCAATTTCTATATTATACCTTGTTCTCATATCAACCATATATAGGTGGACCCACCATTTTCCCATCATACATGAATTAAAATAATAATTTTCACCATACAAGTACTATCGCTTTCATTTTTAATTGGGGGAAATTCAAGAAAGCCAAAGAAGGAGGAAAATGAACTGCAATTTCAATTCTAAAAACCTCAGTTTTTAAAAATTCTCATCATTTCTATTAAATTTATCTAGTTGGTTTTGGTGTATTTTCATCGTTGGTGGGTATGTATTGCATAGTGTGAATCCTTATTCTATAGGTTTAGGTAACCCATTGAACTCTGCATCATCAATCACATAAAATATATGACTTTTTAGATTTCTATCCAAATCCTAAGGAGCTTTCTTAAGTTGGGGCCAAAGAAAAACTTGAAGTTCTGACACTAGAAACTTCTTTCCAGGCTGACACTCAGTCATTAATTATGCTATGGCATATGAACAGAATCAGCTGTGAATGTAATTATTCCATCATCCTCCAACTTTTCTCTATTAAGTGCATAAGGAGACCTGTGGGAGATTTTTATCAGATGCTTCAATGTCTATGACATTTTCTTACTCTACCAATCTATAACGCTTATTTTAAAAAAATGTGATAAATCAGTCACTACACATTAGTAAAATTATACTGGTTCCTAGGGATCAATGCAGTGTCTTCTACAGGCTCATAAATCATTTGTACGATAATAATTCAGAATTTTTGCAAGGGAGCTTGTCCACATTAATAGCTTTAGGAATTCGACTTTTTCAAAAGCTATACAGAACATTTGCATGTCTCTGGTCTTCTGGAACCTCTCGCACTCTCCAAGATTTACTCAACAATCACTGGCAGTGACGCAGAGATGATATCTGCTAACTCTTTCAACACCCTGAGACACAATCTAGTGGGCCCTAGAGATGTGAACTCATTCAAATTACCTAGATGATCTTTCACTGTCTTCTAAATCCCTCTTAATTCTTTTCCATTTTGAAGATCATTCTCTTCGATGGAGAAGTGAAAGCAAAATAGTTCTGTATATGTCATCTATTGATACCAGCCTTACACATTTACTTAAGCAAGAGTCCACCTCTGTCTCTATTCTTCTAGCTCCATATACAACTAAAAAGCAAAGCAAACTAAGATACTATTCTCAAAATACAAATGACACATCACACACCTTACACACTTGGACACACACACGCGTGCACCAAAAATGTTCAACCTAGCCAGTCAAGAAATTAAATGAACACAACAATGAAATGTCGTTTTATAACAAACCATAGGAACATACCTTTTAAGTGATCAAAGTAATGCTGATGAGGTTGTAGGGGAATGGACATACTTATATTTACCAGTAATGTAATTGTATTTGGAGAGCAAATACAAGATGCTCATGCCCTTTGCTCCAGGAACCCTACACTTGTACATTTATCTTAAGGGACACATTGCAAAAAGAAAAGAAGACCCAAGTACACAAAAATATGTCTTTAGGAATCTCATAATAGCCCAAACTGGATACAGTCTAAGTGTCCAACAACGGCAATGGCTATGAACCACAAAATACCAACTATGGTAGGCCAAATAATGCCCCTGCCCCACAACAAAGACAGCCACCCCTAATCCCAGAACCTCTGAATATGCTACCTTACATAGTAAGAGGAACTCTCCAGATGTGAATAAATCAAGAATTTCTAGAGGGGGAGATTATCCTGAATTATACAGGTGAGCCCAATGTAATCACGTGTCCACTTTAGAGGGAGGCAGGAGGGTCAAAGTCGGAAAAGGAGATGTGATGACAGAAGCAGAGGTGAGAGACAGAGAGACTGAAGTGGGGAGGAGGGAAGAGAGAGATGTGGAGATGCTATGCTACTGGCTTTAAAGATAGAGGAAGGGGGAATTCCCTGGCGGTCCAGTGGTTAAGACTCTGTGCTTCCACTGCAGGGGGCACAGGTTTGATCCCTGGTCGGGGAACTAAGATCCCGCATGCCACGGGGCACGGCCAAAAAATTTTAAAAAATTAAAAATAAAAAATAAAAGATAGAGGAAGGGGCCATGAGTCAAAGTGTACAGGTGCCTCTAGAAGCTGGAAAGGCAAGATACTCTCCCCTAGAGCCTCCAGAAGGAACACAGCCCTGCCGACACCTCAATTTCAGGAATTCTGACCTCCAGAACTTTAAGATAATACATTTGTGGGCTTTCAAGCCACAAAATTTGAGGTGATTTTTTACGGCAATGATAGAGAACTAACACACCAACTCTTAAGCAGCCACTAGAAATTATAAATCTGAGGACTGTATAGCAATGGATGAAAAATATTAACATATGAAGATGGAAAAATTGTATGTACACAATTATGTAAAATAATTCTGTAAAATAATCTACTATGTAAAATATTCAGGGCTTCCCTGGTGGCGCAGTGGTTAAGAATCCGCCTGCCAATGCAGGGGACACGGGTTCGAGCCCTGGTCCGGGAAGATCCCACATGTCGCGAAGTAACTAAGCCCGTGCGCCACAACTACTGAAGCCTGCATGCCTAGAGCCCGTGCTGCACAACAAGAGAGGCCACCACAATGAGAAGCCCACGCACCGCAACGAAGAGCAGCCCCCGCTCGATGCAACTAGAGAAAGCCCGCGCACAGCAACGAAGACCCAACGCAGCCAAAAATAAATAAATTTTAAAAAGTAAAGTAAAATAAAATATACAAATAGATCAAGATTCATAGATTAAGATTAAAATCTGCTAATAGATTAAAAGACCTCTAAACTGGCCTCCCTGCTTCTGCCCTTGAGCCCCTGGCACCCAGAGCAGTCAGAGCGGTCCTTTTTAAATATGAAATCAGATTCCCTCATTCCTCCACTCATAACCCTCTAGTGGCTCCTGTCTCCTCAGAGAAAAAGCCCAAACCCCGAGAAGGACCTACAAAGCCCACGTACACGGCAGTGCGGAGCTCTGGGGAGAGCTACTCACATCAACTTTATGTGACTGGCATCCCCAGAAGTGTGCAAGACACCCCCTGCCCAGGAGTGGGATTGCCCACACTCACCCCATCTCCCTTGCTTTCAAGCTTACGACTCTTGTCTTGTTGACACCACTCCAGCCTTCCGGGCCGACTTGCTATTCCTGAAACATATGAAGCTCACTCCTTCATACTCTTTGCACTCACTGTTCCTGCTGCCCCAAGGACTCAATGTCTAGGTATAGGTTTCCTGGAACAAAGGGCATGAACATCTTATATATTTGCTCTCCAAACACATAGTTACATCATCGGTAAATACCTAAGTGTTTCTGTTGCCCTACAACCTCGGTAGCATTGCTTTTTATCTCTTAAAAGTTGTGTCTCCATGGTCTGTTATGACATTTTGTTGTGTCCACTTCTTCACTGGCTAGGTTGAACCTCTTCTGTGTAATTGTGCGTGCATGTGTGTCTGAGTATGTAGCATCTGTAGTATGTCATTTGAATTTCAATGATTCGTTACCTTGCTTCCTTCCACTCTCTACTTAAATGCCACCACCTTATGAAGAGGCTTTTCTTGGCCACCTTACACTAAATAACAATCCCATCGCCCCACCCCAGAACTCCTCAGTCCCTTATTCCTGCTTTACCTTTCTCTACAGCATCTATTACCACCTGTCATACTAAAAAATACCTACTAGTTACCCATCTCCCTGACTTAGAATGTAAACTCCACAAGAGCACAGACCTCCTCAGCTTTGTTCATCGATGCATCCTCAGAGCCTAACAAGCTCACGTGGTAGGTGTTCGTTACATATTTGTTGAGGGAATGAATAAAGATTAGAGATGACTTTGAGAAATGAAAAGAGCTCCCATTTTAATAGAGCTGGTTTAAAGGGGAACCCACACTAAATAACTTCATTTAGTGTAGTCACAACATTGTTTTAACAAACCAGCTGCTAA
The DNA here is from genome assembly GCF_028564815.1 of Eubalaena glacialis. Lineage (NCBI taxonomy): Eukaryota > Metazoa > Chordata > Mammalia > Artiodactyla > Balaenidae > Eubalaena > Eubalaena glacialis. The sequence goes on from NC_083724.1 coordinate 51,758,124, forward strand.
GTCAATTCTGATGATGCTATTTTTAGAAACTCTCGGTTCAATCACAAGTCTTCTATGCATGCCTTTTTAAAATCAAATTAATCATAGTGTCCTCTGAAGCCACATTAGTGCCTTTAGCTGCTGCCTCCCCGTCTCTCTCATGAAGTTTTATCATATTTGTGTGATCAGAATTTCATTTTTCAGAAACCCTCATCTCCTTTGGGTCACATATCCCTTAAAAGCCATGAGATCCAATGTATTTCCACTGAATGTTTTAAAATCTGCTCTCCTAAAGCCCTGGTAATATGTCTTACAACAAGGGTTTTTTCTCTATGGTTACAAATTCCCAGAGATCTAAGAGAGGAAATATACCAAGTGAGCCAGGAGGATCTTGTAGTGTTCAGAAAGTAAGGGGGTACATCAAGGGATACAGGAGTTGACTTGCAAGAGGAAATGAAAAAGGAATCAAAGCTGGAACAATTATTGACATATATACACTAATATGTATAAAATAGATAACTAATAAGAACCTGCTCTATAAATAAAAAATAAAGAAAAAGAAAGTAGTATGGGATTGTAACTCAAAGTATAACAAATATGAGTCCACAGTGATATAAATAAATGATTGAATAAATAAACAAATGGAGAACAGACAAATCTCTCACGCAGAAAAATTCCACATAATTTTTATACGGACACCTCCTTAAAAGAAGAGAAACATAACTCCCCACTCTTTAAGTGTGGGCTGCAAATAGTGACTTCCTTCCAAACAGTAATTCTCAAAATTGTCAAGATCATCAAAAACAAGAAAAATCTGAGAAACTGTCACAACCAATAGGAGCCTAGAGAGACTTGACAACTAGATGTAATGTGGTGTCCCAGACGAGATGAACAAAAAAACAGCAGGGAAAAACAGTAAATCTGAATAAAGTATGGACTTTAGTTAATAATTATGTATCAGTATTGGTTCATGAATTGGGACAAATGTACCATACTCATGAAAGACAATGACAGGGAAAACTCTGTGTGAAGTATACAAGAATCCTCTATACTATCTTCTCGAGAGTTCTCTAAATCTAAAAATGTGCTAAAAATAATTTCAAGAGATCATAATCACTGTCCTCAAAGGTTCCTCCATTGTCCACCTCATAAAGTGATTCTGCCTTAGTGGTTAATGTTAAGTCTAATATAACAACTTCCTTTGTTTTATTCTGAGACATGACCCAAAAAAGGTCACAAGGTACTAGATTTTTTTTTAGCCCAATTATCCAGCCGACAGAAGCTGAGACAGCCATCTCCTACTGCCTCTTCCAGTTTTGCAGTTTGTGTCAACAACGTATCCTCAGCTTTAGTCTCCATATGTCTGGTTAGCAGAATGTCCCCACAACAATCAAACTGATGTTTTGGCTTTTTTCCTTTTAACTTCACCAAATGCTCTGCAGAATGGTTCCTCCATCAGACTGTAGGTTTATAGATAAGCGTGTTCCTCCCTCTTTATCAATCCTGTTTCTCCTCTTCTCTTCCATGGATGGGAGAGACAATCCCATTCCTGTGAGTCTCAGGACCACTTGGGCAGGAAGCCCCGGGGGCAAACATCAACCCCCATGTTAAAGAAAAGAAGTATGGGGGAAAGGAGTAGGACCTGCCATATCGGGTCCACTTGGCACATTCTGGACCACCTGCCTGCTAACACCAGTCCTCACTGGCTAAAAGTTCTTAACCAAGCAGTAGAGACATGCTGGGTGCAGCTCTGAGCCTTTGTTCTTGTTGTCCTTCCCTCCCACCTAGGCCATTTCCCTATTCTCTTGTTTCTTCCAGCTTCATTAATCTTGTGTGCCTCCCACACAGGAGTGATCTTCCCCTTCTCTGAACTCTCCTAAACCCCACCTTACTCACTTGGCATTCTTAGCACCATTGGTTTCATGAGCATTCTCTCCTCAACTACACTGCAAGCTCCCCACTGGGGAGAACTCTATCTACTTTTCTGTATACACTTTGTGCACTGATCATTCAAATTGCCCAGTAAACATCAGCAAATATTTGAAAGCTTGCCAGAGTGTTTAATCTGCCAACAATGAGGTAGGCACATAACTACCTCCATTTTAGAGCTGCAAATGCTGAGGAATAAAGGAGCTGAGTGACTTTACTAGGGTTACATGGAAGTTGCAGAGCCTGAATCTGAACCCAAATTCAAGCTCTTAATCACCTCAGCACATTCCACTGCCTCCTAATACACACTTACTAGTTAACTGATCTTTTACAGAGACTAGGTATTTTAGTAAGTGGTGATCTCAGAAGGAAAATTTAAAATCTTGGTCTGATGGCCAAAAAGCACACGATAAGATGCTCAACATCACTAATTATTAGAGAAATGCAAATCAAAACTACAATGAGGTACCACCTCACACCGGTCAGAATGGCCATCATCAGAAAATCTACAAACAATAAATGCTGGAGAGGGTGTGGAGAAAAGGGAACCCTCCTACACCATTGGTGGGAATGTAAATTGGTGCAGCCACTATGAGAACAGTATGGAGGTTCCTTAAAAAGCTAAAAATATAACTACCATATGACCCAGCAATCCCACTCCTGGGCATATACCCAGAGAAAATCATAATTCAAAAAGACACATGCACCACAATGTTCATTGCAGCACTATTTACAATAGCCAGGAGATGGAAGCAACCTAAATGTCCATCGACAGAGGAATGGATAAAGAAGATGTGGTACATATATACACTGGAATATTACTCAGCCATAAAAAAGAATAAAATACCATCTGCAGCAACATGGATGGACCTAGAAATTGTCATACTTAGTGAAGTAAGTTGGACACAGAAAGACAAATATCATATGATATCATTTGTGGAATTTTTTTAAAAAGGGTACAAATGAACTTATTTACAAAACAGAAGTAGAGTCACAAATTTAGAAAACAAACTTACGGTTACCGGGGGATAAGGAGGGGGAGGGTAAATCAGGAGGTTGGGACTGACATATACCCATTACTGCATATAAAATAGATAACTAGGGCTTCCCTGGTGGCGCAGTGTCTAAGAATCTGCCTGCCAATGCAGGGGACACGGGTTCAAGCCCTGGTCCGGGAAGATCTCACATGCCACAGAGCAGCTAAGCCCCTGCGCCACAACTACTGAGCCTGTGCTCTAGAGCCCGCGAGTCACAACTACTGAGCCCGTGTGCCACAACTACTGAAGCCTGCGCGCCTAGAGCCCGTGCTCCGTAACAAGAGAAGCCACCGCAATGAGAAGCCCGCGCACTGCAACGAAGAGTAGCCTCCACTCGCTGCAACTAGAGAAAGCCCGCGCACAGCAATGAAGACCCAATGCAGCCAAAAATAAATAAATAAAATAAATTAATTAAAAATAAATAAATAACTGATAAGACCCTGCTGTATAGCACAGGGAACTCTACTCAATACTCTGTAATGGCCTATATGGGAAAAGAATCTTAAAAAAAAAAAGAGTGGATATATGTATAACTGGTTCACTCTGCTGTACACCTGAAACTATACAACATTGTAAATCAACTATACTCCAATAAGAATTTAAAAAAACAAACAAAACCCTTGGTCTGTGGACCTCAAATGGACTGAGAAAACTTTTATTCAATTGTCCCTCCCCCCCAAAAAACTAAAAATCACAGTTTGTTTATAGCATAGACAACAGGACTCATGGGAGACAGTACTTTAAAAACAGTCTTTAGGAAATAGTGTGTTATATGTGCAACTATTTGCGCAAATGTCTCTCCATGGATTTATTTAGTAATTCCATTGTATATATCCTGACTTTGTGCATCACCAAAATCCTTATTTGCATTTTTACTGAAAAATAAATCATTTTCAGGGGTTGTCTGGGGTTGAATGGGAAAGGGCGAATTGGCTGCAAAAGGGGTACCAGATAACTTTGGAGGTGACAGAATGTTCTAAAACTGGATGGTAATGATGGTTGCACCACTGTATAAATTTACTACAAGTCTTCCAAATACATACTTAAAATAGGTGAAATTTTGGCATATAAAGTCTACCTCAGTAAAGCTGTATCAAAAACCAATTCTTTAGGAAGCACTGTGGTTAGCCATCATTCTTCACACATGAACCAGTTGGAGAGCTGATGGACACAGCATGAACCAACAGAGGAAAACAAAATATGCAAGTCTGGACAGTTTGGACTGCAGGGCCAGGCTGGCTCATACGCTTTGAGGAAACTGGGCAGAGGCAAGGCACCCTGCTAGAAGAGCACCCAGCACCCAGCACCATCCCATATGGGCACGGACAACACAGCGAGGTCCTCTTCAGCCATCTGCTTCTCATTTCCCCCTGGCAATCTTGCCATTGGATGATCAGCTTCTTATTCTAAAAATAAGTTACCACCAATTCAATTACACAAGTACACGAGTATTTATAGTCACCTTGTAGCCCATGGCTATATTAAACCACTGTCCTTTCTATGAGAGGAAGACGGCGCTGAACTCCTCAGCACGTGCAAAGCATCAAAATTGGTATAAACCTCCAATTTCATCATCATCATCATCATCATCATCATCATCACTAGCAGCGCCACCAGACGATGAGCTTTTAAACGATACCTGTACACTGCGCCAGCAATCAATCGTCCACCCAATCAAGAATTACCAGGCTTTGCCTAAGGGACAGGCAGACCTCTCTGCTCTGCCCAGTTCCTGCTGTCACTCTCATACCAGCTGCTACCGAGCTCTGAGCACTCGCAGAAAGCCTTGCCCAGGGAAAAACACTGACCTTCCTCCATCTCTTAGACGTGTTAATTACTCATCTTTTGGGCCCCACCAGCTTCTGTTTACCAGACCCACATGTCTGGTTTAGCTATTAGATTTGGGACCAGTGCCTCCTCTAATGATGTCCCTTTGCAAACAGTACGTAGCTATAGTTCTGAGTTTCCAAAAAAAAATCTGAATGAAGACTAAAACATACCATAGCTGATTCCTAAGCAGACGAAAGGGAAAATGCTAGCAGAGGATTAAGTTAGGAATGGTGAGGGAATGAATTTCCTTTGAATCCCAAATATGCCAAAAACCAAATGAATACAGAGTTTCAGATACTCCTTGAACAGCCCTATTAAGCAAAAGTGATCCATGTAATTCATTCTGTCAGCAAGACTTTGGGATAAAGGGAATTGCTTTGGACAAGTTATATTAAAAAAATAAACAAGAGATCTTTCTGCCTTCAGGGAACTTTCAATTCAGCAGGGAAGACAAGACACGCCTGCAAATAACTGAAAATACACACTGAAAGGTGGTAAGTCCCGTCAGAGAAGTACAAATAAAATGCTTATCTCCTCCACCTCCCTATTTACTCCAGTGCCTCAAAGGTTTCAGGAGCTTCAGGAAGAATTCTACCTTGGGACTAGTTGACAGGAGCCCCTGGAAGAGGAAGAGGAACAGCATGAGCTCCCTTCCCAGCCTCCTCTCATCCACATAACAAAAAGGAGTGCAATTTGCTTAATATGAAATACTTCCTGAAATACAGTGAAAAACAGGCAATTCTGAAAAGCAAAGAGCATACATAATTCTAGCATTATGTGTGACTCTCTCAGAGTAATTTCATAGCTGTGTTCGCCCTCAGCACCAGCCTATCTTCAAACCTGAAGAGAACCAGCATCACACACTACAAACTCCGAGGCTTAATTTGGAAACTGGAGGCTGGTTTTTACCCTAGCTCAAACCACATTCAGCACTTTTGCCACTCTTCTTTTAATTGCATTATCTTCCCCTAATTAAGGGTATCTGCCTGGCTCCCCTATCTATTGTAAATTCCTTGAGGGCAAGGACCACTCATCTGTTTTTGCTATTGCCTCCTTACCCGACCCCCTCGCTCTAAATGCTACCCGTTTTGTCCTCAGCACCTTACAAAAAGCTTTGCACATAAAAAGTGAAAGGAACTCACATTTACTTCGTTCCTACTACCCGCATTCCTTTAATTATTAGTTAATTCTCTCAAGAACACACTGAAGTGGGCACCAGTAGGCTCATTTTAGAGGCTGTTTCTTTTGCTAGGAAGACAAAGAGATTGAATTATCTCAGACCCTGTCCACTGTACACAATGCGATGTCAGGTTCCCCTCTCCTCACTTTCCCCCTGCAAAACATACACATCTTATCCAGACATCGGGAGCATCAGAAATCATATTGGTCAACAGATACTCATACACTGTTGTCACACTGAAATACTACAACTTTCAGACATCAAGAGTTCTAGAACAAGCCTCTAAGATTCTAAAGCGGCACTCGAACATGACCCATGATCCTTGAACTAAACTATCACACATATTAAAAAGGATCCATAGGGGGCTTCCCTGGTGGCACAGTGGTTAAGAGTCTGCCTGCCAATGCAAGGGACACGGTTTCGAGCCCTGGCCCGGGAAGATCCCACATGCCGTGGAGCAACTAAGCCCGTGAGCCACAACTACTGAGCCTGAGCTCTAGAGCCTGCAAGCCACAACTACTGAGCCCATGTGCCACAACTACTGAAGCCTGTGTGCCTAGAGCCCGTGCTCTGCAACAAGAGAAGCCCTGACAATGAGAAGCCCGCACACTGCAACGAAGAGCAGCCCCCGCTCACCGCAACTAGACAAAGCCCGCACACAGCAACAAAGACCCAACACAGCCAAAAATAAAATAAATAAAATAAATAAATAATTTTAAAAAGAAAAGGATCCATAGGCTTAAGAGTGACAGCCTTAAGAGTGATGACTATGACGGTCATATCTATTTACTTGTTAATGATTAAAGGGTGAGTAAAGGAGGACCAGGTTTCAACTACGACTGCAAGGAAAGTGCCTCAGTCGGGCACTAAAAATAAAAGTCACTATCAGGTTTAAGAGGCTCTACTTGCCTGGGCACCAAGTACTCCCCTCCACTCCCTCAGCTCTGGCCATTTGTACAGTTCCTCAAACAGGCCAAAGGAGCTCTGCTTCAGAGCTTTGCACTTACTATTCCTTCTACCTGGAATGCTTTTCCCAGTATAATTAACAGATATTGAATAGTTCACTTCTCTACTTCATTTAGATTTGTTTGTATTGGACTGAATGTTTGTATCCCCCCCCCAAAATTCCCATGCTGAAATTCTAACCCCCAATATTCTATTAGGATGTAGGGCCTTTGCAAGGTAATTGGGTCAAGAGGGTGGAGTCCTCGTAAATGTGGTTAGTGCCCTTATCAGAAGAGACATGAGAGAGCTTGCTTCCCCTCTCTCTCTCTCTCTCTGCTCTCCCCCATATGAGGATACCATGAGAAGAAGGCCATTTGCAAACCTGGAAGCAGGCACTCACCAGACACAACTGTTGGGACCTTCACAAATGTTTGCTATTTAAGCTACCCAGCCTGTGGTGTATTTGCTAAATCAGCCTGAGCTAAGACAATGTTCAAGTATAGTCCCCTCAGAGAGGTCTTCCTTGACCTTGCTTTCTAAAACAACATTCCTCCACCACCACTACCATCAGTCTACTCCTTATCCTGCTTTATTTTTTCTCTACAGCATCTTATGTTAAATTCTACACGTATTTTTTGTAAATGTAAATTCTACATCTTCATCATTGGCCTCCCCCACTAGAATGGAATAATCCTAGTACCTAAAACCATGTCAATAGACACTCAAATATCTGTTAAATTATTAGTGAACTTAAGTCAAGTACCTCTTTAGGAGACAGCTTCAAAGAACAAGTCATCTTAGAATCAGTGAGCATACACTGTCTGTACTGTAGGGTGTTACACCCCTCGTCCTACCATGAGACATCACATAGTATCATAGCTAAAAGAGATGGTTCTGGAGCTGGACCACCTGGCTTTGAAACCTGGCTGTGTGGCCTCAAATAACATACTTATATCTCTGCTCCACGGCTTCCTCACTTATAAAATGATGACAATATACCGACCTCACAGGTTGCTGTGAATATTAAACAAGTTAATGAATGTCTACTGTTTAAAAAATACCTAGAATGTAGTAAGTGCCCAAATAAGTGTTAGGTACATATCAGCAATGACTGCCATTTTAAGGCCCCTCCTTCCTTTATACAGCTTTCTAAACATAGACTATTTCCCCAGTATTTCTTATAATATTCAGCTCTCACCCACTACCTGTTTTATTTCATGTTGCTTTTTATCTTTATGATCTAATGACCAATATACCAATGATTTATTTTTATCAAAGAAATGTATGTACGAGGTAATATATCAAATGACATAAAGGACCTCATGAGAGTCACCATTTCTTGATTTTCCTATTCCTGCCATTAGTTCCATCCTCCCAAGACAACCATTCTTAAAATTTTCTATTTTGGTCTCGGTTATCTCCATAACTCTTGATAACATGCTTAAATCTCTTGTTCTTGACTCATATCAGGGACTTTCCTCATACTGCCCTGGTTTCCATCCAAAGTTTAATATATATCATTGTTTTAATTCCTCTGTTCATTACCTTTGTAATTTTAAGTATTCAGGTCTTCATGTGTGTTTCCACCAACTTTTTTTTTAAGTAAAACTGTCTTTATTCACAGACAACATGATTGTCTATGTAAAATATTCTATGCATACTACAAAAAAGAAGTTACCAGAATGAATACATGAGTTTAACACCTCACCAAATATAAGGATGGCAAATAAACACATGAGAAAATGCTCAACACCATTAGCCATTAGAGAAGTACAATTTAAAGCCACAATGAGCTACCCCTATACACCTATCTGAATATCTAAAATAAAAAAGACTAACCATACCAAGTGTTGATGAAGATGTGGAGCAACTGGAACTCTCATATGCCACCAATGGGAATGCAAGATGGCACAACTCCAGAATTCCACCAACCTTTTTTTTTTTTTAATTTTATTTATTTTTGGCTGCATTGGGTCTTCGTTGCTGCATGCAGGCTTTCTCTAGTTGTGGCGAGCAGGGGCTACTCTTCATTGTGGTGCATGGGATTGATTGATTTATTGATTGATTGAGTGGTTTATGCTCTTGTGGCATGAGGACTTCTTAGCTGTGGCATGCATGTGGGATCTAGTTCCCCGACCAGGGATCGAACCCAGGCCCCCTTAATTGGGAGCCCAGAGTCTTAACCACTGGACCACCAGAGAAGTCCCCCCACCAACTTTTAACAACTATATGTTACTCCCCATTTTAGGAGGTGAGAATATTAGCACATTTAACCCTTTCCTCTGTTTCCACATTCCACCTTCTGTCAGCTATACTTTTACTCTCTTGAGGTCGCTACAATTTGCAATCTAGCCTACCAACATAACCAAGTCCACCATACTTAGTCCATAGTCGACTCTAAGGGCAGAAAACTGAGAAAAAGCACCTATATAATTATGATTATGCCAGTATGCTCACAGCCAGGCTAAGGAAGGAATTAAGATTTTGGTCTCTTACTGTAGATCCCATGTCATGACTACAGATCCAATGTTGTTACCCCTACGCCAATGATGTTAAACTCTTTGAGTTCCCCTCACTTTTGATCAGGTATTACCTACATCAGTGACTCCAGTCAAATCTCTCTGCCATGTGATACAGGTCATTGAACTATAAATATTTATATTATTAATTGAAGTTTTTATTAGCATTTGAGGAATGTCCAATTAACCTCAAGGAGCCTTAAGGATTCCACAGGTATTAAAAATGCTTCCTGAATGACCTCTAGGAGCTTCTCCTACTCCATTTAAATAGGCACTAATTGAAACACTGACCATCTTTGTATGTGAGGCACAGCATTAGGGGTGATAATGACCACCACATACCATTCAATCTAAACTGAATAAGCAATGAACTTGTTTAATACATTGAGCATCATGTCCTAGTTTGGACTCTATCATATGAATTATTTGCTGCCCACCAGCATTCCTTTTTTTAAAATATTGAAATATGGTTAATTTACATTATATTGGTTTCAGGTGTGCAGCACAGTGATTCAATATTTTTATACATTATACTCCATTTAAAGTTATTACAAAATAATGGCTATATTTCCCTGAGCTGTACAGTATATCCTTGTTGCTCATCTATATAATACAGAGTAGTATGTATATCTTAATCCCATTTCTCTATCTTGCCCCTCTCTCCCTCTCCCCGCTTGTAATTACTAGCTTGTTTTCTATATCTGTAAGTCTATTTCATTATATACAATTGTTTTATTTTTTAGATTCTACATATAAGAGATAACATAGTATTTGTTTTTCTCTGACTTACTTCATTAAGCAGAATACTCTCTAGGTTTATCCACTTTGTTGCTAATGGCAGAAGTTCATTCTTTTTATGGTTAAATGATATTCCACCATACACACATACACACACACACACACACACACACACACACTTCTTTATCCATTCATCTGTTGATGGACACTTGGGTTGCTTCCATGTCGTGGCTATTGTAAATAATGCTGCTCAATGAACACTGAGGTGCATGTATCTTTTCAAAATAATATTTTGTTTTTTTCCAGAAGTATACCAAGGAGTGGAATTGCTGGATCATATGGTAGTTCAATTTTAAGTTTTTTGAGGAACCTCCATACTGTTTTCCATAGTGGCTGCCCCAATTTACATTCCCAACAACAGTGTATAAGGGTTCTCTTTTCTCCACATCCTCACCAACATTTGCTATTTACTTTTTGATAATAGCTATTCTGACAGATGTGAAGTGATATCTCATACAGTTTTGATTTGCATTTCACTGATGATTAGAGATGCTGAGCATCTTTTCATGTGCCTGTTGGCCATCTGTATGTCTTCTTTGGAAAAATGTCTATTCAGGTCTTCTGCCCATTTTTAATCAGGTTGTTTGTTTTTTTTGATATATCTTAGATATTAACCCCTTCTCATACATTTCATCTGCAAACATTTTCTCCCATTCAGTAGACTGTCTTTTCGTGTTGTTGTTGGTGTCCTTTGCTGTGTAAAAACTTTTAAGTTTAATTAGGTCCCATTTGTTTATTTTGGCTTTTATGTCTTTTGCCTTATAAGACTGATCCAAAAAAAATATTGCTACAATTTATCTCAAAAGAGTGTTCTGCCTACTTTCTTTTCTAGGATTTTTATGGTTTCAGGTCTTACATTTAGGTAATCCGTTTATTTTTGTATACGGTGTGAGGAAATGTTCTAATCTCATTCTTTCACATGTAGCTGTCCAGTTTTCCCAGTACCACTTACTGAAGTCTTTTCACCATTGTATATTCTTACATCCTTTGTCACAGATTAATCGACCAGCATTCTTTTTCTTCAACAAGTAAACATGAGTTTTGCTTTCTTCAACAAACCTCCACATCCAAGATCCATCCCTTTTTAAAGATCAGAGTATGTTGCTCTTCTCATCCATGCTGAGGGTGTGTTTAAATTCTGGAACTCTGATCAGACAGACTTTAGCAAACAGTCCCACTTTCACCCTTGGCCTCTGGGGATTGGGGAGGAGACTTCTTTTATGGGAACCCCATCACAGTAGATGCTACCACCTTTGCTTCAGATTTCCTTATCCATGGGCTATAAAGGTGGTTGTCTGGAGCCTGACCTCCTTTTGTAATTCTTATGAAATAAATTCTCTAATGTAATGTGTATGATGCTTTTTTTCTAAGAACCTCAAAGGCCATCATTCCATTTGGCCTCACAACATACCTTTGAACTAGGCCAGGAGCCAGTGTACAGATTCTCATTCCACAGATGAGAACAAAAAGGTACAAGAGAGGTCAAGCCACTTGACCATAGGTCACCAAAGTATCAGGAGAGGGGCAGGATAAGCCAGAATCCCTGCTTCTAGGGACAGATCTCTCACTGCACCCAGATTCAGCCTGTGCACATGTATGTGAAATGTTATTTAAAAACACAGGAAGTACAACCCAGTGAAACCTGGAGATAAACTCTGCTTGCAATAAGCAATGGTAGTTGTAGGGGAGCTGCCAAAAGATATATTCTCTTCCTCTTAAAGTTTCAAATAGTGAGAATGATAAATGACAAGACTTCTGCACTGGTCTTATGGACTTTTTTGCTAATTAAGTTTCTTTTTTGTTTGTTTAGTGAGAAACAGAAACTTCTAGCCACAAACTTATTGTAAGCAGGCACTTTCACTTTAGTTCAAGGGACCTCAACTGCTCTAAATCCTTAGAGAACTTGGAGTTGTTCACCTTTTTCCTTATTTCTCTATAGAAGAATGAAAATAAACAAAAAGGTGTAGGAGCAGCTACTGTGAAGGAGACACTGGAGCTGTCAGGCTGGGTGGGAAACATGAAGCGAGAGAAGATGTGGTCCCTGCTGTCAGGACTCGAGCCTGTGTGGAGAGATAAGTGGAGAACAAATGAAAAGTCAGCCTTGAGGGAAAGTTCCAAGAAAGTGGTAAGAGCAAGAATGCCAAAGGGAGTGCGTGCCCGAGAAATCACTCTTGGGCACGTGTGGGGATCAGAGAAGTGGGATATATGTGGTGTCATGAAAGCCTGATGCCATTTCCCTCAACGGAGAAGAAAACGGAAGAAGATTCAGTAAGAGAAAAATGTAATGAGCCAAGGTGTAAAGAAATGAAATTGCAAAGGAAGATCAGGGAATGATGTTGGTTCTCAGACATGTTCTCTTCTTGGTCTACAAACCCTTCCAGAAGCCTCGTCTAATCCCAAGGCTTTAATCACTGGCAAGAGATCATAACACTTTCTCCATCCCAGGCCTCTCTCCTCACCTCCACACTCACATACCTTGAAGTCCTGCAGGCATCTCGGTCTCATCCACGCCGATAGCTTGAATCGCTGCCCAAAGACCCATGACCATAACACAGCCAGTGTCTCCATCGTGGGCCTCTCTCCTTACAGCCACACTCCACCCAGATACCCCACAGGGATCTGAAATGCATGTTCAAAACTGAACTCATCATTACAGCCCTCCCACCTCTGCCACCACATACATGCTGCCTCTTCTCCATACTCTCTCTGTTGATCATCATTCTCCAATCTCTCCAGCTAGTCAAGCCAAAGCCAGAGAACTATCATCATCTACCTCTCCCATTCCCTCAAAGTCCACATGCAAGTGGTAACAAGTCTTATCGATTCTTCCTTCTAAATCTCAAATGTGCTCACTCTTCCCCATCCTCCGTACCTGAATTCAGGTCCCCATCATCTCTCTTGTAACGACATCATCTCCTCTAACTAGTCTCCCTGTCTCCAGTCTCATTCCCACCTCATTCACCTCCCAAACTGGAGGCCATGCTGCTGATCTAACCTAAGGAAAGAGCTCATCACTCGTCTGTGAAAATCTTCTAGTTGTTGCCTCCCTGCCTATAGAAGAAAAGTTCAAACTCCTTAGCCCATCTGACAAGCTGTCCGTGGTCTGGCGCCAACATACCCCTCCAGCCCTATTTCCTCCCACCCACACCTACCCTACTCATTATCAAATATAGCTCCAAACATACCACGAACCTTTATGACTTCATTTCTTCCTATGTGTTGGGCTTGGTACAGAGTAAGAGTTTAAGAAATGGTAGTTGCTGCCACTACTACAAGGATGACAATGACAACAACGACAATGACGACGTTAGAGAACTAGGGCCAAACTGTGGATGGTCTTATGGACCAAACCAAGGCACTTAGATTTGGGGCATAACAAAGCATCTAAGGATTTGGGGGCCTGGAGGTGATGAAATTATAATCTCTGGTAGCAAGTATTATAACTGACTAAAGGGGGAGAGAGAGGGAGGTACAGGGGCCGTTTGGGAAACTGCTACAATAGTCCAGGTAAGAAGCATTTAATATAGGAAATACACGTGAAAATGGAAGAGAACTTTTCAAAAAATTCCTCAGGACTTGGTGGCTGCACAGAAACAAAGACGAGCAAGATAAAAAGATTGCTGAAATTTCAAAAGTAGGTTAAAAAAAAAAAAGAGGTATCTTTGATGAAAATCTAGAATTTGGGGAAGGAGACAGATTCAGGTTTTTGAAAGGCACAAGCTCAGATTTCATAATACAGGGACTTTTGACAGAGGCAAGAGTTGGGCTCACAAGAGCAGATAAGCAGCTAAGAGAGAGTGAGGCATGAATTATTAAATGGTTCTAAATGTAACAGACCAAAAAGCAAGAGATGGAAAAAAGACTAAAATTTGGCCAGGAACAAGGCTGCTCATTGGGAAAGGAACTTGAAGCAGTGGGAAGGCTAGAAGCTAGACTGTTCACATTTTACAAAGGAAGAGGGACCTAGGAAGTTGAAGAAAAGACAGTTGTGGCATAAGAAAATCATTCATTCATTCAATAAACGTTAATTGAGAGCCATCTGCGCTGGACACTTTTCTAGGTGCTGGGCATACAAGAGCCAACAGAGCACAGTCCCTCCCCTTGTGGAAGTTCACTTTCCAGTACAAGAGGCAGACGATGAAGAAAACAATAAAAACGGATTGTCAGGGAGTGCTGGCGACTGTCTCTAAAGCTGCTAGGACGCGTAGAGGATACTTTGGGCTCTAAAATGCTGCCAGGAGTCTTCTGACATATGTGGAAAGTGACTGTTCCTTACATATAGTTTGCACAAAATGAAATGATGCATCATGTTTACATTATAAATTGCCACGTAGGAGAGGAATTTTCTGAGAAACTGCAAAACTAAATAGTGAAGCCCAACTCCATACAAATCTTAAAAGCTGCATTTCCATTCGATCTTTTATAAACAAATATAAGCAAAGGCATGTTTCTCTCTTAATCCTTAGCATGAGAGACTGATTTCTCATTTTCCATAAATTTTCACCACTCTGCCTAAACTACATGTCTTGGGAAAAAAAGTAAAGGGCATCATTTAAATAGGGCTTGCCAAAGCAATGACGCTACTGTTTGTTTCCATATGATGAATTCATAAGTCTGAGAACACTCTGGCTCATATCACTTCTTAAAAACAAGTTAAAATTTTCATATTCACCTTATTTGCTTTATTGTAGGTATTAAAGTTAGTTTTCCAGTAGAAGATGGACATCAGAAGTCCTATACAATAGAAGTTTCTATGCAATTTCTCCAGTGGGACATGAAATAACCTTTGGTAATTTATAACCTCCAAGGGCATAAAATATTAAAAATGATACTCTCACCAAAACACCCATAAATCACCATTCTGTTTAAATTAAATGAAAAAAGTCTGTGAAAGTGTGCTTTAGACCATAATGTAGGAAACACAAATATTTTATACAAATAAAAAAGAAACCATGAATATCTCAGCCTAAAAAGGTAGCACTTTATTTACCTGAACAGCCCAAAAACAAGACATAAGAGAAACACGCTCTTTATTGGCCAATGAACTAAGTGAAAGAGAAAGAACTAAAGCTTGCTTCCTTGAGACCCTCCCTCGAAAACCGCTTTTTTCTTTCTTAAAATAAATTTCAAGTCAATGCATAAGATGAGACTATTTGGGAAACACGATTCAGACAATATGGGTGTTATCTGGCTCCCAAGATCACAACAGATTCTCAGTAGCAAACAATGAGTGAAGGGTTATCACTGCTGAAAGCCATAGAAATAGCATCAAAAAACAAAAAACAAAATCAAGGCAGGTAAGACTTTCAAAAACAGCAAAGTGGGGCCGTTTGGTAAAGGTGCAAAGAGCCTTGTATCCATGAATGAATCTGAAAGCTATCACTTTATTATAACATTAGAGACACACTCTATGGTGTATAATCTTTTAAAGAATCAGGGAAGGTTGTAGCAACTTTGGGGAAATTTTCTATACAAAAATTGGCTATAATAAATTTTGATTCTTAAATAAGCAAACCCTCAGCAATCAGGAAATTTATTCTAGAAGTAAAACAGCCTGCCCCAAAGTTCTGAGTAGCTAAGAGTTCCCTGTTTTAAGCTCCTTTCATTTTGTGCTTGAACAGCCAGTTAAAATTGGCAGGCTTGATGTCTCAATGAACTTCAGGCAGAAAAAATCCACACTGTCAAATTGCTCTTGACATATTTTTTAAGTGAGGTCTTTTTTTCTTAAAGTACTATTTAGATTCTTGCTAAAATAAATTATTAGGAACTTTAGGGTGAACAGTATATGAAAAAATGTAGCCCTGCCCCAGTTTAAAGGTCATAGTTCATCATTGTAGATTATTTATCCTATGTAACTGACAAGGTGGCTTTATGAGTTACTTTCCCCCAACGCCAAGTTCTATCAGATGCCTACTCTCCCAATTTCACAATGCTTTTTGACAGAAATTAGAGACGCAAGAGGGAGGAGATATGGGGATATATGTATACATATAGCTGATTCACTTTGTTATAAAGCAGAAACTAACACACCATTGTAAAGCAATTATACTCCCATAAAGATGTTAAAAAAAAAAAAAAAAAAAAACTTGCAGAGGGAGCCTTATGGAGTTGTTAACTCACAACCCTCCCTGAACCCACAGGGATGGAAAGAGCACTGGATGAGGAGTCACACTCAGCTCCTCAATGAATGCACACCTCTGTTCTGAGCTTCTGCAGAGGCAGCACTGAAAGGGACAAGAGGACAGATCTGTTCTCCAAATTGCAGGTCTCGGCCCATCAGTGGGGAGTAAAATCAATTTGGTGGATCATGATCCGTGTTTGGTAGAGTTCAGAGGTGGGCTGGAACTTATCAGAAAATACTAGAGCACATCTCACGCAGTATAGCTACGTATCGCTCCATGAAAGCTTTATTTTGAATATATTTATTATTTATATTTTTATGTCTGTACTGGGTTTCAACATAGAATGTGCTTCCTAAAGGGCACTGAGTTGGCCATAAAGGGTTGTGTAATGGACTGAATGTGTTTCAAATTCATATTTTGAAACCCTAACCCCCAGTGTGATGGTATTAGAAGATGGGGCCTTTGGGAGGTAACAGAGCTATGAAGGTGGGGTCCTTATGAATGGGATTAGTGTCCTTATAAAAGGGACCCCAGAGAGCTCTCTTGCCCTCTTTCCACTGTATGACGACACAAAGAGAAGTCAGCAGTCTGCAACCTGGAAGAGGATTCTCACCAGAACCTGACCATGCTGGCACTCTGATCTCAGATTTCCAGCCTCCAGAACTGTGAGAAATAAATTTCTGTTGTTTGCAAGCCACCCAGTCTATGTTACTTTGTTTCAGCAGCCCGAACTGACTAAGACAGTTTGGTACTTCTCAATTATTTACAGTCAAGGGACACCGGGTAACTGAAAAAGCCACGTGCAAAGATTAAATGCAAGCTTAGCTTAGGCTAATTTCTTTTAACTAGTTTCTGTAGGATCCTACAATCCTGCCTCGTATTCATCCTAAAAATACCTAGAACATCAAAGATAATGCTTTTGGCCTCCAACTAACTCTTTACTCACCAACTGCTTTTCTCTTATCTAAATAGCAGTCTATGGTTCCTGTTAGAATAAGAGTGCACCTCGGGATTCCAGACCACTCTAAAATCTTGGTATTCGGTGTGGGTTGGGCAGGTCCCTAGGATCACACTGGAGTCTTCATCCTGTGGCTTTAAGAGCAGCCGACTATAGTTATGACCGTGGCCTGACCACATTCCAGGGAGCAAAAGCATCAGAGTAGGATGCTGTTTGGAAGAGCAAGTCCTCAGACCTGCGCAAGAGTTCAGGGATCAAAATGTGTCTGCTTCCTGGAGGGCCTGGCTGGGTGTGAGAGGTAAGGATCCAGCCAGCCAAGTCTAGGGTCCTCTCCAGCCATTTCAATTGCTCTGGCTGCAGTATGGATGATGGATTAGAGGAGGGCCAGGGTGGACTCAGGAGCCCAGGGAGGCGATGGCTAGAATCCAGCAGAGAGATGAGAAGCTGGACTAGGACAGAATCAGCAGAAACAAGGAGAAGCAGACGGATGGGGGAGCTATTAAGCAAGCAAAATCTATAGAAATGGGTGATGGGTTAGATGCGGTGGACGAAAAGGACGGGGACAAGGATGGCTCCCAAGTTTCTGCCTTGTGCGAGGTAGTGGCTAGTTGTGCCCATCACAGAGCTAAGCAACCTTGCAAGAGGATGAGGTATGAAGAGAAAAAATCAGGATTCTGGTCTTGGACATGAAAAACTTGAGGTGCCTTTGAGATATCCAGGGGCAATGTCAATTATGTAATCTAGAGCTCACAGAGAGGCCTAGGTTGGAGACACAAATTTGAGATTCACTTGTGTCCTCCTTTTTTAAACTCTTGTACCAAAACTGCATTTCGAGGCACAACTGCATGAAGCAGAGAAAAGAATGTGGGCTTTAAGATCAGAAAAGCCAGAGATGGAACCTTGCCTTACTGGCTCTGTGCTCATGCGCGTGTACCTGCCTGATTAGGTTTCCATTTCCTCCTCTATCAGCAAGGATGCTGCAGCCCACTGTCAGGAGCAGGGTGGAGATGAAAGAAACAGCACTTGAGAAGTGCCTGGAACAGAGCAAGTTCTCAGCACAATGGAGCCAGAGCCATGATTGTACTTTTTTGTATACCCCATGGCACCTGGTACTGTCCTGGCCAAGGGGTCCATCAGTATCTAGTATGTTGAACTGACTTGAAATATTCAGAATTGTCAGTAAACCACTGTTTCCTAGACAACCACTAGCTCCCGAAATCATTCCTCCACCTGGGGTCCTACTGAAGCAACACCCACACACAAGCTATGCATGGAGCGTGTCTTACCCCTCTTCAGCCACATCTCCCAGCCTTGGGAGTAACCATCACTTGGCAGGGCCAATGACTACCCAGAGCTTTTTTGTACTATCTAAAGTCCTAGATACCCAATCCAGTCATATGAAATTGTTTTCCTGTGATCCACAAGGATGTGAGAAAAGCCAAGACTGGCTTTATTTCTCCTCTGGTATTTCTAGTGGAGCAGGCAGATGGCACCCTCTCCATACATCCTGAAATTCACTTGGGAATACCAAGCACTTCAGGAGGCGTAGATTTTGAGCAATGGATTTAACATTTCCTGCCAATATTGAGTGTGCATCAGAATCACCTGTTGCCAGATTGCTAAACCCCATCCCCAGAGTTTCTGATTCAGCTGGCCTGGGGAACAGTATGAGAATTTGCATTTCTAACAAGTTCTCAGGTGATGCTGATGGTCGAGGGGCCACACCTGAGAACCACTGCCCTGACTTCTTCCCTGAGACTGGGCTATTGATGTTTCTAACATTTAAAGAAAAACCAGCTGAGCTTGGGAAGTTTTTACCTGGAGTGTCATAGGATGTTGCCTTGTATACTATTACTAAGGTGTCTTAATTAGGAATTACATATGTTTGGGATTTAGGTACTTTCAGACCTTATTTTAATAGTTTTGGAACATTTTGTCTTATGCTTCATAATTTCTACTTATCTGTTCTCTGCTATTCATTTTTGAGTAAATAAAATGTAAGAACTCTTTAAATAGAGATACTACTTCATACTCATGCCAGAATCTATTCACCTAAACAAGCACTGTTTCCTTCTTCTGGAGGACCTAGTTGTCCTTCTCATGGACCTGCCATAGCCAGCCTTTAAGAACTGTCTTCACAGCTCAACCTGCTTGGCTTGAGTGACCTCAATGGTGGCTCAATTCATCTTGACAGGATGGATGGGACCTAGTCATTCATTCATTTACATGTTTACTGGGCACCTACTATATGTCAAGCACTTTCTTGAAAAACAGTGTTAACGAACCATGACCTCTGCCCTCAAGGAGCTTATAAATTGAGTGTGAATTTGAGTAGAGGTGATAAAAAATAAACAAGTGAAATACGTAAATGTATAAGTATCCACTGTGATAGGTGAAGAAAACATATGAAGAAGGTCCCCTTTAGGTTAGATGATCAGAGAAAGCCCCTAGGGCAGGTGACGTTTAAACTGATTAACTTAAGCTTAAAGTCCATTCTTGTCTGTGTACCCTGAGCCCAATTCACTCTTAAGCCACCCTGGGAGCTTTAAAAATATGTTTATCTGATACTTATAAACAGTAAAAAGAATAATACATTTCATACTTAGATTATTATTTCTGTTAAGGAAGCGAAAAAAAATCATTCCTAGGCATATTGGTTAAAAAAATTTGGAGGTCTGGTGAATAAATACCATTTATGATGTAAAAAGAAGGACCACTATAAACTACTGAAACTAGTGTTTATCAGCCTGCCTGACATTTTTAAAATGGTCTGGAAAATAATAAAATCAGAATAATTATAAAACGTTCCAAGGTTTTGAAGAGTGATATCATGTAAATTCATAAATTGTTCAGTACACATTTATTAAATCCCCACCATTTCCCATGCAAAGTGCTAAGTTCCAAGAATACAAAGATAAAACATGATGCCTAACCTTTCCCACTGACAAATATTAGCTAAACACCTATCATGCACTTACCGCTTCCTCAAGCTGGTCATAGTTTTGCTTCTTTTTATTGTTACTGTTTTGTTTCCTTACTTTATCAACAAATGTCATGACCAAATGATCAAGAGATGATTATGGTGGGCAAAATCCTGGATAAACCCTGGATAAACAATAAGGTCCTACTGTACAGCACAGGGAACTATACTGACTATCCTCTAATAAACCATAATGGAAAAGAATTTTTAAAAGAATATATATGTATAACTTCGCTGTATAGCAGAAGTTAACACAACATTGTAAATCAACTATACTTAAGCAAAAAACAGAAAATCTACTACCCAAAAAGTAGAATCTATTGCATTTCTTGTGCCAGTCTATGAAGCAAAGAAACACGTTTTTATGGCTAGCTATAACTTCCTCCTAAACCCCTTGCTCAGCATTACTGGGTGGCAAAGTCTTAGATATCACCTTTCTCCTACAAAATAGAGGAACAGTCTACAGTCCTGTGTCTTTAGTCCTGGGATTTTAGTTCCAACTCCAGGTAATTATACTTTCTAGGCCTCCAGTGCTTGCAAGCCCAACCCTTGCCTGAAGAACCTCTACTGAAAGGCACACAAGCCCATTTTTAGTGGAAGCAATACTGCACACACAATGCTGTATAGTTCAATACAATACTCAATTTTATAACTGACTTTCTAAAACTCGTAGAGAAACAGGTCTCAAGAACTTGCTCACTCATTATGTCAACTCCCACAGACATACCGCACACCTATTTTTAATTCATCCCATAGACAACACAGAAGACTTTCTACAAGAAGCATACACACTTCATGGAGTTGTCCTTTTAAACAGGGGTTTGTTTTAAGTTAAAATGATAATACCAAGGAACTGCCAGTTGACCAGACATGTAACAACATCCCAATTATTATGTTTCAAATCTTCCCAAGAGTAACCTAATTTGGGTAGGATTCCTGTGTTTTCCTATATCATCTCCTTATACACCTCTGATGAAGTTAGTAGATGCAATTGAGAATGGAATACACAAAATCAAGCCTGGTTTCCCTGCCCTAATCTTTTATACTGAAAGGAACCTGACTGAATAAAATGCTTCATCAATGGCAGCCAATTTTGACTACACAGTACTTCAAAAATGTCATCAAGAGATTAAGTTTAACATTTATTTAAAAAAAGAAAAATACTAAATAAAACAAAAGGCTAGGTTTCCTCCCTCCCCGATTTCCCTGGCATTTAGAAGAACTGCCATAGATAAGTCCACAAATGAACAGCTGAGCTACATAATGTACAGTTCTAACTGGGCAGCTTCTAAAAAAAAAAATAAAAGGACTCCTTCCAACCCCAGTTAACGTACTTGATATAAAGAGAACATGTTTCTGCAACAAATACATTTCAGGCTTGATGTTTTACAGAGTAACTAATGAAGGCTCCAGCCACAAGAAAAAAAATTATTTTTCCAGGATATTAAATGTTTCGACTCACCATTTAACAGAAGTACAAGTAAAATGAAAATGCAAATTAAATGTATACATATTTATGACTTTACCAATGTATGACAAGGCCACCTTTGGCTTCTGGCTTTATTAACCAGGACGAGAAGCCTGGAAAACCACCATACATTTGTATTTCTATTCAAATAGTTCTCTCTGCCCAAGTACTGGTTGGAGCAAAGTATTAATTCTGAGTCCAGTGACATATATAAGCCAAGAGAATCACAGTGAATGGATGAAAATGGACATTGTCTCCTTAATTATCTGCTTGGACAAGAAGATATAAAGATATAAATACTAAACAATGTTAAAATGTGACAACTCATTAATTACTAGCAAACAGAAATTTTCTGTTAACCTCTATGATTTCTAGAAGTCAAAAATGCACTTTCACCATAGAACCCCTAGCAAAACCTTGAGTAAGAACCTTCTTAAGAATTCCACGTTAGCCCTGGTCCTCCTGCTAAGCATCTGTTTGACCATGAGCAAGTCAATTCACCTCTCCAAGCCTCAGCTGTCTTACCCATAAAAGGTGCGAGTTTCCGAACTAGTTAATATTTGAATTCTTTATCAGAAAGAAATCTACCTCAATCCCCAATGGCTGAATCTGTTAATAATATTTAAGACCCATTCTAATTGTTTGTCATCATACTTCTAAAGGTAAAAACACTACTTTTGTGCATATAGGACGAAGGGGTGGAAGGAGAAGAGTATTCTTAAAGGGAACAGAAACTAGGTTGGTTTTGTTAATTAGGTTCCCCCTCTGAAACCACGAGCCAGTATTAGCACCTGCTGAAATTTACCCAAATATAAGAGTGGTTGGTTTCTTCATCTCAAGATATACTCTTTCAGAAAATGGCACAAGTCAATTTCTAGGAATGGATATTTCAGCCAGTTACACCTTACTAACAACTAAAGGGGCAGGGGGAGGCAAGCAAAAGAGCATGACATAGATGATGTGAGTCTACTGTCTACACGGAGAAATAAAAACTCTTCTTTATATGATGTATTCAGGAAGGAGAGACACAATGGGCACCTGCACCTGCCAGCTTCAGGAGGCATACCTCTTGCAGGTAAACTACCTTATGGGTCAGCAGATGCTGGGAATTTACATGATAAGATGTTTTCTATGTTTTATAGCATGTGTTTTCCTTATGAGTGATTTCATTCCCTCCTTCACTCAGCAACTCTTCATTAAATACTTAACTATATGCAAACCCCAAAGCCAAAAAAATAAATAAATAAACAAAGGTATGAGTTGACTGTCTGGAATATTCAGGTGAATCTTGACATTTATTTTAGAGTAGTTCAGCCCCTGAGAATATTTCCAAATCAAAAAAATAATACTAAACAATACAGATTCTAAGCTAAAGTGCACTTGGAATTTCCTTTCCCTTCATTAAGTGGTATGAGATGAAGAGGAATGGGGAGTAAATTAGAATACAGGTGGAATAGGTTATTAGCTAAATCCCTGAGTTAATACAGGGTGAAAATTTCTCTTTCCCCTAGAGAAAAATGATAACACTGGATTACAAATATATTGATAAGCATTATAGAATGCTAAAACTAGAAAGAGAAAAATAATACAAACCTCTTGTTTTATATGTGGAGACTTGAGGCTCAAAGGTGGTAGAATTTGGTCCAGGTTATACAGCCAAATATAGTGCCAGAACTAGAACCCAGGTCACCAGCAGGCGTGCTTAACAGTCTCTGGTGTATTGCATGTATTGCATCCCATGATGTGTCCTCATTGCTATCACAAGTGGAACAATGGCATAATCCACAAAGCAAAGGACTAGACATCAGGAGCTCTGAGTTCCAGTCCTGTAAGCTACTAGATTAGACATGATACTATAGAAAACTCTAATCACTTGTCTAAACCTCAGTGTCCTCATCTGTTGAAATGTGAACAGTAATTCACAGTAAGACAGTACAGACCACAATAAATGCAGAAGTCTGGCCATTGTAAAAACCTTATACAAGTACAGAACTAACACTGGGTGATGACAGTGGTGGTGGTGGTGATTTCACCACCTGAAATGGTGGTGAAACCCGGCTTCAACTCTAATTCCAGCCACTTGTTACCTTGATAAGTCATTGAACTTGTGAGCCTCACATTCCTCCTGTGAATATGCGGTTAATAATCTTTGCCCTGCCTCCCTCAGAAATGGACGGAATTAAATGCTTTTCAGAGAGTACTAAAAAACAATTACAAATAGCAAGGCATTGATGCAAACGTAAGGCATTATTACCAAATCCCTCTAGTCTTAATTTGGACAAAAATGTAACACGGTTTTATTATTCATTTTTTAACAGTTTTCCTCCTCAACTAAGACATCATTATGCATTCAGTCTCAGACTTACCAGCTTTCTCATCAGTCTTCCTAAGTCTCCAAAGAACGCACCATTTCCCTCAGCTCAGAGATCATGTTTGCTGCTTACTCAACTTCCCACTGGCATGGACTTGACTAAGAAAGGTTTTTTTCTAGGGCCTCCTTTCGACTGGAAACGCTCTGACAAAAGCTTCCATGAACACTATTCTACTTCATCATGTTAGAGGGGTAAGGAATCCAACCCTTTGGCTTTTCTCTACTCCTAACAACTGCAGAACACTTCAGTCTTTACATAGAATGAGACAGAAGTCTGGGTGGATGCTTTTCATGGGAGGGGCAACAAGGGTTACCCAAACCCACGCTCAGTAGTATTGATGGGGAGACTGCTGCTTCTTTGCAGGAGACTAACACATTCTTAGGCCCAACCGGTCCCTCAAGAGTCATTCACCTTAGAGCTAGGGCCTCTGGCAGGCTGAGAATGTCATAGAAAAATAGTAAGGGCGGGGGCCGGTATTTTGGGTCTGCAATACGCTGCCTTTAACAAGGCATCAGAGTAACTAGCATTTCCTTGCTGAGAACCCTGATTTCAGTTGATCAGAAGAAAGAATTCATCAGCCTATCCAAACAACTTCTCTGGAACAGGTTTCTATCCAACCACGCTGGGCACCAGAGACAAGTGAGCCGGGGGAGGGGGGTTGGTAAGACTGACAACAGGCTCATTTGCATAGATGAGCGATAAGCAGACATTTGTTGTCTGCTGTTTTGGTGACTCCTGGCACCGGTGTGGCAAATCAAACCCCGGCATTCTCCCTCTCCGGTGCCCCACACTCCCACCCGCCTCCCCAGCTGCTGAAGCGTCACGCTGACGGGGCTAGGGGAGAGAAGCAGGGGAAATGCAGAAGTCGGTTGCTGCATTTAGGCTGGAACCATACCGCACCTGTTCAACCCGGCTCCGGCGCCAAAAATGACCAAACACTGACTCGCAAGCCCCTCTTGAAATCCCAGGGGCGCCTAACAAGTTCTCCGCTGTTTAATACCGGGGAAGGGTGGTGGGATATCTCTCTTTCTGCAGCCAAACTCCGCTGGCTACCCATTAAAGGGGAGGGGGCTCCAGCTTAAGTGAACCCAGAGTGATCCCCGAGTGTCACTGCGGCTCCGGGGATCCGGGTGGTGAGCGGGTGGGTGCCCGCGGGGAGCGCGCAGCCGTGGCCCGGGGGAATGAAGGTCCCGCTTCGGTGGACACGCGCACCCCCTACACCCTACCTCCAGCACAAGGCGGACAAAGTGAGAGCGTCCAGAGACCTCCAGGATTCATCCGAGACTCAGAGCCCCCAAGCTCGAACCCAGAAAGAGGGTCGCGGGAGGAGGGGCCGGGGACGCGCAGGAAACTTACCTCACCCGGACAGCATTCGGGCGCCTCCGGTGTCGAGACCAGTTGCGCCACAGTCTGCAAGTTATCGGAACGTTGTCGCTTCCCCCGGGCGAAAGGAGAGCAGTGCAGGCGAGGGGCGGGAGGGGCGGAGGGTCGGCGGGGCGGGGCCCGGGCCGGGGCGCAGCTCGAGGAGCGGGCAGGTGCCGGGGCCCGAGCCGCGGGGCCAAACTCGCCCCCGACGCGCCTCGGCGGGGGCGCGCGGCTGCGAGTGTGCAATGCGCGCGCGCCGCGGCGGGTGTGTGTCCCCGCTTTCCCCTTCCTTCCCCGCCGGTCCTCCGGCCAGACTGAGCCGCGAGCGGCCGCCAAAGCCCCAGCCGCTCCGCGCGGCTCCACAGCCGGGCGCACTCTGGCCGCGGCGCGTTCGGGGTCGGGGGCTGGGGGCCGGGGGCCGAGGAGCAGGGCGCCCCCGGGCTCGGGCGCGGGTCCCGGTGCAGAGAGCGAGGCGCGGAGACAGAGCGGGCTGCGCGGCGGCGGCCGCGGCTCCGGGAGGCTGCAGGCCCCGCCCGCCGGCCGCCCAGGCTCTTCCCCTTTTCTCTCCACCCCCTCGCTCCATCCCCGCACGCCCTGCAGGGAAGGCAGACGGGTTTGCAGCAGAGGCGGCAGGAGCCTCCGCTGCAGTCGGACTGGGCGTCCGAGTCGATGCTCGGGGACAAGGCGCTCCGTCCCGCTGCCGCGTGCCTAAGACGGAGAGCGGGGCTGGGGCGGGCCCCTCGATCTGGCCGGTTCCTCTAGGGCTCCAGGGCTAGCCAAGGGCTTCCCGGCGGTGCTCAAAGTCTTGTAGCCCAGGAAAACAGGGCTGTTAGGATAGGGCTTCCCGCTTCCTCAGCAACACCTGGTCGCCTGCCCTCTGGAACTCTGCTTGTGCCGAACCCGCACTTAAGCACAGGTGTCCCCTTCACCAGGAAGGGACAAGCTAGTCTGAGGACAGCAGGTGTTCCCAGGAAGTAAGACCTACCAAAGACCTACCAAACAGGTAGAAGTGGGTAGGCGAGGGGTCTTGGGAGAGAGAAGGCTGGAGGGACGTTAAGCACGGATAGGCGGTGATGGGGGTTCGGGCTAAATCTTACTGACAGCACTGAGTGGGCGTGGGGCCCTGGTAATCTCACCTGACGTCAGCCTAGCTGCGGAAAGGGCACGGGCCAGGTCTAAAGGACACTCTTGCGGGGGGGGGGGAGGGGAGTGCTATCATGGAAGCTATAGCTAAATGTCCTTAATTGGAACCGAAAAGGGAGCGGATCTCTCCCAGCTGAATCAAAGCAAGTGGTATTTCTCACCCTCACCCCTTCCTTCCACCTTACCCTTATTTAAAAAACAAACGAACACACTCATGGGAAATGTGGGATACATTCTGGCCGAGCAAAGCCAACATTTCATGGTCCTTATCCTCAGATACCACCGGCTTGGCAAGCCAAAATGAATTTGTTTGAAAGGATACTCCGTTCGTTCTCAGCAAATGAAAAACCTCTTTTTCAGTTTTGAGATCCTTTTTTACCTCCCACCTCCCACCACATCAGCTCAGAATGGAGTGCAATAATTCCTTGGTAACACATATCTGTTAGACTGTTTTTCCAGCATACTTCTTCCACATGTGTCTAGCCATCACTGGGAGTTTTAGGGCATCACTTTTTTTGTTTGTTTGTTTTTGGGGTTGTTTTGGCATCGCTTGTTTAGGACCCTGTGACTCGTGTCTGGTTTTATCTTAGCATCCTAGGCTCTTCAAAGCTCAGAGCAAGAACACAAGTCTAGTCCAGCATGCTCACTTTACAGAAGTAAAAACTGAGACCCAAAGACAGTAAGTGACCAAAGGGCGAGAACATAGTTTCCATGACTCCCAGAAACACTGGACTAACAAAGTTCAATTTGGGGTCTAAAGAGAGACAGGTGGAGGAAAGAGAAACAGATCAAAGAACGCTTCATCTGCCTGGTGTGAACCACTGTGCAGAGGGCAGCAGCACGCTGCTGTAAGTAGCAGACTGCCTGGGATCTGGGGATGGTAATCCTACTCTCTCCTCTGCTTCTCAGACGTTTGCTCTGAAATCCAAGGAGTGGAAAACAAATCTGCTTCCCAGAGAGGTGGTGATAAGTGAAAATGCAAAGTCAGTTCTCAACATTTCCTTGGAATGCAGAGGAGGTGAAAACAGGTAAAAAACTTAAAACACAGTGGATCAGAGGTGGTCAGACATGCTACATACAAATGGATGCATACAGGTGTATACACACTCCCGCTTTTCCATTAAGAGCCAGTTTGATTCCCTTCTGTAAAGCACAGATGCCAACAGGCTTCAGTGTCCAGAAAGAAGTCACAAAGCAGACTCCCCACTGGCTAGAGAGCTAACTCTATTAAACAGGATTCTAAGGAAATCTACCAAGAGCCTTAAGATCATCATTACTGTAAATTAATTAATGGAACAAGGGACCACATACCATGAGACCTGATATTTCTCCTGGATTCTATCTCAAAATCTATCAACAGGAATTTGGGAAAGTCACCTTCTATTGGAAATAAAACGGTTATCACTACCATTAGCAATAGTGGCTTGGCCATAAAATCTGGAAATATTTAAAAATCAGATAATGCTTATCTAATTGTTTTACTTGATTTCGAGTATAATTTCTCCAATTGATTTCAGATCTTAGTCCAAAATCTTAATAATGCTATGTAATACTCCCCTATGAGAAACATGCATAGATTTCTTATAGTAGATTTGATAGCATTAATGGCTCCAGTTAATGACCTCCCTTTATCCAGGTCCTTTCCTTCTAAGTTTGTAGTCTCCTCCCACTCTGTGCTCACCCACGTGATTTACTTTGGTCAGTGGAACAATAGCAGACTTGATGTAAACGAAGGTTTGAAAAATGTTTGTGCAACAAAGAAATACCACTACACATCTATTAAATTTTCCAAAATCCAGAACACTGACAACACCAAATGCTGTCGAGGATGTGGAGTAACAGGGACTCTCATTCATTGCTGGGGGGAATGCAAAATGGAATGGCCACTTTGAACAATAGTTTTTCAGTTTCTTACGAAACTAAACATACTCTTACCAGGTGATTTGGCAATCATCCTCCTTAGTATATACCCTAAGTAGCTGAAAATTTATGTCCATACAAAAACCTGCATGTGGATGTTTATAGCATCTTTATTCATAATTGCCAAAACTTGAAAGCAACCAAGATGTCCTTCAGTAGGTGAATGGTTAAGTTGTGGTAAAACGGAATACTATTCAGCGCTAAAAACAAAAAGCACACAAACAAAAAAGAGCTATCAAGCCATGAAAACACATGGAAGAAACTTAAATGCATATTACTAAGTGAAAGAAGCCAATCTGAAAAGGCTGCATATGGTATGATTCCAACTATATGATATTCTGGAAAAGGCAAAACTATGGAGACAGTACAATGATCAGTGGCTGTTAAGAGTTGAGGGGAGAGAGGGATGAATAGGCAGAGCACAGAGAATTTTTAGGGCAGTGAAACTACTCTGTACGATACTATAATGATGAAGACATGTCATTATACATTTGTCCGAAACCTTAAAATGTACATCAAGAGGGAACCCTAATGTAAACCGTGGTCTGTGGTGATAATGATGGTGTCAGCGTAGGTTCATCAGGTGTAGCAAATGTGCCCTCAGGTGGGGGATGTTCATAATGGGGAGGCTATGCATGTGCTGGGGCAGGAGTTGTAGGAGAAATCTCTGTACCTCCCCTCAATTTTGCTGTGAACCAAAAAGTGCTCTAAAAAATAAAGTCTATTTTTAAAAATTTGTGTGCATTTCTGCTTCTGTTCTTAGAATTCTGCCATCACCAGGAGAACAAGCCCACTGCAGGATGAAAGACCCTGTGGAACAGAGCTGAGTCATTGCAGCTGAGGTCATCCTTGACCAGCCAGCCCTCAGCTGACTGCAGAGGTACAAACAAGTTCAAATGAGATCTGCCAGGCTTGGTCCAGATTAGCAGAACCACGCATCATAGATTCATGAGAAATATTACATGGTTGCTGTAAGTCACGGCTTCAATTAATTATCTATTGCTGCGTAACACACCACCCCAAAACTCGTAGCCAAAAACCACCACTACTTCCTATTTCTCATGAGTCTGTGAGTCAACTGGGCTCAGCTGGGCATTGGCTAGGGTCACTCAATTGGCTGCATTTAGGTGGCCGCTGGCAACTGGACCAAAGGGGAAGGTCTGAGAAGGCTTCACTCACACATCAGTTACCTCCATCTGCCTCCCCCTGACCTTTCTCTTTCCACGTGGTTAGCTTGGACTTCCTCATGCCAGGTGGTCCTTTCAGCCTTGTCAGACTTCTTACATGGCAGCTAGCTTCTCAGAGGGAGGAACTGGAAACTGCCAGTCCTCTTAAGAACTGAGCTGGGAGGTTCTAGAACATTACTTCCACTTCATTCTATTGGTCAAAGCAGTCACAAGACCAACCAAATTCAAGAGGAGAGGAAACAGACTCTAACTTTTGATTTGAGGGGCAGCATGTATGTACAGGAATTAAAGGGCCTTATCACAGCCATTTTGGGGAGACTACCTCACCTCCTAAGTTTTGGAGTGGTTGTTCTTTTAAGCTATGGAACTTTGGACTAGTTACAAGTCCTTTCTGGACCTTTCTATGAAATGAGGGAGGTTGAGTTTCTCTATATTGCTAATGCCTATTTAACTTTTCTTTGGTGATGTCTCAAGGGCAAACTGAAGTCCAATAAATATCTAAAAAGGAGTTGCCAGAGGGAACTTGGGGCACATTGGTCAACCATGGGTACTTTTAGTAGTTCATCTGTTAATTATTTTTCAAGAAAAAATTCTCAAGATGCCACATGAAAGGCATGCATTGCCTCCATGGACATCAAACAGTAAAGTAGAGGATACATCCATCACGACTCCTCAAGGATCTTCTTTCATAACATTGTCTTGTCTTCACTTTCTAGAAATTTGATTTCTAAGCAGATAAGAAAAGTTAAATGCTTAGCTGACTCCCCTGTATAACTTGAGATGCTCATGTCAGAGGGTGTGTTTACCCGGGGGACCTTATGCTCTCTAATTTCAGGTTTGCTCTTAAAATTAGCAAAGACTTGAGAACCTCACCCCCAATTCCCTTCCATCTCTTCTTTCTCCCTGTACCATCTTCCTTTCCTCTAGCTATGCTTTCTTTTCCTGCTGCATCCTTTCTTCCTTAACCCTATAGCACTGAAATAGGAGTCCTAGGCCTGCTTAGGACTGCCCCTGCAACAGTGAAGTCTGCATTCTCTCTTGGCTTCATATTTCTTGGATTCAGATTCATGTCTGTATCATGAGATGCTCTGAAAGGTCACAAGCCTGACAGTCTATGATCCTTAGATGCTTCTGCAATACATACAGTGGCAAGGCTTGGAGGGGGTTGAATATTAAGGACTCAGAACCCTTTAGAAGGGGTACACATGTGTCTCAACCCTTCTCAAGCAATTCCCAGCACCTCAGTACTTTTCCCTAAGGTTTTTTTTTGTTTGTTTGTTTGTTTTTAATTAGAAAACATGCAACTCTACCAGCTACAAGCCCTATCTATTTAACTTATTACTCTTTACCCAGAGGTTGGTATCATCCTAGCTCTCAAGACCAGCTGATGTTTTACATCCGTTAGCCAGAAACAGTATGAAAACTGGAGGCCCAGTGCTAGCAGGCATTCAGGTCTGACCCTAAAAATGTTTCCCCAAATACCTGGTAACTCATCTAAGAAATATGAAAAAGGGCTAAGAAAGATTTCCGTAACAAATTTATACCAAAATACAAAATTATATGCATTGAGATTACAATTATGTGGAAAAACATGCACATGAACAACTCCTGAAAGAAAACAATTAAAAATTAAAGTGCTTGTGCTAAGGTAAGGGAATTCTAAGATTAAAAAAGTTTCGATGTTATGTTGTTTTTACGTTTAAAAAATGCATATGCCATTGCAACTTCTAATTTCTGTTGGCCTGTGCAACCTGTTTTCTGTTGAGTTCAGTTACTCCTTTTCTCTTCAATGGTTTTTTCTTGTTACAAACAGACTCACATGCATACCTTTTCTATGTGAATGTTCACCTTGCCCAGAAGTTACAAAAACAATGTAGGGCTTCCCTGGTGGCTCAGTGGTTGAGAATCTACCTGCCACTGCAGGGGACACAGGTTCGAGCCCTGGTCTGGGAAGATCCCACATGCCGCGGAGCAGCTAAGCCCGTGAGCCACAACTACTGAGCCTGCGCGTCTGGAGCCTGTGCTCCGCAACAAGAGAGGCCGCGATAGTGAGAGGCCCGCGCACCGCGATGAAGAGTGGCCCCCGCTTGCCGCAACTAGAGAAAGCCCTCGCACAGAAACGAAGACCCAACACAGCCAAAAATAAATAAATTTTTTAAAAAACAAACAAAAAAAACAATGTAAACTTAAGTGTTTGATTTGAAGACTGAACAAGAAACAAGAGAATATCAGAATGAAGGGAAGAAAGAAGAAAAAATAGAGAATTGGTAGGATGGCACAGAGAACCAAGAGGCATTTAAGAAAGCATCCTAAAGGCATGTAAATTTTATACACATTTTGTATATCAAGTCTGAACTTGGGTTTTAAAGAAGCTGAAAGTCAAGGTCTTCATAAGAGAGAAAGAAACCCCTTTTTGGTTGGAGGGGCTGGTTTAAAAGCTTAAAGTAGAGAAAGGAGGCAGAAATGAATCAGCAGGGATCCTCAAAACTTCACAAAATCTACTGCACTTGTTATACCCTGAGGAACAGTGTGTCGAAATTATCTAAGGTCACGAAACCCAGCCATAGAACCAGGAATAAAACCTAGGGCTGCCATCTTATCCCTGAATCATTTCATGGGATTCCCATATCATTTCATCCCATTTCATCCCATATCATGGGATCCCTGCTGAGGTGGTCAGCAGAATGGGCCCTGGACCCTTCATGACTAAGCATAGGTTTTTCATGCCAAAGCCTCATTTGCCCTAAAATGTGAAATGCTCAGTTTGTGTTCTACCTCATTGAAATACTAAAACAGTTTCTCATCAATAGTGAGCACATTTGACATTAAATGGGTCACAATAAAAGAGTGATAGGTCTAGAAACAATACCAAGAAATAATGGAATCTACAAGGAAGGCTGAAAAAGAAGAAAAGGTAATGAATTCAACAAAGACACTTGAGCTTCCTAAATAGAGGCAATGGCTGCCCACCCAAGATGTCCTTGGTGTAACTGATGCTTTCCTGTAGCGGGTTCAGGAAAGGTTCAGGTGCTTACTACAATGAGCAAGATTAGCTCCCACCCTTTGTGGAGGGGCAGCTTCCAGGGCCAAGACTTGGAGTTTCTCAGCCTTGCTGTCTGAAGGGAGATGGTGTGAATGTTGCTGATGACACAATAGATACTTGGTGAAGAGAAGCGAATGTTAACTTCAGTCAACCAATGAAGCCCCCACTAAGATTTCTCAAGTCTTCTGTGACACCTCACCATGTGAATGAACCAGGAAGACAGTGTTGATTTTTGCTTTTTTTAATATTTATTTATTTATTTATTTATTTATTTTTGGCTGTGTTGGGTCTTAGTTCCTGCCTGCGGGCTTTCTCTAGTTGCGGCAAGTGGGGGCTACTCTTCATTGCTGTACACGGTCTTCTCATTGCAGTGGCTTCTCTTGTTGTGGAGCATGTGCTCTAGGCGTGCAGGCTTCAGTAGTTGGGGCACGTGGGCTCCAGTAGTTGTGGCTCACGGGCTCTAGAGCGCAGGCTCAGTAGTTGTGGCGCACAGGCTTAGTTGCTCTGCGGCATGTGGGATCTTCCTGGACCAGGGCTCGAACTCGTGTCCCCTGCATTGGCAGGTGGATTCTCAACCACTGCGCCACCTGGGAAGCCCAGATTTTTGCTTTTTTTTTTTTTTTTTTTTTAACATCTTTTTTGGAGTATAATTGCTTTACAATGGTGTGTTAGTTTCTGCTTTATAACAAAGTGAATCCGTTTATACATATACATATGTTCCCATATCTCTTCCCTCTTGCGTCTCCCTCCCTCCCACCCTCCCTATCCCACCCCTCTAGGTGGTCACAAACCACCAAGCTGATCTCCCTGTGCTATGCGGCTACTTCCCACTAGCTATCTATTTTACATTTGGTAGTGTATATATGTCCATGCCACTCTCTCACTTTGTCACATCTTACCCTTCCCCCTCCCCATATCCTCAAGTCCATTCTCTAGTAGGTCTGTGTCTTTATTCCCGTCTTGCCACTAGGTTCTTCATGACCTTTTTTTTTTTTTCCCTTAGATTCCATATATATGTGTTAGCATACTGTATTTGTTTTTCTCTTTCTGACTTACTTCACTCTGTATGATAGACTCTAACTCCATCCACCTCACTACAAATAACTCCGTTTCATTTCTTTTTATGGCTGAGTAATATTCCATTGTATATATGTGCCACATCTTTTTTATCCATTCATCCAATGATGGACATTTAGGTTGCTTCCATGTCCTGGCTATTGTAAATAGAGCTGCAATGAACATTTTGGTACATGACTCTTTTTGAATTATGGTTTTCTCAGGGTATATGCCCAGTAGTGGGATTGCTGGGTCGTATGGTAGTTCTATTTTTAGTTTTTTAAGGAACCTCCATACTGTTCTCCATAGTGGCTGTATCAATTTACATTCCCACCAACAGTGCAAGAGTGTTCCCTTTTCTCCACACCCTCTCCAGCATTTATTGTTTCTAGATTTTTTGATGATGGCCATTCTGACCGGTGTGAGATGATATCTCATTGTAGTTTTGATTTGCATTTCTCTAATGATTAATGATGTTGAGCATTCTTTCATGTGTTTGTTGGCAATCTGTATATCTTCTTTGGAGGAATGTCTATTTAGGTCTTCTCCCCATTTTTGGATTGGGTTGTTTGTTTTTTTGATATTGAGCTGCATGAGCTGCTTGTAAATCTTGAAGATTAATCCTTTGTCAGTTGCTTCATTTGCAACTATTTTCTACCATTCTGAGGGTTGTCTTTTTTTTTTTTTAATTAATTAATTAATTTATTTATTTTTGACTGTGTTGGGTCTTCGTTTCTGTGCGAGGGCTTTCTCTAGTTGCGGCAAGCGGGGGCCACTCTTCATCGCGGTGCGCGGGCCTCTCACTATCGCGGCCTCTCTTGTTGCGGAGCACAGGCTCCAGACGCGCACGCTCAGTAATTGTGGCTCACGGGCCTAATTGCTCTGCGGCATGTGGGATCTTCCCAGACCAGGGCTCGAACCCGTGTCCCCTGCATTGGCAGGCAGACTCTCAACCACCGCGCCACCAGGGAAGCCCTGAGGGTTGTCTTTTGGTCTTGTTTATGGTTTCCTTTGCTGTGCAAAAGCTTTTAAGTTTCATTAGGTCCCATTTGTTTATTTTTGTTTTTATTTCCATTTCTCTAGGAGGTGGGTCAAAAAGGATCTTGCTGTGATTTATGTCATACAGTGTTCTGCCTATGTTTTCCTCTAAGAGTTTGATAGTGTCTGACCTTACATTTAGGTCTTTGCTGATTTTTGCTTTTATGTCTCAAAAAATTTAGGAACTTTCTTGGACTTGGAACCATTTAGGCAGAACCTTACTAGCAAGCTTCTCCTCTTGGTAATATTTGGATTTGAATGCTTTGCTAGCAAAATGGAGCCCTTATTTTGACCACTTTTAAAAGATATAGCCTACAAGCTATCACAGAAACCTAGAATATTTTGCTGGGGTAGGAGATAGAAAAAGCAAATGTGTCAATCAGGGTATGCAAATGATGAAAGGTACAACCCCCAATCCCCAATTAATGCGGACTAATATAATAAAGGTTCATTGCTTGTTCATGACTCTGTTCAACATGGTTTGGTGGTGGAGTTGGCTTCCTGCAGCCATTCAGGGACCCTGGGTCCTTCCATCTTGTGGCACCATTATCTTCAACAAGTGGCCTCCAAAATCCCTGCTGAACTGGGAGAGTGAGCAAAGGATTTAAGATGCCAGGTATGGAAGTGGTGAATATCACATCCACCCACATTCCACTGGGCAGAACTTGGTCCACGGCCCCACGTACCAGTATGAAGCCTGGAAAGATATGTCTAAGTGCTGTGCTCAGGAAGAAGAGGAGAGCATGGTGTTAGCGCTATGTTTTCTTCCCAATGTGCTGAATTAAAGATGAATCATTCATCTTAAGTTTATTCTTGCACAGCTGTGATTGGAGGCCTGGGGGGAGTCTTTGGTAGTCAGATTTATTCTCCTATGCTTGTATCCCGGTGTTTCCCCTGCATTTTTAGACGAGGAGCAGCCTGTTGTATGTGTGTAGTTTGGGATGGCATTGCTATCTTGGAAGTGTCTGTGGACATACATGGGAGCATAAAGAGTCAGCAGCCTATATTGTTACAGAAAATTGAACACTTGAAGCAAGTGTATTAAAAAGTGTCTTTCTGGAACTCTTGCCACAAGGAGAGGGCTACTGATTCCATCGTCATGGGAGAAAATGGAATCTGTGCTATCAGCTTTTGAAGTGGCTGCAACTGCAAACTCTGGAGCCTTTGGGAGGAAAAGAAAGATGAAAAGAAACATAAGTCATAGCTCTATCTGCAATCAGCCTGTCCTGATGGCATGAGTGATTTCAGAAGAAAGAGTTATAATGAGGGAAAGAGAAAAAGGATGGGACAAGCAAGAGAAGTATACTTGTTCTTTTTAGCACCAATGCTCTGTAAGGAAAAATACAGGAGTTGGTGGTACCGTGGGGATTTACAAATACTTCAAGCCAGAAGGCAAAGCCACACCATGAAGATATAAGTTAGAAGAAGTTGGAGAGTTGCCCAGCTTCTTCCTACTGCATGAGACTCCTTTCTGTCTTTTCCTATGTGAAGTGGGGAGAGAGCATCACACTGCAGCAAAAGACCAGGCTATGTCCTCAACAAGTTCTACTGGGTTTGTGTTTTCCACAGCTTGGGGACAGTATGTATTAGGTGTGTGACCTAATTTTTTCCCTTAATTCTAAAGCAACAAATATAAGACAGAAGCCCTCTCTCATGACCATTCTGCACACCAAAAGATTTAGTGGCATTTCCTCTAGAAACTTTCAGAAGAAATGGCTAAAGAGCTTTGTTTGATATGCAGGGGCTTATTTACTATATTATGATAAGAATAAAAGGCATAATTTGAAATTGCACGTATGCTACAACCTCAAAAAGTACAGAAAGTCTAGTAAAATATCTTGGAGGGAAATCCGCTAAAATATTAGCTATTATTGCCTTTAGGTTAATATTGTGTCTCCTTTTAAAAAAAACTCCTTGCGCTACTTTTTCAAATCAGAGAAAGATAAAGAAATGAGGGAAATGTCAATGTTTGATGATGAATAAAAACTATGCATGTTTTAAAATTTTAGAAAAAATTAGAAAAGCAAAAAAGAAATAACTTAATTTTCTTCACACAGAGACCATTACCTCTAACATTTGGTATTTGCTTACTTTGCTTTAATATATTTTATACTATTTTTTAAAGGTGAAAATAACATGTGCACAGGGCAAAGGAGCTGAACAGACATTTCTCCAAAGACGGTATACAAATTGCCAATAAGTACATGAAAAGATACTCAACATTATTAGCTATTAGGAAAATGTAAATCAAAACCACAACAAAATGCCACTTCACACCCACTAGGATGGCTAGATTGGAAAGACATCATAACAAGTGTTGGTGAAGATGTGGAGAAGCGAACTCTCATACATTGCTGGTGGGGATATAAAAAAGGTGCAATTGCTTTGGAAAACAGTCTGACAGTTCCTCAAAAGGTTAAACATAGAGTTACCATATGACTCAGCAATTTCACTGCTAGAGTAATATGCCCAAGAGAAATGAAAACTTGCATCCACAGGAAAATGCGTATACAAATGTTCATAGTAGCATTATTTACAATAGCCAAAAAGTAAAAACAATCCAAATCTCCATTAACTGATGAATGGATAAACAAAATGTGGTATATCCATATAAAGGAATATTATACAATGGAATAGTACTCAGCCATAAAAAGGAATGAAATTGGGTCATTTGCAGAGACATGGATGAATCTAGAGACTGTCATACAGAGTGAAGTAAGTCAGAAAGAGAAAAACAAATATCGTATATTAACGCATATATGTGGAACCTAGAAAAATGGTACAGATGAACCGGTTTGCAGGGCAGAAATTGAGACACAGATGTAGAGAATAAACGTATGGACACCAAGGGGGGAAAGTGGAAGAGGGTGGTGGTGGTGGGATGAATTGGGAGATTGGGATTGACATGTATACACTAATATGTATAAAATGGATAAGTAGTAAGAACATGCTGTATAAAAAAATAAATAAAATAAAATTCAAAAATTCAAAAAACCCAAAAAACAAAAAAACAAAAAACAAAATGTGGTATATCCATATAAAGGAATATTATTCAGCAATAAAAAGGAATGGAGTACTGATACGTGTTACTACATGGATGAACTTTGAAACATTATGCTAATTCAAAGAAAGCCAGATACAAAAATCTACAGGTTGTTTGATTCTATTTATATGAAATGTTGAAAATGGGCAAATCTATAAAGACAGAAAATAGATTATTGGTTGCCTAGGGCTGGGGAGAGGGGAACTTCCTGGGGAAATGGGAGTGACTGCTAATAGGTACTGGATTTTGTGGGGGGATGATGAAAACGCTCTGAAGATGATAGCAGTGATGAATGTACAAACTCTGTGAATATACTGAAAAACATTGAATTGTACACTTTAAGTGGGTGAATGGAATGGTATGTAAATTAATCTCAATAAAGCAGTGTTTTAAAAAGGAAAAAAATAACATACATATGTCAAAAAATTCAAACCATATAAGAATCTAAAATTAAAAGTAAGATTTTCCTTCCTACTCACCATCCAACCTCTAGTTCTAAAGAAGACCATTTTTAAGTTTCTGGTTTTTTGTTCTTCATGTGGCTCTCATTTTAACATTAAATAATATAGTTATACTTTTGTTAATTGAGCTATCAAATTAAAAAGTATCTGACTTGCTGCTCTGAAAGAGAAGAAAATTAACACGGTTTTACTAACTCTCATATCCTCTCCTCCTTTCTGCCTCCCAATTTTTGTGTTTCTTAGTTTTGTAATAGTTTCCACTTTTATAATTTTAATAATATACTCAAGCCTCTATTTCTTGATTTATCAATCTTAGACACCATCTATTAACTAGAAGGAGGTAGACCTTAGATGTTTCATAACTACATAAACTACATGGGAGAAATTCAGTTAAATAAAATACTGAGTTTTATCAACAGAAGACTGCTTCCTACCCTGTTTAATTATGACATTCAGAACTTAAAATGTTTCTCAAAATTTGGCTAAGTGATAAAAAATTTATGTGAGAATTGACCATAGTGTATAAGAACGCTGTGCTGCTTGGGGGCCAAGAATAGAGAGACCAAATACTAGCCTCACCTTAAATTCATCATAGTATTTACCCAATAGGCATTATTTAATCAATTTTAAGAAGAGACCACTTATGCTGATGGGAAGCTGTCAAGCATCCAAATGAAAGTTGGATGATAACCATTGTGGCTTCCTTTGAACTCAGAGAGTCTGTGAGTCTGGAACTTTGGGTTTGTAAGGAGGATGCTCAGCTATATCCTGTTAGCACTGGACCTCAAGTCTGGATGCTGTGGTGATTCTCTTGGACCAGGTGGCAAAGAGAGGATGACAGAGTCTAGTTCAAGACTGGGGCATCCTGTGGGACAGAGGAGATGGAGAAGAGTGGGAAGGGACAGTAGTTCTTACATATTCTATAGGTATTCCAATGATAATTACCTGAAACAAATGCTTAACCTCAGCAGCAATAAAGGGAAAACGCAAAGTGAGAGCTCTAAGGTACCTCTGAATCCCTGTTAAGGGACATGGAGTAGACATTGGCTGCCTATACACATACTGTGTATCAGGCCCTGTGCCAGCTGCTTCTCCTGAACTATCTCATGCAATCCCCAACCCAGGAAATTAGTCTTATTTACATTCTCAAATGAAGCAGTTGAGGCAGAAAGGCTAAGTCCCTAAGCTAACAGGGCTGAGATTCTCCATGGCTCCAAATACCTTAAATTACTGAAAGCAAAGGAATAATACAAAACCCAGTGTTGATGGGGTTTTGGGGGAACAGATACACCAAATGAACACTGGCATAGTCTTTCTAGAGAGCAACTAACAAGAAGCATACACTTATTAATACCTATGTCCCAGACATCCTACTTTGGGGAATATATTCTAAGAAAATTACATAACTTAAAAAATAATGATTGTTCAAAACTATTCATTGCATTGATATTAATAGTGACAAGAAATAAACTCAACAGTCAACAACTAAAGGCATTATGTTACAGACTATCACTAGAAGGAAATATTATTTGGACTATATTGATGTGCAAAAAGATGTACATGAATTAATTTAAGACAAAAAAATGGAACACAATAGACAGTTTGTGAAGAGTGAACACTACTATAAAAAACGTTGGTACAACACTGATGTGTCGTATTTGCACTGTTCACAAGTCAATTCTGATTTTTTTGTTAATTGCATTATTTTTCCCATAGAGTGAAGTGCATAACAGTATATTGATTTAAAATTCCCAAAACTAATTTTGCACTCTATGATTAAATGTCCTTCCCTCTCTGGAGCTGGGGTCCATTTGAGGGTTTGAAGAGGGGTGTGAGAGACAGGGGCAGCACCATGATGCTTCTGAAATCAAAAATGCATCACCCCCAAAACCTCTCGTGTTTATGTTCCTGAAGACTTTCCTGTTGGAAAGAGACAGACTCTGCTGTGATATCAGTGATGCTCTCTAAGATCAGGGGGAAATCAGCAATGTCTTTGACCTGCCTGTGAATTGATCTGTTTATAAACATACCCATAAATGTTGTTCAGGAAGAATTTGCATTGAAATTCCATGCCTGCAGAAAGGACTGAGTCATCTCGTCTTAATAAATCTCCAACCTGATGGAGGTATTACCTGTGGTCTTGGCATTGGCCTTGTATACTCCCACCCTAAGCCTTGCTACAAGCCTTTCCTCCATCCTGGAATGCTCCTGCTATTCACATCCCATGGGTCTTATTTTTCTTTTTTTTTTTAGATTCTTTTCCCATACAGGCCATTACAGAGAATTGAGTAGAGTTCCCTGTGCTATACAGCAAGTTCTTATTAGTTATCTATTTTATATATAATAGTGTGTATATGTCAATCCCAATCTCCTAGTTTATCCCTTGCTCCCCTTATCCCCTGGTAACCATAAGTTTGTTTCCTACATCCATGACTCTACTTCTGTTTTATAAATAAGTTCATTGTACCCTTTTTTAAAGATTCCACATGTAAGCAATATCATATCACACCCAATGGGTCTTTCAAGACCCCCTTAACTCTTCCTCTTTCGAAGGAGTCTTCACAGGAAGCCATCGCCACCACTTGTGATTCCCATAGCACTTAGAGTACACTCACTTTTCTGCACCCGTTTCACAGCGAGATGGCAAACTCCCTGTGGTGAGAGGCCCCAGTTTTTGTAAACTGCCCAAACTACATCAGTGCTTACCAAGTGCTTTGAAATACGGCACAAAGTGTTCAATCAATATTTGTGAAGCTGGGACTTCCCTGGTGGCACAGTGGTTAAGAATCCGCCTGCCAATGCAGGGGACACGGGTTCAATCCCTGGTCCGGGAAGATCCCACACGCCGCGGAGCAACTAAGCCCATGTGCCACAACTACTGAGCCTGCACTCTAGAGCCCGCGAGCCACAACTACTGAGCCCACGTGCCACAACTACTGAAGCCCATCCTCCACAACAAGAGAAGCCACTGCAATGAGAAGCCTGCACACCGCCACAAAGAGTAGCCCCCGCTCGCTGCAACTAGAGAAAGGCCACAGGCAGCAGCAAAGACCCAGCGCAGCCAAAAATAAATAAATTAATTAATT
Source organism: Eubalaena glacialis (assembly GCF_028564815.1). NCBI lineage: Eukaryota > Metazoa > Chordata > Mammalia > Artiodactyla > Balaenidae > Eubalaena > Eubalaena glacialis. The sequence goes on from NC_083724.1 coordinate 51,799,583, forward strand.
AATTAAAAAAAAATTTGTGAAGCTGTCACTCATTTCTTCTAAAAGAGGTCTCTTTTGCCCAGGGTTCCTTTAGTTAGAGTATTAGCATTTCAATCATTAGTGTTTTGAGTAGACAGATGGATCTGGGATCAAATGTTCCCGCTCACATTTTTCTTGAGACTTTGGGCAAATTTTGTAACTTTTCAAAGTCCATTTCCTCATTCATTAAATAGGGATATGAGACATCTTACAGGAGTACAGTAAGGATTAAAACTACTCAGTCTTTAAGTCTCAGCTTAAATATTATTTTCTTTGGGATCCCTTTCCTCATACCCCTCCTCACCTCCAAGTCTCGACGGGGCAGTGTCTCTCCTCTGTGCTTTCCCAACTCTCTAAACCAGTGCTGTCCAATAGAACTTAGTGCAATGATTCCATTCTGTAATCTGTGCTACCCAATAGGTAGCCGCTAGCCACATATGGTTATTGAGCATTTTAAAAGTGGCTACAAAGACTGACAGATTGAATTTTAAGTGTTATTTAACTGTAATTAATTTAAATTGAAATAGCCCTATGTGGCTAGTGACCACTGGATGGACCACACAGCTCTCAACAATTCCCATTATAGCACTTAACACACTGTGGTTCATCTTTCACAAGACTGAGATACATAGCGAAATTCATTTTGACTGTGATGATCACTGCTGTATTCATAGCACCTAGCCCAGGGTCTGGTACACAGGAAGCTCTCAGTAGGGCAGCTATCATAATCTTCAACATCATCTCGTCACTCTTTGCATCCCACAGCTTAGATTAGCACACGCTGTAGATGCTCACTAACTGCTGCTAATTGACTTAATTGATTTCTAGGCTTACAAGCCAACCAATTATCTGCTCCTGGAGAATGTTCAAGCAAAGGGAGTTGCATAAATGTCTTTATGATATATTTCCTTTTGTGCGGCATAGAGGTTAGAAGCATCTGCTTAGACTCAAACCCTGACCACGTGACCTCTAGTACGGAAACTTTCTATGCCTTAGCTGATTATTCCTCTGTAAGATGGGGACATTAATAGCACTGCCTCCTTGAGTTGTTGCAAGGATTATATATGTGTTGAGGTTTACACCTATCATTTTATAGGAAATATAGAGATCAGAAGACCATGTTAAATGACATCATAAAGATTCAAAATCCAGACTGTAGGAAACTCTTGTTAGGAAACAGAGGCAGCCATCCTGTGGTCATTAGGAAATAAATCTAAGAACCAAGACAAGACTCTGAGATTGGTAATCTTGCTGCAAGGGAGGCTAGGAGAAATATCTGGTCTTGTCACTCTTTATAGTAAAGGGCAGGCTCTCAGGAGAGGATGAAGTACTAGAGAGTGACTTTGTGTAGCGATCCATAATGTGAGCTCTACAGCCTTTGGTAAAACCCCAGTTGCAACTGCCTTCAACTTTGCATGGACCTAAGCGTGGGCAGAGTTTCAGCAAAGAGGGCCCCCAAGCTTCAAATTCTGTCTGTAAGATGTTGGTAAGTCAGGCACAAGCACTGTGTCAGTTCGGGGTCTCAATTTTTCCTTGAGTGGCAACTGTGACAAAAGTTCAAGCCTTTACTCATACTGAAATGAGAGTGTGAAAATAGGGGTTGGGATGGGGAGAGAATGAAACAGCTGGAAAAAATTGCCTGGTTCTTCTCTTCTTAAGAGTTCCTTGGAGCCCCCAAAATGACAGTGTGGGGTTACCCTTTCATCCTCTCAGGATCTATCATTCTTAGGCTTCCCAGCTTGTTCTCCAGCTTGGGTCTCCTGAAGTACGGCTGATACATTTTAAAATTCTGTTTTAGAAGACTTTTCTAAATCCTTTTTATTTTATAAAATTAAGCAAAATAATTAGGGCATACATAAAACTACAAAAACAGTATCACTTCAACAAAATCCTAACTCTCTCCACTTTTGTACATCTATTCTGCCATTACCTTGGCCCAATGCACCATCACCTCTTGCTTGGATGACCTCAGGAAACTTTTAACTAAGTCTTCTTGCTTCCACTTTTGCCTCCTTAAAATTCATTTGCCAAACACTGTGCAGTGCGATCTTTAAACCAGTGGAAATCAGATTTTGTCCCTCTGCTGTTTAAAATATTCTAAAGTCTTTTTAATGTCTTAGAATAAAAGTTAAATTCTTTACTGTGGCCCTCAAGGCCCTACATGGTGTGATCACAAAATATACATCTTTGGTGTCATTGCAGACCACTCTATCCCTTGCTCCCCAAAGTTTCAGACACACTTGTCTTTTTCTTTCTGTTTCACGAACATGCTAAACTATTCTGTACTCATGGAACTTAAACTTGCTGTTCCTTCTGCCAGGAAAGCCCTTAACCTGGATCTTCCCTGGTTGTCTTCTTCCCTTCATGTAAACCTTGACTCCCGTGTCATTTCCTGCAAGAGGACTTTCCTGACCATTGTACAGAAAGGTTTATGGTAATGATCTTCCATCGAAAACACACACATGCACACTGGTTTTACTCAATGTATTAATACATATGGGGTGAAGGGCTTAGAACAGCACATTGTCAAGTCCGGTATTTTTAGGTATTATTTTTTCCATTATACCACATATAGTCTAAATTTCTCCTGCATATTTATGTATTTACTTTTCCATGGTTGGTTTACCTTCCTCATTGTTAGCTCCATAAAGGTAGAGACCTTGATTTTTTTGGTTTTGTTTATTTATATATCTCTAGCACCTAGAATAAAGCCTGGCACATAGTAGGTACTCAATAATCATTGCTGAAAAGATGAATTAACTATAGAAAAAAAATATATATATGACAAAGAAAAAAAGAATAGAAGATAACCACCAATAACTCTGCATAGGGGGATTTTTGTTTTCTTCTCTCTAGCTTTTCAGATATTCCAATTTTTTACAAAGATCATGTACTTTTCTGAATCATAAAAAAGAGTTAATTTTTGCAAAAGGAGTTATGTTGCCTTGCTGTTTGAAACGTCAATTGATCGATTTCTGCAGGCATACTGGAGGTTGCAATTTCTGGATCTGTGCTTAACCACCTCTTAAATCAGAAATCTTCTGACATTCTTCAGGAAGAATGCTCAGTGCTGTGTCCCTTAGTGTGTGAACACACATGCGGGCCCTGGTGAGAGCCCCCTGGGAGGTCTGACAAGTCTCATTCCATCAGCAGCCACGTGCCATGTGACTAGCCACCTGCCTCTTTATCTCTAGCTCCTTAAGTCAGGAGTTCTGTTTGGCTACAGAGCTTGACACTGTGGAGGTCAGCCAAGGTCAGGGCTCCAGTAAGAATGACTCACACCCCGCTCCATGCTCTCCGCTGGGCACAGGCTGGAGCACGATGAACACTGTGATTTTCCATGCTCGGCTCCCAGGATGTGAGGCTCAGTCCCTGAAATACTGATCCATGCAAAAAACCTGAAGTAGCCCCCAAAGAGGGTGTTTGACATTTAGGGGAAAAAAAGAAGCTTTTACTCTCTGATCCTATCCAGTGTGGTGCTGATTCGAAGTTGACTGCACAGTGCAAACGTGCTTTTTCAAGCTTGTCCAAAGGAGGGCAATCATTATGATTTTTTTAAAAATAATGATCGTGAAAGATTGCAAACACACATAGTGCTAATAATACAGTTTAAAAATTGCAATACCAGGGTGAAGCTTATTAAGATTCTTACATGCCTCCCCTGCTTTGGAGTCTCTTGCCTTAAAAAAAAAAATTACAGATACAGTATACCCACCCTCAATTCCATTCCTTTCCTTCCTCCTCAGTGTCAAACAGTATCATAAAGTTTTTCATTGTTCCAGATAGTTTTATATATCCATGTACACATCAATTTTGTTAAATAGTTATGATTACTTTAAGCTTTCATATAAAGGTTACCATACCTCACATATCATTTTGCAACTTGCTGTTCAGCATTATATTTACAAGATTTATCTTTATTGATACATGAGATGGTCAATTTTATGTGTCAACTTGACTACAGTGCCCAGTCATTCAATGAAACACTGATCTAGGTGTTCTGTGAAGGTATTTTGTAGGTGTGATTAAACTCCATAATCAGTTGACTTTAAGTAAAGGAGATCATCCTAGATAATTTGGATGGACCAGAGTCGGTCAGTTGAAATTTATACTCCTATCAATAGGCCATGAGAATTCCAGTTTTTCCACATCTTCCACACCACTTGGAGTTGTAAAACTTATATTTATAATCTGGTGGATGTAAAACTATTTCGTTGCAGTTTAATTTCTATTTCTCTAATGTATAATAGTGAAAAGCATCTTATCATGTGATTATTTTCTGTCCATATAGCCTCTTTGGTAAGGTGTTTGTTCAAATCTTTTGCCCATTTGAAAAACTGGGGTTTGTTCTCTTATTATTGAGTTTTGTAAACTCTTTATATCATAGATACAAGTCCTTTGTTGGATATATGATTTGCAAATATTTTCTCCCAGTCTGTGGCTTGTCTTCTCACTCTCTGAAGTGTCTTTTGCAGAGCAGAAGTTTTTAATTTTGATGAAGCAAAGTTCATCAGTTTGCTCTTTTATGGATCATGTTGCTGGTGACATGTCTAAGAAATCCTTGCTTAACCCAAGGTTACAAGGATTTTTTCCCCCTATTTTATCTTCTACAAGTTTTAGTTTTAGGTTTTACAGTTAGGTCTATGATGCATTTTTAGTTAATTGTTGTACATAATACAGGATATGAGTTGAATTTCATTTTTTTGCTTACAGATGTCCAGTTGTTCTAGCACTGTTTGTTGAAAAGACTATTTTGTATCTTTGTCAAAAATCAATTGACCATACATGTGTGGGTCAATTTCTGGGCTCTCTGTTCTGTTTCAGTGATCTATTTGTCTATCCTTTTGCCAATACCACACTGTCTTGATTACTGGAGATTTATAGTAATTCTTGAAATCAGTTGGCATGACTCTTCAAGTTGGTTCCTCTTTTTCAAAGTTGTTTTGACTAATCTAATTCCTTTGCCTTCTCATATCCGTTTTAGATTCGGCTTGTTGATATCTACAAAAAATTCTGCTGAGATTTTGATTAGGATTATGTTGAATCTGTAGATTAATTTGGGGAGAACTGAGATTATAACAATGAACATGCTATGTGTCTTTTTTTAATTTATTTTTTAATTGAAGTATAGTTGATTTCTAATGTATATATATATTCTTTTCCATTATGGTTTATCCCAGGGCTATGTGTCTTTTGACATATTTAGTTCACTGTTTCTTTTATCAGTGTTTTCCAGTTTTCACCATACGGATCCTACACATATTTTGTTAGATTTATACCTAAGTATTCTTTTTTGGGGTGCAGTTTGTCAGTGGTACTTTTAAAAAGGTTGCTTTCCAACTATGACATATAGAATGGATAAACAACAAGGTCCTACTGTATAGCACTGGGAACTATATTCAATATCCTGAGATAAACCATAATGGAAAAGAATATAAAAAAGAATGTATATATGTGTATAACTGAGTCACTTTGCTGTACATCAGAAATTAACACAACATTGTAAATCAACTATTAAAAAATTAAAATAAAAAAGGTTGCTTTCCTGTTGCTAGTGTATAGAAATATAATTGATTTTTGTATATTGACCTTGAATCCTGCAACATTGCTAAGCCCATTACTTCTAGAAATTTTTCCTTTGCCAACTTATATATTGGTTTGTGGGTTTTTAAAATTGATTTGCAAGAGTCCTTTATATATTCTGTATATTTATTCATTGGCCAAATACTTATTGAGTGCCTGCTATGTATCAGGTACTATATTAGCACACTAATCTTGAGTCAACTTTGTTCATTGCTAAATACTTCAAGAAGCAGTTATTCATCTCAATTATATAAATACTTATACAGTACCTACACATCCATTAAATCACTTATTCAAAAATTTTATTGAGTACCTACTATAGGCCAGGTAATAGTTTAGCTACTGGAGATATAGCACAAAACACACACACACAAAATGAAGAGCCCTGCTCTAATGGAGGAGAGAGACAATAAATAAACAAGTAAATAAATAAGCTAATTTCAGGTAGTGAAATGCTTTGGAGAAAATAACTCAAGGTAATAGGACAGAGGGGACAGGTGAGAAGATAGAGAAAAAGGTGGTATTAGATACAGTGGTTGCGGAAAACCTCTCCTGAGGGGCATCATTTAAGCCAAGACCTGAATGAGAAGAACAAACTGAGGCAAGAGCCCTCCAGGAAGAGAAAACAGCAAGTGCAAAGGTCCTGGGGTGAGAATGAGCTTGGTATGACTGAGGCACAGGAAGGGGGCCAGAGTGTCTGGAGTTTCATTAAGCAGGGGATGGTGATACAAAAGAGCCTAAAGAGGCAAAGAGGGGCTGCAGGTAGGGAGAGGCCATGATAAAGGAGACTTGATTCTCAGTCCTTAAAAAATAGCAATGCCTGGGCCAAGCATCTCTGACACAAAGGTGAGTGAGACAGAGCCTAGCCCTCAGGAGGCCGTGATCTAGTGAAAGAGACAAACACATGAACAAATGCACTACAGTGGGCAAAGTACTGTAATTGAGGTAGGTGTGTAGGAGGAGTAGAGGTAGGAGGCAAGAGAGAGGCAAGAATGATCCTTTATTCATATTTTGTAAGATAGAACTTCTATAGCCTTCTATTTAAGCCCCAAAGTAGAAAAATTCCCTTAAAAATAATACACACACATATATATTATGTATATATAATATATGGTACTATCTTATTTTCAAATTGTGATGACTAGGTAGAGATCCCTTCTCTGTGCTCCCAGTGTGCTCTCTGCTTTTCCCCATTCGAGCACCTGGAAAGCCTATATTTACTTGTTTCTCTGTCCCACCAACCTCCACGTTCCATGAAAACAGCAGCTGAGTTTTATTCCCCATTATTTCCCCAATGTCTGCCACAGTGCCCAGTGCATTCTAACTGCTCAGTGAATGCTCAGTGAAAGAGAACAAAGCTCTGAGACTAAAGCACATTCATATTTTATTTCATTTGATTCTCATCACAATCCTGAGAGATGGGTAGGACAGGTGTGAGTATCCCATTTTACAGATGAGCTAACTGATGATCAGAGAGAGTAAGTAACTTGTCCAGTGAAGCACAGCTATGGTGTTAGGGCAGAACGTCGGGATCCCAGTGACCTGCCTTTTCCTAGGTTAGGGTTTTTTTTCCCTTTACTACCTCCCTATCCTATGCTGACTTTGGGGAATATGCCAAAGAACATGGAGGTCAAAATGATGGGCTTGCTTTTGTACGAATTCACTGGTATGTCTTCTAACCACTGAGAAATCTCCAGAATATTATAACTTATTCAATGATTTGTATTGTAAAATGTGTCATACATCCAGAAAAGTATAAAATTTTACAGTTTGAAAAACAATAAAGATCCATGTACGTATATCCTGGTTACAAAGTAGATCATTTCCAGCACTTGAGAAGCCTCCTATGCATCCTTCCCTAACCACGTCCCCTCCTTCCCACCTTGAAGTACACATTTAGCTTACTTTGGGGTTAACCAGTCCCTTGCTGTTCTTTACAGATTTCCTACTTATACATATAACAGTCCCCCTTATCTGCAGGCGGTACATTCCAAAACCCCCAGGGGATGCCCGAAACCACGGATAGTACAAAACACTATATATACTATTTTTTTCCTATACATACATACGCATGATAAAGTTTAGTAAATTAAGTGCCATAGGAGATTAACAATAAGTAATGATAAAATAGAACAATTGTAACAATATACTGTAATAAAAGTTATGTGAATGTGGTTTCTCTCTCTCAAAATACTTACTGTACAACTTTAATGCCTTTTCTATCTTAACTAAGCACTTACCAAATACTGTGGCCATAATTTTGCAGTTTGAGGTGCAACAGCAAAACTAGCATGAATATCTTTTCCCTTCTTCACAATTTCACCAATAGAAGATTTGTTCCTACCATAGTTCTTAGCCACCTCAGCATACAATTTTCTTTCCTCATTAAATCGGGAACTTTCACTTTTTCACATAAAGGAAGCACTTTACTGTTTCTCTTTCATGGATTCCAATTGTCAGCATCACTACTCTTGTGCTTTGTACCCATTATTAAGTAAAATAAGGGTGACTTGAACACAAGCCTTGCGATACCATCAACAGTCTTCTGAAGGACCAGAAGGCTAGTGACTAACCAACCGGTGGGATATGATGGACAAAGGGATGATTCACGACCTGGGCTGCACCTAGCGGGATGGCCCAAGATTTCCTCATCTACTCAGGATGGTGTGTAATTTAAAACTTATGGATTGTTTATTTCTGGAATTTTTCGTTTAATGTTTTCAGACTGTGGTTGACCAGGGGTAACTGAAAATGCAGAAAGCGAAACCATGGATAAGTGGTGACTACTGTATGTATCTAAACAAAATATGTTTTAGTTTTAAATACTGAGTAGCAAGCACCCAACTAGCTGTGTAAGGACAGGATGATCTTACCTCTATTAGACGAAGACTCCCAGGAAAAATAAGCTGAAGATCCCCAGAGCCAGAATAGGCCTTCAGGTTCCCTGGGAGTTTATGGGAGCCTTTTCTAGGGAAGTCAGTGAGCAACATCACATCTGAGTCCTGGGGAAAGAAGGGGGAGAAAAAGGATTAACACAGGCCTGTAACTCACTCCTTCCCCACTAGGGGATGTCTCTGTCAGACCATTGCTGTAATTCCATCGATGGTATTAAGGAGGAGAAAGATTTGGAAAGGGTCTAAACACTTATAAAGTGTTTTCAACATGAATTACCTGCTCTGTTTAGATTGATCGCTGTAAATAAATGTGGAATTTATGGATTAAGAGCATGGCTGGCTAGAGAATGGGAGGGGCAGGGCATTTCCTAACTGTGTAATTACTTCCTACCTGTATAAATAAATAAAATATAAATGAAGTATAAAACTGAGGGGGGGCCCCAAACAGATATAGCTTCCTTTGAGAGCAATTGCATATATGGCTCAAAACCCATATGTAGATCTGACACCAAAATATGTCCTAATGTAGGTGAAAGGGACACTTTTGGACACTGGTGGTTTTAGGACCCTCCAGGAAAAGAATGTTCTGTTTTGTGCCTGTTGCTTGCCTGTATCTTTTTAATCATTAGTAAAGTTTGGTGCTGAGTAAAACCTAGGATTCTCATCATCCCATCTGACAAATTGACATTTTGTATGAACTCAATACAGATCACGATAGTGGGGGCATTTGGCGATATTGTAGAATCACCCAGATACTAGATGTCTACCAGAAATGTGGTCAAGGGGGTTTGTACTCTAACCTGTGTCTTCTGAATTCATCATGGATTCCCTCAGCTCTCAAAAACAAGGTAAACTACGATGAGATACCACTTCACACTCATTAGGATGGCTACTATAAAATACAAAAACAGAAAATAGCAAAATAGCAAGTGTTGATAAGGATGTAGAGAAGTTGGAACACTTGTGCACTCTTGGTAGGAATGTGAATTGGTGCAGCCACTGTGGAAGACAGTATGGAGGATCCTCAGATAATTAAAAATAGGACTACTATTTGATCCAGCAACTCCAGTTCTCAGCATATAGCCAAAGGATAGGAAATCACTATCTTGAAGAGATATCTGCACTCCTATGTTCGTTGCAGCATTATTCACAACAGCCAAGGTATGGAAAGAACTAAGTGTCCATCAACTGATGAATGGATAACGAAGATTTATCAATAGTGTATACACACACAGTGAAATGCTATTCAGCCATGAGAAAGAAGGACATCCTGCCTTTTGTGACAACATAGATGGACCTTGAGGGCATTATGCTAAATGAGATGTCAGACAGAGAAAGACAAATAGCATATAATATCACTTACATGTGGAATCTAAAAAAGCTGAAGTCATAGAAATGGAGACTAGAATGATGGTTACCAGGGGCTGGGGGGTGGGGGAAAAGGGGAGATGTTGGTCAAAGGGGACAAACTTCCAGTTTTAAGATGAGTAAGTTCTTGGGAATCTAAAGTACAGCATGGTGATTGCAGCTCATAATACTATATTATATACTTCAAAGTGACTAAGAGAGTAGAGGTTCTTAAATGTTCTCACCACAAAAAAGAAATGGTAAATATATGATGTGATAGAGGTATTAACTAAGGCTATGTTGGTAATCATTTTGCAAAATATAAATGTATCAAATCAACCCATGTACACCTTAAACTTATACAATGCTATATGTCAATTATATCTCAATAAAGCTGAAAAAATAGAAATACCATATAATCTAGCAATTCCACTTCTGGGTATATATTGCAAAGAATTGAAAGCAGGGTCTCAGAGAGATATTTGTACACCCATGTTCACAGCAGCATTGTTCACAATAGCCAAAATATGGAAGCAACCTAAATATCCATCAATGGATGAATGAAAAAATAAAATGTGGAATGTACATAGAGTGGAATATTATTCAGCCTTAAAAAAGAAGGAAATTCGGATACATGGTACAACATGGATGAACCCTAAGGACATTATGCTAAGTGAAATAAGCCAGCATTTTTATGAAAAATATTGTGTAATTCTACTAATATGAGGTACCTAGAGTAATCAAATTCATAGTTATAGAAAGGGGAAGGATGGTTCCAGGGGCGGGGGGAGAGGGGATGGGGAGTTGTTTAATGGGTACAGAGTTTCAGTTTTGCAAGATGAAGAGGGTTCTGGAGATTGGTTGTACAACAATAAGAACGGACTAAGTACTATTGAGCTGTACACTTAAAAATAGTTAAATTTTTGATACTTAAGATGGTAAATTTAATGTTATGTATATTTTACCACAATTAGAAAAAAAACAATAGGGCAAAGCAGACACATTTGTGAGGGTGTGATAGGTGTCCCTGCTGATCCAGGGAGGAGGGCATGGAGGGGAGTCAGACTCGGCCAGTTTCACCTAGACACTTTGCCTTTTAAGTGAGGACAGTGGCAGCAAGCATCATGACGGTGACAGCTCTCTTATCATGCCACGTTGTTGCATCTGGACAGGTAGCCCTTTCCATCTGCTACAGAGCTGTCACTCTGAGCTCTCCCTTTGCCACTTCCCTGGGGAATGCTTTCACCATTTGCTGTGTTGCATCTCCTGTTTTTTGGTATCTCACCTTTTCTAGGTGTACTCCGTCTTTTTGGGTGGCGTGCATGGGAGATTTCTTTCTTGATATCATACATTCCAGAAAAATCCTTCTTCTACCCTCCTACACAAAGAGCTTAGCTGGATATGGAATTCTAGGGCAGAATCATTTTTCTTCAGAATTTTGGAGGAATGGCTCCATACCTTCTTGGTTCCAGTCTTGCTGTTAAGAAGTCTGCACCTATTCTAATTGCTCCTCTGTAGGGGAGCAACGCTTTTAAGATCTTATATTTGTCTCCAGTGTTTTTGGAAACTTATAACGATGTGCATTGGTGTGGGTCTATTCTCATTCGGTATGCTGTATATCCTTTGAATCTGGCAATTCCTCTTCTTCAGTTCTGGAAATTTTCATTGAGTTATTTTATCACTGATTTTATCTCCCCTGTTTTTTCTATCTTCCCATTCAGAGTCCCATCTTGTAAGCGTGAACTTTCTGGACCGCTCTTCTATTTTCTTTTCTTTTTTCCTCTTTGTCATTTTGCTCTACTATCTGGGAGATTTCCTCAGCTTTATCTTCTAACCTCTCTTTTGCATGATTATTTCAGCTCTCAAAAGCTCTTTTTCCAAAAGCTCTTTTTGTTTTCTAAATTGTCCTTTACTATTGCATCCTATTCTAACTTCATGGATGCAATATCTTCTATCTCTCTCCAGGTATTTATTTTAGTTTATGGCGATGAAGTTTTTTTCTCCCTGAATAGCCTGTTTCTTCCTAGTTCCAGTTTTATTTGTTCGTTGTGATTACTGGAGGCTTTCCTAAGCTGTCTGGCAATCTTGGTTGTCTGCTCGGTGCGGGGCGGGGGGGGAGTTAAAATGCTGATTGGTATCTCGTAGGGCATGGATAGAACTTATTAACTTCGAGCATCCCTCTAAGGTGATCTAAGTAGGCTTTCTGGGGGGACTTTGGTGCTAGTATCCTAGAGTCATTCCTCCTAGGCTGGCCAGATCTCTGTACCCCTACCCTTCCGCCTCCAAGAAGAGGTTTAAAATCCTCTGCCTGAGGATAAATGTCTGGTCACCAATGTTCTGGAGGACCAGTGGGGAGAGGCTCGAGGTCCCTGTTAAGCACTCAGTACACTTACAGTTACTTATTTCCCTATTATTGACATGGTTCCCATTCTTACTTTAAAGAAAAAAGGAATTTGTTTACTGGATGAGTTGCAAATCTTTCTCCATGAAGAGGCAGCCTGATAGAAATCACTTTTGTAGAGCTCAGGGTGCTGAGATAGAGGAAGGAGGGCTAGGCTTACACTGTGTCTAGTGGACATCTCTCCTGAATTGTCTCTCTTCAGCTTCACTGGCAACCTTAAAAATCCAATGCTAGAGGTTTCTTATATGACTAAGCGCTTCATTTTTTATAAACTGTAAGTGCATGTCTTATGCTCTTAAAGTGTCATGCCCACTTGTTTATTGTGAGCAGGTGAGGTGCATCAAATCTATTTACTATTGATGTGTCTCAGATTAATAAAGGGTGTGACTCACAGAATCTTATTCCCCCAGCACAAGCCAGGGATCCCTCCTATTTCCCAGAAGCAGTATTTCCCCACCACTAACTCTGGGCTCTGAAACACAGCTTTATGAAGAAGAATCTGAAAAATAACCAAACCTAATATGACTCTATGCAGAGAATCACTAACCACAAAAATATCTTAGGTAACTAGAGGCCTCCAGTAACACCTTTGGCATATAGGATGAGGAATGAGGCCACAGTGGGTTTGCTTGTTTTCATTCAAAACTCAAATGTTGGGCCTCAACTTACTGCCTTCCAAGTGTCACCCAGTCTTGAAAGATGAGAAGGTGGAGAAAGAAGGAAAGAGGGTTCCAGACCAGAAGGTATTGTCAGAGAAATTGGAGGGTCTGAGGATGAGGGTGGGTTTGTGAGCTGCGGTGGAGAGGGAGCAGGGGTTGGCAAGAGATGAGTGAGACAAGCCAGCCCAGGAGATGACCAGAGACAATAAGAGGAGGCAGGACGAAACCCCAATTGGGGTGACTTAGGAGATGGATGAGAGCCAAAGGCACCAAGTAAGGACAATGAGATGATGAGAATAAAAACAGCAATCAAATTATCAGTACTATCTCCAATGTTCATCCAACCTTCCAGCAAAGCATCATCATTCCCTCAATACACATACAAAAGCAGAGGGTCCCAGAAACCCAGCGTGACAAAGTCTGGCTCCCACCAGAGTGTGGCTGCCTTCTGTTATGCCAGGCTGCCTCTCAATTCATGCCATGCTGCTCACTCATTCAGCCAGCCAGCCATCTACTACCTACAAACTGCTAAGCTGTATGCTGAGAACAGCAAAAAATATTTGTCACTAAGTGGTAGAGATCCCTACATTCTTTTAAGATCCATTTACTATCTCAAAATCTTGTTTATAGGACTGCTAGCACCACTCCAGTTCTTCGATGCTACTTTTGAATGTGAGTCTTTCCTACGTGGGTTAATAGAGGCTAAGCCTTCCTGACTTAAACATCAGTTCACAAGTGAGGTCAGGGAAGCTCTCCTTCAGACGGATAGAAACTGCCACCCAAACCTGTCAAGAGCAGGAGTAAACATCTCCCTAATGTAATGTATGAAGTGTTCCAGGGATCCAAAGGAGTGCTTAGTGCCCTTAGCTGCAATTTAGGTTCATAACCACCTGTCGCCAATGGGGGAAATGCCAAGAAAGAATCTTGCCCCTTATAATGGCAGCCATGCTATTACAGCCTATTATGCATTGAGGGATATGGACAGGGGTAACATTTCAGACAGGTCCTGGGTGAAACTTCTTTTTTTTTTTTTAAACATCTTTATTGGAGTATAATTGCTTTACAATGGTGTGTTAGTTTCTGCTTTATAACAAAGTGAATCACTTATACATATACATATATCCCCATATCTCTTCCCTCTTGCATCTCCCTCCCTCCATCTCTCCCTATCCCACCCCTCTAGGTGGTCACAAAGCACCGAGCTGATCTCCCTGTGCTATGCGGCTGCTTCCCACTAGCTATCTATTTTACATTTGGTAGTGTATATATGTCCATGCCACTCTCTCACTTTGTCCCAGCTTACCCTTCCCCCTCCCCGTGTCCTCAAGTCCATTCTCTAGTAGGTCTGTGTCTTTATTCCCGTCTTGCCCCTAGGTTCTTCATGACCATTGTTTTTTTTTTTTTTAGATTCCATATATATGTGTTAGCACACGGTATTTGTTTTTCTCTTTCTGACTTACTTCACTCTGTATGACAGACTCTAGGTCCATCCACCTCACTACAAATAACTCAATTTCGTTTCTTTTTATGGCTGAGTAATATTGCATTGTATATATGTGCCACATCTTCTTTATCCATTCATCTGTTGATGGACACCTAGGTTGTTTCCATGTCCTGGCTATTGTAAATAGAGCTGCAATGAACATTTTGGTACATGACTCTTTTTGAATTATGGTTTTCTCAGGGTATATGCCCAGTAGTGGGATTGCTGGGTCCTATGGTAGTTCTATTTTTAGTTTTTTAAGGAACCTCCATACTGTTCTCCATAGTGGCTGTATCAATTTACATTCCCACCAACAGTGCAAGAGGGTTCCCTTTTCTCCACACCCTCTCCAGCATTTATTGTTTCTAGATTTTTTGATGATGGCCATTCTGACTGGTGTGAGATGATACCTCATTGTAGTTTTGATTTGCATTTCTCTAATGATTAATGATGTTGAGCATTCTTTCATGTGTTTGTTGGCAATCTGTATATCTTCTTTGGAGAAATGTCTATTTAGGTCGTCTGCCCATTTGGGGATTGGGTTGTTTGTTTTTTTGATATTGAGCTGCATGAGCTGCTTGTAAATCTTGGAGATTAATCCTTTGTCAGTTGCTTCATTTGCAAATATTTTCTCCCATTCTGAGGGTTGTCTTTTCGTCTTATTTATGGTTTCCTTTGCTGTGCAAAAGCTTTTAAGTTTCATTAGGTCCCATTTGTTTATTTTTGGTTTTATTTCCATTTGTCTAGGAGGTGGGTCAAAAAGGATCTTGCTGTGATTTATGTCATAGAGTGTTCTGCCTATGTTTTCCTCAAAGAGTTTGATAGTGTCTGGCCTTACATTTAGGTCTTTAATCTATTTTGAGTTTATTTTTGTGTATGGTGTTAGGGAGTGTCCTAATTTCATTCTTTTACATGTAGCTATCCAGTTTTCCCAGCACCACTTACTGAAGAGCCTGTCTTTTCTCCACTGTATATTCTTGCCTCCTTTATCAAAGATAAGGTGACCATATGTGCGTGGGTTTATCTCTGGGCTTTCTATTCTGTTCCATTGATCTATATTTCTGTTTTTGTCTCAGAACCATAGTGTCTTGATTACTGTAGCTTTGTAGTATAGTCTGAAGTCAGGGAGCCTGATTCCTCCAGCTCCATTTTTCTTTCTCAATATTGGTTTGGCTATTCGGGGTCTTTTGTGTTTCCATACAAATTGTAAAATTTTTTGTTCTAGTTCTGTGAAGAATACCATTGGTAGTTTGATAGGGATTGCATTGAATCTGTAGATTGCTCTGGGTAATATAGTCATTTTCACAGTGTTGATTCTTGCAATCCAAGAACATGGTATATCTCTCCATCTGTTTATATCGTCTTTGATTTCTTTCATCAGTGTCTTATAGTTTTCTGCATACAGGTCTTTTGTCCCCTTAGGTAGGTTTATTCCTAGGTATTTTATTCTTTTTGTTGCAATGGTAAATGGGAGTGTTTTCTTAATTTCACTTTCAGATTTTTCATCATTAGTGTATAGGAATGCAAGAGATTTCTGTGCATTAATTTTGTATCCTGCTACTTTACCAAATTCATTGATTAGCTCTAGTAGTTTTCTGGTAGCATCTTGGGTAAAACTTCTTAAACATTAAGAATTTAAATTTCTTAGCCACATCCCTTCCCATGTAAACCCTTCCCAATGAATTTAGGGAAACATTTAGATTTTTACCATGATGCTTTTTTTTTTTTAACTTTTATTTGCATTTGTTTTTTACAGCATTTATTCCCGGGCCATCAGTTTCTGCTTCTTCAGTTTCTTCTGGGATATCTTTTTCTTCTGTGCAACCTCCTCTTCCGGTTTAGGAACAATCTGTTCTTTTTCAGTAAGGATCATCTCAATGTGGCAGGAAGAGCTCATGTATGGGTTGATTTGACCATGAGCTCTGTAAGTCCTGTGCCACATCTCGGGGGCTTTGTTCACCTGTATGTGAACCTGTATGTGCTCAGTGACCAGAGAGTCCTACATCTAAGCCGTTAACTTCAGCATTACTCTCTGCATTTTTGAGCATGTGCCGTAAAAATTCAGAACTCTTTTTGGGCCACTGACCCTGCGTCCAGCCCTACTGTTTGGCCTGGGCACACCTACCAACTCCACCATTGTAACAGTGGAATGGCACACATTGCTTCTGTAAAGTGACATCCTTCAGATACTTGGTGCTTCTCGGATGCAGTTTCACGAATATTCTTAAAGTGAACACAAAGATTTGAACCTCTTGACTTGCATGATTTTGTGGGGTTTTCTGGGTCAAGTGAATAGCAAACCATTTTTAGAGGTCACCTTACTTGAAAAGGATAGCATGATGCTTCTTGAAGCTCTCACCTACCAATCCTGTTTGCTAAGCTCCAGCTACACTGGTTTCTTCCTTGAATTCCCAAGTAGGGTTTGCAGGTGCGGTTACACTTCCTGGCATGCTCTCCCCCAACTCTTTCCAGAGTTGTTCCTTTTTTTTTTTAATGGCTGTCTTCAGTATCTGTTTTTAAAAAATTAGGTATAGTTAATTTACAATATTGTGTTAGTTTCAGGTGTACAGCACAGTGATTCGATTATACATATATACTATATAAGATCGTACAGAAAAACCCGAATGAAATTTTTGGCCAACCCAATATATATTTTTTTCAATAGTTTTCCATTATAGGTTATTACAAGATACTGAATATAGTTCCCTGTGCTCTACAGTAAATCCTTGTTGTTTATTTTATATATGGTAGTGTGTATCTGTTAATCCCATACTCCTAATTTATCCCTCCCCCACCTCCTTTCCCCTTTGGTAACTATATATTTGTTTTCTATGTCTATGAGGCTGTTTCTGTTTTGTAAATAAGTTCATTTATATCATATTCTGGATTCCACATATAGGTGATATCACATGATATTTGTCTTTCTCTGTCTGGCTTACTTCATTTAGTATGATAATCTCTAGGTCCATCCATGTTGCTGCAAATGGCATTATTTCATTCTTTTTTTTTTTATTGGAGTAGCGTTGCTTTACAATGTTGTGTTAGTTTCTGCTGTACAGCAAAGTGAATCAGTTATACATATACATATATCCCCTCTTTTTTGGATTTCTTTCCCATTTAGGTCACCACAGAGCATTGAGTAGAGTTCCCTGTGCTATACAGTAGGTTCTCATTGGTTATCTATTTTATACACAGTGTCAATTGTGTATATATGTCAATCCCAATCTCCCAGTTCATCCCACTCCCCCTCCCCCCTCGGTATCCATACGTTTGTTCTCTACATGTGTCTCTATTTCTGTTTTGCAAATAAATTCATCTGTACCATTTTTTTAGATTCCACATATAAGCGATATTATATGATATTTGTTTTTCTCTTTCTGACTTACTTCACTCTGTATGACAGTCTCTAGGTCAATCCATGTCTCTGCAAATGGCACCATTTCATTTCTTTTTATGGCTGAGTAATATTCCATTGTGTGTATGTATGTGTATGTATATATATATATATATATACACCCCATATATTTATCCATTCTGTGTTAGTGGACACTTAGGTTGCTTCCATGTCTTGACTATTGTAAATAGTGCTGCTGTGGACATTGGGGTGCATGTATCTTTTTGAATTAGAGTTTTCATCTTTTCTGGATATATACCCAGGAGTGGGATTGCTGGATCATTTATGGTAGTTCTATTTTTAGTTTGTAAATGAACGTCCATACTGTTCTCCATAGTGGCTGTATCAATTTACATTCCCACCAACAGAGCAAGAGTGTTCCCTTTTCTCCACACACTCGCCAGAATTTGTTGTTTGTAGATTTTTTGATGATGGCCATCTGACCGGGGTGAGATGATCAAAACTCACTGTAGTTTTGATTTGCATTTCTCTAATAATTAGCGATGTGAAGCATCTTTTCAAGTGCCTGTTGGCCCTCTGTATGTCGTCTCTGGAGAAATGTCTGTTTAGGTCTTCTGCCCATTTTTGATTAGGTTATGTTTCTTTCGATATAGAGTTGTGTGAACTGTTTGTATATTTTGTAAATTAAGCCCTGTCAGTCACGTCATTTGCAAATATTTTCTCCCCAGGGTTACTCCTTCTTATCTCTAAGCTCAGTTTAAATGTCACCTCCTAAGTGAGCCTCTAGTTCAACCATAGTAACTACAGCGAGCTCTTTCTGTAATCCTCCTGCTCAGTCCCTTCTTTCCATCACGGCATTTATTACAAATTAAAACAACTTTTGTTTATTTTTCTGTTACCTTTTGAGCTGATGTCCTTGCATTACTGTGAGCTCTGTGAAGGCATGGGGGTATCTGCTTTGGATGCCATTGTGTGCCCTGCCCTCTGTATAGTGCCTGACAAAAGTAGAAGTTCAATACATATGTGACGAGTAAATGAAAGTCAAATTACACACACACAATCATACTGCACATTCTAACATTGAATTGGAATTTCTTGAAGTCTTAAAATTCTAGGTAGATGCATTTCTCTACAGAGGAATTTTGATTCTGCCTTCTAGTAGACGCTCAGCAGGATAATTTCTAATTATGAGAATTCTATGGGATAATGCTTACTGATTTCCTTGTGAGCAAGTGTCACTTACTGATATGTAGTATATATTTTTCATGTATGGCAGACTAGGTGTTGTTTCAAATGACCCACACTGGAGAATTTGTTCTGAATTCCTAAACTGCCAAAAAGGCGGACCACAGTGTCACATGGCTCTTTCCTCATCACTTGTCAAAGAGTTAATCCTTGTAGGTGTTTTAACTCTTGATTTAACAAACAGTGAGTGTTTGTTAGAAAACTGAATTACCTACAGCCTGCTTCCTGAAATGGAAAATTAAAGTATTTCAGCTACAATACCATAGTTTTGCTTTGATTCTGGGATACAAACTATCCATGCAAATTAGTACAAACATGCAGCTTCAAAGAATTGAGGCTGGACTCAACAAAACAGAATTTCCTAAAAATTCTCATAAAATTTAGAATTTGGAGCCACTGGTCTGGTACAGTATATTTTCAGGCATGTACTATTTTGTGCCATTGCTAAGCAACAGGTGACCTTGTCATTTCTTTAGTTTGTTCTGCTGTGATTCTCTTCATATTCCTCTATTTTGTCTTGCTTTGCCTCTTTCTCTGGGACCTTTTTTTCCCACTACTGTTTTGGTGTCAGTGTCTTCTAGAGCTCTGCCCTCAACTCCCTTCTTCCTCTGTACTTTCTCCTTAAGCCATCTGGCCACACACACTTTCATGGCTTCAATACTCACCTGGATGCTAATAGGACCCAATTCTCCATCTTCAACCTGAGAATCTCCCCCTAAGCCCCAGATCTATATTCCCACCAGCCTACTGAATAAATTGCCCTGAATTTGCTGCAAGCAACTTAGATTTGCCATTGTGGCCAAAAAGCACATGAAAAGATGCTTAACATCACTAATTATTAGAGAAATGCAAATCAAAACTACAATGAGGTATCACCTCACACCGGTTAGAATGGGCATCATCAGAAAATCTACAAACAACAAGTGCTGGAGAGGGTGTGGAGAAAAGGGAACCCTCTTGCACTGTTGGTGGGAATGTAGATTGATACAGCCACTATGGAGAACAGTATGGCGGTTCCTTAAAAAACTAAAAATAGAATTACCATATGGCCCAGCAATCCCACTACTGGGCATATACCTGGAGAAAACCATAACTCAAAAAGACACATGCACCCCAATGTTCATTGCAGCACTATTTACAATAGCCAGGACATGGAAGCAACCTAAATGTCCATCGACAGAGGAATGGATAAAGAAGATGTGGTACATATATACAATGGAATATTACTCAGCCATAAAAAAGAATGAAATAATGTCATTTGCAGCAACATGGATGGACCTAGACATTGTCATACTGAGTGAAGTAGGCCAGACAAAGACAAATATCATACAATATCACTTATATGTGGAATGTAAGAAAAAATGGTACAAATGAACTTATTTATAAAACAGAAATAGAGTCACAAATGTAGAAAACAAACTTATGGTTACCAGGGGGGACAAGGAGAGAGGGATAAATTGGGAGATTGGGATTGACATAAACACACTACTATATATAAAATATGTAACTAATAAGGACCTACTGTATAGCACAGGGAACTCTTCTCAGTACTCTGTAATGACCTATATGGGAAAAGAGTCTAAAAAAGAGTGGATATATGTATATGTATAACTGATTCACTTTGCTGTACAGCAGAAACTAACACAACATTTTAAATCAACTATACTCCAATAAAAATTAAAAAGATAAAAACATCAAACTCACTAACAATCACTTACCTTCAAAGAAATTCCTGCTCCTCCTCCTGTGAAAGATATCATCACTCACCACCTGCTCAAGCCAGAAACCTGGGGATCACCCTCCACTTATCCATCTTCTTTACCCTCATATCTTATCGTACTCCAAATACTTTCAATTTTACTTGCTAGATATTTCTTGGCTTATCTCCAGTATTCTATGTTCTCATCTTTGGTTCAGGCTCTCATAGAATAAAAAAGTAAATACTTTTATACTTTTAGATGAGCACTGTTCTAAACATTTGTATAAATTTCCATTTAATCCTGCACAGCTAGCTCATCAGTTGTTATTCTTACAATTCCACTTTCAGTTGAAGAGAATGAGGCACAGAGAAGTTGAGTAACTTGCCAAAGCTAGTAACCAACAGAGTTAGAACTTGAATGCAGGAATTTGCGTGAGTAACCACAGGATATGTGGCCTCTGTAGTCTAGCCTGGAATCCTGTAATTGTCTCCTAGCTGTTCCTGCTGCCTCTTCTTTCTCCTTCTAAGACCTTTCACATAGCCACCCAAAGGATCCCTCAATAATGCAAATTGGATTAAACTTGCTTCACCCATTCAGTGGTTCCTCATCTCCTGGAAGGTGAAGTCCAAACTTCTTGGCATGACCTGCATTGCCCTTCACAATTTTTGTCCAGCTGAACTCTCTGAGACCTATCCCTGGAATTCAGTCATACACATAATCTAGGGGCTGATCTTTCCCTCTGTAATGTCCTCCCCAGGCCCACTCCCAACCCCTTATCGTCCTGGTAAACACCACTCCAGCCTTCAAGATTCAAATAGCACTCCTTCCTTATTTCCTTTTCGGAAAAATAAAGCGTTCATTCCTTTGACTTCCCTTATCACCTGTATTAATCAATAGCAAGTGTCTCGTTGCAATATCATTATTTGTTAGTAGCCACGTCTCTAACCTGGACTGCGAGATTCTTGAGGGAGGGACAATGTTACACACTACTTTATGTGCCAGACATCCTTGGTGACTGTACAGTTCCTGACACATAGTAGGTGTTCATCAAACACTTGGCTATGGTTTAAGTGGTAAGAAACTTGGATCTGAGCGTATGGAAAGCAACAGCTTAAACAGTAGAGTAGAATCTGCCCAAGGAATTTTATCTGAATAATTCCTAGAAATTTCCAATTATCCATCTAATACTTGATTCTTTGCTACCAAATTCACTCATTTAATAGACATTTCTTGAGTGTCTATTATATGTCAGTACCATGCTAAGATGAAGGCAACACAAAGAAAAACAAGGCACAGTATCTATTTATGATAAGAACAAGTACTTTCAGGGGCTTAGTCTAAGTGTGGGGAACTCAAAAAATAACAGGCAGTATCCATGCAGTGCGACAGGAGCCACGGACAGGGAGACACAGTGGGCTGTGAGAGCACAGAGAAGAGGCACCAAACCCAGTGCGGTGGGGTGAGAGGAAGCTTCTTGAATGGTGGCGAGATCATCAAGTGAAGAAGGGCAGGGCACTAAAATTCCAGAGAACAAAGAAAGCACTGACTTTTCTGAGCTCTGATGTAACTCGATTTTGCCAAATAGGTAAGCAAGAGACAGAAGAAGAAGGGCTTCGTATGTCATGCTAAGGACCTTTGGCTTTATCCTGAAAGTTGCGAGGTGTTGTGAAGGGTTTTAAACAAGGCAGTAACATAACTGATATGTGTATTTAGAAAAATCACCCCAGCAGTGGGAAGCAGGGGGACAAAAAGTTGTTCGGTCATCTAGGCAAGAGAGAATGAGATTCTGGCTGAACATCTCTGCAGTGGCAGTAGGCAGATGTGAAATCAATTAGTGACATAGAATCAATACAGGCTGGTGGCTGAACATGGAAAGTGAGAAAAATGAGAGGGAGAAGTCAAGTATGGCTCCCAGACTGGTGGGATGACAGCCATTCATGGAGATGTGGAGCATGAGAAGAGGGCCAGATTGGTTGGGGAGAAAACGAGTTCAGGTTTGGAAATGTTACAGTCCTAGTGTTACATCCAAGTGGAGACATCCCAAATTCAGGGAGGAAGACGAGTTTTGAGCTGGAGATAAAGCATGAAACACCATCAACATATGAATGTTAAATTAAAGAAGGGGGTGTATAGAGAGAACAAACTAGTGGTTACCAGTGGGGAGAGGGAAGGGGGCAGGGGCAAGATAGGGGTAGGAGATTAAGAGATACAAACTACTATGCATAAAATAAATAAGTCACAAGGATATATTGTACAGCACAGGGAAATATAGCTATTATTTTATAATAACTTTAAAGGGAGTATGATCTATAAAATATTGAACCTCTATGTTGTACACTTGAAACTAATATTGTAAATCAACTATACTTCAATATAAGTAAGTAAATAGATAGATAGATAGATAGATAGATAAATAAAGGAGAGGGGAAGGACTAAGGATGAACCCCCGAAGAATATCCATGCAAGGCATAAGAGGAAATGCTAGTGAAGTGACCAGGCAAATGCCCAGATGTCCATATTCACAGAAGTCACAAAGTCACAATGCTCTTAGGTACACAGATACTGGTGTTTGGGGGGTGGGGGAGATATGCTAAGGCTATTGAAGAGCGGGTTTGCTGTACATGAGCGATCTGCTCATCAGTAAACCCATGGCTTCTGAATAGCCAGAAGCAAGCTTTAATTAAGGCTATAGCTTTAATGAATGAAGAACATGATTTTTTTAAAAATCTCTGATATAAAGTCAGGGAGATTAAATGTAGCTGAGGAATGGTATGAACACAGATAAGGAAGCAATCATTATCCCTCACAGCAAACTGTTCTTGAATATTTCCCTAACCTGCGAAGTATTTATATATTTGATTTCATCTAACCTCCAGGATGTATATTTTCAGGTTTTCACTTTTTGAGGAACACGGCTGTGCCCTATGAAACGTTAATAGTACACAAGTCATAGCATTTCAATTGTATTGAAGTTTCATTATGTTTTCTAAAAAAGAGAGGGAGAGCATGCAAGCAAGAGCATTGAAGCCTTTTCTAAAGACTTATTTTGCAGCCTTCTGCAGTAATTCTTTGGTTCTCATGGCCGGGAATGTTTATCTATGTATTTATGTAGTATGCAGTCCCATAGTATCCAAGCACCTGGAAAATCTAATTAGCCTGGTCTTGATTGACTGCGTGCGGGATAATGCCATCGTCCTGTCTGTTCTTCATCTCCTACAGCGTGCTTACTGATATGAAAATGAAGACACAGTAAGAGTTTCCAAGATCAGCTGCCAAACGGGTTTCTTATGGTATCCTGTCTGCACAGAATAAATGCCCATAAATAAGGAGGTCTCTCCACCAGTCAGGGGCTGGGAAGTAGACTGTACCGAAGGAGAAATCACAGCAGCAAGTTTTATCACTGTAACCCAGTTACACCATTAGCAGCAGAACATTTTTCAACCCTTCCTGGGGCAGCCCACCAGCAAATTACGTTGCATAGGCAGGGGTTACAGTGAAAGCATCAGGAAGAGCAGATTTAAGACATGTTTTGTTTTCTTATCATTTAGCAAAATGCTGCTACCACCTTTGGCACTGGCATGGAAAGTCTACAAAATGCATCCTGTAGGAATGGTTTAAACTACCCTTTGCAGGGGTTGGGAGAACTTGATTGGGACATTGATTAATGGACCTGAGCAGAGGCAGGTTTACCATGAAGCTGATGAAACGTAGGCTTTCCAGCCCCTCACAAGCTTGGGCCAGTTCCAAAGTCCTGAGTTCATTATTTTGTGGTTATCAGTTTGCATTCTTTCTCTTAAAGAGGAGCCCAAGAGTTGCATAAGCTTCAGGCCTCATAAAATCCAGAACTGCCCCTGGGCTTGGGCCAGAAGTTGTTCCCTATGGCTGAGCCCACTAGCTGTTCTACGGAACTCATTCTCCCCCATTCCTTTCAATGATCCAATCACCCATCCCCTCGCCAAGTTGTAGCTGGGTGTGACTTCCCCATCTAGAGACAATATCTCCCAGTCTTATTATAAGCCAAGGAGGGCCACGTGACTAGGATTTTGTCAGTGGAGTATGAGCACAAGTAATGTGAGAAATGTCAAGGACGTGCCCTTCCCTTTTTCTCTTTCCCCCTTTTCGGCCGGCTGGTAAAAAGGCACTAGTGGAGTAGCCACCTTGGATCCAGAGAGCTAAGCTAAGTGTTAATGACAGCAGGTAATGGTAGACCACATAATTCTGGACTATTACTTGAGAGCTGTAAGTTCATATTTACTGGAGCCTCTATACTTTTGGGGTCTTTTGTTACAGCAGCTTAACCTGTACCCTTCACTGCCAGTGGGCTTGCTGGGTCAGGATTTATTTCAGAGGCAATGTGCAATGGAGAGAGTTGGCCAAAGTAAACTGAGCCAAAGCCCTTGAAGGGTATTGAAGAGTCAGAAGCCAGAGAGACACATACAAACATGAGTGGCCAGGTGTGGAATCATGATTGAGAATTCAGAATTAGGAAACTGGTGGACACAGGACAAGAGTGGGAACACGATAGGTAGTTGATGGAGCATTGCCTCTCTGTGCTCATGGCTGGACACGGGGGCTAAGGTGTATTGACTTGGGTCAGGAGAGGTGCCTATGAGGAAAGCGACCCCCACCCCCTGCCCCAGCTGCTGGAACCAAGGGTGAGTAACTGATCCCAAGCTATCACAGGCTGTTCAGTGGTCCTGCGTTGTTCTTCCCACTGGTGTGTTCTACTCTTAATGGGACTGACTACCCTAATCACACCCTTTCTCTAATGGAGTTTTAATGAGAGACCTAGAAAGAGTGAGTAAGCACTTGACAATGGAGGTATAAGTCAAAAGACACTAAGAAATCAGACAGAAAACAATGACAAAGCTACCAGGCAAAAGAGGCAGAGAGAAGAGTCAGGATAGGCAGCAGGTAGACAGAGAAGCTGCATCAGGAGCAAGGCTCATTTGCCCTTAGGTACTCAGACCTTTGCATGGAGGATTAGAGCTAGTGCTGTACCCCACACTTCGTTAGTTCTTCTTAAGACTGCCTTGCTTTATAGCTCTGAAAAGGTATCTCACCCTATTTACTTCCCTGTGTAACCCTCCAATAAACTCCTTTAACTAAGATAAACTGAGCTGATTTAAAGATACAAAGCTGAGATAGACAGAAAAACCTGCATTGTATCTCCTGTAAATGTCCTATTTCCATCTTAATCTGGATTCACTATCTTTGTGACAGATCTACCAAATAAAGGATTATAAAAGTGAAGCCAGAGTTTTTTATTTATTTATTTATTTTTGGTCACAAAGGTTGGAGCTGGAAAAGTCAGGAAAAGTGATGAAGCGTGCATATTCCTTCTTTGCATATAATTTGTCCAGATGAACCTCATAGCGGAATGACACTGTGTCATTGTTCATGTTCACAGCAGATACAAATTTGGAATAGTTTATGTGTATTTAGTCTCACTGCTGGAAGAGCTGTTAGAACATGACATGCTATTCTGGTTCCCTCCCATGAATGCCAGCTCTGTTGCAGGGAGGGGGAGGGTTTACACCATGTTCCGAAGACATCTCCTTCAAGGAGCTATTTTTCTGAATAGGAAAGATGATAGCCTCAGTCACACATGGCAGGCGTCTGCGGAGCTCACAGCTGTTTTACCTTATCTGATTTGTCCTTACAACTCCTCGCAGAAAAAATGAGTGAGCCAAAGAGGCATTCTCTCAACTTCACAGAATGAGATCCTCTAGCATTCTGCCTTACCTCTTATACTTCTTCTAGGCCTATTCTCATCTCCAGCTCAATCAGCCTCTTTGAAATCCTTGTTGGTACTTTGGGGCTACCTGCTTTTGTGCCATGATCTCTGCATCTGAACATCCATCCTTCTGTCAGCCAAGACTCAGCTTGCATCCCAAGTCCTATCTGAGTTGGGGTGGAGGGAGAATCTTTCTTGAGCCACTAGTGCTGTCATGTACCACACATTGCCCAGAAGGACATCTGCACAGGTAACATGTTCCCAGCCAGGTGTTAAGTACCATTTCTATAGGATGGATTTTGTAGACTTTTAATGCCAGTGTCAAAGGTGGTAGCAGCATTTGCTAAATGATAAGAAAACAAAACATGTCTTAAATTTCCTCTTCCTGATGCTTTTGCTGTGGCCCCCGCCGATGCAATGTACCCCACCTTTCAATGGGAAGACTGTCAGCAAACTATTGTCTTGCAGACCAAATCAAACCTACCACCTATTTTTGTAAGTAAAGTGTTACTGGAATATAGCCATACCTATACTTTTACATCTATGACTGCTTTTGTGATTCAACGGCAGAGTTGCAAAGCTTAAATTATGTACTCTCTGGTAGTTTCAACAAGGTTGTTGATCCCTGACCTAGAGGAAAGCAATCATGCCCAATCTAGCATCTGACATGGGGAAAACACTGAGGAAACTCTTACTGAAGGAAAGAAGGATGGAAGGAGGCGTAGGGAGATAGAATGAATTTCCCCCAAATCACATTTCACATGATGAAATATTAGAAGAATGAGACTGAAATCAGAATATACTCAGGACTGGCAATTTCAGGTAAGGAGGCTGGGAGATTGGAGTGTATGGGATTAAAGGGGTTGTTCTAGTTAACTATTGCTGGGTTACAAGCTACTCCAAACTTAATGGCTTGAAACAACCATTTATTGTATCTCATGACTTTGTGGACAGGGCTTGGCTGGCTGATCCTTCTGTTGCATGTGGCATCAGTGGAGATCACTGGGTGCTATTTAGCTGGCATTTGGGCTACTTTGAAAGGTCCAATTTAGCTTTACTACTTGTCTGGTGCCTTGGTGGGAGTGATTATAAGGCTGGGCTCTGCTGTGGTTGTCCACCATGTCTACACATGGTCTTTCCAGCCTGGTAGCTTCAGTGTAGTCAGACTTCTTACATGGCAGCTCAGGGCTCCAAGAGCAAATGTACCAGCAAATAAGGCAAAAGCTGCAGCATCTTTTTTGACCTAGTCACAGAAGTCATATAATGACACGCCACCCTACGCTATTGGTTGAAGCAGTCATGAGCCTGCCTGGATTCAAGGAGAGGGGACACAGATTCCCCACCTTTCAATGGAGTGTCAAAGAATTTGTGGTCAGGGCTTACAACCAGCCGGGGATGGGCGGGAAGAGGAGGGAATCACTGGAGGCAGGCAACCAACATTTACTAAAGGCTTTTCATAGTTATTTCACCAAAACCTTGTGAGAAAGGTATTATTATTTCCATTTTACAGCTTAAAAAAATCCACACATCCAAAATTAAATGACTTATAATTAACTTACACAAAGTGACTGAGCTATTGAGTTAGAGAATTGGGATTTCAACCCAGACCCATCTAATTCCAACTCTGGAGCTTGTACCATTATACCATGCTGTCTATTGTAGAGAAAGGAAGAAGAGTCAACCATGGCAGATACTGCAATGATGGGGGCTAAG
The DNA here is from genome assembly GCF_028564815.1 of Eubalaena glacialis. NCBI lineage: Eukaryota > Metazoa > Chordata > Mammalia > Artiodactyla > Balaenidae > Eubalaena > Eubalaena glacialis. The sequence goes on from NC_083724.1 coordinate 51,827,718, forward strand.
GGGTTAAAGGGAAAAGACCATGGTCTTACCTTCTTGCTTTCGGGAAATAAGAGTCACTGGTGGCAGGAGGGGCCTGAGTGTCCGTCTGAGAAGACAGTATGCTCAGGTGTAACACCGCCTCCTGCAAGCCTAGTCCAAGAGGTGCCAGATGTCCTAGCTCTTCTCCAATTCCTGGTCAGCTATGCTAGGCAGTCTCTGCCCAAGGTCACACACCTTTGACAGTCAAGGAGGGTGATGTTGATGAAAGAGCTCAACCATTTCCTGTGTAGTAGGTGACTCTCACACCTGTGCCTTCGTACGTAGCCTCTCACACAAGCACCTCCAGGCCACCTCCATTCCAATGTTCCCCAACCACAGACTCAACATGTCAGGACACACAGCATCATTTCCTCAGTGCAAGCTCTGCTCCCCCCACCCTCCTCAGTTCCCAGGCCAGCGAGGAAGACTTCCAGTTCCCGATCCCACAGGAACTGGAAGTCCACCAACAACAGGTAAAAAGTTGAAAAATCAACAACTCTTCTTGGATCTGTAACAGAGGGAGGACACAGGGCAAACCACTGCCTTCAAGACTGGAAAGACAGGTGCATAGAGAGAGCTGAGACTCACAGAACAGAAACTGCCACAGACACCGGTGCCCCACTGCTGCGGGAGGAAAACCTCAACTGTACTTGACAAATTGTGGTGGACTCAGTAGGGACAACTCTGAGAGTTAAAAACTCCAGGGGGACCTGGCTGGGGCTCTCACAATATTGTGAGATTTACCTCCAGAGGCTCAGCCAGGTTCCCATAGTAAATAAATTTTTAAAAATTCCTCTTGGGCTTCCAGCAAGGTGAGGAAAAAAGGAACCATTCTGAAATATCCCAGAGCACTCCGCTCTTCCTAAGAAGGCCTGCCCTCAGGAGAAACTAGTTAACCAGAACCTAACCTGCTGGGGTATTATCGGAGCCTAACTAATTGGGAGAAGGGAAATGCCCAACGCCATCCCATTCTCGCCAGCCTGTTCCATCTAAGGTGGGAGGAAAAAACTGAGAAACACTTGTGAAGTTCGCAGTCCAGGGGCACAGGCCAAACACTGAGACCTAATCATAGGACTACAGCACGTTTCCCCTCCCCCATACCTCACCACCACATATTTATAGCAGCTCCTTTTACCTGGTACACCATGTCCAGCTATGAAAAAAAAAATTACAAATCATACTAAAAACCAAAACACACAATGTGAAGAAACAGAGGAAGCATCAGAACCACACATGGCAAGGATGTTGGGATGGCCAGACCAGCAAGTCCTCACTGACTGTTCCCTTACTTCTTCTGATGGCCAGGGAGAGTGTAGCATGGTATTTTAGCACACAGGCTTGGTACTGTGCTGCCTGGGTTTGAGTCTCGGTTGGCTTTTTCTTGGTTATTTGATTTCAGACAAGTTATTCCATCTCAGTGAACTTCAGCTTACTCAACTGTGAGATAGCAACAATAATAGTCCCTCCTTAGAGCATATTTAGGAGAACTGTTATTATACTGAAGTGCTTAGAATAGCAGTTGGCACATAGTAGGCACTCATGTCCAATCTATCTCCAAATTCGAGTGGTTTTTCATTTATTCAGGGTCCTTCCTGTTACCACCATCACTATCTTAGCCCAGGTCCTAATGACCTCATCCTTATATAACTGTAATAACTTCAAAACAGAGGAAACCGGTGCCCTCACTTCTTCTACATTCTGCACTTAGCTAGTTAAAAATCTTCCCCATTTATTGACCCCACTATATACTGGGCACTACATTAAGCATTTTAGAGACATTATCTATAACATTTGCAACACCTTCTTAAGCTAAGGTGACTATTATTCCTTCTTTTATAGATGGAAACACTGCATTCAGAGAAGTAACTTGCTTAAGGTCACACAGCTGGTAAATGCCAGAGTCAGAATGAGAAACCTGGTGATCTTCTTTTATCACACCACACCTTACTCTTTTATGACATCATACTCTGAGATTCAATATGTCATCTCCCTGCTTAGAAACTTAAGTAAATAAACAGATAAATCAATGACTTGAAGGAAGGAGACTAGAAACTTTCAAAGATTTTCTATTACATACAGAATTTGTTTTAACCTAACATTTAAACACATGACAACATAGCCCCAAATTAATTTTCTAATCTAATTTTTGTTATTTCTTAGTCCCAATCCTCTATTCTCATCAGGCTAATCTACTCACCACCCCACTAGAGGCCACAGCCAATTCCCGTTACAAATCTTTGTGACATTCACCCAGGTGGAATGCCAGCTTCATATCTACCCAGCCAATTTGTACCCATTCTTAAGGTCATATCTCAAACCCCACTTCCTCCATAGCGCCAATCTGATTGTCTATAACTATGAAGGGTCTGAAATTCCACCCTACTTGCAAGTTGACAATTTAACCAGTTACAGTTTCATGGAAGTGGCAGAAGCCATGAAACTCCTGGGTTTCATGACAAAGGCATAGGATAGTTTTTTGTTTGTTTTTTTTTTTTTACCAAAAGCAATAGTAATAGCCAGAGTACTAGCATTTTTTGTGCCAGTTTCCCAAGTCCTGATGCCCACAGAGTACTGTGAAGTGGATCAGGTGACACCTGCATACACAGTAGGCTGCATTACAGGAGAGGAACACAGAGCTTAAGGAACTGGAACCTTTTATAATGGACAGTAAGCATGGTCCCCTTTTACTATCTCTATCTTCCAATGCTATAACCAAATCTGCACTTTGCTTCATAGAGACATTGTCTCTATCTGCCAAACATCCTTGAAGATACAGTTCAGAACAAAGGTAGTGAGCACCTCTGCTCACAAGATGTTTAGAAACATGAGAGTCCCATGGAGAATTATCTCCCAACACTGAAAACCCAGGCTACATTGATAGCACCTTCCTCTGAATCTCTAAGACAGTATTTCTCTAGCTTGAGTGATGTACAAAGCCCTTCTGAAAAAACAAAGTCTCATAGACTCCCTGGGGTTCACTTAAGCACTTCTAGCATAACACTATTTAAGTACAAGTAAAACTAGGTATATTCTCATTGTGCTATAGCTCTTACACACTAGACAAAAAGGAAAAAAATGTATAAATTAAATGCAAACTAATACAAGAAAAGCAATTGATTTCATATTTATAATATTAAACTAATGTTGAGAAATTATTGTTTGCCTAAAACTGAGTTGTTGGTGTAAGGTTTGATACTAAAAAGACAAACAACTTTCAGCTCCACCCCCTGACCTCTGGGCTAGGGGATGAATCAATTGCTAATGGCCAATGGTTTAATCAATCATGCCTATGTAATTAGGGCTCCATAAAAACACAAAAGGATGGGATTCAGAGAGCTTCTGGGTTGGTAAATGCACCTATATGCCAGGAGGGTGGGTCCATCCCAGTTCCATGGGGACAGAAGATCTTGTGCTCCAGACCCTTATGGACCTTGCCCTGTGTACCTCTTCATCTGGCTGTTCTTTTGTATCCTTTATAATAAACTGGTAAATGAAAAGAAAGAAAAAAAAAAGACAAAAAACAAGTCCAGATCTACATTTATCCTGCTCTGTTTTTTTTTTTTTGATTTCTATAAATATCAATGTGAATAATAAATTTATTTGCAAAGTACTTTGCACAAAACTGTATTAATAACAATAAGGTTTTGTTTGCTAATTCAGGGTAATCTTAGCCATGGCAATCAGAGAAGAAAAAGAAATAAAAGGAATCCAAATCGGAAAAGAAGAAGTCAAACTGTCACTGTTTGCAGATGACATGATACTATACATAGAGAATCCTAAAGATGCTACCAGAAAACTACTAGAGCTAATCAATGAATTTTGTAAAGTAGCAGGATACAAAATTAATGCACAGAAATCTCCTGCATGCCTATACACTAATAATGAAAAATCTGAAAGAGAAATTAAGGAAACACTCCCATTTACCATTGCAACAAAAAGAATAAAATACCTAGGAATAAACCTACCTAAGGGGACAAAAGACCTGTATGCAGAAAACTATAAGACACTGATGAAAGAAATCAAAGACGATATAAACAGATGGAGAGATAGACCATGTTCTTGGATTGCAAGAATCAACACTGTGAAAATGACTATATTACCCAGAGCAATCTACAGATTCAATGCAATCCCTATCAAACTACCAATGGTATTCTTCACAGAACTAGAACAAAAAATTTTACAATTTGTATGGAAACACAAAAGACCCCGAATAGCCAAACCAATCTTGAGAAAGAAAAACGGAGCTGGAGGAATCAGGCTCCCTGACTTCAGACTATACTACAAAGCTACAGTAATCAAGACACTATGGTTCTGGCACAAAAACAGAAATATAGATCAATGGAACAGAATAGAAAGCCCAGAGATAAACCCACGCACATATGGTCACCTTATCTTTGATAAAGGAGGCAAGAATATACAATGGAGAAAAGACAGCCTCTTCAATAAGTGGTGCTGGGAAAATTGGACAGCTACATGTAAAAGAATGAAATTAGAACACTCCCTAACACCATACACAAAAATAAACTCAAAATGGATTAAAGACCTAAATGTAAGGCCAGACACTATCAAACTCTTAGAAGAAAACATAGGCAGAACACTCTATGACATAAATCACAGCAAGATCCTTTTTGACCCACCTCCTAGAGAAATGGAAATAAAACCAAAAATAAACAAATGGGACCTAATGAAACTTAAAAGCTTTTGCACAGCAAAGGAAACCATAAACAAGACCAAAAGACAACCCTCAGAATGGGAGAAAATATTTGCAAATGAAGCAACTGTCAAAGGATTAATCTCCAAAATATACAAGTAGCTCACGCAGCTCCATATCAAAAAAACAAACAACCCAATCCAGAAATGGGCAGAAGACCTAAACAGACATTTCTCCAAAGAAGATATACAGAGTGCCAACAAACACATGAAAGGATGCTCAACATCACTAATCATTAAAGAAATGCAAATCAAAACCACAATGAGGTATCACCTCACACCAGTCAGAATGGCCATCATCAAAAAATCTACAAATAATAAATGCTGGAGAGGGTGTGGAGAAAAGGGAACCCTCTTGCACTGTTGGTGGGAATGTAAATTGATACAGCCACTATGGAGAACAGTATGGAGTTTCCCTAAAAATCTAAAAATAGAACTACCATATGACCCAGCAATCCCACTACTGGGCATATACCCTGAGAAAACCATAATTCAAAAAGAGTCATGTACCACAATGTTCATTGCAGCTCTATTTACAATAGCCAGGGCGTGGAAGCAACCTAAGTGTCCATCGACAGATGAATGGATAAAGAAGATGTGGCACATATATACAATGGAATATTACTCAGCCAAAAGAAGAAACGAAATTGAGTTATTTGTAATGAGGTGGATAGACCCAGAGTCTGTCATACAGAGTGAAGTAAGTCAGAAAGAGAAAAACAAATACCGTATGCTAACACATATATATGGAATCTAAAAAAAATGATTCTGATGAACCTAGGGGCAGGACAGGAATAAAGATGTAGACATAGAGAATGGACTTGAGGACACAGGGAGGGGGGAAGGGGAAGCTGGGACGAACTGAGAGAGTAGCACTGACATATATACACTACCAAATGTAAAATAGATAGCTAGTGGGAAACAGCTGCATAACACAGGGAGATCAGCTTGGTGCTTTGTGACCACCTAGAGGGGTGGGATAGGGAGGGTGGGAGGGAGGGAGACGCAAGAGGGAAGAGATATGGGGATATATGTATATGTATAGCTGATTCACTTCATTATAAAGCAGAAACTAACACACCATTGTAAAGCAATTATACTCCAATAAAGATGTTAAAAAAAAAAAAGAGTAGGGGATTAAGGGGTACAAACTACTATGTATAAAATAAATAAGCTAGAAGGATGTATTGTGCAGCACAAAGAATATAGCCAATATTTTATTATAACTTTAAGAAAACCCAAAATTAAAAGCAATTTTAATGTTGCATTGTTTTATAAACTCTGAAAAGTTATCATATTCACTTAAAATTTGTTAGTTCTACTGAATTACCAAAATCTGGACCAAATGTGTTCTTTAATCTAATTTTTGGTAGCATTAGTATAGGAAAATAACATCTGAAGTTTTTTTCCTAGCAGATGTCAAAAACAAATGTCTGGATTTATAGAGTTAACTATTAGAATGTTGAAAGAATCCTGTAAATATTAGAAATAGAACATTTTAACAACTTGATCTTAAGCCAAGTTTTCTTTACATCATAGTCTCTTTGACTTCAAGCTAGGCTGTTTAAACTCCTGTGAAGCCTTCGCTGATGTTGAGGAGTCACATGTCCTTTGGTGTCTACTTGGCTCCAGCATCTCACTTACATTTTACATCTCCTGCAGCAATCACAGTGGTACATCACTGCAAATCCCTGTCATTGTCATGATGGCAAATTCAAGTCTCAATTTATTAAATAACGGAGAGACTAAAATCTTATTCTAGAAGAAAAGATTGTCCAATGGAAAACTATCACTGTACAGGACTTTGACATGAGGACAGTGGCAGACACAGCCCTATTACTGACAGTCTGACATTAGGACATTGAACCCATCTAACCGTGGCCACACACTCAAAGTCAACAGAAGTCAAATTCACTAATGCGAGGGGACTGTTTAGCAATTCCACATACTCAAATGCCATATCATGCAGAATATACTTGTTTTTTGATTATCATGATGGAGAAAAAATACATTAAAATATTCTTACTGAGCATTGAGGATCCCAAGAATCTGTCTCTGAAGTCATTACTGTACACTGTGAGCACTCATCCCTGAAAAGAGATAGTGCCAACATGGGGGTCACATTTCCTTCTACTTTGTTGTTGTTGTTTATTGAGATCAGTGGCTTTTACACATTTTCCTTTACAATTGTGATAAACACATTTGACATAAAATTTACCACCTTAACCATTTTTAAGTGTATAGTTCAACAGTGTTAAGTACATTCACCCTGTTATGTAACCAATCTCCAGAATTCTTTCCATCTTGCAGATCTGAGACTCTGTACCCACTGAACAATGACTCCCCATTCCCCGCCTCTCCCCAGCCCCTGGGAACCACCATTCTACTTTCTGTCTCCATGAACATGACTACTCTAGGTACTTCATATAAATGGAATCATACAGTTTTTGTCTTTTTGTGACCGGCCCTTCTATTTAAAAATAAAATAAAACACACACACACATCAGATAAGCCTTAAACAATCAGGGGCCTTGGAAACAGCATCTGAGGACTGTATGTAAAGATCTTTCCTGTTCTGAACTCTCACACACGGGTGCTGTTCTCTTTGCCATCCTGGTTCCCATTGTGCTGATCTGTCAACAAGTTGAAATGTTGACTCTTTTCCTTTTGGTTTCCCAGGCTGAAAGTGATTAGCTTAGAACTGAAAGAAACAACTGTTGTCATCCATGAAGTGACAAGCAGTGGTTCTTACCTTTTTTGGGGTTTTGGGTAAAAACTTCTGAAGATCTGATGAAAGCTATGTACCCTTTCCCAGAAAAACGCACAGGCACGCAGACTTTTGCACATAGTTTCAGGAGGTTTATAAACCCTGATTTAATTTGGGTTCCCTCAGAAATAGACCCTGAGATAAGGACTTGGATGTAAGTAGTTTATTTGGTAGGCGATTCAGAGGAATACATTGAGGAAGTAAAACAGAGAAGGGAAGAAACCCAATAAAGGATGTGTTACCTAGTAGGTACCACTGTGGATAACAGAGGCTCCATTTTGCTGGAGGTCCTCTGAGACAATGTGCAGAACATACCTTACAATTGTGGCGTTAACTTTCCAGCTATTCCAGACTGCTCTGCCCTGGGGCAAGCACGTTCCTGCAGCCAAAAAAGCCCTCAGGTAAAGGAAAGCCCTCAGGTGTTTGAGAAGGCTTCCAGGTGTATGGGAATTGTTCACTGAAGCTGAAGGTAAGTTCTGGGCGGGCCAAGGGGGGATGTGGGTGGGGCATTAACACTGCTACGGATCCTGGGAAGCTCATCCATGCACATGGGTTAAGAGTCTTTGGAAGAGGTTTACTAACATCTCTTCTAGTTGCAAGAGCCTCTTGTCCTGTTTAAGCAGTGGACAGCTTTCTTGTCCTCTCAGGCATAATTTTTGGAGCAGATATTCAAGTGAGCCCTCTCCCGAGCAGCCCGTAGTAGACATGCATGCTGAGACTGTACCCAGCCCGCTCACCTTAGTGCAGCCCCATCTGTGCACGTGACCCGGCTATCACTATTTACTCCAGACATCCACTCTGACAGTAGTGAGCTGCAAGGTCTGACCCAGTGGGCTCATTTGCTTAATTCCATGGTTTATGAGAATGATGTACACAGTGGGGATCTGCAAAAAAGTTAAATGGAAATGGCCTCACGGCCACCTCAGATTGGATTCTCTTGTTATTCATTTCCTCTGCCTTATAATTAAAGCCCACAGAGGAGGTGGTCAGTTTTATTAAGAAATAAACCGGCAACACATGGGGGCCTTACTGATGAAATGCAATTTTTTAAAAATCCCAAGCATAAGCATCAGGACTTTTTGGTCGTGGCTTTCCTAATTGTCACATTGGAGGAGGTGAGAGCAGAGCAGGAACAATTGGAGGGGAGCTGAGATCTTAGGTTCTGTTTAGGGTTGAATTGTGTCCCTCCCCCAAAGATGTTGAAGTCCTAAACCCTCGTACCTCTGAATGTGACCTTATTTGGAAGTAGAGTTGTAAGCGGATAGGGTAGGGGTCCCTGGAGAAAGAAAACCAGGTATGGCTTTCTTGACATAAGGGAAGCCATTTTTTGCCTAAGCCCATTTTGTGATCTAAGCCTGGCCACAATGCTTGCCCTTGAACAGGTCTCAGAAATTAATGATCTTAAGAGAACAAAGGAATGCAGGAACAGAGGAAAAGCACTCAAGAAACAATAGTTCAGCAATAAAACAGAGTCCTAGTTCCTCCTCAAGGGATATACATAACAACCTGATACACACCTTTGAGTTGTTCTACAGGAACTAAGGCCCCCAACCAGCTGGAGGATGGTAACTACATGCTAAGACCCAAGACTGGTCGGAACCTAAGGAATGATGAAGTTGACCTTTTCTGACTTCAATCAACTAAAGCTTGGACTCTGTCAACCTTTGCCCCAACTCTACATTGAATTTACCTTTGCTCAAGCCCCTTCATGACTTTGCATACACCACCCAGCCCCTTCATGAATATGCATGTACCCTTAGCTTAAAACTTCCCCAATTTTGGTGTTCAAGGAGATGCTGCTTTGGGAAGGATCTCCGATGTTCACCTTACTTGCTGCAAGTAATAAATCCTTCCTTCTCCTGATCTTTAGCTTGGTTTATCTTTTGGCTTGATGCCCACCAAGAGGCAAACCCAGTTTTCAGGTAACAGAGTCTTTGCAGATGATCAGGTTAATTTAAGATGAGGTCATTAGGGTGGGCCTGAATCCAATATGACTAGTGTCCTTATAAAGAGGGGAAACTTAGACACAGAGACTCACAGAAGGATGACAATGTGAAGACACAGGGAGAATGCCATCTACAAGCCAAAGAAAGTCCGAGAACAGATTATCCCTCAAAGCCCTCAGAAAGAACCAACCGTGCTGACACCTTGATCTCGGATTTCTAGCCTCCAGAATTAGGACACAATACATTTCTGTTGTTGAAGCCATCCAGATTGTGGTACTTTGTACCACAAACAGCCGTAGGAAACTAAAAGAGGCTTGAAGTAAGGAAACAAACTGAAGTCCAAGCTTGGGGAGAAAGATGGGGCAGTGAGAGGGGATAAAGAAGATAAAGAACAATACGAATCAGGCTCCCTGACTTCGGACTATACTACAAAGTTACAGTAATCAAGACAGCATGGTACTGGCACAAAAACAGAAATATAGATCAATGGAACAGAATAGAAAGCCCAGAGATAAACCCACACACATATGGTCACCTTATCTTTGACAAAGGAGGCAAGAATATACAATGGAGAAAAGACAGCCTCTTCAATAAGTGGTGCTGGGAAAATTGGACAGCTACATGTAAAAGAATGAAATTAGAACACTCCCTAACACCATACACAGAAATAAACTCAAAATGGATTAAAGACCTAAATGTAAGGTCAGACACTATCAAACTCTTTGAGGAAAACATAGGCAGAACACTCTATGACATAAATCACAGCAAGATCCTTTTTGACCCACCTCCTAGAGAAATGGAAATAAAAACACAAATAAACAAATGGGACCTAATGAAACTTAAAAGCTTTTGCACAGCAAAGGAAACCATAAACAAGACCAAAAGACAACCCTCAGAATGGGAGAAAATATTTGCAAATGAAGCAACTGTCAAAGGATTAATCTCCAAAATATACAAGCAGCTCACGCAGCTCCATATCAAAAAAACAAACAACCCAATCCAGAAATGGGCAGAAGACCTAAACAGACATTTCTCCAAAGAAGATATACAGAGTGCCAACAAACACATGAAAGAATGCTCAACATCACTAATCATTAAAGAAATGCAAATCAAAACCACAATGAGGTATCACCTCACACCAGTCAGAATGGCCATCATCAAAAAATCTACAAATAATAAATGCTGGAGAGGGTGTGGAGAAAAGGGAACCCTCTTGCACTGTTGGTGGGAATGTAAATTGATACAGCCACTATGGAGAACAGTATAGAATTTCCCTAAAAAACTGAAAATAGAACTACCATAGGACCCAGCAATCCCACTACTGGGCATATACCCTGAGAAAACCATAATTCAAAAAGAGTCATGTACCAAAATGTTCACTGCAGCTCTATTTACAATAGCCAAGACATGGAAGCTACCTAAGTGTCCATCAACAGATGAATGGATAAAGAAGATGTGGCACATATATAGAATGGAATATTACTCAGCCATAAAAGGAAACAAAATTGAGTTATTTGTAGTGAGGTGGATGGATGTAGAGTCTGTCACACAGAGTGAAGTAAGTCAGAAAGAGAAAAACAAATACCGTACGCTAACACATATATACGGAATCTAAAAAAAAAAAAAAGGTTCTGAAGAACCTAGCGGCAGGACAGGAATAAAGACGCAGACGTAGAGAATGGACTTGAGGACATGGGGAGGGGGAAGGGTAAGCTGGAACGAAGTGAGAGAGTGGCATGGACTTATATATACTACCAACTGTAAAATAGCTAGCTAGTGGGAAGCAGCCGCATAGCACCGGGAGATCAGCTCCATGCTCTGTGACCACCTAGAGGGGTGGGATAGGGAGGGTTGGAGGGAGGGAGACGCAAGAGGGAAGAGATATGGGGATATAGGTAAACGTATAGCTGATTCACTATGTTATGAAGCAGAAACTAACACACCACTGTAAAGCAATTATACTCTAATAAAGATTTTTTTTTAAAAAAAGAAAATAATACGATTAAAGAACAGAGAAGGAAGTGATGTTATGAGTCTAACATCGCACGGTGTGTCTCTGAGTCACCAGGGATCAGGGACAAGATTCAAGAAGGTTAAGTCCAGGTAAAGGCAATTGCAGGACACACTCTCCACGAATGGGCCTTGTTCTCTTTTCCTAGGGATACCCTCTACCATCCTCCACCACTCAGAGGAGCTGCCCTTGAAGAATTCTGTGTTCTCTCTCCCCCCTGCCTTGTCTGTGTTGAAAGGCCTCCTCTCTACCCACAACACATGGACTTTATCCCATCAGAGTATTTGTCCCTCTGCTTTATAATTGTCCCCCGTTGGCCTCCCCACTAGGCTGAGTCTTCTCTGAGTGCAAGGACTTTTACATTTTTTTTTCATTCTTTTCCATTATTGCATCCCTAGCATCAGACACTGATGCCTGGTATATTATTGGGAGGCTCAATAACTGTTTGTTGAAGAAATGAATGGATGGATGGGTGGATTAATGGATAGATAGATGCATGAAGGCATAAAAAGCATGGACTTGATATTAAGACAAAAATTAGCTTGCATCTTGGGGCTGTGCAGGTATTTCCTGGGCTCAGGGTGGTTGTAGGATGTGGCTTTTTAGGTAAGAGCTTGGTCAGTAGGACCAGCAGTTGGGAAGGGCTTGCAGCACTGTGACTAGAGCCATGTGGCCTTCATTCATTTATCCATTCATGCTCAAGCATGCTTGGAGTGCTATAGTGTTCCAGGCACTTAGGGATACAAAGATGGGGAACAGTAAAATTCCGTGAGGGCTTTACAGATGGGCGGAGGGAGAGACTGGTAAATAAGGAAGGGCAAGGGTGTATTCCCAGAGATATTTGCTGCATCATCATTTATAACATCAAAAAATTGGAGAAAACCTTAGTGCCCATCTACAGGGAGAAATGGTTAAATATAATATGGTATATTAATATGATGACATAACATGTAACAAATAAAAAAGAACAAATAAGATCTTCAGGTACTATTTCAGTTAAGATTAGTTTGGGCTATGAGTGATAGAAAATTTGAAATTAGAGTGGTTGTGACTGATATAAATCCTGACATTATAAAACCTGAGTTGCCCAAACAGAAATGTACTTTTCTTCATGTAAACAAAAGCCAGAAGTAAGCAGGTTGTAGTTTACCAATCATCAACTTAGGCTTCTTCTTTTGCTATTACTCCATCCATGGAATGTGACTGCTCCCTCATGGTCCAAGAACTGCTACTAGAGCCCAGCCATCACTTCTGCATTCCAGGCAGCAGGGAGAAGGAATGGATAAAGAATGGAACACCTATTCCCTTTATAGCTACTTTGAGAAGTCGCACAGGATGTTTCTGATTTTGTCTGTATCCATCAGAGTTCCAGTGATTATGAGTGTTATGGGATAAAGGATTTATTATGGAAAAATAGACCCTACATTTTGGGAGAAGCTGCAGAGAGTTGGAGCGTCAGAGAAGGCATCACCAACTGGTTATTTTGAGAAGCCTAGCATGTCGAGCTGCTGAAGGGGCTGGAAAGGGGGAGCTCCCGGCGAGATATATGGGAAGCTGCTGCCATGTCTGGGGGTCCTCAGCCAAACATCTGGGGTGGGTCAGCAGGGCCAAGAGTTGGGAAGAAGAGTTGGACATGCAACAGAAGAGAGTAAGTTCCAGCTGGAAACTGTTGGACACCTCTGCATCCATCTGTTACCACATTGGACAACAAAATGACCATTAGAGAATAATGGCTGCTGTCTCACTTCTGCCTCCTAAATTTCACAGAGTTCCTCTTTTGACCAACTATAACTTGGAACCACACACGAAATATAACTTTGGAAAATGTAGCTTCAAGTTTAACCAAGGTGACACAGCAAAACCACCACAGTCCACTCTCTGTCACCCTGGCATGTATATAAATGCTTAAAAAAAAAAAAGAACTACATTTAACTTTCAAATAAAGACAATAGTGAAATCATGCTTCCATTTAACATGGTGCAGGTATTCCTCATATAGCAGAAAAACGCAAACCCTTTTCCCAAAAAAGGCTACTCGGAAGCTCACGTGTAACATTTGTCCATTATTGAATGATGCTCAGTCCTCTTCTAGCTGAGTTACACTCTGATAGCCTTTTACTTAAACACTGAGATATAAAGTTAACTGCTATTAACACATCCTATGTTAGATAGTAGGAGAATTGGGAAAATAAAAATGTACTGGTTAATATATATTACAAACATGTTCACATCAAAGCAAGGAAGAAACAGTCATAAATACTACAGTCCTCATTTCTACAACTGGTCATGTGGTCATAGCTGGTATTTATTACTTTTCTCTTTCACTACTATATTTCATATTTTCTTTTCCCTCAGCAAGCAGTACAGCTGATCATAATCTTGCATGATGGAGTAAACCAAACCTTCATTCCAGCAGGGTCTCAGCCATTACCAATCCAGTTTATATTGGATGTTGTAGTTTTCCATTAACCTTTTTTTTTTTTGGCTGCGTTGGGTCTTCGTTGCTGTGCGCAGGCTTTCTCTAGTTGCGGCGAGCGGGGGCTACTCTTCATTGCGGTGCATGGGCTTCTCATTGCGGTGGCTTCTCTTGTTGTGGAGCACGGGCTCTAGGTGCATGAGCTTCAGTAGTTGCGGCTCTCAGGTTCTAGAGCGCAGGCTCAGTAGTTGTGGTGCACGGGCTTAGTTGCTCCACGGTATGTGGGATCTTCCTGGACCAGGGCTCGAACCCGTGTCCCCTGTATTGGCAGGCAGATTCTTAACCACTGCGTCACCAGGGAAGTTCTTCATTAACTTTTATCATAGGACACAGGAGGGCTAAGAGGCAGCCTAAGAGGATCTCCGATGTTCCAGGCATACTCTTCCCTGACCCCACTTTTCCTTGATGGTCAGGATCAATCACCCCAGCCAGTAAGTATTGAGATCTTTTTTTTTTTTTTTTTGGTTAGTTTGTTCTTTGGCATGAGTTGTCTAAAATGATCAGAAGAGCATGTCAGATATCAGCTAAAAACCCACTATTGTGTCTGCCAGTGGCAACATCTCTCCATTGGGATTTGAGATCTCTAAACTAAGAGCCCAAAATTGTGGGGACAAAAAGCAAAGACTTTACTAATGGATCACCAGGGATAAAAGAGAAAGAAGCCACTCTCATTGCACCCCTTGATTCCAAGACACATAAATCCTGGCTATGGGAGAAACATCGCAGACACCTGAATTTTTGTCAGATTTGTTTCCCACCTTCCGGCATGGATGTGTCATATCACGCTGTCTGGGGTAATTACTACTTCCTACTCCCCAGGTCAAAACAGCGTGATATCATCAGTGCAGTGGACCAGCGTCATATCCTGTGGAATATAGAGGCAATGAAATCCAAGCAGACTAGATGTTGACAGAGGACCAGGAAGTGGATAGAGCCCTGGGGTAGGGCAGTAAAGGTTTACTGCCGAGCCTGCCAGATGAAAGCAAACAGCTTCTGATGGTCTTTACTAACGTGTGTGGAAAAGAATTCACTAGAGCCGTTGTTATCCTTGAGCCCAGTTAAGGGATGGGTTGTGAAACCTGCCGAACTTGAAAGACTCCAAATATTTCTCAAGTTGTATGCTTGTGAGTATTTCCAAGGGCAGCATGGAATGCCAGCTGATCTTTTCCTCCTTGTTCTCAGCGTAGCTTCAGAACTCCTTCTTTGCATCAAAATGAAAACCAGGAATACCAGAGTCTTTTGGCTTCTAAAAACAAGTTGGACAACAGGTACTTAGTAACAGGAAATGGTGTTACTTTATGAATTTTGTTACATACTAGAATGCAGAAGAGAGAAAGCATACCAAGTTATAAGAAAATTCAGACATTCACTCTGGGTAACTTGCTGGGAAGATCTGTGTAAGAACAAACAAACAAAAACTTGTATATAAAATCACTTTCTCATTGACTTCCACTGCATTTTGGTACTGGATGAAATGATACAAAGATGAAGGCAAGATTAAGCCACCTGGGATGAGTTTCTTAGAGGGTAGGGAAGAGGTGATTTTTTAAAAACTAATTTATTTTTTTCAACAAATTTATTTATTCATTTATTTGTTTGTTTGTTTATTTTACAGTAGGTCCTTGTTGGTTATCTATTTTAAATATAGCAGTGTGTACATGTCAATCCCAAACTCCCAATCTATCCTAAGAGGTGATTTTTGATGAAGGAATTTTGAATAGGTGGCATCAAATTCTTGTTGGGGAGAATGTCACTCTGTAATATGAGGGAAGTAGAATAATAGACCAACTGTCCCAGAAAGGGCCTCAGAGGCCACGCAGTACGAGTTTCTCCTTTGACAGATGAGAAAAATGAGACTCTTTGCGTTGAAGTGACTGGATCACCAACACACAACTAGAAATTTAGAGTTTCAGTGAAGCTTAATATCCTGGCCCTTCCTCGTATAAGCTATATACAACTATGAGCAAGTTACTTAACATCTCAGTGCTGCAGTTTCCTCATCTGTAGAATGAGGATAATTACAGTGTCTACCTCATAGGGTCGTTGTGAAGACTGAATGAGGTATGTACTGTGAATCACAGAGCAGGGTGACAGATCGCAAACAATAAATGTGTGCTATTATTATTAGTTGTCTTAGGACAAGCTTCTGACTCTTAAACCAGTGTGATTTCTAAGTCTATGCCATCTTTGAAATGGCGTTTTGGAATCCGAGTGCCTGTCAGAATAGGATGGTACTAACTTGTCTCAAGAGAAGATTGAGTCTCTAACAATGGCCTTTTCAAGCGGTCTCTCATCACCTCTAACCAACAACTACCTTCAAAGAGTAATGGCAGTCTCTTTGCTTTCACTTCCAGATCTTGGATAGTGTCACTTTTGGCCAACTCTCAGAATCATTATAGGGGAGGGGATTCTGGGAAGCATATTTCTCAGTTGACGATACGGCAGCACAGTGACTCCTTCCCACAATAAATGTTCGTGTCAATATTTCTTTCTCTTGAAAATAAATGACACAGGGTGCCATTTTACGGTCTCCCATACACATTGCTGGTATCGCATGACATACTAGGGAGTGAAACTTTTTTTTTTTTAATAGTATGGGTGACTTGCCTTGTTTAGAGATTCAAAAAACCTAGAACAGGCAGCTTCTTGAGAACTCAGTGTAGCCACTTGACATCTCCTTGAGGTGTCAACTGGTATCACAGAATAACTTGTATCGTTAACAGGCATTTGGAATATGCGGTGCTGAATTGCAAAGTATGATGATGCATTCCATCTCTTTTACTCCCGTTCTTTAAGAAGAGAAAATATGCATGAAGGATTAGAAAACAGCTCTCTCAAATCTTTTTCTGACATGTTTATTTAAACAAGTTTATTTTAATCAAATAAAATGAGGCATTCATTCTCTTCTGGTGTTTCTGAAGAATGGATACCATAAAAGAATTAAGTCAGATCCAGACACGGGAATTTATTTTCAAGTAGTTCTTGGTGTGATACTATCTTAGGTAGCTGAGATGCAGTCAAGCCTTCTTTAGACACCCTTTTTTTTTTTTTTGGTACGCAAGATGGTAGGAAGAGCGTGATCTTTGAAATCTAAAGGAACTCAGCAGAAATCTTTCCTCTGCCACCAACCAGCTTTGGGACTTTGAACATGTTAGCACAGCAGAACCTCCATACTTTCCCCATCTCTCCCTGGATAGACTCCTTCCTCTCAGCCTTTCCTAATGTATGTTTATTTTGTCAACTTCCTATGATTAATTAATTCATATTAATGTGTAAATGATGTAGGAGGTAAATTCTGACCTTTAGAAAGTCTTCTTCATTCCCTTCTTCTCTCCCCGCCTTTTATCCTACTCCAAGGAGAAGATGTGCTAATCTGCTTTGATCAGTGTCCCCAACAATGACTTGGTGAAATTCTAGGGGACTCTGGATGGCTTCTAGGACAGCGCATGGAATGGCGTGTGTCTCTCTTTACTAATATTCTTCCAGTTGTAATGGTCAAATTACGTGGGGTTGCTTGGGATAGCATCAGCCTTTTCTTTTTCTCTCTTTAGATGGTCTCTCTTCTTTTGCAGCAGGCAGACCTGGGAGGGTTGGGGAGAAGAATGGAGTGGGGAGTCAGGAGCCAGCTCTAAGCATTCTTGAATTCCCTTTCCTCTGGCACTGGAGGTGTGTGGCTTTTCATTGGGATGATAGGTTCTGAGGTTCAATGTTAGACGCATTGGGTGGGTATCAGATGAAGTCCACCCTGATAACCAGACCAGCACCTCATCAAAAGCATCACTTTTTCTTGCTCTGCCTACTGTTCGTATTTACCTCCTTTGAAGACCTTGTGGGGAAGGAGGGGTGACTGGTCCAACGTAAGATTCAGCCCCCACCCCCCACCCCTTGCAAAATGCCATCTTAAGCTTATCTTAGTCTACCATCCACTTCAATTGTATGGCTTATGGTGTTACTCCTCCCAGGAATGATGACATATAATGGGGGAGGAGGCCTTAAATCAAAGAAATGGAACTCTTTGCAAAGATGAGTTCTAGACAGAAAGCAGGGGGGGAAATCCCATTGAACAGACATGAAGTCTTCAGGGTCACATAGAAAGCCCATCTCTAATGGTGCTCAGAACGGGCAACCTTGGCAACTGGGCACCCTCACAGAGGTGATGGCTCACAGGCCATCTGGAAGGAAGTAAACAGGTGGCCAAGAGCTAGATCATGACCATTATCCTTAATCAGTGACTTCTTGCAACCCACGTTTTATCCCATAATTCATAACTTTGGGGAATTAAAAGAAAGAGGATGCTGATGAAAGTTCACAGTTATACCACAAGCAGGCCAACAGTAAATAGAATGCATCTGGGTAGGGATGCCCGTGGACAATGTTTTAGGAATCTTTAGGGCTTCCCAAGCAGCAAAACTCTGGAAAACAGTAGGGGTTGGAAGGAAATCTGGGGGCAGGCTGGCAATTCAGAAATAACACCTGTAAAGGATCATCTTCACCTCTTAAAAAAACGTGATCACTTATGGCAGTGAACTTAGAATGGGACTCCTTGGCTTTTCTTGGTTGAAGTAGGAACATAAAATTTTCCTCCCATGAACAGGTAATCAAATGAATTGACCTTAATTATGCATGCATTGTCTCCTCTTTTAAAAAAAACGTACTAGTCTCTTTTTTTTTTTTGCAGAACACTTTTAGGTTTACGGCAAAATTGAGCAAAAGGTACAAAGATTTCCCATATATCCCCTGCCCTCACACAGGCACAGCCTCCTCTGGTATCAATATCCCCCACCAGCGTGGTACTTTTGTTATAATTGATGAACCTACATTGACCATCATAATTACCCAAAGTCCACAGTTTACATTATGGTTCATTCTTGGTGTTGTACATTCTATGGGTTTGGACAAATGTATAATGACATGTGTCCATCATTATGGTATCAAACAGAGTATTTTCACTGCCCTAAAAATCCTCTGTACTCTACCTATTCATCTCTCCCCCGCAGCCCTTAGCAACTCCTAATCTTTTTACCGTCTCCTTAGTTTTGCCTTCTCTGGAATGTCGTATAGTTGGAATCATACAGTATGCAGCCTTTTCAGATTGGCTTCTTTCATTTAGTAATATGAATTTAAGTTTCCTCCAAGTGTTTTCATGGT
Organism: Eubalaena glacialis; assembly: GCF_028564815.1. NCBI lineage: Eukaryota > Metazoa > Chordata > Mammalia > Artiodactyla > Balaenidae > Eubalaena > Eubalaena glacialis. Next base: position 51,846,793 of record NC_083724.1, read on the forward strand.
TTGATAGCTCATTTCTTTTTAGTGCTAATTAATATTTCATTGTCTGGATATACCACAGTTTATCCATTCACCCACTGAAGGATACCTTGGTTGCATCCAAGTTTTGGTAATTATGAATAAAGCTGCTATAGACATCTATATGTAGGTTTTTGTGTGGAAATAAGTTTTCAGTTTCTTTGGGTAAATACCAAGGAGTGCAATTGCTAGATTGTATGGTAAGAGTACGTTTACTTTTGTAAGAAACTGCTAAACTGTCTTCCAAAGTGGCTGTATTTACATTCCCACCAGCAATGAATGAAAATTCCTGTTCCTCCACATTCTCCCCAGAATTTGGTATGGTCATTGCTCTGATTTTTGGCCATTCTAATAGATGTGTAGTGGTCCCCTCTGCAACCTTTTAAAAATTAATACATATACCATATATATACACACACATATATAATATATATATAAATATCTCTAATCTCTCATTTCACAACAGCCATTATTCCATTAAATGAAAGAACAATATTTTTACAGCCTGTTCGCCTCCCTTTGAATATTTTATGAAAAGAAAGTAAAAAACTCAAAAAATTCAAAAACTTAAAGGAAAACGGAATTGTTCCTTCTCAGAGAGGAAATTTAAGTCACCCTTGGGAAATATTTGGGTGGTCCAAATTGTCTGGAACTTGTATTAGACTGGACTTACATGTTCCAATACTTGGTGGAACTTAGCACTAAAATAATTTTAACCTGGTGATGGTTCTTTGCCTTCTCCTTTTTCTTCTTTCCACCTTCTCTTTCTTTTCCTTTTTTTTGTGGAGGGGGGGGTGAGGTGGGGTAGATTTTTTATACAATTATAGATTCAATTTCTTTAATGGTTATAAGCCCGTTTGGTTTTCTATTTTTTTCTGACTCAGTTATGCAAAATTATATTTTCCTGGGAAATTATCCATTTTGTCTAAATTTTCAAATTTATCTGTATAAAGTTCACATGATTGTTTTATTATTTTAATGTCTGCTTTATCTTCATTTATATTCCCTGTTTCACCTTCATGTATTTATTTGTGCTCTCTCTCTCTCTCCTTTGTATATTTTTTTTTCAATTTTGCCCAAAATGTGTCTACTTGATTAAACTTAAAGTATTTGATTTGGTTGATCCTCTGCATGTGTTTAACAGGAGGAAATACTAATTCCTCACTCCTATGATTTACATGTGAACAGATTTCCTTAAGTAATCTGACTTTTTTTTCCATTCCTTATCCCTCTGCATAAAGGTGAACTTGAGTGTCTGTACTTGGGTGACAGCCATTCCTTGATTGGGTGAGTGTAAATCATCAAACCTCCTAAGCACTTGGGAATTGGCTCTCGTTCGACCCTCCAGACCAGCGCAAGATAACAGTGCTGGGTGAGTGCACCTGGTTCTCACTAGTGTGTGGTTCCAAGTTCTACAAATGGACGGTGGTTGGGGAGTATTAGTAGACCTATTTGATGTTTGCTCTAAGTCACACCCTCTTAGTAGTTTATCATCAATAAAGGTGATAATTTAATCTTCATATCTTTGACTTTTGATCTCTCAGTGGGTTCACAATGTGAAAGAACATAGCAAAGTCATCTGTTTGGCTCTCTCAAACGCCAACAATATTTCTGTTTCCAATTTCATTAATCTGTGCTCTTTCTGTTTTGTGTGGTCCCTTCTTGCTTTGGATTATTTCATGTTCCGTTCAGCTGCATTTACTTCTATTACTGCTACCTTGAGTTTTTAATTTCACTGACTCTCATTTAATTTGAAATAATTCTAATTTCCATTATAATTTCTTCTCGGACCCGTGAATAATTTCAAATCGGTTTTATTAAAAATAAAAAAAAATGTATTTCTGAACAATAACACATCATGAGGATATGTGGTTTTTTTTTTTTTTTGATGACTATAAAAAGACCCTCAATTCCAAAAAGAAAAAAACTCTTTGCAAGAGATGAACATTTAAAGAAAAATCAGTAAAACAACCTTAACATCTGTCTGTTAACATATCAAATAATTTAATGGGGGAATCTCAATGTTTTTCTAACTCTGAATTCCCCTCTGTAAGTCCCATAATTCCTGCAACTTGCATGTGCTTACCTGAATAGTTTTGTTCTGTTTTTTAAATTTTATTGGAGTATGGTTGATTTACAATGTTGTGTTAGTTTTACCTGAATAGTTTTTAAATGGTATTTTCCCTTTATGATATCTCTAATGTAATATTTTAAATCATTTCTAGTTTCCTAAAGTTAGCATTTTATACAATGTTGGAAATAAAATAGACCTAGACATCTCATTCAAACTGTGAGAACACGATTTGTATTATCTTTTTCCCCCAGAAAAAGATTCACTTAGCTCCAAGGTTTATTATCATGCCTTCATAGCTTTCCTCATCATGGTTGAAAGGATGTTGAATGCCAAGTGGTTCACTTCCTTACCATGCACTTCCACTTTTAAAAAGCACTATTTTATTAAAACTCACTTGATGGGCATTTTGAATAAGTTTAAGAGCTCTGTTACAGAAATTTTCCCAATTTGTCATGTTCCCAACAGTGTATAAACCAGCTCCCCACTGCTGCTCCTGAACCTAAGAATAACTACTTTCACTGGTCATCCTATGTTGTTCTACCTAATTAATACTTGCACATCAACTCTCACTGCCTTGTCCTGGATTTCCTAGATATTTTTGATTTTTTAACTAACAAGACAACAAATTGTGCTTAGGCAGAATACTTTAAGAATTTTGTGTATGTGTGTGTGTACATTTTAACATAACCAAGATAAATTAACACACCTAAAGTTAATAATAATACCTTGATGTCATTAAATATTCTGTTCATGTTCACATTTTTTCTGATTGTATTATATATGTTTTTAACACTTTGAATCAGGAGCGAAATAAGATCCATTCATTGTAATTTGTTTGTAGGTCTCCTAAATTTCTTCTAGTCTATAGGTTCCTCCTCCTTTTTTTTTTTTTCTTGAGACATTTTGTTGAAGAACCTGGTTAGTTTGCTCTGTAGAATTTCCCACAATCTGGATTTTGCTGATTGCATCCCCAAGGTATGAACACTCCCCCACTCCCTTCTATTTCCTGTAAGTTGATAGTTAATCTAGAGGCTTGACCAGATTCGTGATTTTATTTCATTTTGTGTTTTGCAAGACGCCTCCATAGTTGGTGTTGCATGTTTACATGAGGAGGTACATAATGTCTGCTAGTTTTTTGTAATATTAGCAGTTTTGGGTGAGCCTTGTCTAGACCCATTATTTCCTTAAGGTGTGTAAAATGATAGTCTAATTCTATAATTACTTTTTCAGTTATTAGCTAAACTCTTTTATAAATTCCTTTGTAAATACTTTTGGTTATCCTGAGTTTGAGATCATATAGGAAAATTAGGACAAATGACAGATTTTTTCTCTTTGTTTACCAGTTTTCAAAATACTGTGGTTGATCTATGTGTCTATTATTATACCTTGGCATCCTCCCAGGTGATCACTGAGGGTTCCCCCCCCCCCCCCAGTATTAGTATGAAGTCATGGATTTTAACACATCTGATTTACTTTAACTCATTTCAGTTATTTTCCTTTTTCTTGCTCAATTGTCCCATTCTGGCCAAAGGGAGCTTATTCAGGTTGGTTCTCAAGCCATTTCAACATGGCTTTCATAGTCTTTGATATTTCCTTACTGTTGGTTATGACAAGATACTCTAGGTTCATTTTGGGTATTTCCTGGACAGATCTGGAATCAGCCATGTCCCCAAGGGGGCCTGGTTTATTTTAGTACAAACTGGTATTTTGCATTTAAAAAAATGGATGTTTGGTGTGCTTATTGTGATGGAATTTCATCATTATTTCTTGACATTTTCAGTCAATAGTCTCTCCAATTTCTTTATTTTTGCCTTTGGTATTCTCCAGTTATACTATGATATGTCTAAGTGTCCTGCCTTGAACATTGCTTCTCCCTACCCTCTATTCTGTCATTCTGAAATTCCTATTAGATGTATGTTATACCTTCTCATTCTATAAACACTATTTTTATCCTCACTTTAATATTTTTAATATTTTTATTTCTCTGTGCTACCATCTAAGAAATTTCTTCTGATCTGTGTTCCAGTTTATGTTTTTTCCAGCTGCATTTTACTTGTATTATTGCTCCCTTGAGTTTCTAATTTCATTGACCACATTGACATTTTTTGAAATTCTTTTTTGTCAGTTTTCAACTCAGCTTGTTCATTTTTCATAATTGTTCTTTTCATATATTTTTAATTCTTTTTTTTAATCCTTAATCACTTTTAAAACTTATTTTATAGTCTCTGAAATTCTATTATCTGAAACTCTAGGAGTCTCATGCTGCTCTGTGTCCCTCTAGAGAGGCTTTGCATGTGCATCTGCCAGTCACTACAGGGTATGACCCACCAAAAACCACTTTGATTTTTACTTCTTAGCTTGAGGCTTCCTGAGTCATGTGAGTCATGTAAATTTGAAATCCAAACCCATGCCTAACCCATGTGAGGACATTCCTATGATTACAAATTCTTAGGGGAGATATTTTTCCCCCACCAACACCTAGATTGAAACTTAGAAGTTTCTTGGTTGTTGCCCTGTGCCAGTGGGCAAAGTTATAGCCCTTCAGGGGTATTGGCTTTATGCAGGAATTTCATTTTCAACTCCCCACCTTGCATGGGTCCAAAACCATTAAAACACAAGACACTAAGTAACTGAGACCCTTCTTTCCCAAGCTTCCCTAGCATCAGTCTATTTGCTTATCACCGTAGTCATCAATTTCCTCTTCATTTTTGGTCACTGATCATTTCCTTGGGTTTTCTGGCTATGTAGTTTGTCATAATGCCAGATACAGAAACCCATTGTCTAATTCTTTTCCCAAAAACCTGATTTAAATCTATACAAGTCAGAGTATCTACAACCACAAGCTAGTCAAGACATCAAGTCTTTGACTAGAAAAATATTAGTATATCATGTGGATTACATATTCTGAATGACAATTGATAGCGTCAATTAAAGGGACTCTTGAGAGCGAAAATGTTGGTTCTTAGCTGCATTTCACAATCCGATGTCCACTCTCAAAACATTTATATGATTAATGGCACATCGGTACCCTATTTCAACAGGCACAGCTCCCATATTGATCCCTTTGTAACTTCCTTTGTTTCTGTTACAGTGGTTCTCATATTTTGTTCCTATGGAACACGAGTTTTCAGTGATCTAAACTAAAATGTTCTACCACCAATATCACATAACAGATCCCCAACTTGCAGAAAACTCTTAGCTAATGAATATCAATTTTCTCAGTTTAAAAAATGTCCCCACGATGTTTTTCTAATGTTTGTGTACCCAGAATTACTTGTTGGCTACTACTCAAAAATGGATGAATTAGTAGGAAAGTTATAACAGAAAAACTCATAAACTTGACTTGTTAGGCTATCATATATATACTGTTCTCTGTGAAGATGCAGAGATCTACACAGAGTTTATGTAATAAAGTCTTCATTTCTGGAAGTAAACTTTTCTACGATTCTGAGTGTTTTCATCTCTTTAGGATACTTGTCCAGCTCTCAAATTCCATTTATCTATTTTCAGCCTGACTGATAATTTTTTAAAGTTATTCTATGAGGGAATTAGACATAGCAATATTTCATGGCATTCTGCAAAGGGCACTGTAATTTCTAGGCATTCTGACCGACGAGAAATGTAAGAAACACTATCGCAGGACAAGGTTTTTCAAAACCTGTTGTCACCAATGGTACTATATTGCAAACAAACACATAAAATCAGGACAGTTTTGATAAAGTTGTAATGTTTTAAATATACACCCTTGATGTTTAAAAGTTGTTCATCCACGTCTTCTAGTTTCAAAGCCTCTCAATCAAAGAAACCCAATCTGGCATCCAAAAAAAAATTAGTCAAAAATAACTCAAGTTATTTACTTGTCTTTTGAGAACACAATAGAGTGAGCGTCTCTCAAAATTCCTCTTCTCCCTCATCCATGTTTGACACACACTGTGGCAACTCCCACACTTCTTTTCTCAACACTCCTCACACTCCTCCTACAACCCTAATTCAGGTTTCTCCTATTCTTCTCCCCCTCCATCTGTTTTACCAATTTTGCAGCATAAAGGTTCAACATAATGGACCTCTGGCAAGCTGGACCTTCCTCAGGCAGTAGAGGAGAAGAAATGGAGCAGGTAGAACCAGAATCCTCAGCATTGTAAGAGCTGGACACTTACATACTTGTTCATTTTCCTCCTGACACAGACGCATGAGCATATCTGAAAAGTATTACACATGCTTATAGTAAGAGCCATGGGAAGCTTCCTGTGTTACTTAAACTCGCTGGGTATCAGTTTCCTCATCTGTAAAAGGGTGATGAAAAATAGTATCTGTGTTCTAGTGTGCTCTTGAGGGTTAAATGAGATCATACTTGCAAAGCATTTAGGAACAGTGCATGGTACATGGTAAGTGCTCAGAAAGTGTTAGGAGTTATTATTATTTGACAGTAGTAGTCATCGTACATGCACCAGAGAGTAAGGCTGTAAAGACACAACTTAAACTGGTTTATAGGCGTTATGCAATTCCCCTTAAACGAAGGCCGTGGGTAATAACCTAAGTGAATATTAGGATAGTACTGCTAGTGATGGGAGTTGTAATAAAATTTTACACTTTTAAGTACTGGTTTACTCAAACCATGATAAAGTCATAATATATTTTTGCCTATCAGTTGAAACACTGGTGCTGTTATCTTTCTACCTAATTTAATAACAATCAGTGATGCACTGGGCATGCTACTAAAAACTTAATATGTATTGATATTATCGCACTTAATTCCTACAACAACTGTGCAAGATAGGGGTTATTACTGTTACCTTCATTTTTCAGGTGAGGAAACTGAGGCTTCAGAGAGGATCCTTAAGAGAAATGAAGACATTTTTCTTTTTTTGTGTGTCTCTGCCTATCCCAGTGCCTCCCACAGTCTGGAACTTCACAAGGGTTTGTTGAATGGATTAAAGGAATAGTTAAATCTTACTAGTCTCTATTTTGGTCCTGGGCCTTATACCCCAAACAGGTTTTCAACATCAGTTATGAAAGTAGACACAACCACACTGTAGGAACAAACCGAATTCCCCAGACCATTTTAAGAGGAAAACGTGAAACAACATAAGTATCTTCATGGGAGAAAACCATAAAATGCTCAGCTATTAAGATTGCCAAGATTATCAGACTCAGGTGGATGGCTAGGATCACAGAGGAAATAATTCCACTTTATAAGCCATCAGTAGAGCTAAAGTGGAGTCAGAGACGCCATCCTACTTCTTCTTGCTATTTGTATTTTGAAGACCAGTACCTGTTGGCCTGGGCTGGTGGGGATGCAGAAATGGAGACTGGAATGAAGGCTACCCGCTAGCACACACGGCTGCTGCTGTGGCCTCCTAAGACCCACACTCGTAGGAGGAGGGTAGTTTCAGGACTCTGGGCAAGCCACCGAGCACCCAGGGCTTTCCCACTGAGGTTCCATGGCTTCTCTTCCTCATCACCCACAGGGTGATACGCAGTGGCTCAGTGGGTCTCAGTATCATCACAACTCTACTGCTTTTGTCCTGGGTGAGCTAGAAATTATACCCAAGTTGACATGATCTGCAGGCTGCTATTAAACATGCAGAACAGCAAATTTATCCACTGCTGGGTTCCTTTAAAGAAACACATCCTCTTTCCTTGAGGAGCCACTAAAACAGTGATTCTCAAAGCATGCCTGAGCCAGCAGCATCAGTATCACCTGGGATCTTACTTTCAGGAGAATCAAATTAGCTACAGAAAGCATTATTTGAAATGTGTGATGTTAAGAGTTTCTTCCCTTCCCTTTCTTAGTTTGAATATATATATATTGGATGGCCACAGACCTGTTGAAAAATTCTCAAAATTGCAATTTACTACTGAGCTCAAAATTTAAATGAGAGGAAATGAGGTCACAAACTCGGGTGACCGTTTAAATGGATTAGAAAAATTGATTTTATTTTGAATGTCTTGTTTGAAAAGGGATTTGCCACTCTTTCAGTACCTTCTAGAATTGTTGGAGTGACTGAAAATGAGATAATTTGTATGAAGGTGTTTTGAAGCCATAAAATACAGGTTTCCTCTGCTATTCAAAAGTAGAGCATTCCTATGAAATCTGTTGTGAGCCAAAATGACGTAAAACGAAGAAGCAGTTATCCTAGGACACATCTTGCCAATGGATGCACAAAATAAACCAAGATGAAGCACAGATGCTCACAGACACGATTCAAAGCTAAGGAGGCTGGATGCTGATATGCTGAGTGTGCAGTAGTTCCCGGGGGAGGAGCTTGGGGGAGCCACTCTTGCCGCTCAGGGTGTGCATAACAAGCACTGAACGATAGTCTCACTTTTTGCCTTTTTTTTGTAAAAGCAAAATTCTTCGGATTTCTTTTGGTCAGTGAAAACAGGTACTAATGTAGGTCTTGTGTAAAAGTGAAGTGGTGTAAAGTAAACTTTCAAAAAGTAGAGGATACCTGTACTATGAAAACGTTAGTGCAAGGTGGTTGAGAGTTTTGGCAAAAGAGTGATTGAGGCAAGAGAGAATGAGGGGGAACTGAGATCGATTATGAAAAAGAGACTGGAGGTCTTCCTTCCTTCATTCACTTGACTCTTAGCTATTAGGCATGAAATACAGGCATAAATTGGAGATAGTGTGGGTTTGGTTCCAGACCACGGCAATAAACTGAGTCACATGATTTTTTTGGTTTCCCAGTGCACATAAAAGTTACGTTTACACTATACTGTAGTCTATTAAGTGTGCAATAGCATTAAGTCTAAAAAAAAACAATGTACATACCTTAATTAAAAAAATACTCTATTGCTAAAAAATGCTAACCCTCATCTGAGCCCTCAGTGAGTTATAGTAGTAACATCAAAGATCACCTAGCACAGATCACCATAACAAATACAATAATACTGAAAAAGTTTGAAATATTACTACAATTACCAAAGTGTGACACAGAGACACAAAATAAGCAAATGCTGTTGGGAAAATGACACAAAAATGACTTGCTCGATGCAGGGTTGTCACAAACCTCCAATTTGTAAAAAATGCAGTGTATGCAAAGTGCAATAAAGCAAAGCACAGTAATCGAAGTGCAGTAAAACGAGGTATGTCTGTGTCTATATATATTGTGCCTAATAAATATATACATATTTACACACACACACATACACAAGAACTGTGCCAGGTGCTGGAAATAAAATTTTGAACAAAAATAGACATGGCCCTTGCTTTCATAAAGTTTAAATCTAATAGAGGGGACAGATATTTATCAAAAAATTACATAAACGAATGTCTAATTACTGAACTTAAGAAAAGTATCTGAAGCAAAAGCATATCGTTCCATGACAGCACGTAGCAAAGGAACCTGGTCTAGATTGGTGGAGGGAGGGGATGAGAAGAGTAAAAGGGACGTTCAGGGAGGGCTTCCCTAAGAAAGCTGTGCTGAGATCTGAAGGATGAGTAGATTAGGTCAGGCTGGAGGATGAAGGGTCAGGAAGGAAAATCCTATAGACAGAGAGAAGAGCATACAAAGGCCCTGTGAAGGAAGGTCCACATGGTGTAGTTGAACAACTGAATTCAGGCCAGTATGAATTGAAGAATGTAAGGGCGAGAGGTGGGACAAAAAGAAGCTATTGAGAGACACCAGACCATGGAGGGCCTTATAAATCCTGTATGAATCAATTAGAAATTGACTTCAACTCTTAAAGCCAGAAATTCAATGATAGTGAATTTAAACAAATAAGGATTTTGTCTCCTCATAGGAAAGAAGCCCAGAAGTAGAGAGTCAAGTCTTGTATAGTGGTTTCACAAAGTCATCAGGGCCCGGGCTTCTTTCATCTTTCTGCCTTACCAACTCGTACTAGTTTCCACCTTCAAGGTCTCAAGATGGCTGCTGGATTTCCAGTTATCACATCCACAACCCAGGCATGAAGAAGAGCTAAAAGGAAAAGTTTAGAGGGCTTCCCTAGCCACTCTACTTAACAACTTTTGCTTGCATCTTATAGGTTATCTCTCTCTGTAAAGGAAGCTAGGAAATGTGTGTGTGTGTGTGTGTGTGTGTGTGAGAGAGAGAGAGACACATTGCCATCCTAATATTTTTGTAAGGAAGAAGGGAAAATGGATATTATGGAAAGGCAGTCTTTGCCACACTGTATTAAGGATTTTAGTTATTTTCCTGTGATCAATAGGAAGTGCCAATGTGATCAATTGGCAAGTTTTATGGAAAGACGTCACATGGTTGATTGTCTATAGTGTGTGAAAGGAATGGGCCTGGGAAAGCAGAGTAAATGGGGGAAGAAGTACAATAAAACAGAGAGAACACGATGGCAGCATAGATTAGGGTGATGGCTATGGAAATACTAGAATCAGGATTGTTTTGAAAGACATTTTGTAGGGGAAAGAGACAGATCTTGGTGATAACTTAGATATGGTAATGAGGGAAAGGAGGGCAGCAAGGATGCTACACACTGGCTGGATAATGGTGCCATTCATTGAAATAGGGAACAAAGAAGAGGAGCAGATTTGCTGGGAAAGATCATGAACTTGGTCCTGGACATGTTGAAAAGGAATGTTTCCAAATGGAGATTTAATATGTAGTTGGACATCTGGGTCTGGAACACAGAGAAACAGTCTGTGCTAGAGATATAAGTTGGTACCCACTGACATGTAGATGATAACTGAAATCATAATTGATAATTATTTCCTGGACATAGTGCATAAAGTGAGAAGAGGGTCTAGGACTGAGCCTTGAAGAAATTCAACATTTAATGAAAGGAGGTGAAGGAGAATGAGCCAGAAATGTAGACAAAAAAGAAGCAGCCAGAGAGATGAAAGGAAATCCAAGATGTGATGTCCCAGAGCCAAGGAAGGTCAAGGAGGAGGGACCATGTCCAACACTGATGAAGGGTCAATGAGATGAAGACTGACACAGTCTTTCAGATTTAACAACGTGGAGAGCATTAGGGATATTAGTGAGGACTCTTGGGGGAATGTTTGGGCTAGAAACCAGATTATAATGGGCTAAGGAGTGAATCAGTTATGAAAAAATGGCAGCAATGAGTACACCATTTGTTAAAAGGCTGGCCCTGAAGGAAAAGAGAGAAAAGGAATAGTAACAAGAGTGGGGACATGGACCAGGGAGGTTATTTTCTAATACTTATGGGCTTAGATACTGATGGGAAGGACCTAGTTGAGAGGCAAGAAGGGATAATTGATACATCTAAGGTTTCTGGGAAGGTAGGAGAGTATTGGATGAAAAGCACATGTCATGTGGTGACGCTAATGAGGCTGAAGAGAAGGTATAATTAAAATTGGAGGATAGATACAGATTTGGGGCCAGAAAGTAGGAAACTGCCGTTCAGGATGAATGATATCTTCTCCCTATCATCTTGGGAAAACTGAAGTCACACAAGCATTATAATCCTTAGGGAAAGTGAATTTCACATTAAAGTTGTCATAAAATGTTAAGCATCTCCACTTTATCTTCTTTCTGTCAGGCATCTAGTTCAGTGAGACCTCAATAAAATACTGTAGTTGGAGTTAGGGTTTACTGAAGCTTTATAAAATCATGTAATCCTCATAACATCTCTGTGAGAAGGATGCTATTGTACTCTCAGTTTAAGAGATCAGGAAGCTGAAGGCAGAGGGGTTAAGTAACTGACCTGACATCATGCACTATTCAGTGGTAACTACAGGATTCAAAACGTTATCTGCCTGCTGCAGGGTTCTCACTGCCATGCTGGGCTACATGCCTCACCAGAAAAGATGCTGATTGACAAGTCAGTTCAGACATAACCAGTCTGGGCAGGGAAGCAGACGTCTTCTCATTTAAGATTAATACCTGTGTTTATGGCTTGAAGGCGATCACGGCATCATCCCTTCGTTAAAGGCTTTCTCTTCTTGAAGTGTCACAAAGGGGATGGAGTGATCGTGAAATAGGAGAGGGTCAAGAATCAAAAGAAATGAAATTTAAAATGCCACCAAAAAGGGAACAAGTTTGTTTAAAGTTAAACTACACAAACAGAAGGACAAGTGTCGATATGACCATAAGAATGCTCAGGCAAGTATATAGCAGATGGGACTGCCAAGTTACTGCTCTGGGATTTCCGGGCTTTTACTGAGAAGCCTGAGGGCAAATAGTTGTCGGGACTGAAAGGCTACGTCTTTCTACTTCCCCACAGAGCACTTCACTTTCTTCTGTCATGAGATCTTTTCCAGAGCTGTTTGCTTATTTCAAGGCAACGCCACCCACAACCAAGACATATCCAGAACTACTTTACATTGGGTCTGAGCAGCTTCCTTGAGACAAAATGGTTGCCCAGAGTTTTTTGGGTTTTTTTCCCAAGGGACGGGTCTTCGATCATTTTTAATTAACCGTAGTGAAATTTGACCCGTGGCTGCAGGTTTACCAGGATGTGCGCATGAATTCACTACCTCACCTCTAAGCTCCGGTGACTCCGCCAGCAAAATGGAAGATCAATAATTGACATCTGCCTGCCTGGGTCAAGACGCTGGGCTCTCCTGGGAAACTCCAGGCGCACTGTTTGTCTAGAGAGAAAGGAAGCCTCTGGGGTGGGGATTTTCCACCATGACTTCTGGAAATCCAAGCAATGCTTCTGAGCCTTTTTCTTTCCTCCTGCCACTTCACCCAAAGAGGAAATCTTTCCCCAAACCTATAAACCTTGAAGATATTTAATGAGATAACACAAATAGACATTGTTGTTGAAGTTCTTCTTTCCCTTCACCTTCTTTGTTGGAAGGAATTCCTGGCCTTTCGAGGTTGAATCAGGAAACTTTAGAAGACTTGTAATCTAGTCAGTGTGTTTTGTTGGCAGATTCCAGGGGGTTGGCTTTGGAATTATGGCGAGCCTGGAAATTTAAGGCAATTCATAGCAAATGATAGTGATTACTGCACACAAAAATTTGCTCTCTCCAAAACTCTCAACTGAGGGGCTACGGAATATAAAATTCTTTTGATGTCATTTATAAATAATCCTGCAAGGCAGGTTATCTCCGTCCTAATTTATGTTTTTCAGTTTGGATTATTGGGGGAAAACCTGGATCCTGGGAAAGTGATGCTTCCGGCTTCTTGCCTTATAAATTTTTAGCGACCTTTGGTTCCTTGATTTCACTAACCTTTCCCAACTCTTTAAAATCTCTTTCTAGGATATTGAACTTTAGCTAAAAACAAGTATATCAGGGGATGAGTCTGGTAGAAGGTCAGAACTACATAGTACTTAGAATTATAAATACAGTAATAATATTAATAATAGCCTATATCTATTTCCCAGCTACTGGGCTCAGCATCTTATAGTGATTACCTTATTTAAATATTTACAATAGTTTTATAAGGTTGGTTCTATTATCATCTTTCTTTCCTTTTTTTTTTTTTTTTTTCTTTCTTCTTTCCTGCTGAGGAAGCAGTTTAGAGTGGTGAAGAAATCTGTCATAATAAGAACAACTCCAGTCCAGGCCTGGGTCTTGATGGTTAGCGCCAGGCAATGTCACTCCTTGGGTGTGGAGAGCGTGTGGAAGAGGAAGCCAGCAAAGCTCACAGGGAGGAAGGGTGGCAGGACCACTTGCACTGAACAAGGAGACCCTTGATCCCAAAGCTGGACAGAATTTTGGATCCCATCCTTCACCCCCTGACTTTCAAACATGATTATGAGCCACCATAAAAGGAGAACTGACCAGTTTAAGGCTTCTAGAATGCCGAAGACTCCATAGCTCCCTTTATCCTCTGCATCTGTGAGGCCATCCCCCAGCACTCAGGCCTCAGTGATATCCCCTCCCTAATAATCCAAGGAATAAAGCCCAATAACAACATTTCTTAGTGTTTTCCAGCATGTTTATGTAATTACTTCATTTGATCTCCACTGGAACTTGTGATGTCGGCCAGGACTTACATTAAAATTTCACTTTATTATTTCTATGCTGTAAACTAGGAAAATTTCACTTTATTATTTCTATGCTGTAAACTAGGAAATTGAGTCCCAAAGAGGTGAGGTAACTTGCCCACGGCACTAAGCTAGTTTGGGGTAGAGCTGGGACCATAATTCAGGACCCTCAGCCCCAAGACTTGGTTTGTTCTCCTTTCAGCATCAGGAGATGTTTGCCCTTTTTGAGCAAAGCACTCTGGGTAGGAAGCAGATGTAGTCCTCCCTCTCGAAAGGATTACTATTTTCTTTGGGAGATGGCTCTTACTCTCATCCAATTAGTAGCACACAAAAAGTTCCTGTTTTTTCAGAACTATTTTGTAGGCACAGTTTCTGTCTCCCCTCACACCCAGCAGGTGCTCAGTATGTGTTGCTGTCAGTGCCACCTGTATTAGTGACTAACAGGGGCAGCTTGGTAGGAAGAACAGAGACTTTGGAATCAGGCTAATCTGCATTCAAGCCCTGCCTCTGCCCCTTCTGGTTGTGTGACTCCAGGCAGGTGCCTGACCTCTCAGTGCCTCGGGCACCTCAACAGAAAAGGAAGATCACAGAGTGATGATGGTGATGAGTCTGAGATAATTAATGCAGGTATGGTCTTGAGTGCAGCGCACAGACGAAGCATGCAGGAAGTGCTGTCTCTGTAGTTGATATTGTTATTAGGAAGTCTATCTTATCACCTTCCTAAGAGAGTTTGAGCTCATCATTGCTGAGCCTGCAACGTTTCCTCTGTGCATTTCAACACATGCTTCTGTTGAATCTGTAATCGCAGGCGGTTCTCTTTTATCTCCATTCAGGCGAGGAGGATGATCACATTCAAAACCATAGCTCAACCAAGTGCACCTTAGCACTGTGACTTGCCCAGCTGCAGGGATGCATATTAATAGGATCAACCGGAGACCCTCTTGGCAGGTGTCCACCCCACCTCCCAACCAAGTTCATCAAAAACACAGTTAAATTTGGAACGGGAGCCTTTGAACCAGAAGCCACTTTCAGCTATGTGTGGCATCCTCATGCTAAGTGCCGCGGCTGGGGGAGCTTCATTTTAGGGCTGTAAGTGCTTCCAGCAGGACCAGCAACCACCAGAAACCCAGTCACTACCTAGTCCAAGAACTCCTCCCCCCCACCTCCTCAGGAGAGCGCATTCATGTGGACCAAAGTCATTTCCCAAACAGCTGATTTCCCCCCTCCACTGTGCCAGTGTCGAACACAACTGCTCGCGGGATCAGACTGCTGTTCCAAGAGATGCGTCTGAGGCTGGATGATTCCAGCTCAGTGATATCAGATCTGCCTGCTTGTTCTCCTCAAAGCAGTTTCAGAGAAAATAAATATTGCCTGTGTTGAAAAGGGGCCTCTGTTAAAAAAAAAAATCTCCCAGTTCCACTGCAGCCCAGTGTCCTCGGCCCTCCACTCCCCTCATAATGGAATACACAGCAACAAAACTCCACGTTCACTGCCTGGAACTCTGTCACTTCATGTGTCTTCAATTGACTCGTCCCTGTGATTCAGGTCAGAGAGGACAAGAAGTGGCCTTGACTTCCACCTGGGTCTTCCCAAGCCCAGAAGCAAGCTCCTTTCCATTCTTCAGCTCTTTTTCCCTCTCCCCTGGCGCACTGCGTAGAAACTGGCATGGGCACAGTGTCTGTTCCTGCTGTGAGCTTAGCACTAAATGCCTTCAAAATAATTTCACAGAGCTTGGGCTGTATCTGGAATATGTCCAGGTGAGCCTCTTGAGTATGTTTGTTGTTCTACCCTGGCATTTGAACAATTGTTTTTCTCATTTCTGAACCTACCTATAGCTAACTATGAGCTCTTAGGAGATGCCAGGCTCTGCACTGAGGTTGACTTGCGTTATCTTGTTTAAACCCAGCAAAGATCCCATGAAGTAGGTACAAGTATTATTTTCATTTTACTGTTAAGAAAAGCAAGGGAAATTAAGTAACTGTAGAACCCATGTTGCTAACCTCTCTGCTACAGTGTCTCCCAGTTACAAAATACTGTGAGCTTTGTTCTCTTTAGGGATGAAAGTGTCTTGCAGGTGGAGACCCAAGTCTTAAAATTCTGTGCCAAGGTCTCAGTTCGGTCCTCGTTACCTCACTAGCATTTCACAAGTGCCATAATCAGTCTGGTTCTCAACAAGAATTCGTACAAAGCACGTCACTAGAGCCTCCTAGGTTTTCAACTTAGTATCAAACCCTATGGCATAGACAAAGGAAGTACATAAATCTATTTAAGGGAGAGTAGTCCTTCTGAAACAGAGAAATCAATTTAAATGTTAAACTGAAAATAAATGTTTTGGCATCTAGGGAAAGGGGAGACCAGATCATGGGGAGGTAGTGGGATGTGAACTGGCCCTTGAAGAATGAGGCCAATGTCAAGAGATGGAGAAGGAGAGAGGGGGGAAAGGGTGTGAGAAAAGTCTTAGGGGGAAGAAAACAGGGAGTTGGCCTGTAACAATATAATATGTACCTTGTAATTTCTCTTCACCATCAAGGCTGGGAATTCTAGAGGCCTTACTGTCTCTGCTCTTGATGAAAACAAATACTTCTTAGCCCATCAAACAGATTTTCTCTAGGGCCTGGGATGGGAGTCAAAGGACCTACATGCAGGGTGTGTTCCAGAGACAGGAGGACGGGTCTGTCTCTTTCCAGTTCTCGTGGTGTTCTCCCTGTTTATCCCCTTCTACGTCCTATTATCTTCTCTGAACTTAGTTTTTGAAAAGTGAACATATGGAAGGTTTACGAGTGGAATAAAACAACCCAAGTTGGTATCCTGGCTCTGCCACGCCCCGCAGCTGTGTGTGGTCTCGAAGGAGGATGATGGTAAACCTTGCTTTGAGGACATGTTTCCTGTGACAGGTGATATGCCAGGCATTTTGCATGTGCTAATTCACTGACTCTTCATAAGAAAGGTAGTTCACTATTAGCACCCCCATTTTACAAATGACAAAACAGAGGTTTAGTGAGATGAATAATTTGCCCCAAGTCGCACTGCTGGTCATTAGCAAAGCTGGGACTCCTTCCCATATCCATGGGGCCACCAAGCCTATGTTCTTAGCCCTCTAGTTATACTTCCTAAGTCACTGAACTTCTTGGAGCCCCAGTTTCCTCATTTGCAGACTGTTCATAATAGCACCTACAGTGGGGAGTATCGGGGAGTAACCTGGTGATGTAAGTGAAGTAGCCACCCCGTGCTCAGACAAAGTGGGTATTCAGAGGTGGCCTCATTAATTTTCTCCATTCAAAAGCATGAATGTCTCCATTAGCTTTGTCTTGTACCTTTACACTTCTTCAAGGATCTTGTAAGTACTCAGGAAGTACAGAGGGCTCACACCTATTCTTATATCTTTCTCAACCTCTGTGATACCACACATAGAAAACTAACACTCAATTACTTTATTTTGAGTTCTTCTCTTTCCCTTTCTCTTTTTCTCTTTTGCGTAACTTTATAGATGTCACTGAGGAGGAAACTAGGAAAGCACAGTTGTTCCTCCGTATCCAAGGGGCATTTGTTCGAGGAACCACCCCACACTCCCGGATACCAACATCCAGGATACTCAAGTCCCTTAGATAAAATGACACTGTATGGTTGGCCCTCCGTATCCCTGGTTTCCACATCTGCCGACAGGAAGGCAGACTGTACTTCACTCAGAGGTGAGTCTGTAGGTAACGAAAGGTGGAACAAGGCTTTATTGTCCTTGGGTGTGGGTGGGGAACCCTGGTGCCTTAGGTTCGGCATTAAGTACTGTTCTACCAAATACTCGCATGCTGGGCGGGTGTTTGAACAGGTGGGGTGGCCCTGGGGCAGATGCTGAACAGGTCACACCGAGCTTGGTGGGTATAATTACATCTGCATAAAAATGAATGCTGGACTTTCTCCCCTGCTGTGTCTTAGCTACAGGGGCTAAAATAAACATTTTAATTAGTTTCAGCTTCCAAAAGAGTCTTAGCAGGCCAGACTTCCGACTCTGCCTCCTACAGGGAAAACACGTTCAAATCCCACCAGTTGGCAACAAATCCCTCCAAAACAAAAACCCAAAACCAAAAATCATGTCAAACCCAAACTAAAGCTTTGTTCTGCATTTGGTAGCTTAGAGTGACACAATCTCTGGCAGAAGCGGAACCTTCACATCTCTTATCATTTACCAGAAACTGGAGAATGTCAGCGGTAAAGCACAATAGAAGTCCTGTATCTACCACCCTTTCATTTGCTTTTTTAGAAAATATCAGGGTGACTGAGCTCTGACCACCACAGCAATGGTCAGCTCTACCCACCACCAGAGCCTCCCATCAAGCCTCTTAGATAGCCTCAACCACCAGAGGGCAGACAGCAGAAGCAAGAAAAACCACAATCCTGCAGCCTGTGGAACAAAAACCACATTCACAGAAAGATAGACAAGATGAAAAGGCAGAGGGCTATATACCAGATGAAGGAACAAGATAAAACCCCAGAAAAACAACTAAATGAAGTGGAGATAGGCAACCTTCCAGAAAAAGAATTCAGAATAATGATAGTGAAGATGATCCAGGACCTCGGAATAAGAATGGAGGCAAAGATCGAGAAGATGCAAGAAATGTTTAACAAAGACCTAGAAGAATTAAAGAACAAACAAACAGAGATGAACAATACAATAACTGAAATGAAAACTACACTAGAAGGAATCAATAGCAGAATAACTGAGGCAGAAGAACGGATAAGTGACCTGGAAGACAGAATGGTGGAATTCACTGCTGAGGAACAGACTAAAGAAAAAAGAATGAAAAGAAATGAAGACAGCCTAAGAGACCTCTGGGACAACATTAAATGCAACAACATTTGCATTATAGGGGTCCCAGAAGGAGAAGAGAGAGAAAAAGGACCAGAGAAAATATCTGAAGAGATTATAGTCGAAAACTTCCCTAACATGGGAAAGGAAATACCACCCAAGTCGAGGAAGGGCAGAGAGTCCCATACAGGATAAACCCAAGGAGAAACACGCTAAGACACATAGTAATCACATTGGCAAAAATTAAAGACAGAGAAAAATTATTGAAAGCAGCAAGGGAAAAATGACAAATAACATACAAGGGAACTCCCATAAGGTTAACAGGTGATTTCTCAGCAGAAACTCTACAAGCCAGAAGAGAGTGGCATGATATACTTAAAGTGATGAAAGGGAAGAACCCACAACCAAGATTACTCTACCCGACAAGGGTCTCTTTCAGATTCGACGGAGAAATCAGAAGCTTTATGGACAAGCAAAAGCTAGGAGAATTCAGCAGCACCAAACCAGCTCTACAACAAATGCTAAAGGAACTTCTTTAGGCAGGAAACACAAGAGAAGAAAAGGACCTACAAAAACAAACCCAAAACAATTAAGAAAATGGTCATAGGAACATACATATCGATAATTACCTTAAACGTGAATGGATTAAATGCTCCAACCAAAAGACACAGGCTTGCTGAATGGATACAAAAACAAGACCCATATATATGCTGTCTACAAGAGACCCACTTCAGACCTAGGGACACATACAGACTGAAAGTGAGGGGATGGAAAAAGATAGTCCATGCAAATGGAAATCAAAAGAAAGCTGGAGTAGCTATACTCATATCAGATAAAATAGAATTTAAAATAAAGAATGTTACAAGCGACAAGGAAGGGCACTACATAATGATCAAGGGATCAATCCAAGAAGAAGATATAACAATTATAAATATATATGCACCCAACATTGGAGCACCTCAATACATAAGGCAACTGCTAACAGCTATAAAAGAGGAAATCGACAATAACACAATAATAGTGGGGGACTTTAACACCTCACTTACACCAATGGCCAGATCATCCAAAATGAAAATAAATAAGGAAACAGAAGCTTTAAATGACACAATAGACCAGATAGATTTAGTTGATATTTATAGGACATTCCATCCAAAAACAGCAGATTACACTTTCTTCTCAAGTGCGCACAGAACATTCTCCAGGATAGATCACATCTTGGGTCACAAATCAAGCCTCAGTAAATTTAAGAAAATTGAAATCATATCAAGAATCTTTTCTGACCACAACACTATGAGATTAGAAATGAATTACAGGGAAAAAAACGTGAAAAGCACAAACACATGGAGGCTAAACAATACGTTACTAAATAACCAAGAGATCGCTGAAGAAATCAAAGAGGAAATCAAAAAATACCTAGAGACAAATGACAAGGAAAACACGATTATCCAAAACCTATGGCATGCAGCAAAAGCAGTTCTAAGAGGGAAGTTTATAGCTATACAAGCCTACCTAAAGAAACAAGAAAAATCTCAAGTAAACAATCTAACCTTACACCTAAAGGAACTAGAGAAAGAAGAACAAACAAAACCCAAAGTTAGCAGAAGGAAAGAAATCATAAAGATCAGAGCGGAAATAAATGAAATAGAAACAAAGAAAACAATAGCAAAGATCAATAAAACTAAAAGCTGGTTCTTTGAGAAGATAAACAAAATTGATAAGCCATTAGCCAGACTCATCAAGAAAAAGAGGGAGAGGACTCAAATCAATAAAATTAGAAATGAAAAAGGAGAAGTTACAACAGACACCACAGAAATACAAAGCATCCTAAGAGACTACTACAAGCAACACTATGCCAATAAAATGGACAACCTGGAAGAAATGGACAAATTCTTAGAAAAGTATAACCTTCCAAGACTGAACCAGGAAGAAACAGAAAATATGAACAGACCAATCACAAGTAATGAAATTGAAACTGTGATTAAAAATCTTCCAACAAACAAAAGTCCAGGACCAGACGGCTTCACAGGTGAATTCTATCAAACATTTAGAGAAGAGCTAACACCCATGCTTCTCAAACTCTTCCAAAAAATTGCAGAGGAAGGAACACTCCCAAACTCATTCTATGAGGCCACCATCACCCTGGTACCAAAACCAGACAAAGATACTACAAAAAAAGAAAATTACAGACCAATATCACTGATGAATATAGACGCAAAAATCCTCAACAAAATACTAGCAAACAGAATCCAACAACACATTAAAAGGATCATACACCACGATCAAGTGGGATTTATCCCAGGGATGCAAGGATTCTTCAATATACACAAATCAATCAATGTGATACACCATATTAACAAATTGAAGAATAAAAACCATATGATCATCTCAATAGATGCAGAAAAGCTTTTGACAAAATTCAACACCCAGTTATGATAAAAACTCTCCAGAAAGTGGGCATAGAGGGAACCTACCTCAACATAATAAAGGCCATATACGACAAACCCACAGCAAACATCATTCTCAACGGTGAAAAACTGAAAGCATTTCCTCTAAGATCAGGAATGAGACAAGGATATCCACTCTCACCACTATTATTCAACATAGTTTTGGAAGTCCTAGCCACGGCAATCAGAGAAGACAAAGAAATAAAAGGAAAACAAATTGGAAAAGAAGAAGTAAAACTGTCACTGTTTGCAGATGACATGATACTATACATAGAGAATCCTAAAAATGCCACCAGAAAACTACTAGAGCTAATCAATGAATTTGGTAAAGTTGCAGGATACAAAATTAATGCACAGAAATCTCTTGCATTCCTATACACTAATGATGAAAAATCTGAAAGAGAAATTATGGAAACACTCCCATTTACCATTGCAACAAAAAGAATAAAATACCTAGGAATAAACCTACCTAGGGAGACAAAAGACCTGTATGCAGAAAACTATAAGACACTGATGAAAGAAATTAAAGATGATACCAACAGATGGAGAGATATACCATGTTCTTGGATTGGAAGAATCAATATTGTGAAAATGACTGTACTACCCAAAGCAATCTACAGATTCAATGCAATCCCTATCAAATTACCAATGGCATTTTTTACAGAACTAGAACAAATCATCTTAAAATTTGTATGGAGACACAACAGACCCTGAATAGCCAAAGCAGTCTTGAGAAAGAAAAATGGAGGTGGAGGAATCAGACTCCCTGACTTCAGACTATACTACAAAGCTACAGTAATCAAGACAATATGGTACTGGCACAAAAACAGAAACATAGATCAATGGAACAAGATAGAAAGCCCAGAGATAAACCCACGCACCTATGGTCAACTAATCTATGACAAAGGAGGCAAAGATATACAATGGAGAAAAGAGAGTTTCTTCAATAAGTGGTGCTGGGAAAACTGGACAGCTACATGTAAAAGAATGAAATTAGAATACTCCCTAACACCATACACAAAAATAAACTCAAAATGGATTAGAGACCTAAATGTAAGACCGGACACTATAAAACTCTTAGAGGAAAACATAGGAAGAACACTCTTTGACATAAATCACAGCAAGATCTTTTTTGATCCACCTCCTAGAGTAATGGAAATAAAAATAAAAATAAACAAATGGGACCTAATGAAACTTCAAAGCTTTTGCACAGCAAAGGGAACCATAAACAAGACGAAAAGACAACCCTCAGAATGGGAGAAAATATTTGCAAACGAATCAACGGACAAAGGATTAATCTCCAAAATATATAAACAGCTCATTCAGCTTAATATTAAAGAAACAAACAACCCAATCCAAAAATGGGCAGAAGGCCTAAAGACATTTCTCCAAAGAAGACATACAGATGGCCAAGAAGCACATGAAAAGCTGCTCAACATTACTAATTATTAGAGAAATGCAAATCAAAACTACAATGAGGTATAAACTCACACCAGTTAGAATGGTCATCATCAGAAAATCTACAAACAACAAATGCTGGAGAGGGTGTGGAGAAAAGGGAACCCTCTTGCACTGTTGGTGGGAATGTAAATTGATACAGCCACTATGGAGAACAATATGGAGGTTCCTTAAAAAACTAAAAATAGAATTACCATATGATCCAGCAATCCCACTACTGGGCATATACCCAGAGAAAACCGTAATTCAAAAAGACACATGCACCCCAATGTTCATTGCAGCACTATTTACAATAGCCAGGTCACGGAAGCAACCTAAATGCCCATCGACAGACGAATGGATAAAAAAGATGTGGTACATATATACAATGGAATATTACTCAGCCACAAAAAGGAACAAAATTGAGTCATTTGTTGAGACGTGGATGGATCTAGAGACTGTCATACAGAGTGAAGTAAGTCAGAAAGAGAAAAACAAATATCGTATATTAACGCATGTATGTGGAACCTAGAAAAATGGTACAGATTAACCGGTTTGCAGGGCAGAAGTTGAGACACAGATGTAGAGAACAAATGTATGGACACCAAGGGGGGAAAACAGCGGTGGGGTGGGGATGGTGGTGTGCTGAATTGGGCGATTGGGATTGACATGTATACACTGTTGTGTATAAAATTGATGACTGATTAAAAAAAAAAAAGAAAAAGAAAAAGAAAAAGAAAATATCGGGGCATCCCAGACAGTTTAAGGGACCTAAATATATAACGAGTTCACAGTGGACTCAAGGTAAAGGGGCCTTTTCTTTTTCTTTCTTTTTCAAAGTGTCCATATGTTGCAATAATCATCCCTGGCTATCACCACCTTATGAGGGAGGTACCAATACTCCTCTTCTACACATGAGGAATCAGGTCTGAGACCTGACTAAGTGACTCGCCCGGCATCACAGCTGGCAAGTGCTGGCCCTGGAATCAAATGGTCTGACTAGCTCACTCCTAATCTCTGATCAGCTCACTCCTGATCTTAGACCCCCAGGGCCATATTAGAACAATTGAAGACAAAATGTAGCTCAGGCATGAAGAAGAAAACAGTCTTGTTAAGAATCTCCTCAATCCTTTCATGCAACACTCTGACCTTATTTCCATACAGGCCATTCTGTCTCTTTAGTTTTGACTCTGAAGGCAGGAAAGGGAATTGAGCACACCATATTTTGGTCCATATACATTACGGCTCTGCATTCATTTTCTCACTCGTTCGTTCATTCATTCATTCAACAAACACCTAACTAAGCATCTACTATTTGCTAGGCATTGTCCTGAATGCTGAGGATATGGTAGCAAATAGAAACAGACATGATCCCTATCCTCATTACCTAGTGAGGAGACACAAATAATAACAAAGTAGATGCTCACAGACGGGGACAGGTTCTGTGGGGAAAATGAAGAGTGATGTGACAACACTTGGCAGTGAAGAGGGGGATCTACATTAGAGGAGTAGTCAGGAAGGGCCGCTTTGCAGAAATCATGTTTCAGACAGCTGAGAATTCACCAGCTAAGGCAAAGAGATGGGGAATGGCATCCCAAGCAGAGGGCACTGAAGCCATAAGGGGGAATATCTTGCGAGTCTGAGAAACAAAAAGACTTATAGTCCTATAGTAGATTGACAGAAGGGGAGAGGAACACCAGATGAGATGGAGAAGTAGCCCAGAAGCAGGTCATGCAGAACCTTGTAGGAATTTGGATTTCATTCTAAGACCAAGAGCAATTCCTACAAGGTTAGGTTACAAACAGGAAAGACCACTCTGACTGCTGGTGGCAAAGGACTGGTGGGGGGAAGGGGCTCCAGCTGGGAGTACAACTAGGAATGATGGCAGATGCATTGGAAATGTGCAGGGTAAAGTAAAGGGAAGAATTGGGGAAGTTAACTCCTACTCCACCCCGCTCCCCTGCCCAGGCAATTGGGTAGATTATTTCAGCCAATTATGCTCTTAAGAAATAACCCTTTACATTGTAATGCCTCTTTCACTTTTTCAAAGAGCTTTCATGTTTCCACCCCTGTTGCCATAAATGATCACATGGAGTTTTATCTAGGCTAGTTTTAGAAGAGACTAAGTTCAAGGATTTCTGGGATAAAGAAAGAATTTTTATTTTATTTCATTGCTTCAGGTAGCATTCAATGTACAAATACTCCTCGTTCTTAAATCCCAATGAAGTTTAACTAAACTTCCAAAACAGATTGGGAAATGTTATTTTAATTATAAAAGATATCCCCACAAGATTCTTTAAAGCAGTGGATTTTTCTCGGTCTTATTTATTGGACAAATCTATTTTGAGCACTAGCAATGTGCCCGACACTGCGTGCTGGGTGTATGATGCTGAAGTGAGCAGTCTCTGGAGGAGACGTATGTAAAATATACAAATATGGTCCTGAATTGTGACAGATGGAATGAGAGAATAACGTTGGGCAGAAGAAAGTGACTTGATCTGGAGCGGTCAGTGAAAGCTTCTCCGAGGAAACAATATTTATACTGAGACTGGATGCATAAATAGAAGCAGTTAGGTAAAGGGTGAGAAAAGGAGACTAGACAAGAGAGGGTACATATTCCTAGAAGAGGGAACAGCATTTGCAAAGACCCCAAGGTGGCATGGCTGGCATGTAGAGAGCCAAGGGGAGGATGCTCCAAGATGAGGTGGGCGTAGGACTACCTTTAAATCTTTTGTTTACGGATAGATAATCACTTCACAGAGAACACAGGAAGTAAAGAAAGTGACCCTGTTGGGAGACACTGTCCATGTAAGAACTATCAGAAATGAAATTATAATTTTCTCCCTGAAATTATAAAATTATAGTCAAGGAAGAATAGATTCAATTTTCATACACTTATTTTATTACACGATTAGGTAAAATGTGTCGCACTTGTTTCTGTGTAAGTTAAGAACTTGCTGGGTGACTTGCTAGCATTTTTTCTCAATTGTAGGGAATGATGTGTGGGGAAGAAATTCCAAACTGGTGGCTGACAAGCTGAATCTGGTTCACAGACCTGGTTTCTTCGGTCTGGATGGTGTTTTACAAAATCTAGGTAAGCTGCAGTGGCAGAAACAGCAACTTCCTTCTGTAACAGATGCGCAGCAAAACTGCATTTCCCAGCTTCCTCAGAGCGGAGGAGGGACCACGTGACTGTTTTGCCAATGGAAAGTGGGCAGAAGGGCTCCTCACCTCTTCTAGGCCTTGCCAAGAAAAATCCTTCTCCCAGGGCTGCAGGTTCTCTCTCTCCCTCTGCAGCTGAATGCAGAGAAGAAAGATATCATAGAGGATGCAGAGCCACAGGATGAAGGGAACCCAGGTCCCTGAATGACCAGACAGAAATCTCCGCAATGACCCACACTGGCTGTGATGGAGTGAAAACTAAAACTTCATTGAGTTCACCACTGAGATTTTGAGTTTCTTTGTTACAACTGTATCTTTGTTCAGGTCCCTCCAGAATCAGGTTCTAAGACAGGGATTGGTGTGTAAGTCATTTATTTGAAGGTGATCCCAGGAAACATGAGTAGGTGAGGGTGGGAGTGAGATGGGGAAGGCATGGAAACCAATGGGTTTCCATCCTCTGCCAGTCTCTGCTGTGGACAGCTGGAGTTCATCTCACAGAGAGCTCTGGGAGACAATTTATTATGTTTTTATATATTTTTTTAAAATATTCATTTGTTTGTTTTATTTTTTAGATTCAGCATACAAGTGATAACACACAGTATTTGTCTTTCTCTTATTTCACTTAGCAGAATACCCTCTAGGTCCATCCACATTGTTGCAAATGGCAAAATTTCATTCTTTTTTATGGCCGAGTAATATTCCATACATATACATATACCACATCTGCTTTATCCATTCATCTATTTTTTTTAACATCTTTATTGGAGTATAATTGCTTTACAATGGTGTGTTAGTTTCTGCTGTATAACAAAGTGAATCAGCTATACGTATATATATGTTCCCATATGTCCTCCCTCTTGTGTCTCCCTCCCACCCTCCCTATCCCACCCCTCTAGGTGTTCACAAAGCACCGAGCTGGTCTCTCTGGGAGACAGTTAGATGGTACCTCACAGCCATCCCAACTGAGAGGTGGGAGACTGGGGTATTGATGGGCTTCCTCCATGTCTGGCATTGGTGGAGGGCTGCTTCCAAGAACTCAGACTCTTCAGGATTCTCTCTCAGCCCGCCCTGCATGAAGGCCAAGTGTGTGTGCCACATCTTCAGGTGGAGAGTTAAAGGTGTTCACCCGGGGCAGCCTGGCAAAGGTGAATGCCACGTGGACATGAATGGGGTCACCAACAGTGTCTGTTGAAGACACGTAGCCTACGCTGACTGATATGGGTGCCAACATTTAAAATTAGATGACTTCACATAAAAATCTGAATTTCTGACTTCTCTGAAAAAATAACATAGTCAACATTGGGTCTGCATTTCTGTATGACAATAGCTGGCTGGAGCTGACCAGTGACCTATGCGTTAGAGGGGGCCAGGGTCCCTAATTCTCCAGATCCCCCACCATACCCCATTACCCCCAACCTGTTTCCCTTGTTTATGTTACTTTCACAGTCCTTGTGGTAGGCATTTGAATCTATAACCGTGGTGTTCTCCTAGGACAAAGCTCTTGTGTTCCCCCTTTCCTCCTTTCTTTTTCAATCCAATTGCATTTTCTTTCCTCCCTACCCCTCTTCAAAAACTGCTCAAGATACATCTCATTGAGACCTTCCCCAACCACCCTGACCTATTTCATTCACTACGCTTTTGCAATCATCCAGAGCTGCACTGTCCAATATGGTAGCCAGATGTGGCCACATGTGGCTGTTTAAATTTTGGTTCATTAACTAATTAAGATTAATTAAAATTTAAAATGCAGTCCTTCCATCATACTAGCTATATTTCAAGTGGTCAATAGCCATATGAGGTCAGGGGCTATGATACTGGATGGCACAGACATTATACATTTCCATAATTATAGAAAGTTCTGTGGGACAGTACAGATCTATAGAATGTACTGCAATTCTTAGTTCTGGTGTCTCTTGTAGGTATTCTCATGTGTCCCATGTTTACTCTTTAAGGTGAGATCCACTTCAGAAAGAAGAGAGCCTGTTCTACACACTGTGTATTCTTTCTCACCATCTAGTACCACAGCAATTGCCTGCAGTAATATTGAGAATGTTTCTCAAGTTCTTGAATGATGTTCTGTACAATGGTCCCCAGTGGTCTCATTCAGGGAGATATTGTGTGTTCTCCTGGCCCCTTCAGGCTTGTGTGGAAGACAGGAAGTTGCTTAAAGTGGAAAGAAACAGAGAAGATCAGGTATGATTTCAACATCATACCCTCTTAGAATTGAAAGGAAATTCATTAAGACCACTTATTGCTTCCCATTGGATAAAAAGGGCATCAGAGGCATTTAACCCGTATTTTGGTGATTTTATACATATATATATCATGTCTTTTTTTAAAATTCCATAGTGATTGGGGCAATATAACATCAAGGTACCGTAGAGCACTCTCATCTGGGAGTCTGACAAACTGGGTTGACATTCCAGCTCTGATCCTTGTTACCTGTGGGCCCTTGCACCGTTTACTTGCCTTTCCTGAGCCTCAATTTATTCAAAGGGGAATCATAATAATATCTACCTCATGGAGTTTTTGTGAAGATTAAATGAGATAAATGTGATAGGAAGTGTTATAAATGCTAGCTATTGTTATTATCAGCAAAAATCAAATTCAAAGGAAAAGCAATCAAGACAAGAATTGACTTCCAGTGGTGCACCTTGTTGGAAAGGACCCATGTAGATAATGCATCCAGAAAATTCCCTCCGATAGAAACATTTGCAGAGTTGCAGGGGATCCATTTTGAAAAACGCTCATTTTTTTTGGAAAGTATGAATGTATTTCCATTAGCACTACGATTATTAGGCAAGCATTGCACTTTCCCTTGTCCCATTCTGCCAAACAAAGAGTATCTCAAATTAAATCTACCATTTAGTGGGGAAAAAAAAGGGTAATAGAAATAGGATGATCGGGAAGAAAAGGACTGCAGAACTTCCATCACTCAGTTTTAGGTCCAAAAATAAAATCATTATAGGGAATACTTATCTCTTTTTCTGTCTTCTCCATCCAAATGTCTTACACATTTGAAAAGAATAGAACATTTTGAATGCTTTCCTTTTCCAAAGAGGTAAACAATGACTGGAAATGTTAATGTTCTCAAGCACCTCTGAGGCATGGCTCGGTCCTTCTCTTGGTCATCAAGCTGTGAAAAATCATCCTGCTGTTCAATAATCTCGCCGAGAAACAGGTTAAAGGCACTTCCTGCTGAACAGAACGGATCATTCTAGGCCTATCTAAGAATGGCTTTTTGACAAAAGGCCATTATGTCATGATGGAAACTGATTTGGGCAGAGGCTCTGAAGTGGTATTTGGCAGTTTTTCCTTCTTTACTGTGCCCAGTTTATTGTTAGGGAAAGATGCTCAAAATCAATTGCTAAGTGAAATAAGGTAGATTACAAAAGAGGATGTATCATATGATCATATTCTGGTAGAAGAATTGAAAGTGTCAATTAGAGCTCTTGGTTTGCAGCCACAGAAATTCACTCTGGCTCTCCAGGACAGGAATTTATAGGAAGGATGTGGAAGTTCACAGAAGTATCAGTTAGCTATTGCTGCATAACAAACCACCCTAAACTTAGTGGCTTGAAAAATCAATTTATTTAGCTCAGGAATGTAGGCTGGTCTTCCATCTATCTGAAGGCAGCTGTGTGTCCGTTAGGTGGTTCTGCTTCTGTGAGTTGGCTGAGGCCCCTGGGCTCTCCTCCAAATGGTTTCTCATCCTTCAGCAGACTGGCCAAGATGAGGTCAGTTCTATTTTTTTTTTTTTGCTGGAAATATATTTTATTTCTTTGTTATAAGTATTCATTTGAATTAAAACCTTCAAATGTCATATCAAGCAACATTGTAAGTTTTTTTTTGAATTTTTAAATTTTATTTTATTTATTTTTTTATACAGCAGGTTCTTATTAGTCATCCATTTTATACACATCAGTGTATACATGTCAATCCCAATCTCCCACGAGGTCAGTTCTTATGGTGGAGTCAATGTTCCAGGAAAGAGAGTGGAAACACATGGGGCACACTCTCCCTTCCCCTGCATTCTGTTGGCCAAAGCAAGTCACAAGGCATTCCAGACCCAAGGGGTGAGGAACTAGACTCCACCTCTTCATAGGGCTCTAAATCTTGCAAAGGACATGGATATGGAAGCCACTAGTTGGGACCATCAGTGCAATCAGTTTACCATAATAGAACTGAAGGAAAAGCTGAAGAATTTGTTCTCAGAAGGCCCAGGACCCAGGGATGCTCAGGTGTCTGGGTGATGGCAACTAACGGGTGATCTCCTCAAGGTTCTCCTCTCAGGATGAAGGAATTTTACCATTTTCAATCCCTGAGGATCACTTGGCTGGGGACTGAAATCTCACCTTGGTCACCTGCTTTGGCAGTGGAGGACATGACATCTGGATTGGCAGTTGGACTAGAAATGATGCTCCAATGATTGAGTGGCTATCCTCAGAGAAAAATATGGGTGTGGCTTTCTGAAGAAGGAAGACTGAATGCTGGTACCCACACCAACGTGCTCTCACCATGCACCAAAATGGTGACAGGAGTAATACCCGCCCATTGGATTTACGGAAGAGATTTTTCTTTTTGTTTGCATGTATTTCTTTCATTTCTCTAAGGAACATGTATTAGTTAGGGAATTTTTTACATTATAAAAAAGTTATAGAAACACAAACTTGTGGCAGTGGCAGGACGGGTATAGTAGGAAGGTACTTGGACTTCAGGTATTTTTGCCTCAGGTCTCCTCTTCCTCCTCCTCCCCCTCCTTCTCCCCCCTCCTCCTCCTACGCACATGTGTACACACACAGACACACATCCCTTCCATCTCATTCCAAAAGGAAACTGCTTTGGGTCTCTGTCTTCTCATCTGTAAAATGACAGAAGGAGAGATAGTCTCCAAAGTCATTTCCACTTATGAATAATGGATGCATACATAATTCTAATTTACCAGCTAAATTATTTTATATGTTGTTTGAACACTTTCTCTTTGTCCCAGTATACTATATTTTAGCTCTAAAAACTCAAACCTCTTCTAAAAGCACATGAGAGAGAAAGGTTTTCTTCAGCATACCCCTCTTCGGTCCCCATCACCAGATGTGAATATGACAGTCAGCTGGAAGATCATAGAGATCTCACAGGTGCTACTCCATCCCTGGGGAAGGCTTCAGACTCAGGCTTTACATATCAGAAATCAGTCCCTGCAGAAAATATCCCTCCTCACCCTCTACAGTACCCAGACATTAATGAGAAAGAGAAGGAGAGAGAGAGGAAGAATTCTCTCTTAGTATATGCTTATAGGGGCCACTTACAAGTGGTTTTGACCTTGTGGGTTGGAATTAGGGTAGCCAAAGAACAAAACAAAACAAATAAACAAACAAACACAATGGGCTTCCCTGGTGGCACAGTGGTTAAGAATCCGCCTGCCAACGCAGGGGACACAGGTTCAAGCCCTGGTCCGGGAGGATCCCACGTGCCGTGGAGCAACTAAGCCCATGCGCCACAACTGCTGAGCCTGAGCTTTGGAGCCTGCAAACCACAACTACTGAGCCCACGTGCCACAACTACTGAAGCCCACGCGCCTAGAGCCCGTGCTCTGCAACAAGAGAAGCCACCGCAATGAGAAGCCCGTGCACTGCAAAAAAGAGTAGCCTCTGCTCGCCACAACTAGAGAAAAGCCCACATGCAGCAACGAAGACCCAACGCAGCCAAAAATAAAATAAATAAATTTTTTTTAAAACCCCAAAACAAACAAAACCCTCAGGACATTCAATTAAATTTGAGTTTCAGATACACAAGAAATAACTTGCTAGTATAAGTATGTCCCATATATTGCAGATACTGCCAATTTGAATGGGACAGATTTATATTATGTTTGTATTCATTTTTATCTGAAATTCAATTATCATTTGCTAAATCTGGCAACCCTAGTTAGAAGAGATTTCCAGTGTTATTTGTTCCTCCTAAACCATGCCACCCTCAGGCACAGAAAAAATATACAACCTGAACCAGACTTTGGGCAAAGACCTAAAACTTCTGTTTCAAAGCATCTGAAAGAAATCATGAGGGAAAACATTTTATGGGAGGATATTCCTCATTTCCTGTGGTCATGACAGTCTGGAACAGGAATTAGAGTCTGGTTCTAAATTCAGGGAAAAAGTAATTCTTTTCTTGTTTTTATTTTTCTTTCACTAAAGTTCTATATATATAGTATACACACACACACACACACACACACACACACACAGACGTACTTTTTTTTAAAAACAAGCAAAATCTACAATCAACCAAAGGCAGCATGGGAGGCCAAGTGAGATGTCTCCCCAGAACCTAAAAAAGGGAAACAAGATCTATACTTCAACTCTGAGAGTTGAATTAATGAAATCGACTCAATCTCCTCAAAACTTCCCAGGACAGCCAGGTGACTGCAGGAAAACTTGTGACATTAGCAAATACATGAAAGGAAGTTATGATATGAAAGGGGGTAATTAACTTCCGAGCATGGGAGAGACAGATTTGAAGAGCAAGTTCTTGGCAATGCCTGGCGGGGAGGTACCAGCTGAAGTGAGGGTAAGCCAAAGACAATAGGGGAAGAACTCAGAATTAGGAAAGACCTGGTTCAAGGATAACTTGTATTTTGTTGATATGTTCAGCATAGTGAGAACCCTAGTTCCTTGAACATCCAATCTGCCTTGCATACAAACAATGATGGTACATTATGGGAGAAATTATAGAGCTTCAATTGTGTGCCCCCCCCCCAAAACTCATTGAGGCTTCATGTAAACGAAGGAATGGCAGTTGTTTCCCCCTCAGTCATTGCACCTTTGAACAGGATTCAGTGTAGCCACCATTTAATTTGTTCCTGTCCTCCTGGCACTAATGAGGTTGGTCTATTTTAGACTTTATTGACAAGGAAGAAATGGCAGGCAGGCAGGTGTCCAGAGCACCAATCTATGAAAGGACAATTTCCTCTGTGTTTGCACCGGGTGGGATGCTTCAGCTGATAGAACTCTATTCTCCAGTGATGTTTCCTAACAGAGCCCAGTTTAATTCTCAAATTTGTCAAGCAGATCCACTCACATACCTCTTGTTTATATTCTTTCCTCTGACCATTCCAGTCTTGGAATCATGGAATCAAGGTCAAGTTACCTCATTTATTTTTTGTTTACCAAATACCCATGTAGCACATGTCACGTGCCAGGCACTGTTTTAAAATAATAACTCATTTAAGCCTCCTGTTAACTGTATGAGGTAGGGACCACTATCATCCCCATTTTACAGATGGGGAAACTGAGGCACGGAGTGGTTAAGAAACCTGACCAAGTAAGCGGCAGACTCAATACTCTGGACTACGTGCTTTGTGCTTTCATCTTTGATATGTGCTGATGTAATTTGCACCTATTGGCTGATTCTCTTGATTCCTGGGGGAATAAATTTTCCTGGGTGGGAGAGGTGGGATGGAGTTTCAAGGGAATGCATATTGCTAAGGAAGAGGGGAAAGAAAAAATGTACCATGGCCACTCTGTTAACCTTAGACTTCGTTGAAATCAGTTGTCTCAAGGAATCTGGTTCTTGGCTTCCCAATATGAAGTTTGGGGGCTCCCATTTCAAATGGTTATGTAACTCCAGAGAGGACAAACCATGTTAGCAGCGGCCTCATCCACTGAATTTCAGCATCTATAGATCTGAAATGTTCAGAAATGTTTTGGATTTAGCTGAAGCCAGGGATAAGGTCCTTTTCCAATGTTAAGAAAATTTCTTTATGTGAGGGAGATATTATTAAGAGGGGTGACCATGTATATAGCTAATCATCCAAATTGCAATACTTTTAAGAGTAAAGGTGGCATTATTAATAATTATGCAAGGACAAATTGGCATTAAACCAAGACTCAACTTGGCAAACAGAAGGTATTGTCACTCTAATGATAAATGAAAGTGGAACTAGCATCTTGTGTGTGTGTGTGTGTGTGTGTGTGTGCGTGTGTGTATCTGTTAATCCCATTCTCCTAATTTAACCTTCCATCCAGAATTAGCATCTTCAAGCTATGACAAAGGTTTTATTCTCAATAAGCCCAACTAGGATATCATGTGACACCCTTTCTGTTCTTGTCCTGGGTTGGCATTGATAAGTCAGCCAGGTTTTATAAGCGCTGTGAGATAAAAACTGCATGGGGGCCCTGCAGACCTGCTTTGTCCATCACTGATACAATCACTTAATAGAGCACTTGAGAACCCACAAAGTTAGGCCAAGTTAGTGGACGAACACATGGACTTGCTAATTTTCAACAGATAACCCACTGCCACCTGAACATCCAAATGGACTTTTTCTGAGCTCACTTGATATGCTCTAGTTCAGTGGAGGGTGACAGGATGTCAAGGAGACTTGAAACCCTGTCAACTGAACGACAGCTGAAGAAAATGGGAACATATAGCTTGGATAAGGAAAACATGGGGGCCCCCAGAGGTGGCATCAGATGGCTGACTCGCCGCCACGTGCAACAAGGAATAGGCTTATTTTGAGTTGCCCAGAGTGTGGTACAAAATGGAAACTCCAGGCAATCAGATTTTGGCTCAATTTAAGTGACTTGTCTTTTGGTGGTGGTGGTGTTTAAATTTTGAGAGAAATGTTTTAATGATAAAAATAGCATGTGCTCTTTGGGGAAAAAAATTCAAACAATAACAAAACATATAGAGTAAAAAGTAAAAAAGCCTTCCTCTTCCCTCCTGCTCCCACTTCCCCTACCTAATCCCACTCCCCAGGAGTATCCTAGATCTTCATCCTCCTGCATCTCTATCTGAGCACATGCAAACACACTATCTGCACATATACACATGCATTCTCTATGTTTACAAATAATTTTGCTCTATTTTTGTTTTATTCTTAAAAATATAGCCGTAAAATTGGCATACCTCAGGAGGTGATTAAGAAGGGCCTTCCAACGTAAATTTCTATTATTTCTGAATGATGTGACACAGAGATGCCTTGCTAAAGGATTGGAAACAGTCAAATATGACTTTAACTATTGACTGTAAGTATTTGAAGTGTTCCACAATTTTAGTTAACCTTTTCTGACATTTTTTTCATTAAAAGTTTTTTACTAGGCGCCTTGAAAAATAGTAGATATTTTGCTCTGATACATGTTCGCAAGAGGAAAAATGTTCAAATGATTTAAGACGTTTGAAAATGGAGGGGCTGTCTAGGAGTTTTGGCCACTGGCTACGTTTAAGCAGTGGGTGGGTGGATGACCACTTGGCTGGGGCATTGTAGAGGAGGTTAAAGCCGCAGATGGGAAGGCGGGGAGAGCTGGACTGAGCGCCTTCCAAGATCCAACTCAGCGCTCTGAGTCCCTGACTTCCTGCGCATGCGCAGCAGGCAGTGAGAAAGATCCAGGAGGAGTTCTGTGAACAGGAGCATCCAAATGGCCCCGGCCCCCTACTCCCACCCCCAGCAGGAACAGCTGGTGCATACACAGCCTGGGTGGTTCCGGAGGCCGCCCACTGACACGTGGCTGGTGTACAAGAACGCCTGCGGGCAGCCATGATTGTTCCAGCTACTCTTTGGACCTTGGGCACTTTCAACTTAGGTACCTTGATTTAAAAGAAAACAAATTCCTCTCTAAACACTGCGGGTTCTAAATTGACAGCAAATACTGTACATTCTTAAGAGCCTGGCAGGACAGGAAATTACTCCTTCACCTGTTTGCTATTTTGCTATTTCATCAAGATGGAATTTAGTGGCTTTGAAAGATAATATTATAGTTGACCTTAAAAAAGAGACCCTGGTTAGAATTTTCAGTGTTCAGAATCCCCTCTATTTGTATATGGGTCGGATAGATGTACTTCTTTTCTTTTTACCCTGAAAAAAATACCCCCCAGAAACACTGCAAAAAGAGTACTTTGAACATCTATACACCCTTACCTATATTCACCAATTGTTAACATTTTATCATATTTGCTTTATCTCTCTGTATATAAATATACATATTAATATTATTGTCAGCAACTGCTATAGGCTAAATGTTTATGCCTCCCTCTCCCCCAATTCATATTGGGTTGGCCAAAGAGCTCGTTCAGTTTTCCATAAGATGTTACCAAAAATCCAAATGAACTTTTTGGTCAACCCAATATGTTGAAATTCTAACCCCCAATGTGATGGTATTGGGGTGGGACCTTTGGGAGGTGATTAGGTCATGAAGGCAGAGCCCTCATGATTAGGAGTAGTGCCCTTATAAGAAGACCTAAATAGACATTTCTCCAAAGAAGACATACAGATGGCCAAGAGGCACATGAAAAGATGCTCAACATCTTTAATTATTAGAGAAATGCAAATCAGAGCTACAATGAGATATCACCTCACACCAGTCAGAATGGTCATCATCAAAAAGTCTACAAATAAATGCTGGAGAGGGTGTGGAGAAAAGGGAACCCTCCTACACTGTTGGTGGGAATGTAAATTGGTACAACCACTATGGAGAACAGTGTGGAGGTTCCTTAAAAAACTAAAAATAGAGTTGCTGTATGATCCAGCAATCCCACTCCTGGGCATATATCGGCAAAGAGGAAAGCTCAAATTTGAAAAGATGCATGCACCCCAATGTTCATAGCAGCACTATTTACAATAGCCAAGACATGGAAGCAACCTAAGTGTCCACCAACAGATGAATGGATAAAGAAGATGTGGTATATACATATATAATGGAATACTACTCAGTCATAAAAAAGAATGAAATAGTGCCATTTGCAGCAACGTGGATGGACCTGGAGATTATCATACTAAGTAAGTCAGACAAAGACAAATAGCATATGATACCGCTTATATGTGGGATCTAAAAAAACTGATACAAACAAACTTATTTACAAAACAGAAACAGAGTCACAGACTTAGAGAGTGAACTTATGGTTACCAGAGGGAAGTGTGAGGGAGAGGGATAGATCAAGAGATTGGGATTGACATATATACACTGCTGTATTTAAAATAGGTAACCAACAAGGACCTACTGTACAGCACAGGGGACTCTGCTCAATATTCTGTAATAACCTAAATGGGAAAAGAACTTGAAAAAGAATAGATACATGTATATGTATAACTGAATCACTTTGCTGTACACCTGAAACTAACACAATATTGTTAATCAACTATACTCCAATATAAAATAAAAAATTTTTTTAAAGTATTCACAAAAAAAATTAAAGAAAAAAGACCCCACAGAGCTCCCTTGACCCTTCCCCCAATTTGAGGATACAAGGAGAAGTCAACAACTTAGAAGAGGGCCCTCACTCAAATGTGCACAATGACCTTGGACTTCTAGGCTCTAGAACTGTGAGAAATATGATTCTGTTGTTTATAAGTCACCCAGTCTGTTGTATTTTGTGATAGCAACCCATATGGACTAAGGCAGGAAATACCAATGTTCGAGGTAAGTTATAGACATCGTGATTCTTTCCTCCTAAACATATGGGCAAGTGTCTCCTAAGAATGAGGGCACAGTATAATGATCCAATTTAGGACACTTAACAATGATGTAATACTATTACTGAACACAATCATATTCAGATTTTGCCATATTTCTAATATTGCCCTTTATAACATGTTCTCCCAATCTAGGATTGCATATTTACACTTAGTTGTTATGTTTCTTTAGTCTCTTTTATTTCAGAATGGTGCCTGAGCCTTTGTCTTTCACAATACTGATATTCTTGAAGAGTACAGGCCAGTGGTTTTCTAGCAGGTTTTTTGATTTGGGTTTGTTTGGTGTTTCCTTTGGACAAGATTCAAATTATGTACATGCTGTGTCCTTCTCAGCACATCGCAGTAAGAGGCACCTGTTGTCAATTTGTCCCATTATTGGTGACATTGACTTTGATCATGTGGTGAAAGTGGTACCCAGATGATTTCTCCACTTTACGGGATACTTGCCCTTTTCATAATCAGTAAATAATCAATGAGTAGACATTGGTATTGTCACCCAGATTTCTTCACTCTAAAGGTAATTTTTTCCCTTTGTTGTAATAAATAATCTATGGAGAGATATTTTTAGACTCTGTAGATAGCTTGTTTACAAGGAAACTGGCTTTAGCATCCATTGACAACCCTTGCCTGAATCAATTACAATATTACTATGGTGCATAGATGCTTTTGGAAAAGGGAATATTGTAATATTGAGGTTTCTTCCCTGCAGCCTTTCCCCATTATTCCTCTTCTAACAGGAAAAGGGATGCCCCAGGCAAACCATTTGGGCCAAAATGACTAAAGGTCCCTGACAGCACCTTCTCCCCACCACCATTCCAAAGTTTGAGCTATGTTTGGAGGATGAGGCAGCCATGGTGCAACAGCAAGAGCCTGAGACTGAGAGTCAGATGAGCAATGACCTGGCATCTCCACTTGGAGATTCCACGGGTTCCTCTAAATGAACACATCCTAAACTGAACTCCTTTGAGGAGATCACACCCTCAAACCTGTGCCTCCCTCAGAGTTCTAATTTTAGTGAACATCACCACTATCTACCCAGTTGCGCAAGTCAAAAATCTGGGCAGCATTCTCTAGTCCCAACTCTTCCTGACTCTCCACATCTAATTACCAACCATCCTGTGTGAGGATACCTTCCAAACATCTCCAAGAATTCATCCTCTTATTTCCAGCCGTATGGCACCACCTGGTCCAGGCTACCAGCATCTCTCACCTGCTCTTCTGCAGCAGTCTCCTGACTGTCCCCCTGCCTCCAAGATTTTGTGAACTACAATCCATTCCTCTCACTTCATTCAGAGTGACCTTTCTGCAGTATAAATCTGATCATGTCCCCACCACCACAATAAACACTTTGGTAGCTCCCCGTTCCCTTAAGGATCATTTGGCTAAAGTGATAAGTCTCAACTCCCTAACATGGCATACAAGGCCCACAGCCTAGAGTTGGCCCACTTTACCAGTGATATGTTTCGTCAAGGAACCACCTCTTACTTATTGGCTTCACTTCTGGCCAGACAGACCAAGACAGGAACGAGGTAACATACTGTATACGAAATGTGTTCTTGAAAAAAAAATATGCAACTCCTCAGTGTGCACACATAAAGCAATTTCTCCTCGGGAAATCATGGAAGCAGCTCTGACCTGGCCACTTACAGGACTCTGACTTTAGAAAGCTGTCCCGCACCTGTGGATCCTCCTCCATAATGGAAGAGAGAAGCACTCACCAGGAGAGGGTTCCTTAAGTTTGCGCATCA
This sequence comes from Eubalaena glacialis, assembly GCF_028564815.1. NCBI lineage: Eukaryota > Metazoa > Chordata > Mammalia > Artiodactyla > Balaenidae > Eubalaena > Eubalaena glacialis. The sequence goes on from NC_083724.1 coordinate 51,885,815, forward strand.
GGGCCCATGAAGCCATTGAAAAATGGGCCACCAGAGGGCGCACCGTGACACCACAACAGGCTTGAGGACGGATGGGTTCCACATTTATCTTGAAAGAAAAGATATTGGAAACATATTAGGTATATTTATTTAGGCTTTCTGACTAACACATGCATCCCAAATCCCAGGGCAGCCACGTTCTTTTATTTTTGTGCCGTATCCATGGTTTCAGGACAAACATGCTAAGAAAAACCTTTCCCATCACTGAATAGAAAAGGAAATATGAAAGCTTGGGCTATTTTCTTCCTCCAAAAGTTAGACTACATTTTAAATAGTCTCCCCTTAGGAAAGAACTTTTTTTTTTTTAATTTTTTTATTTATTTAACATCTTTATTGGAGTATAATTGCTTTACAATGGTGTGTTAGTTTCTGCTTTATAACAAAGTGAATCAGCTATACATATACATATGTCCCCATATCTCTTCCCACTTGCGTCTCCTCCTACCCTCCCTATCCCACCCCTCTAGGTGGTCACAAAGCACCGAGCTGATCTCCCGGTGCTATGCGGCTGCTTCCCACTAGCTATCTATTTTACGTTTGGTAGCGTATATATGTCCATGTCACTCTCTCACTTTGTCACAGCTTACCCTTCCCCCTCCCCGTATCCTCAAGTCCATTCTCTAGTAGGTCTGCGTCTTTATTCCTGTCCTGCCCCTAGGTTCTTCATGACCATTTTTGTTTGTTTGTTTGTTTCCATATATATGTGTTAGCATACAGTATTTGTTTTTTCTCTTTCTGACTTACTTCACTCTGTAGGACAGACTCTAGGTCCATCCACCTCACTACAAATAACTCAATTTCGTTTCTTTTTATGGCTGAGTAATGTTCCATTGTATATGTGTGCCACATCTTCTTTATCCATTCATCTGTTGATGGACACTTAGGTTGCTTCCATGTCCTGGCTATTGTAAATAGAGCTGCAATGAACATTGTGGTACATGACTCTTTTTGAATTATGGTTTTCTCAGGGTATATGCCCAGTAGTGGGATTGCTGGGTCGTATGGTAGTTCTATTTTTAGTTTTTTAAGGAACCTCCATACTGTTCTCCATAGTGGCTGTATCAATTTACATTCCCACCAACAGTGCAAGAGGGTTCCCTTAGGAAAGAACTCTTGATTCATTAAAGAAATGTCTAAAACTCTTCATGGCACATTATTCATAAATACTGGAAATTTCTCAATTTCCAGTATTTTGGATCAGGAAAAATGGCAATAAAATATGATTAATAGCTACCTCTTATTGAGTATTTACTATGTTCCAGATACTATGCTAAGAGTTTAATATGCATTATAAGTAAATATAAATATATGTAACTCACAGAATAAGCTTTAAAGGTAAGTATTATTGTTCCTATTTTGCAAACGAGAAAACTGAGCCTCAGAGCACTTCAGTAACTTGTCTAAGATCACAAAATTGGGATTTGAACGCAAGACTCTCAGATGTCAAAGTCCATGTTCCTACTCAGTGAGCTCTGCATCTTGGAGACCTCTCATCTTTCTCCTAAAAGCCTACCATCTCCATTTCAGGACCTTCCTTCTTTCCTCTTTTCCTGCCATGAGTACACTTACTATACTAGGTGTAACTCCAGCAGACATCTACCATACTCTAGATCCAAGCTGCCCCACTGTTTCCTAGACCGTATCTTCTACCCCCAATCAAAAGTGGATTGTCCTGTGTCTCATTCCTTCAGGACCACTGATTCATGCTCAAGTACTTTTTGGGCCTCATAGTCAGGCAGTCAACAAATACTGTTGAACTCCTCTGTGCTAGACCAATATGGTTCCCACACATGGGGCTCAGTAAATGCTTGTTGGATAATGGATAGATGAATGAACACTAAAACACAGTTAGTGACAATAGAGGAAGTTTCAGGTAGAGGACAGAATATGAGTTTTGGAATAAAAATGATTTGGATTCTGGCTCTATCATTTGGGTGGTCCTTAAGTACTAAGTATTCACCAAATATTTCTGGCCACAGTCATTTCAGGCACTTGGTAATTCTCTCTTGCATTGCTTAGTGTTTCCAAATTCCCAAAAGGCATCAGTCTTTGGAATTTGGGAATAAGAGATCAGAATTCCCAGGAATTCTCAGGAATTCTGAAATCATAAATTATTCTGTATTTTTCACAACATTTTATTTACCTATATTTAAATAATAATGGGTAACCATAATAAGGAACATTGAATCATTTTTCTGTGATAGGGTTATACTGCCAGAGGTTGTCTGTAAAAATGATATAATAATAAATGCATGGTTTATTATAGTTATGAATCAATTTCTTGTGACAAGATTATATATTTCAACATGTACAAATAATCTCTTCCTTATGGAGACATTTGAAAATAAAAATATTAAAAGAAGGGGAGAGACACAAGATAAACACTCAAGAAAATTATTATAAAAATGGAATGTAACACAAATATTTCAATAAGGTATTGTTATTAAAATGAAAATTTTAAACACACAAAACATTAATTGCCTAACCAATTTTCTTTTTTGCCTTGACATTCATTCAGTTGTTAGCAGTGCATCCAAAAGCTATTTCAAGTCAAGTGTTAGAGTACATACTGCTTCATATAAGTTCATTTCCTTTTCTAATGATGAAAATTAAAAATATTTATTTTTCTTTTCTTCTTGCCCTGGTTTTGATTTTGCTGTTGAAATTGATATTGCTTTTGCTAATTCAGATTTTTGTTCAGTTTCTGATTTCCTGTCAAAGTGTTCCACAACAATTTTCCCATCATCAGCTCTTTGCATTTCTTTCAGCTAAAGTATTTACAAAGAACTGTAGCCTAGAGGGAATATTCAAACACTGGAAAACACCAGTGAATGTCACTGGGTTGTGTTCAAATAACATAACATTCAGATCTACTAGCAAAGTTAATAGCACTAAATGGGAGCGTGTGTTGAATGTTTCCAAAACTTATTTCTTAGAACATCACTCAAGGGATTTGGATGAGGTATATATGAAGCATACATATTGATATTTATTTATTTGATATTTATTTGAAAGAATGTCTCACCCAGCAGACATGGCCATGAACACACACTTAAAACATGGCAACAGCTGCTAGCAAGACTGCCTGATAGATGGTCTTGGCTTTTAGGGTGTTCCTGTCCCCGTTCCTGGAAAAGTCAACCTTAACCTTCTATTCTGTGCATCAGTGTTTCTTGGTCTTGCTTTCAACTTGACATGAGTGAATCCCTTGAACCAGTAACATCTCTATGTTGCTTCTTTACGGTTTAATTCTTTTAGGAGAATCGCAACTTTTTCCTGTTTTCCCAATTTCTTGACTGAATTGTATTGGGACTTGGGATTTGGAAAAACATACACATTTCTAGAAAAATGCCAAGAAGGCATTTACTCATGGAAATAGCACCATGGCCTTTACAAGTGAGGTGCAACATGTGGCGGGCTTTGACCAATGGAACATGTTACTTCCAGGTGGAAACTGTGACAACTGTGATGAGATTTGCCACGTTCCTTCTGCTGCACTAATCCTAGAAGCACATGTTGAATTAGAACCTCCAGAACCAGGGTCCCTGAGTGACTGTGATAAGCAGAGCCCACTGACAACTTGTGATATCCATGAGAAACTTTGGTGAGATTTTGGGGTCGTCACTATAGCATAAGCAAAACCTACAGTGACAGTCTCTCATATGTTGGGTAAATTACTTACCCTCTCTGTGTCTCAGTTCCCTTATTTAAAAAGAGAAGTTTCTATTTCAGGATTTTATTTTTGTTTTTGGTAAGGACTAAACAAGATAAGCACATGGAAAGCCTCTAATACAATGTCTAATATATAGTAGATGCTCAGTACATGCTTCCCGTGCAAAGGGACAAAGAGAATACCCTAGAAAATGATCATATAAAAAAATTAGAAGTCAGAGTGGCATCAGACTTCTGAAATGCAACACTGGAAGCTAGAGATGTCAAAGGAGCAACGCCTTCAAAACTACGAAAGGAAAGTCTTTACCCAGACAAACTATCAAGTAAGGATGAGGGTCAAATACAGCCATTTTCACAAAATATTTTATAGCCTATGCACCCTTCCTCAGAAAGTATTCCACCACAATGAGTAAAATATTCATCCAAGAAGAATACACAGGATTAGGAGACAGAGGAATCCAACCCAAGATAGAGAGAATCCGTTGAAGGGCATCCCCAGCTTGATGTCTGGGCAGAGCCTTGAGAGCATTGGCCAGCTTGGAGAAGGAAGATGGGTCTGCAGGGGAGCCCTAACCAGGAACAATATTAAACTGGTGGGAAACTTGATGTATGTGGAAAATAGTACGAGAGGGAGAGTACATTTTATTGGGAAGAATTAATGACAGTACCTGGATAACTGAGGGCATCTAAAAATATAAGGCAATTGTTAACTCTAAGAACAAGAAAATGTTGAAAAAGGATATCATAATTATTACTTGACTTGGCAGGCAAGAATATTTACATGGTTGTACTAATTTTTTTGCTGATTATTGATCTAATCAGAAATTTTATAATAACTGCCACATATAGGTGGGACGGGAGGAGAAATTGGGGACGTACTAAATCTTCATCTTGCAAATTAGGAAATCAATAGATGATGCATAAAGTAGGTAAATCAAGAAATCACTACAAGTAGATTATTTAAAAACATAGAGGCACGTGCCAGAGGAGCCACACGACAGATTTCGACGTGGTTACTTCTGAGGAGATGCATTCAGGGATGGAGACCACTTACGGCAACAGCTGCTAGCAAGGCTGCCTGATTAGACGGTTTTGGCCTCTGGGGTGTCCTTGTCCCGGTTCCTGGAAAAGTCAACCTTAACCTTTGATTCTTCACATCAGCATTTCTTGGTCTTGCTTTCAACTTGACAGGAGTGAATCCCTTGAACCAGTAACATCTCTATGTTGATTCTATGGTTTATGTTTCCAGTTACAAATTGGGTAGCGCAGTTTGACTCTTTATTTCAGAGCAATATGTGTCCATATTTTAAGGATTAGTTACTGTGTAAATACTAATAAATATTCTTAATATTTACGTGAAGCCCTGAGTTCCAGTCCTGAGTCAACCACACCAGCAAGGACTCAGGTAAGTCCTTGCACCTCTGAGTCTGCTTCCCCATCTGTAGGTGGGAGGTTTGAATTTATTATCTATGATCTCTGAAATCTCAAATGCGCTATTACCAAAACGCAAACTTGTAAAATACCTTGTAACACTTGTAAAAAGACAACTCCTTATTTTCACAAGCGCAGTTCTTTTTCATAGATAAAATACTAAAACACACCAAAACACTTTAGGTTAAAAAAAAGAAAGAAAGGAGTACAAAAACTCTGACATACTGGCCATGTTTTGTCATGTATCATTTTTAATAGCCTGGCAAGCTTTGTAAGAGATCCATTTTCAGTCTATGCAATGTGGATAAATAAATAAATATGACCTTGAGTGTTCTCATTTGCACATGCCCCATTTCCCCCCCCAAACCTCAGGACAGTTTCAATAGTTCTTGAACCAGAATTTGGTGTCCAGATAAGCCACCAAGAATAATCTTCTCCCTGGAGAGATCCCTGTGTGTTCTTTGCAGGCATAAGATGTCCTGTGCAGAACTAATGAAGCTGATAGTTCAGAAATTTTCATTGGAGAGAATTTCTTCACCACCTCCCCTCAAGTTCCCATGAGCCAGTTCCCTCACTGTGCTAAACCAGCAAAGAGCTCAACATTTCCAGAGGAAAGATAAATCAAAGTCACAGCTACTCCCAGAGGATTCACCCCAGTGTCCACCTCCTGCTGCTTTTTCTTTCTTCCCTCTCTGCTCCTCCTTCCTACCACCCACACCATCCTTCGCAGAGAGTGAGGTTCTGGTCATCTCCCTTGGTCTCTCAGGCACGATTTGTTCTTCTCCAGAGTCAGAGCTCACTGTCCCAGCACCGGGTGGTCCAGCTGTGAACAGGTGAAGTGAACCGGGTATCATTTCCCAAAAACCATTTATTTATTTGTCTATTTTTGGCAAGAGTAAGCACCTGTCATCTGCCTCCATCAAAACTTTGATTCAGGGCTTCCCTGATGGCGCAGGGGTTAAGAATCTGCCTGCCAGTGCAGGGGACACAGGTTCGAGCCCTGGTCCGGGAAGATCCCACATGCCGTGGAGCAACTAAGCCCGTGTGCCACAACTACTGAGCCTGCGTTCTAGAGCCCACGGGCCACGACTGAGCCCACGCGCCACAACTACTGAAGCCCGCGCGCCTAGAGCCCGTGCTCCGCAACAAGAGAAGCCACCGCAATGAGAAGCCCACGCACTGCAACGAAGAGCAGCCCCCGCTCGCCACAACTAGAGAAAGCCCGCGCGCAGCAACGAAGACCCAACGCAGCCAAAAATAAATAAATTAAATAAATAAATTTATTTTAAAAAACCAAAAAAAACAAAACTTTGATTCAGAGAAGTAAAAATGACAGCCCCAGACTCCTGGCCTCAGGGCACTCGATTAGTTTCTGTGCTCCAAGTCCAAGGTGAGGGAGAGAAGGATTTCCTGGGCAAGTGTCAGAGGTGCATTCACAGGCAACTGCTCCTCTCCCAGCTTCTCCACTGGATTATGTGGAGGTGAGGTTTGTCACACCCTGCATACACCAGCTCACTGAGTGCCCTAAACAGATTTATCCCCATTTTACAGGTAAAGAAACTGAGGCAGAGGGAGGGGAAGCAGCTCGCCCAAATTTGCACAACCAGGAGTTGGTGGAGGCAGATATGAACTGAGGTCTGTGTTACCCTAAAGCCGGTGTCTTTTCCCCTTAGGCTGCCTCTCCGTCTCCCTGATGGCACTGCCTTCCCTGTGCTCCCAAGACCGGGCTGGAGGTGGAGATTGGGCTGGATGCAGGGGCCAGGTTTGGCTGGGTTTGAGAGCAGCTCAGAGGTTTAGTGACAATGTAGATTGCCGTGAAATGTCTCGGCTGTTGAATGTCTTCCCTCAGTTTTGGTCAACTTTGGCCGTTCTGGGTCTCCTTCATCCCTTTGAATCCCAGGTAGGGACTGAGAAGTGGCCATAGGTGACACTTGGGACACACCAGAATTCCACTCTGACTTGGCTACAACATCAATGTGCTTAAGGGTCAAGCACAAATTATCAGACATGTGGTCTGGGGACACAGAGTGGCCTTGCTGCTCTTTAATTATCTTCTTTTTCATGCCTTTCATTTCCATTCCTCCATCTCTGTCTTCCTGCTTGTAGCGGGTGGGGAGGGGCAAGGGTCTCTGTGTAACTCTGTTCCCTAGTCTGGTCTACATTACCTTCTTGGCCCCCATTTTCTAAGGACTGGCTTAGAATCTGCTGCTCAACCCTCTGGGTTGGGAAAAGAACTAACTGGCACGGTCTTCCAGGCAGCAGGGGTAGCCGCTCAAAACAGAGCTGCTGAAATCTCTGTGGGGCCTCTGGGTCCTCGTGATTCATGTAGATGCAGAGGCCCTGCCTTGGAGGCTACATCAGACAGATTCCAATCTCCACTGAATGCCCTGGCTTGGATCTTACATAATTACTCTTATAACTTACTTTTTAAAAAGCTCTGGTGAGGGCTAAACATGTTTTATTTTAAAATGACATTTCTTGGGTAATTTTTTTGGTCAAGTATTATATATGCATTACAGAAAATTTAGGAAAGAAAAAAAGCAAAGCAGAAATAAGAAAAATAAATATTCACTGTAATCCCACCAACTGGAGATAATATTTAAGAATATATAGCATTTCATTCATTTTTGGGGGGTTGCCTATCTATGTTCACTTTTATTTCTAAAAATGGAATCATATCACATTCACCACATCACCTAACAGGCACTTCTCTGCTTTCTCCTTTGTCAGTAAACACTGATTTTGTCCAGAGGACAGCCATGTGCCTGAGGGAAGGCTGGGACCTTCTCCAGCCTGAAGTAATGCAACTTAATTGGTCTAAGTCGTTCTGGATAATTCTACTCGTCTTGCCAGTGACTGGCTTGGGAATAAACATGTGACATTATTTTGGCCAAAGAGACAGGAAGGAAGTCTGTAGGGAGCTTCTGGGAAAAGTTCCTTTGCTCTTCAAAAAATATCCAGCATTGTTGCAGTGGTACCCTTGCATTCATTTCTTACTTCCTTAGTTTAAACTCTGGGTTAAATGTTATGAACAATTTTGAGACTTTTAATACATATTCCAAATTGCCTAGGAGCCCCCCTATAGACATGTTTTGTACTAACAATTAAAAATTCTCCATGGAAGGTCTATTTTCTCTTTCTTTACAGTGAGCTATCAAAAGAATCCTTATCAATAAACATTATTCCTGCAAGTGCAGACTTATTTTCCAAAATTAGTTCCATTTATGCAAAGTATGTCTTCTAATAAACATTAATACTTTCTATTCTTCAACATTACATTAAATTCAAATTATTAGAATCATATGAGGGTAGATCCCAGGGCCAAGTAAGGTCATATATTTGGGCTGACAGTGCTCAACTCTGGCTGTACACTTGGGATCACCTGGGGACCTTTAAATAAAACCAAAGTCTTTATAGAGATATAGCTGATGTACAATATACTGTACATATAGTGAGCAATTTGATAAGCTTCAACATACGTATACATCCTTGAAACCATCACCAAAATCAAGATAATAAACATACTTATCACCTCCAAATTGCAAGGCTCATTGTCCTTGGTGTTGCCTGGCAACCACTTACTTGGAAATGACTGTTTCACATATTTTGTCTGTTTTTTTAGTTGTCTCAGGTAGGAAGGAAAATCCACACCCTGTTACTACATCTTAGACAGAAGCAGATATTCCCCACCTGGGGAGTTTTTGTAAAACAATCTCTTGGTTCTACCCCAGAACAAATGAAGTATAATTTGGGGGAGCTAAATAAACCATATTTATTTTTATTTTTTCATTAAGCTATACTTTACATGCAATAAAATTCATGCTTTTTAGTGTATGGTTTTGTGAATTTGGGCCAGTGTGTATACACTCATGAAACTACCACCACAGTCATGATATAGATCAATTCTACCCCCTCTTCCAAATTCTCCTACGCCCCTTTGTTGTCAATCCTCCCATCCCCAACCACTAGCTCCTGGCAACCACTGATCCTACCCCTCCCCGTAGCATGAGTACACAGACCAGAGCGGATATCTGAACAAGGGAGATTGGCAGATCAAAGGTCTAGAGTCAACAACACACGTTTGCTCCTATGAAGGATCCCAGGAGCAGGCACACTTGGCCAAAGCTGTAGTTTACCCCTTAGCCTGACGAGCAGCTGTGGTCTTCAACTGTGTTTCTTGGGACCAGAATGGCCATCATCATTGGGGTCAATTTAAGGCCTTATGAATACTGACTACATCACGAATTTTAAGTGCCTCTTGGTCCCTCCATTCTTTCCTCTCTCTGTTCAGCATTTACATGCTCCGTATGCCCTATCATGTCCCCTGAGTCACCAACCTACCTATCCACACTTCCCATTTGTATTTCTTGTCTTCTGAAGCAGCAGTGATTTTTCTTAAATAATGCACAAATGCATATTATGTTGTGACACACATAAATACCATCTTTCATGTGTCGCCATAGAAACAAAGATCAAGAACTGCCCCTCCATGTGAGGAGAGGCGTCACTCAGAGGACGTGAGACACAGGGATTGGACCCATGAAGACAAGACTAGAGCAACATTGTAACTGCGGGAAATAACGGTGATAATTACAAGTTATCTGGTTTGGTTCTGGCAAGAGCCCTATGAAGGGGCTGTTCTTATTCCATTTTCCAGATGAGGAACCAGCACAGAGAAAGGAAACAATTGGTCAAGGTGCTCAAAAGTGCCTAGTTCTTCTGGCTTCAGGTTCAGCCCTCTCTTTACATATTATAGTGGGGATTAAATCGTCTCCACCTTCTCAAGTTCTTTACAAAGATAAATGGTCCTAGGATAGCAAATAGTGTTTGGAGACAGGGTTGATGAGGTGAAAGGGAAGAATTCTCATGCTTTCCCCAGTGCATGTGGTCAGACTCATGGAACACCAATGACTACATCCAAAGAAATTCTCTCTCTATTTGGCAACTTCCCCTCATCCTGTAAAACCAGTAAAGCTTATAAAGAATAAGCTGCTAGAGGTGAATGATCAGCTGAGAAGGGCAAAACTCGTTCTCAGCCACCTCAAACACCTGTGTTTAGGTGGTCCAGGGCTTAGATCTGAAACGTGGAAGTTGCTGCCAGCTGTTGGGTCTCAGCCCAAATTGAGAACTAAGGTTCAATATAACAACCTGTTTCAGACTTTCAGAATTCTCAGTCATAGACCAGCTTGGTGGATTACAGAGAAGCTTCCATTCACTTTGGAAGTCGACCTCCCTTCAGTCTCTTCCCCTCTCTGTGCTGTAACTCAGGCCAGTGGCTCTCCAAGTGTGGTCCCTGACCAGCAGTATCAGCACTACTCAGGAATCTCTTTTTCAATTGAGGTCAAATTTACATAACATCAAATTAACCATTTTAAAGTGTACAGTTCATCCTCATGTAGTACGTTCTCAGTGTTGTGCAACTATCCCCCTCTACCTAGTTCCAAAACATTTTCATCATTCCCAAAGGAAAGCCTGTCCCCATTAAGCAGTCACCCCTTACTTCCCCTCCCCCAGCCCCTGGCAACCGCTAATCACTTTCTGTTTCTACGGATTTGCCTATTCTGGACATTTCATAGAAATGGAGTCATACAATACGTGACGTTTTGTGTCTGGCTTCTTTCACTTAGCATAATGTTCTTGAGGTTCATCCAGGTTGTAGCATGTGTTAGCACTTCATTCCTTTCTACGGTTCTAAGAACGTTTTAGAAATGCAAATTTCCTGCCTCACCCAGACCTAGTGTATCAGAAACTCTGAGGATGGGGTCCAGCAACTGGTGTTTTCACAAGCCCTTTTGGTTACTTGAAGGCATCCTAGCGTTTAAGAACTCCTGATTTAGGAGATGTCAGCCTATGCTCTTTGACATAGAAGGAAGTTGTTAGGTTCCTAAATTCAGGATTTTGTTATTCTGCCCAAAACCCCGAGTCAATATAGACGTTTCAAAGGCAAAAATGGTTTTGCCTTTTTCTTGAGTTGTCGGAGAAGGCTGTCAGGGTCTGCCAAATTCATTCCTTGTCTTAAAAAACAAATCGAATATCTAGACACATTCTTTCAAAATAATCTCAGACTATTTTTAATCTCTTAACGTTAACTCAACCTTTTCCATTTTGTTTCCATCCTATTTAGAGAATGGCTAGTTTCTTCTCGAACACCTCCAGATGTGCCTTCTGTTACCCAAGCTGTACACCGTAGGTGGCTGCAAACAGGACCGGCCCAGCCGGCTCCTTCCTTGGCTCCCTCATTACACAGAATAGATTCGTCCTTTAAACACCCAAGGGCCATCCACTCTGTATGACGTGGATGGACCTAGAGACTCTCACACAGAGTGAAGTAAGTCAGAAAGAGAAAAACAAATATCGTATAATATCACTTATACGTGGAATCTATAAAAAAATTGTATATATGAACTTATTTGCAAAGCAGAAATAGAGAGACTTCCCTGGTGGCGCAGTGGCTAAGAATCCGCCTGCCAGTGCAGGGGACACGGGTTCAAGCCCTGGTCCAGGAAGAGCCTACATGCCGTGGAGCAACTAAGCCCATGCACCACAACTACTCAGCCTGCACTCTAGAGCCCGCATGCCACAACTACTGAAGCCCATGCGCCTGGAGCCCGTGCTCCGCAACAAGAGAAGCCACCGCAATGAGAAGCCCGTGCACCACAACAAAGACCCAACGCAGCCAAAAATAAATAAAGTAATTAAAAAAAAAATACTTTAAACAGACAAACAAAAAGCAGAAATAGAGTCACAGATGTAGAGAATAAACTTACGGTTGCCAAGGGGGGAAGAGGGGATGGGACGACCTGGAAGATTGGGATTGACATATATACACTACTATGCATAAAATAGATAACTAATGAGAACCTACACAGGGAACTCTACTCAATGATCTGTGGTGATCTAAATGGGAAGGAAATCTAAAAAAGAGGGGATATATGTATACGTATAACTGATTCACTTTTCTGAACAGCAGAAACTAACACAACATTGTAAAGCAACTATACTTCAATAAAAATTAATTAAAAAACAAAACACCCAAGGGCCCACTTAAAGGCTTTCAGTTGCAATGAGCCGAAAGGAATTTCTGTAGTTTGACACCCAAATTCCCAATTCCTCCCCTGGTATTTCCCCCTCATGGTGGCTTCTGTAGCCCACCTGGCCCTCTGCTGATAATTTGTAGGTTTAGGAAGAAGAGCTGCCTTGGGTGGCGTGGGAACCTGTAGTAGGAAGTTCAAGGAACTGGGACCCGAACGACTAGGTTCCAGTGCTGACTTGACTCATGCCCTTGTTCACTCAACAAATACAGAATGTATTGAAGACCATGTGGACGAGCTACTGGGTGAGAAGACGGCAGTGAGCAAGGTCAACACTGCTCCCCTCCACCCCCACTTTGGGAGCTTAAAGTCCAATGCGAGATCCAAACAAGCAAAGAGGCCACTTCAGCACCGTGTGAGGAGGTGTGGATGGGGCGTGTCTGAGATACACTGCAGAGGGTACGGAGAGGCACTTACTCCAGGGGCAGTGGTGTGTGTGTAAGGGAGGTCAAAGGAGACGCTGAGGAGAAAGAGAGGGATAAGTTTGTTCTAACTCATGAAGGATGAGTTGGATGGGTGTCAAGTGCGGCAGGGTGGTTTAGTTGGGAAGAGCCTTCCTGAGAGAGGAAATGGCAGATGCAGAGGTTGAGGAGAGAGAAGGGGTGTGTGTCATGCTAGGAAGTAGCAGGATTCTGAAGTTGCTGGATTGTAATGTCAGGGGTGGGTCTGCTGTGACAGAGGGTTAGCAAGGGAAGAAAGAGGCTGTAGAGCTCAGTTAGGGCCAGGGAAGCTCAGTGGGAAGCCAGGGAAGGGGTAAAGCTGAGTTGTGATTTGACCCGCTGCGTGTTTTCGTGATCACTTGGACTATGTAAGGGGAGTGAGTTGGAGGGAATGAGAAAGGAGATTGGGAATCCCGTCAAGGGGCTCTTGCACTGGGGCCTCTCATACCACTGCTAGTGGGTGTGTAAATTAGACAAACACTTTGGAGAACAGTTTGGGAATGTCTAATAAAGTCAAAGATACATGTGCCCTGTGATCCAGAAATTCTGTTCACAAGAAGTTATGAGTAAGATGCTCATAACTGTATTCTTTGAAATAAAAAATTGGAAGCAATTTAAATGCCCATTAATAGGAGAATGGATAAAATGCAATACATAAAACATGCTATATTTATACAATGAATTTTTATGCAGTAGTTAAGATGAATGAACTGGGGCTGGATTTATCAAACTGAAAAAATCTCAAAAGCATAATGTTGAACAAACAGCCATGGTTTGCAGAAATACAGGTACAACTTGACATCCTGTACTTAAAGTTTATAAGTTCTATCATTTCTTTATGCACCCTTAAGACAGAAAAAATGCTGAGAATTAAACTCTGACAAAATGCTTTCTTGTCACTTATTATTTGATACTCTATACTTGATTAGACACTTTTTTTTTACCATATATTACTCTTGTGTGTGCATAAAAAAGTAAAATAGCAGTGAAATAAATAGAAGTGAAATAAATCAACTTTTCCACATGTAAATTCTGACTCTTCTAAATTCTTTTGACTTAAAGTCACTGATGTCTGTGTTTCCCACATAATAAATCCTCCATCCAACTAGAGGGTTGGTAATAAGGCATTCCTAAAAGTAATCCATGAGAGAACTCACGGTTGTTGGCACTGGGTTCTTAAGCTATTTTTACAGTTAGGTATAGCTAAGCTTCTTTAGAGTCTTCCTTCTGGAACATTGCTGGACATTTCTGATTTACCTCCGTACCCACGATCTCCTCACAACCACTTGGTTCCTGAAGGGAAAAAGAGTGCCCCACTATTGTCTCCACAATTTTCTGCAAGTTTAGTCCTGCTACTTTTTTTTTTTTTTTAATTTTTATTTATTTATTTATTTATGACTGTGTTGGGTCTTCGTTTCTGTGCGAGGGCTTTCTCTAGTTGTGGCAAGTGGGGGCCACTCTTCATCGCAGTGCGCGGGCCTCTCACTATCGTGGCCTCTCTTGTTGCAGAGCACAGGCTCCAGACGCACAGGCTCAGTAATTGTGGCTCACGGGCCTAGCTGCTCTGCGGCATGTGGGATCTTCCCAGACCAGGGCTCAAACCCGTGTCCCCTGCATTAGCAGGCAGATTCTCAACCACTGCGCCACCAGGGAAGCCCAGTCCTGCTACTTTTGATGTTGGAGGATGTGCCGGTAGTATGGCACGACTGCCACCTGGCTGGCAGCTATTGTAAGGTGTCATCAGGTATAAGAGCATCCTGATTTCTGAGATATTCAAATATGAAAAAAGATGTGTGCTTTACATTTTGGAGGGTAAGTTTAAAATAGAAGAGTATTAGCAAACCCACTCGACTTCACAGCCATGTCACATCTTCCAATCCAGCTTTGTAATGAAACCAACATTTTGATATCAGTTATATGGGGAATCTTAAAAAATGACACAAATGAACTTATTTACAAAACAGAAACAGACTCACAGAAATAGAAAACAAACTTATGGCCACCAAAGAGGAAAGGGGGGTAGGGAGGGATAAATTAGGAGTTTGGGATTAGCAGACACAAACTACTATATATATGAAATAGATAAACAACAAGGACCTACTGTATAGCACAGGGAGCTAAATTCAGTATCTTGAAATAAACTATAATGGAAAAGAAAAAAAAGATATGTGCCTTAGAAATGATGCAAAATGGTATTATTTATGAATAAAAATGTAAAAACTATTCATGGAAATGATAAACACCAAATTCAAGATGGCTGCTATCACCATAGAGAGAATGCTGATGTGGAAATGGAGGGCATGTGATTGGGACCGGGGCATGGGGACTCCCAATGAGTTGCTCACAGTCTAGCCTTTAAGCAAGGTGGTGTCACATGGGTGGGTGTTTGTATTACTCTCCACACTTTCTGTAAGACAAATATTTCACAACTCATAAAAAAGGAAACTGTCACACTAGTACAATTCTGTTAATAATCGCCATGCGAGTCAGGGCACGTGTCTAACTTCAGCTTTATATTCTACATTGTAAAGAGGATTAATACCTCTTCTCCCTGCCTCAGAGGAATTGGCGTTGTTGTGAAGGTCAAAACAGCAAATGCTTGTGAAACCCTTTGTTAAACCACCAAGCACGGGAGAGAAAGTTACTGAGGTTGTCATCTCACAAGTTGACCAAACCTCTTACCAAGGATGTGTGGAAAATGCTTCCAGTAACAGCCCCCAGTGGATCAGGCCTCCCTCTGTCTACACCCCTTTTGCAATATGACTCTGCCACTCCTCCCATCAAATGGTGGCGCCTCTTTCTCCACTCCTCAGCTCCGGGCTGGCCTTGGGACCCGCTGTGATCAACAGAATATGGTGAAAGTGACACGGCAAGTTCCAGAGCCTAGACCTCCAGGGTAATGTGTCTTTCACTGTAACACCCTAGATTCCCGAGACACCCCCACCAGGCTGGAAAGCCCAGTCTAGCCTATTGGAGGATGTGAAGTTAAGTCAAGAAGAATCAAGAAACCTGGCCAACAGCCAGTACCAACGGCTAGACGTGAGTCAGGCCATCTCGGACTTTCTGGCCCCATTGACACTCTGGCTGAATGCTGTCAACCAACAGAACTCCTCAGTCAATCCACAGAATCATGAGAAATAAGGAGTCATCAGGGTCTTTAGGTCACCATGTTTCAGGGTGGTTTGTTTTGCAGAGTCAGGTACACTGACCTATGACTGGCAGTTTGGTTTGGTCTATTTTGCAGATAACAAGACACTCCTATTGCCATTTTGTAAGTTGAGCAGAAAGTAATTATTAAGCACCTACTGTGTGTAGGTTACGGGGTAGGTGCTGTGAAGACTACAAAAAAGCCCTGTAGATAAATGGCTCAGTCGTAGCACTAAAAGGAGCTGTAACCTTGTTAGGAAGACAAGATGTAAATTATAGAATGTTAAATAAGAATGTACTAAATTGAGAAAGATGTGCTCTCCAGAGGAAAATGAACACTTATGAAGTTTTTACTGTGTAGCAGGAATCGCTGGCTTAGTTCATTTAATTCTTACAACAACGTTATGAGGTAGGTACTACGATTATTCCCATTTTACAGGGAAGGAAACTGAGGAAGCCGCAGGTAAGTAACTTGCCCAGAGTCACACAGCCAGCAAGTGGTCAGGCCCAGCCTGGGAGCCGGCAGCCTGACTGCAAAGCCTGCATGTGCCCAGGACTAAATGAATGACAGCAAGGCCAGTGCTGTGAGGACTAGGGGACAGATGCTCTGGGGATGGGGACGGTCAAGAAGAGCCCTAGGGGAGAGAGACCTCAGCTGGCCTTGGAGGTTGGATGGGAGTTGGAATGGAATTAAGATAGCAAGTTCCAGGCAGGGGTCAAGGCATATGCCCTGTGGGAAACAGGAGGGAAGCACGTGAGGTGTTTGAGGACCCAGGAGTAGCTGAGCCCAGCTGGGTCAGGACCTGCCCCCCTCCAACCCAGGAGGGCTGCGATTGTCCTTAGTGGCCACTTACATCCAGTGAGACCCCCCCACTGCCTGGCTGAGGGCAGGCCCGGGAGAGGTGGACGGGGAGGAGCTTGGAAAGTGGGAAAAATGGCGATATCACTGGGGGACCAGGACAGAACCAGGAAACAGGATGGAAGGGCCTTCAGGGCCTCCTGGACTTCTCAGGTGGGGAGGGTGCAGGGACTGAGCAGGAGCTGTCTTCCAGCTGCCCCGCGGAGCCCGTGCCCATCGGCCAGGACAGCAGAGGCCGGGGTGGGACTGGTGTGCCATTTCTCCCAGGGCGTGTAGGGTGGACTTGCTCCTCACGGCCCTGTATGTACCCAGAGCATCTTTTTCCGCCGTCTTATACTAGCAGCGGCCACCAAAATCATTTCTGCGAAAACCTTTGCTGTGACTCAAGAGGGAAAGGTGTGTTCAGATATGCTCTTGAAATTCTCTAAAACAACCTGTGAATTACAATGGAACATTTTAGTAAGAGTCCAATTCTTGTCTGTTGCGTGTATTTTTGGTTAAGATATGTCACTTCACTTTATAAACGCCCGTGGTACCGGTGGCTGGGGGGCGAAAGTTGCTGGTTGTTCGCGGATGTGGTTACTGTTCCTGAGAAGCACCCATGAAAAGCAGAGACCATAGGAGCACCGTCTGGCTTCATCACCCTCCCACTCCCACCCTCGCAACACTGGATTGCTCACAGCCTCTGGGAATTCAGGAAAGGCTCCAAGTGAAGAGACACTTGAGATGGGCCGTGAAGGATGGAGAAGATTTTGACAGGTGAGGCCAGAGGAAAAGGTTTACCAGGTGGTGGGTAAACTGACCAAAGGCCTGGGGCCCTGCAAGTGCAGGGGATGATCAAGGAAGAGGAAAAGGTCTATGTAATCACAGAGCTTGGGAAATACAATAAGACAGGACACGTCAGATGGTTGGGGTGGCGTTGGGGACCAGAGCCTTGAGCGGGGACAGTTGGGAGACGTGGCATTGCCCTCTGAAAGCAAGACGGCAAATACGACATCACATAAGAGTAGCAATTGTTCCTGGCTCATTCTTAATTCAACCTTGTGGATCCAGGGTAAGCACAGAGGGATGAAAATTGTGTGATTCTGAGAACATCCTGTGTAAAAAGATCAGAAGGCTCTACCTAAACAAATCCTTGCAGAGCAAATGATACAAAGTG
Organism: Eubalaena glacialis; assembly: GCF_028564815.1. NCBI lineage: Eukaryota > Metazoa > Chordata > Mammalia > Artiodactyla > Balaenidae > Eubalaena > Eubalaena glacialis. The sequence continues at coordinate 51,903,653 of NC_083724.1, forward strand.
CATACTTTGGTGAACTTAAAATCGTACATGTAATACATGGTTTGGGTAGAAAATTTTGAAGCCACAGATAAGCAAAAGGAAGGGGAAAAAAGAAATATCACTTACAATTCTACCATCCAGAGATAATAAATATGCCTTTCAGACTTTTTTGAATGCATGGATATAAATCTATATTACATAAATGGGCTCATACTGCTTTAGAACTTACTTTAGAAAACTCAATATCTTGTGACTATCTTTCCATATCAATACGTATACTCCTCGGCATCATTTTAAATGGCCATTTATTAGTCCATGTTGAAGAACATCCTGAACCGTCTCCAATCTCCCACTTCTATTTGTGTTAAAATCTTAACTGTATCCATTCAAGCGATGTGTTCTTAGCCCCATGTACAGAAGAGGGCACTTGAAAAATCAAACCCAGAGTAATCATCATCATTAAGTTAATCACTTCAGAGCTCTTTTCAGTGCATACCTGATGTAGCATTCTGTAGTCTTCCAGAAGAGTCTTCAGGTGGTGATGTTAGGTGGCACAGTTCCTTCAGAACCCAAACGACTCATTTGAAGAGTGCGTGGGCTACTTCTATCCGGACTTGACCCCTCCTATTGTCTTTGTATTTCTGTATTCACTCCAACTCCCTCAAAAAAGAAATGACAAGAATCAGATATGTTGCAGTTGTCTGTGATTGATGACGCATTCTTGAAACGGGGAAAAGTTTAATGGATTTAATATGTCCTGCAAAATGTTACGAGTAGACTGAGCAGAAGAAAATGCCTTTTCTACTAGGTAAGCTGTTTACCTGGGGCCTCCTGCAAAGTTAACTGCTGATATCAGACTCGCCCTGATGAGATGGAAACGCTGAGCTGAAGTGTGCCCCCGTGATTTGCAGAGCCCGGTTTTCTCTGGCACCATCCACGCACGATGAAATATGTCTCTCAGATGAGAGCATCGTTAAAATGATGACATCAAAAACCAAGAGTACAAATTTGAAATCTCAGGGAAGAATGAAGCATAAGGACCTCACTGCTTCCCCCTAGTGGTTCTATCCTGTTTCAGCGGGTCTCTTGGCATGAGGTGGGTCCAGTGCTGGGAAACTCAGCGCCCTCTTGTGGAGGGCAGGAGAAGACGTCCACATTTCTGAGATGGCAGAGACCAAGGCTACAGAGAAACCGGTGGACTGACAAAGACAAACTTGACCTGACGGATTGGTAAACACTGAGTCACCTCCGCCAGAGCTGGTGTATGTCTTCCCCCCTCAGAGATTTATTAAAAGCTGAATCAAATCGATTCTCATTCCTTTAGGATGATCGAATTGTATGTCTTTTTTATTCAATACCGTTTGTTATTGTTCTGTTTATTCCATTACTTTAAGCATCCTCTTGGAATTACCCAGTTTCAGTAGTACGATTTTGCCCCATTTATCAGATATGGTTTATGGATGAAGGGAATGCTCCAGAGAGCTGATGGTGTAGCCTTTGAACCACTATAACGTTTGTCAGGTTTTGCAGATAGAAGATAGTGATTAAAGGCATGGGCTGTCATGCCTAATTCCAGCGCTGGTTCTGCTAACTGGGTGGCAGGCAGGCACCTGACAACTTTTCAAAACCTCACCTTCCTTACCTATAAAATGAGGATGATGACAGTTCCTACCTTGCAGAGTTATGACAATTAAAGAATGTAATAAATATATTAGCACAGTGCCTAGCTCATTGTACTTAGCAAATGTTAACTATTACTATTTAACCAGAAGACGAACATTTTTAAAAAGGTGCATTACATTCTTCACTGACTTTTTAAACAAAGTACAATGACCGACATTAACCATTTTCTAGGAGGCTCATATTTTTCCTTGTAAAAAATGACTCTGTGCCCATAAATAAGAGCAATAAAGTGCTAAAAAGTGGCTGAGGTCTGAGTACAGTTCTCCTACTTTTTTCTACTACAAAGCTGGTGGTCTGCATGTGAACTGCCTGCACTGCATTCTGAGTTCTTGTTTCTATTTCCATTTTCACCTGTTCCCTCACTATCTCGCTGCCCATTTCTAACACCACTGCTGACTCCACCCTCTTTCGAATCCACTGTGGAGTCAGAAACGAGGTAATAGCTGATTAGAATTCTGTTTTATGCAATAGGTTAAATAGACTCTAGCGGGAACGTCTGAACTCTTCCCCTCTTTGCAAAACACATAATCTCCTATCTGAATACACGTATGCCTTTTAGTGCCTATGGAATCCATACCCAGGGAGTAGGAAAGAGCAAAAATTTTAAAAAGGAAGTGTTAAAAGACTTTTCTTAGGATGGGCAGCGATCATGTGAGCTGAGAGCTCTTGAGGCAGCCCTCTTTTGATTTTTGTCTCCTTGTCGGGGGTAGGGGTGGGGAAGGAGAGCTGGGTTCTGCTCCCTAGGCTGGAAGCACTGCCCTCTAGTGGTTAGGAGGGCAGGGTGCTGCCAGAGGCTGCTGTCTCACAGAAAAGGATCCTGCAGGTAGTGATAAGAGGAGGGCAAGCAGATATTACTCAGGGGAGCATAACTGGAGGAGAATCTGAACCAGAGTCAAGACGGGAGCAAAGATCACAGTGAGGAGAGGCAAGGTGGGTCTATGATTGAGGGTACAAATAACAAGGTAAGAAGTGGAGATGTGGTGTCTGTAGCTTTGTAGTATAGTCTGAGGTCAGGGAGCATGATTCTTCCAGCCCTGTTCTTCTTTCTCAAGATTGTTTTGGCTATTCAGGGTCTTTTGTGTTCCCATACAAATTTTAACATTATTTGTTCTTGTTCTGTGAAAAACGCCATTGGTATTTTGAGAGGGACTGCACTGAATCTGTAGATTGCCTTGGGTAGTATGGTCGTTTTAACAATATTCATTCTTCCAATCCAAGAACATGGTATATCTTTCCATCTGTTTGTGTCATCTTCAATTTCTTTCACCTGCGTCTTATAGTTTTCTGAGTATGGATCCTTCACCCATATGTAAGTTGAGTATACCATCACTTTTCTTTCATGATCCTGACTCATAGACCATGCATTTCATTAGAGATCCACGATGTTTAATGACATTTTAAAACCCATTTATTTCATTTTTTAATTTCTCCACTATGGTCTCTTACACTAGAACATAATCACATTGTCTGGCATGTAGAAGGTGTTTATCTTAGATGGTGTTTTCTCAGAAGCAGACCCTGAACCAAAAATACGAGTGCAAGCCAAAGCAATCTTGAGAAAGAAAAATGGAGCTGGAGCAATCAGGCTCCCTGACTTCAGGCTATACTACAAAGCTATAGTCATCAAAACAGTATGGTACTGACACAAAAATAGAAAAATAGATCAATGGAACAGGATAGAAAGCCCAGAAATAAACCCACACACCTATGGTCAATTGATTTAAGACAAAGGAGGCAAGACTATACAAGGGAGAATAGACAGTCTCTTCAACAAATGGTGCTGGGAAAGCTGGACAGCTACAAGTCAAAAAAATGAAATTAGAACATTCTTTAACACCATACACAAAAATAAGCTCAAAATGGATTAAAGACCTAAATGTGAGACCGGACACTATAAAACTCTTAGAGGAAAACATAGGCAGAACACTCTCTGACATAAATCACAGCAAGATATTTTTCGATCCATCTCCCAGAGTAATGGAAATAAAAACAAAAATAAACAAATGGGACCTAATTAAACTCAAAAGCTTTTGCACAGCAAAGGAAACCATAAACAAAATGAAAAGACAACTCACAGATTGGGAGAAAATATTTGCAAATGATGTGATCGACAAGGGTTTAGTCTCCAAAATTTACAAACGGCTCATGCAGCTTAATATCATCAAAACAAATAACCCAATCAAAAAATGGGCAGAAGACCTAAATAGACATTTCTCCAAAGAAGACATACAGATGGCCAAGAGGCACATGAAAAGATGTTCAACATTGCTAATTATTAGAGAAATGCAAATCAGAACTATAATGAAATATCACCTCACAACAGTCAAAATGGCTATCATCAAAAAATCCATAAATAATAAATGCTGGAGAGGGTGTGGAGAGAAGGGGACCCTCCTACACTGCTGGTGAGAATGTAAGTTGGTACAGCCACTATGGAGAACAGTATGGAGGTTCTTTAAAAAACTAAAAATAGAACTACCATACAACCCAGCAATCCCACTCCTGGGCATATATCCAGAGAAAAACATGGTCCAAAAGAATGCATGAACCCCCATATTCATTGCAGCACTGTTTACAATAGCCAAGACATGGAAGCAACTTAAATGTCCATGGACAGAGGAATGGATAAAGAAGATGTGGTACATATATACAACAGAATGTTACTCAGCCATTAAAAAGAATGAAATAATGCCATTGGCAGCAACATGGATGGACCTAGAGATTGTCATACTGAGTAAAGTAAGTCAGAAAGAGAAAGAAAAATATCATATGATATTACTTATATGGGGAATCTTTAAAAAATGATACAAATGAACTTATTTGCAAAACAGAAACAAACTCACAGACTTAGAGAACTGAACTTATGGTTACCAGGTGGGAAGGGTGGGAGAAAGGGATGGTTAGGGAGTTGGGGATTGACATGTACAAACTGCTATATTTAAAATGGATAACCAACAAGGACCTACTATATAGCACAGGGAACTCTGCTCAATATTATGTAATGACCTAAATGGGAAAAGAATTGGAAAAAGAATAGATACATGTGTATGTATAATGGAATCACTTTGCTGTACACCTGAAACTATCACAACATTGTTAATCAACTATACTCCAATATAAAATAAAAAGTTAAAAATAAATTTAAAAAAAATAATTTAATTAAAAAACATATGCGATTTATTAAGGACGTGTCCTGGGAGAAGTTGCTAAGGGATCGTGGAGGCAAGAGAGAAAAGAGGATGAAGTCAAGCAATGGTGTGATGCCAGGAGAAAGTCCCGGTCTCCGGGTCCCAGGGGAGCTCTGGAGCATCAGTTGCACCTCAGAGTTTGTCCCTTTGGGAGGCAAGGAAGGTGGTATGTCAAATGCTTCCTCCACAGTAAGGTCAGTCATTAAGCAGCAGAGGCCATGAGGGCATGGTGGGTCATCAACTCCCAGACTCTCTAAGTGGACAAGGTGACTTCAGCAGTCACAGTCAAAAGTTAGAAGAAAGGCGAAGCTGTGAGCAGCTAGCTGTGTGGCACAGAAAAGCTGGGGACCTGGGAAGGATATCAGTGGTGTCCTCTAGAACTTGCACTAAGGACGTGGTAAATGAGTGAATCAATGAATGAGTAAAGGTCCCCAAATCCCTCCATATGGACACACAGGGTATCATTTTTTGCTTTATGTTACATGTATTTAGATCCCCATTACCTAGTATTCTATGGATTAGATTTTGGTAAAGAAACATTGCTCATCCAGAGAGCTAATTTTTCCTTATCCAGGACACTGTTGTTAGGGAAGAGACCCTCCCAAGACTGAGAGCGCAGGACTGAGTCAGTTGCCAGAGTCAGACCTTCTAAAGAACTGGAGTCACCAGTGCACGACAAGAGTGCCCTCGAGAAAGATGTGATCAGTGGAGTCTTACACCTGGAATTAAAATGGACAGGATGGGGTCTGACATGACCCCAGGCCTGTCACTAAGTGGATGACCAAAGAATAAATGAGACCCTGGAAGTCCATCCCCAGGGCAGCATAAGAAGGTGATCATGAGTATAACATGAGGACGGAGAAAGAAGAGACCAATGTAAATATCCCTGTGAGAAGCGGCAACAAACGGTCTAAGAGATGCTTTTTGTAGCCATAAATATCTTGCATAACGATGAAGAGCATATACAGACATGTGAAAACCTCATAAATAAGATGGTGGCTCTGTCCTAGCTACTCATGGACAGAGAACTACAGCCTTACCCACTATTCCAGAAGAAGGAGTAAAGATTAAAACCGGACCTCCATTCATGAGGGTTTTTTTAGTTGAAATGTGTCAAGTTATTTAGTAGAAATTTTGTTTGCCTATAGTGAGATGGTTATGTTCAAATAAAGATATTTTCCTTTCTTATGTCTGCATTAAAGGACCCCCAACATGGGTGGCACTGTAGTATGAATGTGCAGTGAATCTGAGGGATCTGTGCGTATCTCACCTGGGCTGTCCAGTCCAGAAGACTGGGCAGAAATTGCCACAGAAATCATACCCAAAATAAGATCCTGGTATACAGACTTTGTTACATAAGTATTGTGTGTTTCAGAGTCTTAGAAACAAACAAGGGAACAAAAAAATAGTACATTCTGATTCTCAACTATGTTTCTAGCAGTTGAAGGTACAGGATAGTGAGTCTGGAAGGGTGAGGGGCGACAGTGCCTGATGCTGCAGAAGGGAACCCAGGCCCTTTCCCTTCCACCATATTTGGATCCAGAAGGTCTGTCTGCTTCATGTACCCTTTTCACTGCGGACAGGTACACATTGATTTAAAGGATTAAGACAAGAACTGACCTGACCCTTGTAACAACTTTTCAAGGAAGCAGAAATAGAAGCCCTGACCACAAACTTGGGCTGGCTTTTGCAGTTCAGAAATGTACAGCTAATCCCCACTATGATTACTTCTTTTTTAAAAAATTGAAGTATAGTTGATTTATAGTATTATGTTAGTTTCAAGTGTACAGCAAAATGATTCCATTTTTTTATATATATATAGTTTATAACTATAGTTTATAAATAAATATATATATATATAATGGAATCACTTTGTTATATATATAACTGAATATACATAGAGATATATATTCGGGTTATTTTCCACTATAGGTTATTACAAGATATTGAATATAGTACCCTGTGCTATACAGTAAATCCTTGTTGCTTATCTATTTTATGTATAGTAGTTTGTATCTGTTAGTCCTGTACTCCTAATGTATCACTCCCCTTCCCCTCTCCCCTTTGGTAACCATAAGTTTGTTTTCTATGTCTGTAAGTCTGTTTCTGTTTTGTATATAGATTCATTTGTGTCATATTTTAGATTCCACATATAAGTGATATCATATAATATTTGTCTTTCTCTGTCTGGCTTACTTCACTTAGTATGATAATCTCTAGGTCCATCCATGTTCCTGCAAATGGCATTATTTCATTCTTTTTTATGGCTGAGTAATTATGATTACTTCTGAGCTTTCACTACTAGTAGTAATGTGCAATCGCCAAGGGAATTGTGAGACTTTTATAGCCCAACCTGTAAGTATTAAAAAAATGGAACTGGGAATGAACTAAACCCATTAACCATTCATTGACACCCATGGTATGCCTTGCTCTGCAGCTGGGAAGGGTGGTGTGGGAGCAGGGGCAGCAGATTGGAAAATGTGTGATGGAATCTCTGGTCCCAAGAAAATGAGTCAATACCTGTGGTAGAAAAAATGGGTTGGTACCACTATTAGTGTTGAGAGTTTGAGATAAAAGGTGTTAGTAGTTTCTAGAAAGAGATTTTCTACATATTGAGAAATACTGAAGGGGGTGAGAAAGCCACAAATGTTTGAGTCCATCCTGTGCCTTCTGATTATCTGCATGTAGGCAATGTCCCTGCCCCTGACCTTGGGGAATACTTCCCCTTGCCAGTAAATGCTGCTAGCGGAAGCCTGCAGCAACTATCTTTTTGGAGCCCTGTCCAGACTCAACTCACTGCACCAAACGAGGGTCCTAAAAAGAGACTTCCTTGGAGTCATATGTCAGGGGTCTAAGGAAAATGGGCAGGTACATTTTATTGGCCAGTATTCTTCCATTAGAAGTATTTCCTTTGACACTATCTTTTTTTTTTTTTTTTTTTTTTTTTTTTTTTTTGTTGACACCTTCTGTGGAATGGAATTTACACAATTTTTTTTTGCCCATCTTAGGAAAAAAAAAGATTTTCACTTTCTTTAAATGAATGGTCTGTTTTCCTAAAGGAACAAGTCAGCCTTTCCATTTGAGTAAATTATCCAAACCATGCAGCCCAGGGCTTATGCATGGCTGTTAGGGCTCTCAGGCAGGTGATGCCATCTGTACATCCCTCAAGGGGTATCTCTCATATGACACCAAACAAACATTTGCAACTTATTAAATAGCTTCTTGAATTTTAAAAAACTTAATTCAGAGGGTACGATTTGTCATCCTCCCTGGAAGACTGCTTATGGCTACATAGTTTGCATAATGTCCACTGTGGAATCTTTGACTTCTAAAACTACAGAAGAACCCCATGAAAAATCCCTTCCTTTCCAGTTCTACCACCAGAAAATTAATCCTTAAGTTAGTTATGTATTTCTTCTGTGTCAAGTTTCTCATTCTCTACAATGGTTATAATGCCATAATAATCAGAAAAGGAAAAGAAATAGAAGGAAACCAAATTGGAAAGGAAGAAGTAAAACTGTTACTGTTTACAGATGACATGATACTATTCATAGAAAATCCTAAAGATACCACCAAAAAAACTACTAGAGCTCAGTGAATTTGGTAAAGTTGCAGGATACAAAATTAATATACTGAAATCTGTAGCACTTCTATACATTAACAACAAACAATCAGAAAGAGAAATTTTTTAAAAATCCCATTTACTATCACCTCAAAAAGAATAAAATATCTAGGAATAAATCTAACTAAGAAGGTAAAAGACCTGTACTCGGAAAACTATAAGACACTGATGAGAGAAATTGAAAATGACACAAACAGATGGAAAGATATACTGTTTTCATAGATTGGAAGAATTAACATTGCTTAAATGACCATATTACTCAAGGCAATCTACAGATTCAATGCAATCCCTATCAAAATACCAATGGCATTTTTTTTTTTAAGGAATTCCTTTTTTTTTTTTTTTAATTAATTATTTATTTATTTATTTTTAGCTGTGTTGGATCTTCGTTTCTGTGCAAGGGCTTTCTCTAGTTGCGGCAAGCGGGGGCCACTCTTCATCACGGTGCGTGGGCCTCTCACTATCGCGGCCTCTCTTGTTGCGGAGCACAGGCTCCAGACGCGCAGTCTCAGTAGCTGTGGCTCACGGGCCCAGTTGCTCCGCGACATGTGGGATCTTCCCAGACCAGGGCTCAAGCCCACGTCCCCTGCATTGGCAGGCAGACTCTCAACCACTGCGCCACCAGGGAAGCCCCCCAATGGCATTTTTCACAAAACTAGAACAAATAATTCCAAAGTTTGTATGGAAACACAAAAGACCCCAAATAGCCAAAGCAATCTTGCAAAAGAAGAACAAGGCTGGAGGTATCATGCTCGTGGACATCAGACAATACTTCAAAGCTACAGTAATCAAAACAGTATGGTACTGGCACAAAAACAGATACATAGATCAATGGAACAGAATAGAGAGCCCAGAAATAAACCCACACACTTAGAGTCAACTCATCTGTGACAAAGGAGGCAAGAATATAAAGTAGGGAAAAGACAGTCTCTTCAATAAGTGGTACTGGAAAAACTGAAGAGTTACATGTAAAAGAATGAAATTAGAACATTTTCTCATACTATATACAAAAATAAACTCAAAATGGATTAAGGACATAAATGTAAGACTGGAAAACATAAAACTCTTAGAAGAGAACATAGGCAGAATACTCTTTGACATAAATCATAGCAATATTTTTTTAATCTGTCCCTAAGGTAAAGGAAACAAAAACAAAAATAAACAAATGGAACCTACTTAAAGTTAAAAGCTTTTGCACAGCAAAGGAAACCATTGATAAAATGAAAAGACAACCTACTGAGTGGGAGAAAATATTAGCAAATTATATGACCAGCAGGGGATTAATATTCAAAACATATAAACAGCTCATACAACTCAATATCAAAAAAACCTGATTAAAAATGGGCAGAAGACCTGAATAGACATTTTTCCAAAGACAACGTTCAGGTGGCCAACAGGCACATGAAAAGATGCTCAACATCGCTAATCATCAGAGAAATGCATATCAAAACCACAATGAGATATCACCTCACAACTATCATCAAAAAGACCACAAATAACAGCTGTTGGCAAGGTTGTGGAGAAAAGGGAACACTAGTACATTGTTGGTGGGAATATAAATTGGTGTATCCACTATAGAAAACAGTATGGAGGTTCCTCAGAAAACTAAAAATAGAACTACCATATGATCTAGCAATTCCACTCCTGGGTATATATCTGAAGAAAACAAAAACATTAATTCAAAAAGGTACATGCACCCCAGTGTTCACAGCAGCATTATTTATCAATACAATAGCCAAGATATGGATACAACCTAAGTGTCCATCAACAGATGAATGGATAAAGAATATGTGATATATATAATATATATATTATATATAAATACACACACACACACACACACACACACTGGAATATACTCAGCCATGAAAAAGAATAAAATTTTGTCATTTGTAACAACATGGATGGACCTGGAGGGTATTACACTTAGTGAAATAAGTCAGACAGAGAAAAACAAAGACTGTATCTTATTACTTATACGTGTAATCTAAAAAGTAAAACAAATGAATGAATATAACAAAACAGAAACAGATTCACCAATATAGTGAACAAACTAGTGGTTACCAGTAAGGAGAGGAAAGGGGGGAGGGGCAAGATAGGGGTAGGGGATTAAGAGGTACAAACTACTATCTATAAAATAACTAAGCTACAAGGATATATTATACAGCACAGGGAATATAGTCAATATTTTGTAATCAAAACAGTATGGTACTGGCGCAAAAACAGAAATATAGATCAATGGAAAGCCCAGAAATAAACCCACACATCTATGGTCAATTAATCTTCGACAAAGGAGGCAAGAATATACAATGGAGAATAGACAGTCTCTTCAATAAGTGGTGCTGGGAAAATTGGACAGCCACATGTAAAAGAATGAAATTAGAACACTCCCTAACACCATACACAAAAAATAAGCTCAAAATGGATTAAAGACATAAATGTAAGACCGCATACTATAAAACTCCTAGAGGAAAACATAGGCAGGACACTCTTTGACATAAATTGCAGCAATATCTTTTTGGATCCACCTCTTAGAGTAATGAAAATACAATAAAAACAAAAATAAACAAATGGGACCTAATTAAACTTAAACACTTTTGCACAGGAAAGGAAACTACAAACAAAACAAAAAAACAACCTACAGAATGGGAGAAAATATTTGCAAATGATGCAACCGACAAGGGGTTAATCTCCAAAATATACAAACAACTCATGCAGCTCAATTAAAAACAAAAAACAAGCAATCCAATCAAAAAATGGGCAGATCTTAATAAACATTTCTCCAAAGAAGACATACAGATGGCCAAAAGGCACATGAAAAGATGCTCAACATCGCTAATTATTAGAGAAAGGCAAATCAAAACTACAATGAGGTATCACCTCACACCAGTCAGAAAGGCCATCATCAAACAGTCTACAAATAATAAATGTTGGAGAGGGTGTGGAGAAAAGGGAACCCTCCTACACTGTTGGTGGGAATGTAAATTGGTATAGCCACTATGGAGAACAGAATGGAGGTTCCCTAAAAAACTAAAAATAGAGCTACCATATGATCCTGCAATCCCACTCCTGGGCATATATCTGGAGAAAACCATGCTTCAAAAAGATGCATGCACCCCAATGTTCATTGCAGCACTATTTACAATAGCCAAGATATGGAAGCAACCTAAATGTCCATCAAGAGAGGAATGGATAAAGAAGATGTGGTGTATATATATACAATGGAATATTACTCAGCCATAAAAAAGAATGAAATGGTGTCATTTGCAGCAACATGGATGGACCTAGAGATTACCATACTGAGTGAAGTAAGTCAGACAGAGAAAGACAAATATTATATGATATCCCTTACATGTGGAATCTAAAAAAAATGATACAAATGAACTTATTTACAAAACAGAAACAGACTCACAGACACAGAAAACAAACTTATGGTTACCAAAGGAGAAAGGGAGGTGAGGGATAAATTAGGAATTTGGGATTAACATATACACAGTACTATATATAAAATAGATAAACAAGGACCTACTGTATAGCACAGGGAACTATACTCAATATTTTGTAATAACCCATATGGGAAAAGAATCTGAAAAAGAATATATATACTTATAAATATATAAAACTGAATCACTTTGCTATACACCTGAAACTAACACAACATTGTAAATCAACTATATTTCAATAAAAAATAAATTTAAAAAATAAAATAAATAAGCTACAAGGATATATTGCACAGCCCAGGGAATAGAGTCAATATTTTATACTAACTTTAAATGGAGTATAATCTATAAAAACTTTGAATCACTATGCTGTATACCTAAAACTACTATAGTATTATAAATCTTTACCTCATTCAAAATAAATAAAAAATTTTTTAAATAAAATGGTTGTGATGTCTGACCCTACTCTTTAAATTGTCCTTAAGTAATATATGTACATAGAAATACATATTCAAAAACAAACACACATGGTTACTTGTAGAAGTTCTATTCTGTTTAAAAAAAATGTAAATACAGATTCAAACCTCTTTGCTCTAAAACCCAAGTAGTTCAAATGACAGGTTTGGCACTTTTAAACCATGTAATCTTGGGAAACTATTTGCCTCCTATGAAATTAAATTTTCTATCTATAAAATGGAGATAAAAGCAAACATCTTGCACAGTTGTAAACATTATATTAGTTGATCCATAGAAATATACTCAGCACAGTTTCTAGTACATTGTGCTTTTAAAATGTTCATTTCCTTTTAAATTCCTATTTATTATGCTTTTTTAAACTTATATTTGCAGCTCTTGGGACATAACGTGAAAAAGATATCATAGAAACATATAACGTTCCAAGACTGGAAGAATAGGAAATCTGAACAGACCAATTACGCATAAGGAGACTGAAACAGGTAATCAAAAATCTCCCAACAAAGAAAAGCTCAGGACCGATGGTTTCACTGGTGAATTTAACCAAACATTTAAAAAAGAATTAATGCCAACCCTTTGCTTATTCTTCAAAAAAAATTGAAGAGGAAGGAGTACTCCCCAATTCACTTTATGAGTCCAGCACACCCTGATTCCAAAGCCAGATAAGGACACTACAAGAAAAGAAAACTATAGACCAATATTCCTGATGAATATGATTGCAAAAATTCTCAACAAAATACTAGCAAACCAAATATAGCAGCACACTGAAAGAATTATTCACCATGATCTAGTGGGATTTATCCCTGGAAGGTAAGAATGTTTCAAAGTATGCAAATCAATGTGATCCATCACATTAATAGAATGAAAGAAAAAAATTATACAATCATCTCAATAGATGCAGAAAAAACATTTGACAAAATTCAACATCCATTCATGATAAAAACTCATAAAACATTTGGTATAGAAGAAACATGCCTCAACATAATAAACAACATATATGACAAGCTCATAGCTAACATCATACTCAAAGGTGAAACGTGGAAAGCTTTTCCTCTAAGATGAAGAGCAAGACAAGGGTGCCCATGCTCACCACTCCTATTCAACATAGTACTGGAAGTCCTAGCTAGAGCAATCAGGCAAGAATAAGACATAAAAAGTATCAGAATTAAAAAGAAAGAGGTCAAATTCTCTATTTGCAGATGACATGATTATAAAGAAATAATCCTTAAAAATCCAGCAAAATCCTAAATAATCCTAAAGAATCCAGCAAAAAACCTGTTAGAATGAACAAATTCAGTAAATTTGCAGGATATAAAATTAACATACAAAAATTCAACGGCATTTCTATACACTAATAATGAATTACATGAAAAGGAAATAAAGAGGGCTTCCCTGGTGGCGCAGTGATTGAGAATCTGCCTGCCAATGCAGGGGACACGGGTTCGAGCCCTGGTCTGGAAAGATCCCACATGCCGCGGAGCAACTAGACCCGTGTGCCACAGCTACTGAGCCTGCGCGTCTGGAGGCTGTGCTCCGCAACAAGAGAGGCCGCGACAGTGAGAGGCCCGCGCACCGCGATGAAGAGTGGCCCCCGCTTGCCGCAACTAGAGAAAGCCCTCGCACAGAAACGAAGACCCAACACAGCCAAAAATTAATTAATTAATTAATTAATTAAAAAAAAAATAGAACATAGACCCTAGAAACAGATTATCTGAGTTTGGATTATTAAAAAAAAAAAAAAGGAAATAAAGAAAATGATCCCATTTACAATAGCATTGAAAACAATAAAATACTTAGGAATAAATTTAACCAAGGAGGTAAAAGCTCTCTCCACTGAAAACTATATGACATCAATGAATCAAAGAAGACACAAATAAATGGAAAGGTATCCTGTGTTCATGGATTGGAAGAATTAATAGTTAAAATGTCCATACTACTCAAAGACATCTATAGATTCAAAGTAATTCCTATCAAGATTCCAGTGGCTTGGGCTTCCCTGGTGGCGCAGTGGTTGAGAATCTGCCTGCTAATGCAGGGGACACGGGTTCGAGCCCTGGTCTGGGAAGATCCCACATGCCGCGGAGCAACTAGGCCCGTGAGCCACAACTACTGAGCCTGCGCGTCTGGAGCCTGTGCTCCGCAACAAGAGAGGCCGCGATAGTGAGAGGCCCGCGCACCGCGATGAAGAGTGGCCCCCACTTGCCGCAACTAGAGAAAGCCCTCGCACAGAAACGAAGACCCAACACAGCCAAAAAAAAAATAAATTAATTAATTAATTAATTAAAAAAAAAAAAAAGAAAGGAAAAAAAAAAGATTCCAGTGGCTTTTTTTTTAAAAAAGAAGAAAAACAATCCCCAGTTTTATATAGAACCCCTAAAACCCTGAATAGCCAAAATAATCCTGAAAAACAACAACAGAGTGGGAGGCATCACACTTCCTGATTTCAGCCTATATTATAAAGCCATAGTAATCAAAATGGCATGGTGCTGGCATAAAAACAGACACATAGGCCAATGGAACAGAATTAAGAGTCCAGAAATAAATCTATGCATATATGGTCAACTAATACTTGCCAACATTACTCAGTGGGGAAAAGGCAGTCTCTTCAATAAATGGTGCTGGAAAAATTGGATATTCACATACAAAAGAATGAAACTAGACCCCTATCTTACAAACACTTGAAAAAAATAACTTGAAATGAATTAGAGATTTAAAGGTAAGACTGGAAACCATTAAACTCCTAGAAGAAAACATAGGAAAAAATCACCTAAATATGGGTCTAGGCAATGATTGTTTTGATACGACACCTATAGTACAAGCAACAAATTCAAAAATAAACAAGTGGGACTACATCAGACTGAAAAGCTTCTGCACAGCAAAAGGAATGGTCAACAAAATGGAAAGGCAGCCTATGGAATGGGAAAAATATTTGCAAACTATATATCTGACAAGGGGTTAATATCCAAACTGTATAAGGAACTCACATAACTCAATAGAAAAAACCCAAATAATCCAATTTTTTAAATGGGCAAACAACCTGAATAAACATTTTTCCAAAAAAGATACACAAATGAAAAGGTGCTCTACATCACTAATCATCAGGGAAATACAAATCAAAACCATAATGAGATATCACCTCACATCTATTAGAATAGCTGTTATCAAAAAGGTAAGTGTTGACAAGGATGTAGAGCAAAGGGAACCCTTGTGCAGTGTTGGTGGGATTGTAAATTGCTAAAGCCACTATGGAAAACAGTATGGAAATGCCTCAAAAATTAAAAATAGCATTACCATATGATCCAGCAATTACACTTCTGGGAATATATACAAAGGAAACAAAAACACTATATCAAAGAGATATCTGCACCCCCATGCTCATAGAAGCATGATATCTATAATACCGAAGACATGGAAACAACTTCAGTGTCCATCAATGGATGAATAAAGAACTCGTGATATATATATATATATGTATATATATGTATGTACATATATATATATATATGTACACATATATATGCAAACACACATACATATACACACACACTAGAATATTACTCAGCCATGAAAAGAAGGAAATCCTGCCATTTGTGACAACATGGATGGGTATTACGCTAAGTGAAATAAGTCAGACAGAGAAAGACAAACACTGAATGATCTCACATGTGGAGAGAAGAAGGAGAAGAAGGAGAAGGAGAAGAAGAAGGGGGAGGAGGAGGGGGAGGAGGAGAAGGGAGGAGAAGGAGAAGAAGAAGAAGGGGAAGAGGAAGAGGAAGAAGAAGAAGAAGGAAACCAAACTCATCGGAAAGGAGATCAGATTTGTAGTTATCAGAGGCAGATGATAGGGGATGAAGGAAATGGATGAAGGTGATTAAAAGTTTCAAACTTCCAGTTGTAAGATAAGTAAGTACTAGGGTTGTAACGTACAACATGATGACTATAGTTAACACTGCTGTATGGTATATTTGAAAGTTGTTGAGAGGATAAGTCCTAATAATTCTCACCACAAGGAAAAAAACATTTTTTTTTTTTTGTATCTGTATGAAGTGATGGATGTTAACTAAACTTGTGGTAATTTTTTCACAATATAGATAAGTCATGCTGTTTACCTTAAGCTTATACAGTGCTATATGTCAATTATATCTCAATAAAACTGGTGGAGAAAAGGTATCAGAAGTTGAACGGTCAAGGGTATTTTCTAGTTCACCTACTCCAACTACCTCATTTTACAGATGAGGACAAGGAGCTTTAGCATGAGTCCAAGGTTACAAACTAACTAGCACCCAGACCCAGACTCAAATTTAGGTGTCTGGATCCCACATTCAGAGCTCTTATGGTTACATTGCCATAAAACCTGTATTGTTAATTTTTCATGGATCACTTATCAGAAATGTGATCTGATACGGGGCAGGACTTCACATGCTGCATCTTGGGCTTGAAGTTAGGACAGAGGAAAGAGTTGCCCGTTGTCAAAGTGAATCCTAAGGAGAGAGAACCAAATGGCGCAGGGGGTGGTATGAGCAGGATGTTGGAAGACTTTTAAATATAAATGATGGCTAGGATTGTTGGCAGATATACCATCAAAATTACAAGGAGATTATTGAAAATGGTCAGTTTCCAAAAGATTGATTTGCCTGTAGGAGAGGAGTAAAAAAAATCCCAAAATACATTAGGTTGTGTCCTTTGTTCATCTGTTTCTCCCGTCTTCCTTATCTGAGATGTTGTGAGATGGGGCTCTTTGAAGTTTTAAAATAAACATACACAAATACTATCAAAGTCCTATAGCTTATAAACCCCAGGGAACGAATGTTAAACCTACTTCCCCTCTTGACACAAAAATCCTAAATACAGGAAGGATTTCATTTTAAAACACTCTAAGAAACAGTCCCTGATGATGATAATGATGATGATGATGATGATGATGATTCCTCCTCCTCCTCTTCCCACTCCTCCCCCTCCTTCCCCTCCTCCTCTTCTTTACCGCTTTCTCTCTGAAATAAATGTATCACAATCTAGGCTTTGAAATTTAAGCTATTTATTATAATTTGACTTAATTGTCATATTAACTATGAAGGAACCTCCCTGAAAGGACTACGCCACAGAGATGTACCCAGACTTTAATAGCCCAAATAAATGTTTTCCAGTGTTCCTTCTTTAGAAATTTATTCCTTATTCTATATACACAATCATGATCAGCCTATTTTATGATTGCTGGTAACTGAACCAGAAATAATTATTGGTAACAATGTCAACCTGTTGTAAGACTCAGGCTCCATTTTCAAATACACACACACACACACACACACACACACACACACACACACACACACACATGCTTTCAAGCTGGGAATCTTCACTTTGCAGGTTGTAAAACCCTAAATCATTTGTTTAAAGGGAGAAATGTGACTCTGTAATTGTAAGGATGAATGAAATTTTATGTAGTTGATGATTTCATTGATTACCTCAATATTTGACAATCTTATTAAACTGCTTTCTAGAAAGGGTAGATTCAATTTGAACTCTCATCCTCTGAAAATTATAAGCCACTTTGGTGAACACTGATGTATATAGTCATTAAGCTTCTTTGTAAAGATTGTTTTTCTGTAAGATTTTTTTGGTATGAGTGTGAGCAATAAAGTTAGAACAATTTTAGAGAGATTAAGTACACAGAAGTGAATTCATTCCAGGCAATAATTTGGAAAGTCATATTTGAACCTTAATTAGATCACTAAGCCCTAGAACTTACCTTAGCCTATGGAGTCCCTTTATGTGAATCAATTCAGCAGACTAGAGAAAAATTCAACAATGATTCTTTTAAGTCACAGTCAACCCTAGAAAAACTAACATACACTTCCCAACTTCTCTCCTTTTATGAGAAAAATAGCAAGTGCTTAGAACAATTTCCCCCCAAGTGTTCTTGCATAGGACAGTGGTTCTCAAATCCGGGTAACCTCAGTATCCCCTGGAGAGCTGGGTGCCACCCCCAGAACTTCTGATTTAGTAGTTCCGGGGTTGGGCCCAGGAATTTGCATTTCTACCAACTACCCAGGTGATGCTTGTTCCCAGGGACCACACTTTAAGAACTAAAAAGTATATGTGTGTGTGTATGTACATGTATATATATGTATACATTATATGATATATATGTGATACCATATTTATATATATATATATATAGAGAGAGAAACTGATAAAGCAAATGTAGCAAAGTGTTAATTGGTGAATCTGGGTAACAAGTATTCATGAATTCTTTACCCTTAATGCAACTTTTCCCTTAAGTTTGAAATTCTTTCAAAATAAAAATTTAAAAATTAAAAATTATACCATGAAACTAAAACTATTTGCTATCTGGGAAAAAGAAAACCAGTATGAATAAAGTCTCCTTGGGCCCTTGTTGTGGGTTTGAGTCATGCTCAATATATAAGAGCCAACTTCCTTCCTTCTTGATTCATTATTATCAATACATTACCAATAATAATAATTATCCAAAACAAGACTCACAGAGTCTGAGCACACAGAAGGATTTCTGAAGTAAAAAAAAAAGCTTGTGTAAGTGGTTAGAACATGGACTTTGGATCCCAACAGTCCTGGTGTGATTCCCAAATCTGCCATTTACTAGCTCTGTGAAGCTGGGAGTCGTTTTAACCAGGGCTGCTGCATTGTTCCCCAGGAGGCGCCATTTACATAGAAAAAAAGTGGATGATGCTCTCTGTAGTAGTGCAAGGTTCTAGCCTCAATGCAAGTATTCTGAACCTCAGTTTCCATATCTGAAGAATGGGGAGAATAGTAACACCCAGAGTAGTTACGGAGATTAAATGACAATACATGTGAAGGGTTTAGCACAGTTGCCTGGTCCATAGGAAGTGCTCAAAAAAATGGTAGCAGAATTAAAGATGATAATAATGATCGATATTGGAAAGCATGGATTCTCCAGAAGGAGAAATGATCTCCATGGTCCTGTCTAGTAGTACCAATGCTGTGATCTGGAGACAGTTCCATGTAACAAAGAAAACATAGACTTTTCTCCTTGTTTATTATTATTTTTTTCACCTGGGACACCTGATGAAAAGCCATAATTTTAGTTATTTTACTTATGTCAAAGAAGTTTATGATTTTCCCACTCCATGAATAAAAATAGTGTTTTCTTTGAAGTGGGTCACTTGTAGTACCATTTCTTAAAGATATCAAGACCCAGCACCTTGCTGATATACCTCTGCAGGGTTTATTTTTCCCAAGACAGAGTGCACTGAGAATTTTTAGGAAATAAATATTTACTTAGTTATCTACCTGAAGAGCAAATAGGTTATTGTTGGAAAAAGCTATGCCAGGCAGCAAACCCCATTGGCCAGATGAAAATAAAATTAGAGAAGCAAGAAGTTAGTAGACAAGAGAATGAAGTTCAGGACGGAGGTGGGGAAGAATGGTTCAGAACTGTCTCTGAGTGGCAGCTGTGCACTAGTGTTATATTTCCAGCCAAAAGACCATGGAGAGAAGAGCAGATTGGGGAATCACGAGAACTGCTCTAGTCCTAGCTAGTTCTGTGTCCTCATCTATAAAATGAGGGAGCTGGATTATATCAGGGGTTTCTCAAACTAACTATTTGTTAAGATCAATTTTATGAGAATCCTCAATGAAAAGCAAGTAAATGTAGAGCTGCTTTGGGGAAGTTTGGTAGGTGAGTCGAGAGGTGACTACACTCACTTCTTAACTCTGGCAGCTCCGGAGGGAAATCAGAGACAATCCAGGGGTTCCTTGGAACACAGATTGAAAACCACTGAACTAAGTGCCTTCCAACTCAAACACTTCACTCTCTAGCTTTGATCTATTTCCTCAGAGGAATGACTATATTTGACACTTAATTATGTACATTTTTATTCCTCATAATCCTTCATAGCCTCCTTTATCTTCTAACAGCTCTGCATGGAAGTCATTATTTAGCTAGCTTTGTTCATGGGAAAATTATAAATCTTATTTGCCCAAGGGTTTTGAGGGAGACAAGGTCAGGGCCAAGATTTAAAAGCAGCAAGCCTTGCCTCTGGTACCCAGACTGAATAAGAGACTAGCTTTAACAACTGTTCCAACTATTACTGCCGTAATTCATGCTGATTTTCTCTGATTCATACTTTTTTGTTTAATCCTAATCTTCCAAATAACTGGCTTTCTAGAGCCAGTAGCCATGTATGGTGAACCAGCCATGAAAAATCTCAAACAGTGTTATTTACTAGGCTGCAGAGAAGTTTCTGGAAAGCCTAGAGGGAAAGCAGATAGTTTAAAAAAAAAGAATCTTTCCTGGTGAATTTGGGGTGCTTTCCTATAAGAAATTACAGATCATTATTTTCCTTGTTATACCTTTAGTCAGACAGATGGCACAAGACAGAGAACAAGAATTCTAGAGAGTTTCCATGGCAATTGCAGAAGAGCCGTGGCCTATTTGCAGTGATGTGTTGTGCAGTATCTAGGGTGAAGGTAAAATCACAGGGATTCATTCTGCAACACCCACGGACTTTAAGCTATTCAAAGGGCATTTGCTGAGCCCCTGTTGTCTCAAAAGCAATCTCCTAGTTGTTGGGGGAAGAGAGAGGAATGTCAAAGACAACACATTATTGGCTTTTCCCTTTAGAAGTATACAATATTGAGTGACATATGTATGGATAATATAAGAGCACTAATGAAATCAATGAATTTGTCATTAATATAAGGTTTTCTTTAAACAGGTGTTGTCCACTTAAGCAGTGGCAAGAATACAATCCTCGTGAACTGGGTTAACAGCAGCTTCTTTATTTGTACACCATGTATGAGGCCTTGTAGCCCTGTGACTCAAAGTCTGGGTTCTGAGCCAGACTGCCTGCGTTCATATCCAAGCACTGCTGTTTCTTAGTTGGTTGACCCTCTACAAGTTATTTAAGTTTGCTGTTTCTCAGTTTCCTCATCTATAAAAATAGGAATAATAATGGTATGTAACTCAAAGAGTTGTTAAGAGGATACCATGAGTTAACGCACAAAAAGGGCCTGGAACAAGGTAGGTGTTCCACACATGTTAAATATTAGCAAGAGGTATAAGCCCTCAATGCAAATGTATTCACTAATTTGCAAATGTATTCACTAATTTGCAAATGTATTCACCCATTTTTAGGCCAAGCTCATCTGGCCTGAAGTAGGGAAAGAGTAGAGTGGTTAAGATGATACTATTAACTGGCTCTATGACCTTTGGCAAACAACTTAATGTCCCTGGGCCTCATTTTCCTCATCTGTAAAATAGAGAATGCTGTAGTCACCTGTTGTGGTCGCCTTGCAGAAATGAAATGGACCCCTCACCCAAAATTTATGCCACACAGATGCCAAGAGGGTCTGAAAAGGTTTATAACTCACATAAGGAGGCTTTCTGGGGAGAGTAAGGTGGGTTCCCAAGCAGGTCCAAGAACGGTTTAGGGAAACAAGGAAAGGACACTGGATTTGAGGTTCTATAATGAGGGGGTGGGGCTGGAGTGAAGGCTCCCCCTTGCAGCTGGGGTTTAAATGGTTCGAATTTCCCAATAGCACCAAAGTAGGGAGCACTTGAGGTTTTTTTTAATAAACTTGCCAAGATGTGGGGGAGAAGAGCAAGGGGCCTGGGGGGGGCTTGACCGCTGTCAGCAGCTAAGCAACAAAAATGGGGTCAGATTCTTTATTATACCACCTTAGAGTGTTGTTGTGAGGATTAAATGAGATTATATACAAACAGCCTTTAACTCAGTGTCCGGGAAACAATAAATACTCAATAAATGTTACTTTTTGAAATTAAAATAGTTTCTTTTTAAAAAAAAAAAACCTCAATTTTTAAAACTTGCCAAAAAATGCAAGAAGCAACACCTGTTTTTCCTTGTTCTATTTGTTTACACTAGATGCATTTTTTAAAAGAAAGTTTCAACATCATCGCTACATGTGAAAAAACAATTACTTGCAGTCTCTAGCAACGAAAAGGCTGTATTCTAAGAATTCTGTTTTAAATTGTCACTTGGAACACTTTTCCCATAGAAACAATGTTAAAAATAGAGTTAAGTCTCCAGAGGGATGCTCAAATTCTTCCTAAACTATAACTAAAATAGTCCTTGATAGAGCAGGGAACTCTGAATCCTACGCATGTGGGCCTCTCAGAACCCCAAGCTCCCCCAGGTCAAGGCAACCCCGGGTGAGACCGGACCCTAAGACTTTTGGAATCTTGATTTGGAGGAACTGGCTGAATGGGAGCTGAACAGCACAGTGTGGCAGACGGGGGGCCCGTATGCAATTATGGCCGCACTTCTTGAGACTCTCTAAATCAAACCCTGATGGGATTGTCTTTTGGGGCCTCAGGGCTGTCTCACATCACTGTGGGTGGGATGGGGCTTGCCCTGAAGGGAAGGGATGCTCCAACTCTCAGCCATCCTAGAGAGGGGTTGATCCAGGGGCAGGACGCTCTGGTGGTGGACCTTAGACTAGGGGGAGGGGAAAATATGATTCTATCTTCTGGGGGCAAATTCTGAGGTGTGGGGAAGCCTGGAGTGGGTCGTTGCACAGAACTGTCTCTGGTCACATGGAAAAGGCCAGGACTAAGCCCTGAGCCAGCTCAGGAATCAACACTACGATGCTTATGGGCCTCTGCCGGAGAGGGAACATTCCCTCTGTGCCCTCTCTTTTTTACCTATACTAGTGGTATTGCTCGGTTCTTCTGGGCTGTGGGCAATTACGGGTGATACTGGGTGGAAGAGACAGCAGCAGCAATGTGAAGGAAGAGGATCTGGATGGAAGACGGAGACCTTCAGAGGGAAGGGCAGTCTAGGGTCTGCTGAATGGGCCAAGGACAGCCCGGCAGATTTGCAAAAGAGAATTATACTATCAGTGCGTTCCACAGACACCCTCCACGTGAAACACTTTATCTTTATGAACACACTCAAGCCTCCTAATCACCCCCTGATGTACTATTACCATCCCATCTTACAGATGGAGAAAATGAGATGTGGAGAAGTTAAATAACTTGCCTAATGATCAGACAGCTAGTAAGTGGCGGTGCCAGGAATTGAACCTAAGTGGCTTGGCTACTGAGGCTGCGCCCTTAAATGCTGTACTTTCTTCTCTCACACACAGAAGCATTCACCAGGTGCATTCCCAGAAATACGTGGAGAAGTATACATGGCAAAAGGCTAGGTCCCCTGCTAGGAAGCAAGGTGGGGGTGGGACATCTGTGAGTCAAAGGGGTTTCATGTTCTGGTATGATTAGGACATGCAGGCTATATGCCTCGCTCACGTTCTGAAGTTTCTGTGCAGATACGTCAGATGTTGTGATGGATGCCAGACATAAATAAACAAGCAAGATTTGGTCCCTGCCCTCAAGACGTTCTCACAGTCTTATGAGGGAAACAAAGAAGCAACTGAAAAAGCTGTAAAAAGGTGTCTGCACGGCCAGAAGCCCGGGACCCAGCCTTGACCCCGTATGGAGTCCATTACACCCTATCGATGCCTTCATTTCTTCCAGCCAGTCTCTTCCTCTCTGCCTGGTGGACACTGAACAGCCACAAGACTCGTGAAGCCAATCCCTGTCTCTCCGGACCCAGCAAAAGTCCGCAATAGTATCCTGGGTTTCCCTGTTGAAACAACTCTCAACACCCGAGCTTTACTTGTCCAGGATCTTTCTTCCCACTGGATGGTAATTGCCTTGTCTGTCTTGTTACACAGAGGACAGTGTAGATGCTTCATAATCAATTTTCAGTTAAATAAATAAATGAAGTTAGTTTAACATAAGCAAACTCCATGTGTAGAAGGTATGAGATAAACAATGAGAACCCCTTGATAAAGCTGAAAATTTCTGAAAAACTTATTTGATATCCAGGAGTACGATTGTCCTACAGGCACTTTGGGCTGGTATCTCTATCTAGTTTTTCATAATGAAAATTTTTACACGAGAGTGTAATGTGTGTATGTTTAACTTACCAGGATTTTTTTTTCAAGTAATCACCATCTGGCTGGAATTTTTAACCAAACTCCTATCAATTGGGCAGTATTATTTTTTTAATAAAATCATTGTTGAGAGAATTTATAGAAGAGTTCATTATTAATGTTCTTCTGACAACATGCCATGTGATAAAAACATTTGATGCTCATTGTTTTAAAACATTTCCTTTACTTATTATTCATATAAACATACCACCAAAGCCTCCTATTATTCCATTAAATACAACCATGTTATTCGGTCTTTCGTAACCAGTGATATGAGGTGAAGCGACTTGCCTGCCTCCATGTTAGTAACTGAGTTGAAATGCAACATTCCAGACCATAAGTTCTGACCTTACTTACTCCTAAGGCTGTGTCCCACAAGGTGCTGGTCTAAAGAAGGATGACCCTTGGAAAAGTAAGACTTAGAATAAGCATAGAAATTACTTCATCAGCCATTTACGAGGGCTAAGTGAGCTAGTAGGGGACAATGCCTGACACATGGTAAGCAATCATTAATTGCTATTATCAAATCACTAAGTAGCTATTATTAATGTTCCCTCCAGAGCCAGTTGTTGTCTGCTCCATGATTGCAGGGATTTTTGTTTGTTTACTGCAAAATCACAAGTGCCTCTTAGACTAGTACCTGGCACACAGTAGGGACTTAATACTTGTCGAATATTAGTTAACGTAACTTTAAGCCAACCTAACCTACTCATGCACCAGGCAGTTGATGGATACCAGGACTATCCTTACCTCATTTCCTTCCCTTGATCCCATTTAAGTTCAGTTCTGCCCACCTCCTGACCACTGACTCTCTCCAGTTTTCATCCCTGTTCCTTCCTTTGGACTTTCACACTTACCCTGATTTCTTTGGACTGATCAAGTTACTCCATAAGGAGTGTCACCCTTTGGCTCCTTCCTGCCTGGTTGTCTAAGGGAGAAAACCCTGCCCCATCTTTCATCTTGATAACAAACTACTGCCAGCCTCACTGATTTTTTTCAAATGTTTATCACCTACGCAGCAGGCAGTGTTCCAGGCCCTAGAGACACTGGTGAATGAGAAAGGCAGGTTCCCTTGCCTTTGTGGGATTAAGCTAAAATCACCATGCTCTTTGTCCTTTTTATTTTATTGAGACCCAGAGGTGCAAAGAGACAGGGCGAGTTTCACCTAACGAACAGGCTGCAGATACACGAAGGGTGAGAACCATGGCTAAACTGAGGAGGCGCCCAGCTCTGGCCTCTTTGCAACACCCTCTCCAAAGCAAGTGCGGACAAAAGAATGTCGGCTGCCGCTTCAGTAAACAAAGAATGTTGCCCGCCATCAAGCCATCATCCATTGCGGCTGCCCCTAACTGGGCGCACTGAGGAGGATTCACCGTGGAGAAAAACAGGATACTGGCCCTAGATAGTTAAGATGCATATCTAAGGAATAACTTCAATGACCCCAGACTCTTGCATCCTCCCATACACAGACAAGCTCTAAAATCATTAACTTGAGATGTCTATTTTAGTGATTAGCAGTCATCTTTTGATGTTCAACTCTGAGTTGTCTTCGGTTTTTGTTTTTGTTTTATTCTCCAAGCAAAAACTCCTATATATCCTGGTTCCTCCCTAACCTCTTTGGAGCAGTTCCTTGGAGTTATCTGAGAGGCTGTCTCCCAGGCTATAGTCCTCAGTAAGGTCCCCAAATAAAACTTAACTTACATCCTTTAGGTTGTGAATTTTTCTTCAGTCGATAGTGTATTCCTTTAGAATCCTTGTACCTTAAATATCATGGAGTATGCTCCTTTACTTTCAATCCTGAGGACCTACTTGTTGCTGACTACTAAATACCTCACACCTGAGAGCCCAGGTAAGCTACCTTTCAGTCTCCCATGATCAACACCTCACACCAGCCTTTAATCTCCAAAATTACATGGCGGGTTGCTGAAAGCTAATTCCCACTGAAACTCCGTGGTAACACTAAAATATGCCCCACGAGCTCTTTTTAAAGTTCACCTCTACACACAGATTCCACTTTGTATTTCCAGATATTTGGTTGTTTGAGAAGATGCCAAAGTTTTACCTCATCATAATGATGCCCCATGTGAGTGAAATACGTGCTAAAAGTCCCTGGACTTTTCTTAATAAGCTTAGTACTTGGTAAATGATTACTGAGGCAATCTCCACAGCTTGACTACTGTTCTCAATTTTTTTGTGGGTGTGTGGATAAGGGGGGTGGCAGGGGGAGCATGTTAAAAATAAAGTGCTTTGAAAGCTGTAAGTTCCTTAGAGTCATAACCACAGTATGAATTTTTTAAAGGTAAATTGCATGCTGATTACAATAAATTACAGTAAAATTTCCCCCACACTCTGCAAAATTTACAGAATCGTGTGAAACTAGGTATGGCTTTTACCAATAAATCTGTGTTTGAAAGTTGGATGCCCCTGGTTGTCATTGCTTTATCAGCCTGCATTTCCTCAGGAGACACACAAGAACCAAATGAAAATCATCTCTAAATGTCACACATTTGCATTATAATAACACTGGCTATCACTTATGTAGAGCTTACTGTATCCCAGGTGCTGCTTTATGCCCTTGACATAGGTTAACACATTTAATCCTCACAACAACCTTGGGAGGTAGGTGTTATTCATATCCTGGTGAAACTGAGGCACAGAGATGGTCAGAAACATTATGCAAGGTCATGCCCCCATGATATTTGCTACAGCCAGTACACCTCAGCTATTAGGTACTGAATTTTTTTTTGAAGTTGATAAAGTTTTTTTAAAACTTAAGTTTATTTCAAAAGGAAACTTCATGTCTCTAACTGTAGGTGGAAAATCAGTATCACTTGCCATAAGTAGGAGGTAACTCTGAAAATGGATAGAATTCATGCAAAACAATGTTATTAACTTCTAGCTTGATTCTCCTGCCTGCCAAGATCAGAGATTTGCTTTTTCTTAAGAAGGAGCAGGGGAGTGGAGAGAAGCAGGTGTTACTGAGGTGTTAAAAATATATTAAAACCAAAACATAAGACAAAACAAATAACAAAAAGTAAAATTTAAAGTATGCATTAATGCCAGAATAAAACTTAACTTGACTTTCTCCTTAACATAATTATAATGAATAAAAGACTCTCAAACATCATTTTCTTACTATGTGCTCTGGATTCCAAATCTGATTTTGTCCCTTCCTTGCCCTGTGTCATCTGACTGCCCTGAGCCTCAGGTTTCTATCTGAAAATGAGAACCACCTCAGAGGTGTAGACATCACATATACACAAAGCCAGGCACACAGTAGGCACTCAATAAGTCACTATGATCAATGGTCACTTCTTAAAAAGACTATAGCTCTGTGCTTGAAATAAAGCACAGGTGTGGGATCTCACTTGTCCTTGCTTCAGCAGAGCAGGGGTGGGCTAAGCGTCGGGTGGGTGTGACAATTCACATTCAGCAGAGGCAGGGTAAGGATGCTTGGAGGGCTACTGATCTGAGGAATCTGCTTATCTGCTAGGGGTCCTAAGGAGCAGATGGTAAGGAGAGATGGGAAAGTTCAATTTTGAATATCTTAAAACTGTTGGAAAACAAGGGAGATCACAGAATCCACTTCCTCTTCGGGTCATGGGTCAGGACACTGAGCCTTTGGGTTGCAGGACCCTGCCCATGGATCCTAAGCAGTGAGGGGCAGCCAGACCTAGGCCCCTCCAGACACTGTGCTCTTCCCACCTGATGCCCCATCGGCCTCCTTCTCCTGAACCAATCGGTGGCTCCAGGCTCTGAAAGCTGGAAGGCTCTGAAGACCTATGACCCATATTTCCATAGTCTGGGTCCCGGGGTCTTAATTTCCAAAATGATCATTGGCTCCAATGCTATCTACTAATTTGCTAAAACGTTTGTAGCCTCTCTTAGAAAGCCAGAAAAATGTGACTTTTTTGCCAATTCCTGATCACATCAATTTTTGAAAAAACAAAACAAATCCGTATCAAGGGGAAATAGTTCCACTTGGGGCTTTGGTCTGTCTCAAGACAATTTTGATTCCCTCAAGACAGCATTTGCTGAGTCACATGCTGTGAAAAACAGCCTGGCCTTACAGCTCCCTCTTCAATGGAGAAAGACAGTGAGGGAAAACAAAAGAGGAGGGTGAGGGACAGACAGGTTACAAACCCAGCGCTGAGTGGTACAACCAGGTTCCAGAAAAATCAGGAATGGGAAGTCCCCAACCTTCTCTCAGCCAGAGGCGCTGGGTGTGGGTGCCTATGGACTTGGGGAGAAGACAGAGGAGGAGAATTTAGGCCCAGGAAAAACATCATGTAGTGGTACTGGCTGTGATTAATGCATGGAGCATTAAATCCCGTGCCCATACTCATTCCTGGAACTCCTCAAGAAGATGTGGATCCTTTGGGGGCAATAGTTTTTCATACAGGGGTAGCAAACAGAAGCCCCCAAGGGCCCGGCTGGGAAGGTAAATGAGTGAGACACTAGCCAGGTGGGATCAGGGAACTGGAGGGCACCTCACCTGTCTCTTTAAAATGGCAGCGGAGGGCATTATTCACAATAGCCAGGACATGGAAGCAACCTAAATGTCCATCGACAGATGAATGGATAAAGAAGATGTGGTACATATATATATATACACACACACACACATATATATGTATATATATATGTATATATATATATATATACATATATATATACACAATGGAATATTACTCAGACATAAAAAAAGAATGAAATAATGTCATTTGCAGCAACATGGATGGACCTAGAAATAATCATACTAAGTGACGTAACCTTCTTTAGAAGGAATCTAATATGTGATACAAATGAACTTATATACAATATAGAAACAGACTCACAGACATAGAAAACAAACGCATGGTTATCAAAGGGGAAAGGTGGCGAGGAGGGATAAATTAGGAGTTTGGGATTAGCAGATACAAACGACTATATATAAAATAGAGAAACAGCAAGGTCCTACTGTATAGCACAGGGAACTATATTCAATATTTTGTAATAAGCCATAATGAAAAAGGATATGAAAAAATATATATGTATAAAGGAACCACTTTGCTGTACATTGGAAACACAACATTTTAAATCGACTATACTTCAGTTTTTTAAAAAAGGCAGCTGAGGTGCAGCTCCTTGATTGTTATCATGCAGGACCATGGATGCAGAATCGCCGTGATGTGTCAGTTATTAAGCTGTTATCTATTCTTCTACACTCAGTTTAGCGATGCTGGGGCCTTTCTCTTTTGTCAGCTGCCTTCCTGGTAGGTTCTGCCAGCAGAGGGCACTAGAGGGAGGCTGGATGGCAGGATACAGGAGGCAGCAAGTCCCTTGTGCCTGTTTGCTTGTTGGAACCGCCAGCCTCACCCCGGCAGTCACCTTCACGCCAGCAGCAACATCTGGTTTCAGATGCCAGCTTTCTTTCCCACTCCCAGAATCAGCCTGACTGTGTCCCCACAAAGGAACCAGCAGCTGCCCCTGGGGCTCCCACCTCCTTACAGGGGGCTCCTCCTCCTCCTCCCCAGCTCCACAGACCCCACTTCTCTGAGCCCCTGGGTTTTGATAACCCCTGTTTATTCCCTTCATTCCGCCAACCCCAGGAGCGGTGGCTCCTTCCTGCGGTTACTACATGTGGTTACCACGATGTCCCCCATTTTTACTTTTCAGCCTCCCCTACACTTGTTTAATGACCCCACTACATTCAACCTCTGTTGAAATACCCAGTGTGGGTTTTGTTTGCCTGACTGGACTCTGACTGATTCACCAGTTCTTTCGACTTTAGGAGAAGCTAAGTATCTAGATTATTTTATGGAATCACTCATTTTTTAAAATACTGTGGAAAGAAAAACATGTATCTGAAGACCAAATTCAGCCTCGGAGCCAATGCAGCGGTATACCCTGAGATGAGGGCTGCCGCGTCCCTTGTCAGTTGCTGGGATTATCAGCTATGGGCAGCTGACTGCTGTCTCCATCCCCAGGAACTCCCCTCCGCTGAAGGGAACTACCTGACCTGGTCCAAGAATAACCCCCTTCCCAAGGACAGCCTGTGGCCAGTGACCGGCTGATATAGGGAAACAAAGGTCTGGCCCCTAGCTTCCTTTTGGGACACCTCTGGAGGGCCATCCAGCTGCAGAGATCCCTGCAGGATTGGCTAAGGCCTTTGGGTTGCAGCCCCATCGTAGGACAGCTTTTCCCCTTGCCCAATTCTGCCTTTTTCACATCCTTACTTGTACAGCCCCCTAGAGCACTCCCTAATGAACGTGCATGCAGCTCTCTATCACAGAGCCTATTTCCACGGAACCCAAACTAAGCCAAGGCTGCATTAGTTTGGTGTACAGAGCATCGCACTCACACAGGAAGCATGTGAAGAAAGAAAAACAACTAATTCACCAAGACATATTCCACTGGAAAGAGGGCAAAGTAGAGAGAGAAAATAATTAGAAGAGTCCACATAAAATAAGATGTGGACTCTCACATGAGTGAAGACAAGGCGAATAGTCCCCAGAGGCAGAATGGTCATTAAGAGCGTGACGGCTTCCCTGGAGCTTCTTTGGGAGCCATAGCAGACATCCTTCCCCAAAGCCAAGAAGACACACCAGCCACCTCAGCCTTTTCTGTCTCTGAATGGACAGAGAAGGGGAAACACTGCCAGGGACTTTATTTAAACACAATTTGAACTCGCTCCACCAGCAGAGGTCTCCCCATGGCCTAATGGGGGAACAAGTGGGTGTTTTGCATCTGGCCAGTGGCTTGGAAAGGTAGGAAAAGGCCTGTGCTTCCTCTTTGTTGAGCAGTGCTGGGGCTACAAGGGATGGAGACACCGGCAGAGTCCCCGCAGGTGTGCAGGCTCTTCGCCAGCAGCAGGAAGGAGGCTCCCCTTTCACATCTCCTACACTCGTTGGTGCAGAAGGGAAGATGGACCCCGAGTGAGGCCTGGCCTTTGTAGTTTCTACAGAATGCAGTATGTGCGCCTCCGTGGCCTGTCCCAAGGTAACTTTCTTGGGAACGGGAAATGGCTGGTTTTTTTTTTAATTAAAGTATAACATGTCCCTTTCCCTGCTAACTCCCTTCTGTAGCTCACCCATGTTTGTCTGATCAGCAGGCTGGTCGGAATCACGTCAAAGGGGACATGTCGGGAGGCAGGGGTCAACCACTCTGTAATATTTAACTATATTACTTAAAGCAACTGGAGAAAACTCACTTTAATTTTCAACTTCAAAGAGAGGCCAAGGCCAAGGGGATGATTGTAGTATCCCCTGGGGACAGACTGAGGAATAACATGCTGAAGGGCATGAAAAGTAAAATAAGTGAGGCCTCCATTATCAGGCGTCAGTGGCCTTGCTGCCTCCTCTCTGTCTGTAGGCCTGAGGTTGGCAGGGGAGCAGAAGAGACAGAAAAAGAATGATAGGCAGTAGAAGGCAGAGAGAGAATCACGCCACTTCAGGTGTCACTAAGTCACATCTCTGAAGGTGTGTTCTGATCATTAGAGAGACAGAGAAGTCCAATGGGGATGAACCATTTCATTGTAGGGATCTGATTAGCCAGCAACTTACTATCAGATGAGTAGCACAGCCAGACTCCTGGTGAACAAACGCTTCTGTTAGACAGATGAAGTTCAGCTGGAGTTGATAGCCCTTATCTGGAATATCAAAGAAGTCCAAACCTCCCAGAATAGGTCACATGGCAACGTTCCACTTTCAGGCAATCAGGTGTTCTTTTGAGGATGTAACATCACAATTGGCCACCATAATTATTTAAAGAAATGTCTTAAACACAGTCTTCTTCAATCTATTCAAAAAGAATGATTGAGCCGCTACTGTATACCAGACCCTGGGCATGGCACTGTGGTTCCAAGGCGAAGAGGCACAGCAGATGCATTCTTGGCCTTGAAGGAGCTTAGAGTCTCATGGGGAATAGAGACCTTAGAACAAGTAAATAATTACAATTGTGCTATGTGTTATGTTGCAAGGACCTAATCTTACTCAGGAGCCAAGGAAGGCCTCCCTAAGGAGGTGACAGCCTTCTGAGACTTCAAGGAATAAGGGAAGGTTGGCTACATTAAGAGATGAGGGGAGAAGAGGGCTCCTGGAAAGAAAAGCATCTCCAGAGACCCAAACATGAGATGGTATGGTACGTATGAAAGGCTGAGAGCAGCCCCAGATGGGAAGCTATGAGGGAGAGACAGGGGAGATGGTCAGGGACCAGTTACGGAGCACCTTTCAAGCCAGATTGATTTGTGGCTTTACCCTTCGATTTTAGTAGGGCAATGACATGGTTAATAGATCCCTCTGTCTGCAGAGTGAAGAATGGATTGGAAAGGGCCAAGAGATGCTGTGGAGAGGCGAGTTAGGAAGCAAATGCCCTTGTCCAGAAGGGAGATGACAGTAGTTTGCATCAGGATGGTAGCATGTAAGGGAGAGGGGTGAAAGTTATTGCAAAAATACCTTTTTGAAAGGTATATAGGCATGAAATAAAATTTAGAGACAGAGAATGTAGTGTGTGAAGGGCCAAGAATGACTCCCAGGATTCCAGTTTGTCTAGTGGATAGATGGCCATGAAAGATGGGTAGATGGCTGATGAAAGAAACAAAGGAGGTTTGGAGCTGGCAGTCAGGTGGGGATGGGAGCAGGCCTGGAAGGGATGATGGCAAAAGGAGCTTTGACTGTGAATTGCTCTGTGCTTTCTGAGGGGACATGTTAAGCAGGCAGTTGAAGATATGGGTTTGGAATTGATATAGATAGACAAGTAAAGACAAAGGTTTGGGAGTCAAAGAAATAAATGAGACCATATACCCCTGTGGCTGTCAAACTTTTTTGATGAGGATCTACAATAAGAAATGTATTTTACATCACACACACACA
Organism: Eubalaena glacialis; assembly: GCF_028564815.1. Taxonomy (NCBI): domain Eukaryota; kingdom Metazoa; phylum Chordata; class Mammalia; order Artiodactyla; family Balaenidae; genus Eubalaena; species Eubalaena glacialis. Next base: position 51,936,843 of record NC_083724.1, read on the forward strand.
CCCTCCAGAAACAAATTACCCTGAACAATTCTCACCTCTGCCACGTGTGATGTCCGGTGATTGTCTGTTCTTTTTCCCTGTGCTGGTCAAAACTTCTATGTTGATTTAATGGCCTTACAATGGGTTACTACCCACGGTTTGAATACTTTAATTTAGAGAACGCATGATGAGAAGAAAAGAGGGTTTAAAAAATCCTTCAATGCTTTGAAATCCTTCAAGCTTTTAAAGCTCATCTGTATTCTTCTCTGCAAAGGCTTCTGTAGTCTCACCATTTAAAATTAATCATTCTTTCCTCTGTGTTCCTCTAATGCGATGCTTATACTAGTTTGGAACTTATTTTCCTTTGCCTTATGGTTGCTTTTTTGCATGTCTCACACTAAGTTTTCTGAGGACAAAGACCATGCCTTACTCTCTGTGCTCCCCCCAGCACCGAGGTGCAAACCTGGTAAGAGTTAATGCCACTCACCAAATATTTCTGGCTATTAGAGTCTTCTGGGTCTATAGCAGGTTTTCACTTCTTGGTCCCCTATGGTTGGTTGGGGACATGTGGCCAATTAGCACCAATGAGTTGTAAGTAAAGTGATGTGTGACACATCTGGGACAAAATTTAATCACCAATGCAAGACCCTTTAGGTCATCTTTCTTCTTGGCTGTTGTGACTGTTCATGCTCTAGAGAATAGTTCCTCCCTCAGCTGGGATAAAGTCAACTTATAACAGAGCCCCAGCTGATCTATGATGGCCATGGTGAGTGAACAAGAAATAAACTTTTGTTATTGAAAGTCACTGAGATCTGGAGCTTGCCACAAAGCAAAGCCTACCCCATCCTGATTGATACACTTGTAAATGGTAATACTGTGAGTCTAGAATTTTTACAAAATCCATTAGAAGCAGCAATCAATGTCTATCACTTGTAAATTAATCAAGTAAAATCACCAGACTTAAACGGAGCTGTCAAGAGAGGCACTGTGATATACAATGAAGAGTGTAGGATATAGAGCCCATTAGGGTTTGCAGACAGGCTCTAAATGACCTTGGTAACTGATTCTCTCAGAACTCAGCATCCTCCGATCTCGAATGGAGCTTATGATATTTACCTTGTGGTATTGTTGCAAGAATCAGAAATAGTAAATGAGTGGTACCTGGTACATGGTGGTACTCAACAAATTGTTATCACAATTGTTTTAGGTGTTTTCCACGTTGGACCATGAGATGTGAGAAACTATACATATTTCAATTTAAACCAAGGTATTCACTGCTAACTCTTTCCTATTCATCAGCAGCAAGTTGTCCTCACCAATCTTCTTTCACTCATCTTTCAAAAAAGAAATAAATTTGGGCCCCTATTGATTTAAAAAATCTATGAAACTATTATACGTGAAGAGATGACAATTTACGTATAAACATCACTTCTCATTTAGAGAAAGGAACATTTTAATAAATTATTCAACTTTATGCTTGCTAGACACCAGTGACTCATAGTAAATAAATAGATGCATTAAAAAAAGGGAAAGAGGGACTTCCCTGGCAGTCCAGTGGTTAAGACTCCACACTTCCATTGCAGGGGGCACGGGTTCGATCCCTGGTCAGGGAACTAAGATCCCACATGCCTCATGGCATGGCCCAAAAAAAAAAAAAAGAAAAAAGGGGCAGGGGGTGAAAGAGAAAAAAAATAAGACTGGATTTGTTTTTCAGTTTTTGTGGATAGAAAATGGGAATCATCAGCTTTTGAGGCTCCCAGTTATATTTATAAAATTTGAAAAAATAATTCTAGGTTTGATGATATGCTAGTATAATGTTGTCTTATGCCTTCTTGGTTTGATTTCCAATACTTGTTCAAGTGTAGTGAACTATTCATCCCAATACGCTTCCATAAAGGTTTCTAACAATCTGAATGTCACAATCCCATGAGAGTTTACGTTTCCTATCATGGCATTTTCACGACTTGATTACACTCCTGGCTGTGAGGAGACGTGACTTCAGTCTCTCAACATAAACAGAATGACTCATCCTTCTGAGGCAGTAAATAGCAACTTGGGTAGATCAACACCATCTTTATACTTCTTACTACACTTGTAACTTAGAAACACATCCCTTCTGGAGTATTTTATACATATTGTGACATGTGCTGAAAGAAACATTGTGCTCCAAAGATAAGTTCTTATTTCTAGGGCTTTATAAAGAGAGAGGAAAATCTCAACATCCATGTTTCCCAGTCCAACTAAGGATCAACTTCTTTTTTTTTTTATTGAGGTAAAATTGGTGTATAACATTTTGTTAGTTTCAGGTGTACAGCATAATAATTCGATCTCTGTATATACTACAAAGTGATCAACACATAAGTCTAGTTGCTATTCATCACTATTCAAGTGACACCCTTCACCAGTTTTACCCACTCCTTACCCACCCACTTCCCCCCCTCTGATAACTACCAACCTGTTTTCTGTATCTGGGTGTTTGTTTTGTTTTGTTTTTTAGATTCCACATGCAAGTGAAATCACACAGTATTTATCTTTCACTGCCTGACTTATTTCACTTAGCATAATACCCTCAAGGTCCATCCATGTTGTCACAAGATTTCCTTCTTTTTGTGGCTGAGTAGTATTCCATTGCGTGTATGTATGTGTGTATATATATATATGTATCTCACATACTCTTTATTCATTCATCCATCAGTGGACGCTTAGGTTGCTTCCATATCTTAGCTACAGTAATTAATGCTACAATAAGCCTAGGAGTGCATATATTCTTTCAAATTAGTGGGGGGGTTTTTCCCTTTGGATATATTCCCAGAAGTGGAATAGCTGGATGATATGGTTGTTCTATTTTTAATTTTCTGAGGAATCGCCATACTATTTTCCATAGTGGCTGCACAAGGATCAACTTCTGCAATAGCACAGAAATGTAGGAGAGGGGGAATCAAATAAAAACACAGGAACGCACACGTTTAGTGTTCTCAGTTCCCAGATCAACCTTCCTCCCTGCTTTCTCTCTCCACCTGCTACCCCAAGTCTCTACATTTGTTCTCACCTGTTCAACTGAAAAAAAAACATCAGATTGAATCAGGAATGCTTATGAACTGCTACATGCCAGACATTTCAATTAGTCTTAAGGATCTACAAAGCTGACGTTTTTCTCTCTCCTCAAGGACCTTATGATTTAGTGGTGAAGAAAGAGAAGAAAATTAGTATATATACTCCAGTATGATGAACTATGAAGGCTCATTCATTAAAAATAATGTTTTCGAAAACATATGTTGTTCTACTCATACACTCAGAAAAAATATGGGGATCAAATTGGCAGGCTGAGTACACCTGTCTGCTTTTCCTTCCCCACTAAATTCCACTGAAATACCAAACAAGAAAAGTTACAATCACAGATCAGATAATGTGAAGATATTATCCTGGAAAACAGAGCAAAGATAGAATTGGATTGAAAGAGCAATAAAAGCAGGGGGAAAAAAGCCAGCAGAAGGACACTGCAAAGGTAACAGCTGTTTTGTGCACTAACTTTCTAGAGGAACTTCAAGCTCTGGGTTAACAGTACAGAGTAGGGAGGGGCCTTGTCAATAATTATCTGGTAAATAAACTAAAAGATCCTATTATGAACTGAGGGGCTTATCATGATCCACGCATGTCCATCATATGCTGAAGTTCTGGCACGAATGACGTCTGCTCCTATGTTAAAGCCTCAGCAACTGCTTCAACCAGTGAAGCTGGGTGGTCTCCTATCGGAAGGGCTGACTCTGGACAGAGAAGTAGGGCAGAACTTGATAACTCTACCCATATAACAACAAGAATTAGAGTGGGAAGAGGTGACAAGAAAAAGAAACCACAAGATGCTTCTGATATAAGAGGTTCCCAGACCTCGTAAGTTGGGGAGAGGCATCTCCCACACGAAGATAATCTACCTGCATATCTGCAACATTCTACTCTACACACCCTAGAAGCTGGCTCTTTAGTCAGAACCTTCATTCACTGGGATGATTATTGCAGCCATAAAATAGAAAAGCAGCCTTGTGAAAGAAACACACAGACTTCTGGATTACTGAAAATAGAATCACCATTACTTAAAATTGGGCTGAATATTCAAACGGGCTGTTGAGCGGCACCCCGCAGGCCTACAAGGCCTGTACTCGCCCAGCTTCAAGACCGAAGAAAGAGCCCGGGGTCAGCGACAGAGACGTCAATGGTTTAACCGATGGGGGAGCTTACTTGTCTGAAGCAAGGTCCTGGAGTGACACCCCACTGTGTGCGGCCAAAGACGGGCAGGACAGCATGGCAGGCTTCGCTCCCGCGGGAGGGGAGATCGCCAGTTATAGAGGGACTGACAGCAGGTGCGCTCACTGGTTACCAGGGAAACCGGCAGAGGGCACGCCCCTCACTGCCCTCTTGATAAGAACAATCCCCAGCTGGGGCCTGAGGCGAGTATGTAAAAAGCAGGTCAGTCAGGTGAGTAGCGTGTAGGTGAAGCTGGCACTGGTCAGGCAGGGGATGTACAGAGACCAAGAGAACAGCCACCTTGGGTGGCCTGACCATACATGGGCACAGATGAATATTATTTTAATGAGCTGCAACATTGGGCCGAGGAGCTCTTTCAAAACAGTGCAAAGATATAAAGATATTTCCAGAAGCTACTACATCTGTCTAGAGAGTTTTGTAATGGAGAGAACAAAGGCAATAGATGGAAGGGCATTCAAAAGTCAGAGAGGACTATTTTTCAGAGCTGAAGAAATATTATGAAGTCATGGGTTTTTATGTAATTTATTTGTTTCTATTCATTTCAGTTTTTGAAACTTTGGGTCCCAGGTTGCCCCATCTTGGGCTAGTGCAGTGGTTCTCAACTAGGGACAATTTTGATCCCCAGGAGACATTCACCAATGCCTGGAGACATTTTTGATTGCCATGACTGAGTATCTAGTGGATAGAGGTCAGGGCGGCTATTAAACCGTGTACAACAGGGCACAGGTAAGCCCCCACTGCAAAGGATTATTTGGTTCAAAATGTCAATATGTAGTGCGGAGGATGAGAAACCCCGGGCTAGTAAGGGCCCCTTCAGGTTTGCTCCTACACCTCTTAGGCATAACTCCTGGAGTTTTTGTTAGTTTCCTTGTTTTGGGGGTCACTATTATATCTCCTAGGTCTTCTGCCCGAGACCTAGAATCAACCATTTTTTTACAGAGATGGTTGGTTTTTTTTGTTTCGTTTTGTTTTGTTTGTTTGTTTTGGTGAGAGACCACAATCTGAGTGCTATGGATGCTCTTTGCTATTGGGTTGTCATTGCTTCTAAAGGCCTTTTCAGGGGCTTACCTGGTGGCGCAGTGGTTGAGAATCTGCCTGCCAATGCAGGGGACGCGGGTTCGAGCCCTGGTCTGGGAAGATCCCACATGCCACGGAGCAAGTGGGCCCGTGAGGCACAACTACTGAGCCTGCGCGTCTGGAGCCTGTGCTCCGCAACAAGAGAGGCCGCGACGGTGAGAGGCCCGCGCACCGTGATGAGGAGTGGCCCCCGCTTGCCACAACTGGAGAAAGCCCTCGCACAGAAACGAAGACCCAACACAGCCATAAATAAATAAATATTTTTAAAAAAAAAAGCCTTTTCAGTGCTAAATTATAAGCAATTTTCATAAATAACAAAATAAATCATGAATTCATAAGTGCTTTTTCAAGGTAAAATTTAAGACTATGCAGATCTTATTTAACTTTGATTTTTATGTGCATCTTATGCTGAAATTTTTGTCCATACTGACATTAACCTGTTTGGCTTATCCTACCATACACATATAAAAATTTGAAAATAATACTTTATATTCTTACTAACAATAAGACTACTTAATACATATTAGGATTTATTCCTAGGTTTTGCTTTTGTTTTGTTTTTCATTAAAGTCTTTTCTACTAAGTGAAAATACTGCATTTTAAATTTACTTAAAATAATTATTTTCGGGCTTCCCTGGTGGCGCAGTGGTTGAGAATCTGCCTGCCAATGCAGGGGACATGGGTTCGAGCCCTGGTCTGGGAAGATCCCACATGCCACGGAGCAAGTGGGCCCGTGAGGCACAACTAGTGAGCCTGCGCGTCTGGAGCCTATGCTCCCAACAAGAGAGGCCGTGATAGTGAGAGGCCCGCGCACCACGATGAAGAGTGGCCCCCGCTCACCGCAACTAGAGAAAGCCCTCGCACAGAAACGAAGTCCCAGCACAGCCAAAAATTAATTAATTAATTAATTAATAAAATTGTGCAAACTTTAAAAAAATAATAATTATTATTATTATTTTCATTATGGTTTGTTATCAACCTGATCAGGAGTTAGGTTTATTTGCTTCCTATTTCTTTTTTTTTTTTTTGTAGCTAGAAAATATGCCCAGATCTATTTGTTTGTTTGTTTGTTGGCATTTTCCTGCTTGGTGTTCTCTGAGCTTCCTGGATCTCTGATTTGGTGTCTGACATTTGGAGAAATTCTCAGTCCTTATTGTTTCAAATATTCCTTCTGTTCCTTTCTCTCTTCTCCTTCTGGTATTCCCATTACACATACCACACCTTTTGTAGTGGTCCCACAGTCCTTGGATAGTCTCTTCTGTTGTTTTTGGGGTTTTTTTCCAGTCTTTTGTTCCCTTTACTTTTTTATTTTGAGGATTCTATTGATAGATTCTCTAGCTCAGAGAGTCTTTCTTCAGCTGTGTCTAGTCTACACAAGCCATCAAAGTCATTCTTCATTTCTACTGCAGTGTTTCTTATCTCTAGCATTACTTTTTGGTTATTTCTTAGGATTTCCACCTGCTTATATTGTCGACTGTTCTTGTACGCTGTCTGCTTTATCCATCAGAGCCCTTAGCATACTAATCATAGTTGTTTTAAATTCCTGGTCTGATAATTCCAACATCCCTACAATGTCTGGTTCTAATGTTTCAAATGCTGTCTTTTGCCCTTTGGTAGGCCTTGTTTTTGCTTGGTTGTTTGTTTGTTTGTTGACAGCTGGACATGATGTACCAGGTAAGAGGAATAGCAGTAAACAGGCCCTTAGTAATGTGGTGGAGAGGTGGTAGGGAGGAGGAGTGTTCTGTAGCGCTATGGAATGAGAATGGTTGTGTCTCAGGTTTTTAGTGAGCTTGTGCCCTCTGGACTGTGAACTTCACAAGTGTTCTCAGTTCTGTTTTGTTTTGTTTTGTTTCTCCCCCCTTAAGTGGGATAGGATGGCCTGACGGGATGAATTTGGGTATTTATCTTCCTCCATATCAAAGGCTAGAGCCAGCTGGAGTTGGGTACTTCCATTCTCCCACATTGGCTAGGCTCCTCTTAACTAGTTTCTCCTGAGGGCAGGCCTCATTCGGAAGACCAGAGGGTTCAGGGGCATTTCAGAATGGCTCCTTTTCCCCTCCCCCTGCCAGAAGCGTGAGGGGATTTCCCCCCAGTATTTCCTGTGGGAACTTGGTTGAGCTCCTAGAAGTAAATCTCACAATATTGTGCAGGGGTCCAGCTCTGACGGGGCCCCTCTGGAGTTTTTAACTCTCAGAGCTGTCCACAGGGAGTCCCCAGCAATTTTCAACTACAGTCGTGTCTTCCTGCACTGGCACTAGTCCCTACCACGGTTCCTGGTCTCGAGGGGCTCCAGGAAGCCACGACTCCCTGTATTCACCTGTCAGTCTTTCCAATCTTGGAGGCAGTGCTTTGCCTTGTGTCCTCCCTACTCTCATGGATCCAAGAAAATTGTTGATTTTTCAGTCTATTTAGCTCCTTACTTGTTAGGATGGTGTGGCCACTTCCAAGTTCCTTACATCAGAACCAGAAACCCTAAGTCCTTCATTTAAAAAAGAAAATATTTAGGGATTGCCCTGTCTTTCAGTTTTAATTTAATTTTGTTTTACTTATATAAAGCGTGTATACAGTTCCAATGTCAAAACTATTTTTAAAAGGCACATTCAGACAAGTCTGTTTTCCAATCTTGTTCCTCCTACACTTTTACCTCCCTCTTCCTAAAGGTAATCATTTTTTTAAAAATTAATTTTGTTTGATACTTTCATTGTTTCTTTTTGAAAATATACAGGCATTGATGCATATATATTTTTTATCCCATTCTTTTATAAAAATGACTTTATTTAATAGACTTTATTTTTTAGAACAATTTTAGGTTCACAGCAAGATTGAACGGAAGTGCAGAGATTTCCCATATATCCCATGCCACACTCACATGCATAGCTTCCTCCATTATCAAACCCCACAACTGATGAACCTATAGTGATAGATTATTATCACCTAGAGCCCATAGTTTATATTAGGATTCAGTCTTGATGTTGTACATTCTATGGGTTTGGGACAAATTTATACTGGCATGTATCTACCACTGTTTTATCAACTACTCCTTTTTTTATACTCTAAACTCTGTTGTTTACTTTGACTTTTTATCTTATCAATATATCCTGGATATCATTCTATAGTAATGTAAAAATATTACTCATTCCTTTACAACTGTATAACACTGTATTATGTGGACGTACCTTAGTTTTTTTTTTCTGACCCATTATTCATAGCCATTTGGGTGTTTCCAGTCTTATGTAATTATAAACAGTGCTGCTGTAATGAGTGGATCTATGCATTTATACTTTTGGGTTTTTGCCAGTGTATCTTTGGAACAAATTTCCAGAAGTGTGATTTCTGGGTCAGAAGAAAAATACAAACGTAATTTTGCTAGATTTTGTGTTACCACGAGTAACATATGAGAGTGAGTGCCTTTTCCTAAGTCTTACCAACAGAATGTGTTGTCAGACCTTGAGATTTACCAATCTGATAGGTGAGAAATTGTATTTTAGTGTTTTTCCTATTACAAGTAAGGTTGAATATTTTTTCATTATTTAAGGGCTATTTTCATTTCTTTTTCTATCATTTATATGTTTATATATTTTGCTCATTTTTATATTAGGTTAAATTACTTTTTATTTGGAAATGAGTAACAATATGAGCATGGCATATAAAAACTTGTGGGATTTAGGCCAAAGTGACACACAGGAGAAAATGTGTAGCCCTTATTACATTGATTAGAAAACAAAAAGGTAAATAAATTAACTAAGCATTCTATGGAAGATACCACAAAAAGAATGACAAAAACAACCATTAAAAGTAGACTAAATAACTTACTAAAGAGCAGAAATTGATGAAATATGAAACTAATTTGATAAATGATAAAAAAGTAAAGAACTGATTTACTGAAGACAAAAGAATGACAAAGAACTCTTTAAAAGTATACTAAAGATCTTATTAATGATAAAAGCAGAAAATTATGAAATATAAAACTTATAAAACAAAGTCCTTTTTAAAAAGGCCTGAATAATAAAACCAAATGTGCTGACTCTTGGAAAAGATCAGTACATGAACAAGTATCTTTGAAAAAAACTAGTAAAATAGCTTTCTTGTCTTATCAAGGAAAAAGTGTAAAGACACAAATAGCAATGTTAAAGAAATGGAAAGTTGACATACCTACAGAATCAGAGGAGATTTTAAAATTATGAGTGAAATATATATATATATATTATATGTGTGTTTTCTAGGAAATTGTACATTGCAAAAACTGATTCAAGAAAAGGAGATAACCCTATATTAATCCCTAGTAAACTTTGAAAAAGTAATCAAAATTGACCCATTTAAAAAGATTGTGCCAAGGATGATCTGCTTCTGCCTACAATGTAGAAAGCTGGAAAGAGTTTTGTTCTCACTCTCCCAATAAGAAAATGTCTGATAACCTACAAAACCATAATTTTTCTTGAATCCATCAAAGAGCTGAAATTAGAGGGAAAACAGCCTGAAGACCAAGGAAAGACAGGAGCCTCCAAGGGAAGCTGGGACATGAGCCCTGGCTCACTTGTGGTAGGACACAGGAAGAAGAGACAGGAAGAAGAAGAGACACGGAGTGTCACACAAGCCGGTAAGAAGAATCCAGTTAACATTTTTAGTGAATTGTTAAATGTCAAATGTGGGCTAACTTGAGAGAACAGAACCACTGGGAACTGCGGGCACAAGGGGAGTTTGCACCTACTTTTCTAGGTTCTTTTCCGTGGACCTTCACCAAGCTGCTACATGAATGTCAAAACCCCACCTGACTTTGTTAAGCTGCAGCTTGGGGAGAGAAGGGCAGCAGAACCTCTTCCCCCAGGACAGAGCTGAAACCCATGTAGCTGGGGTCAGCGAAAAGGAAAAAAACCCTCTACCTCAAGAGGAGGGTCAGGGAACCATCCTGAGGCCAGATCTTTAGAGGAGACTAATGTTGGAGAAATCGTGGGACCACTGAGAAAGCCCTCACCCCCAAGACCCAGGACCACAGATCCTGCCTAAGACTGAGGTGGGCAGAATAACAGAGAAAGCCCCTGACCCCACCACCCAGCTAGCAAGCACCAGTCTCAAGCAACAGCAGTCCACTGCTGAGGGAATAGGTGAGTGTGAAGACCCCTTGTGGGCACACAGTGAAGCTCTACAGTTGAGAGCAGAGGAGGAACACTGAAAAAAACCCTCCAGCAACCCAACCCTCACCCCAAGCACCAGTTAACACATGAGGAATTGAAAACCAGTAGTGCACTGAAGGTAACCATAGTGACAATGAAACCCAAACTCAGTTCAAATCTTGACTAGATTCACTCGACCCAGTCTACTGATAGGTGAGCACAGAAGGAGATGTTCCCATTTCCAGGCATGGCATAAATACTACTTAACTTAGACTCTACTATCATATGCATACCATCTGGCATTCAATTAAAAAAAAAACTGTAAGATATGATATAAAAAAGTGAGAAAAAAAAAGGTCTTGGATCCTGTGGTTTTATGAGTGAGTTCTACCAAATCTTTGAGGAACATATAATTATGCTATCATTTACGTTATCCAAGAGTATTAAAAACCAGGGAGGTAGGAAATAGTAGTTCAATATTAAAGAAAATTTCATGAGGTGGGATACAGAACCCACTTCATATTTACAAGTCACTGGCCATCACACCAACTGGTGTAACCTAGGCAGTCAAAGCTGCCCTGGCTTGAGGCTTCTGCTCTGATCCAAAGTGGCCACAGAAGTATGGCCTCCTTTCAGTTTTCCAAGGATCCATAAAGAAATTAAATCTCTTCTGGCTTGTTTCTGGATTAAATTGGAAGCTGAGCTCTCCCTAGAGCAGAATTTGTCTTGTTTGGTCCAAAGACGTGACCTAATTTCCTCACCAAAACTTTACTTACAGAAACAGGGGGCAGCTCATAAGCCATATTTGCCAATTTGATTTTTTAAACATTGTTTGAAATTTTGATTTATCTTGAGTACTAAGTTTTTTGGTGCCCCCAGAATTCTGTACTCTAGTTGAGTGCCTCATGGGCCTCACCCTGTTCTGGCCTTGCTCAGAGTCCTCTGTCCTAGAGACTCACTAGGTTCATTGCAGGGGGAGAGTGAGTCCTGCGTGCTGGTCTAATATCTCCTTACCTCACAACACCACACTTTTTCTCTGAAGCTGTTTGTCCTCTGCTAACCTAAAAATGCCTTCATTTAAATCTTCCTGAGTGAGTGAGGGGAGAAAAGAGAGGTGGGGGAAAGGGTCAGAGGCAAAGAAAACAAGGAGCAGGAGGAGGAAGTGGCCAGTGCCCAGTGAACCCACACGTGTGAAAGGCTAATCCAGAAATCACTCAGTAATCACCACCATGAAATCAGACCAGGTGACATCGCTCACTGCGCAGATGCTCACCTTCCCCACCTCCCACAGAGCCTCACTTCCTAAACCCAAGCGACCTTCTGAAATCTGGCCACTCTGTCCCAGCTCTTGACCCCATGCCCCTCCTACGCAACACCCTTTACACACCATTAGCTTCTTTCCAAAGTCCCCATCTACTTCTCATCCAGGGCAACATGCTTTTCCGGCTTTCAAGAGAAGGGTGCTGGCCCGTGTGCTCAGTAACCAAAGACGGGAGTGCAGATGGCTGTTGTAAGTTCCAAGACACATCTTACGCTGGAGAGTTTGAAAAAAGGGTGAGGTTTTGGAGGCTCGGACATAGAAGGCAGAACAGTGCTTGGAACTCAGCTGCACTCAATGTTCAGAACAGCACTGGTGGGTCAGTCATGCTCAAAGGAACAGAGTGTTGAAAGAGTGATTACGTTTTAAGATAGTTTGGCTGTCAACCAAATAACATGTTACTGCCTACTGCCAAGTCAGGCACTACTGTTGATTGGTGAATTTTAATGAATGATAATAATAAATAAACTGGTTTAGAAGGAAGACATCATTTCTTAGGTGAATCTCTTGTGGAGGGGATGGGAATTGGGATGGGGGGATCTTGGCTTCCACTGGGTCCCAGAACGTTTCTTTATAGAAGGTGGGCCTCTGTCCATACTCCTCCCGGAGTATCCATTTTCTCATCAATCTCATGCTGACCATATTAACTTAGATGAGTCATCCATCTCTCCCTCTTGCAGTTTCTCTGCCTGAAATGGAGTATCATTGGCCTCTTCCCCTCACACTCAGTGCTGGCTAAGTGGCAAGGTGGGCGAGCACAGGAAAGGAGGCCTAGGAGTGAAGGCAGAGCCGGAAGACAGGGCCCCGCCTAAGGAAGGCCAGCCAGAGGCCCAAAGGTCTCCTGAAACTGACTCTTTAAGGTGATTTTTTTTTTTTAACATCTTTATTGGAGTATAATTGCTTTACAATGGTGTGTTAGTTTCTACTTTATAACAAAGTGAATCAGTTATACATATACATATGTTCCCATATCTCTTCCCTCTTGCGTCTCCCTCCCTCCCACCCTCCCTATAAGGTGATATTTTTGGTGTTTGACTGGCTCTTTATTGGACTCTTTTAATTTATCCCCAGTTCTGAGGATCTGGCCTGCTTTTTTCCCTCTCTATCATTACAACTGCTCTTCTGCTGGGGTTTCTGCCCCTTCAAGACTAATGAAGACCAGGAGGCTTCCTCTCAATGTTTGTGCTACTTTATTATCACACAAGCAAGCATACACCTTCTTTCATTTTTCACTTTTCAAAAATGTTTCCACTGCTAGTGATTGTGGGGAAAGAGGGCTTACCACAGCACAAAGAAACAGGGAAACCACAAGTAATTAGGATTGTTTAAAACTACAAATCACTGGTTTTAGTTATCCTTGGTCATTTTTGAGGTATCAAAGGGGAATAATGCTCATAGAGCAGTGATGCATGTGGTTCAGAACTGAAGCAGAATCACAGTAAAAAAAAAAAAAAAAATTTAATAATTTATATATTTAATTATAATAATAAACACAATCATGCAAAAATAACTTCCACATAAATCCTTCACTAGTATGTCTCAAGAACCATGAAGGAGACACACAGTTCTCAAAAATACTTCATATTTCTTTCTTTCTTTTTTTTTAAAGTTAATTAGTTTATTTATTTTTGGCTGCGTTGGGTTTTTGTTGCTGCTTGCGGGCTTTCTCTAGTTGCGGCGAGCAGGGGCTACTCTTTGTAGAGGTGCGCAGGCTTATCATTGCGGTGGCTTCTCTTGTCGCGGAGCTCGGGCTCTAGGTGAGCGGGCTTCAGTAGTTGTGACACGCGGGCTCAGTACTTGTGGCTCACAAGCTTAGTTGCTCTGCGGCATGTGGGATCTTCCCAGACTAGGGATCGAACCCATGTCCCCTGCATTGGCAGGCAGATTCGTAACCACTGCGCCACCAGGGAAGTCCTAATACTTCATATTTCTATATTGATTTTTGCCTCACCCCCCCTTTCTCATCTACTTTCTTCATATACTACAGATTCTCCTATACTTCCTCCTTGGGGCCCCATCTCATCCCAGATAAACTCCTTAAATACTCTGAGCCCAGGGACTCACTCTTTATTTTATATAAATTTTATATAAAATAACTAAGATCTTCCACCCTTCTGCCACTTCCTGGATCTTGCTCTTTCCTATTCAATTTCTCACCAAAACAAAGAAGCAAAAAACCAACCACCACAACAAAATACACTGCTCTGGAATGACACACACCTCCTTAAAGGGTGTTGGAGAGGAAGAACCTATCTGACAAACTATAAGGCACTAGTTACCCTTTATTGGAACTGGAGGAGAGAAAACATAGAGATACTTCCTTACTCAGATATTCATGTGATCACAGGAACTAGGCCTGACCTGTCATAATGCCCAGCCTGACTAATCCTCAAGTTTTGGTTTAAAACAAAGAAGCCCAACCCTATGCTCGGGCAGTTCTCAATGAGAATGTTATCCCTCCTTACTCTAATACTTAATTGTAGCTCGGGGGCTCTACCATTTACCTGTTCTTGGGACCCAAGTCCTAGTGCAGACCTTTCAGTTGGAAATCCTGGGTCTTTCCCAGCTTTTTGGATTTACAGCAGTGATGATAGTAATAATAATGGTGAGGATGATTATAGCTGACTTTGATAGGGCACTTTCTATGTGCTCGGTACTGGGTAAACACATAAAACCGATTGTCTCCTCTGGTTTCCAAGTCCTAAAGAACTGTTTTAGTTACCCATTGTTGCCTAACAAATTGCCCCAAAACTTAGCAGCTTAAAACAGCACACACTTATCATCTCACAGTTTCTGTGGGTCTGGAATTTGGCCATGACTTAGCTGGGTCCTCGGTTTCAAGTTCTCTCAATCAAGGTGTTGCTTAGGGTCTGGTCATTTCAAGGCTCAACTGGGCAAGGCTTTCATGTCATTGGCAGGATGCAGTTCCTCACTGGCTGGGGGGCTAAGAGCCTCAGTTCTTTACTGACTGTCGGCCAGTAGTTGCCTTGTCATGTGGGCTTCTCCAATATGGTGGCTTCCTTCTTCAAAGAGCGCAAGCCATGAGGGCAATAGAGAGAGTCTGGTAGCAAGACAGAGGTCACAGTCTTTTGTAACCTAATCACAGAAGTACCATCCCATCACCTTTGCCATATTCTATTGGTTGGGGTCAGGTCATTATGTCCAGCCCACACTCAAGAGGACATGGATAGCAGGAGGGAGGGATCTCCAGGGGTCATTTTAGAAATCTGTCAACCTCAAGACCAATTGGATCCAAGAACTCCTCTGTAAGTTTAACTGAAAGTGCTCAAAGAATTGCACATTGAGGGATGTACAACATTCTTTATGCTAATAATAAATATATTGGACAAAGGATTAATCTCCAAAATATACAAACAGTTCATGGAGCTCAATATCAAAAAGACAACCAATCCAGTTAAAAAATGGGCAGAAGACCTAAATAGACATTTCACCAAGGAAGATATACAGATGGCCAAGAGGCACATGAAAAGATACTCAACATCACTAATTATTAGAGAAATGCAAATCAAAACTACAACGAGGTAACACCTCATACCGGTCAGAATGGCCATTATCAAAAAAACTAGAAACAATAAATCCTGAAAAGGGTGTGGTGAAAAGGGAACCCTGCTGCATTGCTGCTGGGAACATAAATTGATATAACCACTATGGAAAACAATATGGAGGTTCCTTAGAAAACTAAAAATAGAACTACCATATGACCCAGCAAGCCCACTACTGGGCATATACCCTGAGAAGACCATAATTCAAAAAGAGACATGTACCACAGTGTTCATTGCAGCACTATTTACAATAGCGAGGACACAGAACCAACCTAAATGTCCATCAACAGATGAATGGATAAAGATGTGGCACATATATACAATGGAATATTACTCAGCCATAAAAAGAAATGAAATTGAGTTATTTGTAGTGAGGTGGATGGACCTAGAGTCTGTCCTACAGAGTGAAGTAAGTCAGAAAGAGAAAAACAAATATCATATGCTAACGCATATATATGGAATCTAAAAAAAAAAAAAAAAAATGGTACTGATGAACCTAGTGGCAGGGCAGGAATAAAGACGTAGACATAGAGGATGGACTTGAGGACACGGAGTGTGAGAGAGAAGCTGGGGCGAAGTCAGAGTAGCATCGACATATATACACTATACTGAACGTAAAATAGTTAGCTAGTGGGAAGCAGCAGCATAGCACAGGGAGATCAGCTCGGTGCTTTGCGATGACCAAGAGGGGTGGGATAGGCAGGATGGGAGGGAGGCTCAAGAGGGAAGGGATATGGGGACATATGTATGCATATGGCTGGTTCACTTTGTTGTACAACAGAAACTAACACAATATTGTGAAGCAATTATACGCCAATAAAGATCTATTAAAAAATTAAAAAATAAACATATATATAAATTGGCATGTTAGATACTGGAAGTAGACATACATTTGATTAAAATTTTGAATATGGCAAAAAAAAGAAACAATTGGAGAAAAAGGGAGAAGGGGTTGCTTTAAGGCTACAAGGATAATATCAAGATTAGAAGATGAAAGTAGGTGAGGATAAGGATTGAAGCTAATAAAGATAAAGGTTACGAGGTGAAATGAGGAAGGACTGTATATTATTTTTTATCCGGTGACTTTCTCTCTTTCTCCTAGTCCATAACATGAAAGTAAAGCTGAGGAGGTGGTGGGTATGAGGCTAAAGGGTGTACATGGAACTTCTACTAGGGTACTGCACAAAGAACTGCTTTTTCCATTGGGATAGTAAATGGAAAAGAATAGTAATGCAGTAGTGGAGTATCAAAGAGGAACTGAAGATAACCTTTCTGGACAAAAGTGATCCAGAGTCCCTCTGGGAGGAGACTTTTGGCAGGGACATGTCAAAGCATCAAATAAAAAAGGAAGGAATCAGGGCATGAACCTGCTCTGGAGTAGGGTGTCTAAACCAAAGACAGACAAAATGGAAGAAACAAATTCCAAACAGAAAACAGAAGGCTGGTTCTGGAAAGATTTTTTTAAGGCAGTGCTACATAGAGCAATGGTACAGAGGAGAGGACAGGGAACAATTTTTAGCAGCATCTACCAAAACAAATTTCATTTAATATGTATTTTGTGAGGGAAAAAATTGTAGGACTTTTCAGAGCCTTCAATATTTTAGTGCGCTCTGTGAAACCCTAAGATATGTTGGGGGGAGGGTAAGGATTGAACAGGCAGCACTTCTCATACGTATTTGTTTTTCATGGAGGTGGAAACATGCTACACATGTTTAGGGAATGCTCTTTTATCAAATACCTGTGGCCTTTTTGAGAGCAGGAACACTGAGATCTGGTTTAAATACTTCTACTGAGCCAAGTATGGTGGCCAGTGGTTGAGCAAATAAGCAAAAAAATTTATCTAACACCTATGTATGAACAAGAAATGACCCTAGGATTATTTCAACATTTGGGCCCCAACAATGGGAAAGATACAAAATCAGACTCAGAGCAGAAGTCACCAGATTATTGCCATTTACAACCATCCTCCGAAATCCCCTCACATTCCTGAAGATCTGTGATTACAATCCTTCTTGATAGCACTTTCTTCCCCCTCCTGCTGACACTCCTCTTTGAATCAGGGAGTTCACCCCCGGGGCTTTGTTCTTGGACTCTTTCCAACATTATAATGTGAGGGCAATAAAGGGAGATTCACTGAGAGAAGCAAGACAAATATGGTAAGAGTCTTAAAAATTATCTTTTTAGGACAGAAAAAGGAAGAAGCAATTAGGAAAGGACTCCCTGCCAAACCACAAAGAAAAGAGTTCAGCAAGGAATGCTAATTTCTCTAGCATTAGTTTGGAATCACCTGCGATGGGAATCAAGAGACCCTTTTAATCAAAGGATGGGAGACCTTCCCTCAAATAACTGGGGTCAGCCTAGGGTCCCTCCCATTCAGCTCAGAAGAGCAAGAGAGCTATGCCACTCCTTCCTGCAGTACACAATGCTGTGTTTTTAGGTTAATCATCCAAGGATATTACAGTTACTTTCAATGGTTAATGAATACCTTCTAAGTGCCTGCTTCTTTTAATTGTCCAAAGGCCAGTTGGTCCCAGAGCATATAAAGCTGAGAGCTGGCTAATGAGAGCATTCTCTCTGAGCAGGGGAAGCAGGGGAGTGGCAGGGTCAGGGAGCTGGGTTCCAAAGGAGCAGGGATGCAGAACAGAACCTGTCTAGTTCTCTGTGCCTTTGCCCTCCTGACGGGCTTCCTGATGATCTGCCTGGGGGCCTTCTTCATTTCCTCGGGCTCCCTGTTCAACTGCCAGGGGAACCTGATCCTGGCCTATTTGCTTCTGCCTCTGGGGTTTGTGATCCTCCTGAGTGGAATTTTCTGGAGCACCTACCACCAGGCCAGTGAAAGCAAAGCGGTGTTCAGCCGTGTGCTCAGACAGTACGGTGCTCAGGGGGCCCTGCCCCTGGCCACAGTGGACAGGTATGTGCTGAGAAGCCAGAGGACTGGGGAGCACTGAGGTGGGGCTGAGATCCAGAAAAGGTCAATGACTTCTAATCCACTGGGGAGCAACTTACACGTCCCATGGGGCTATGTGTCTACAACTGAAGCTTTATTGTCAGGGAATTACTCTGGGATTAGACATTAGGAAGAATGTTGCTGCCTTTGGGGAAAACTATGAAGTAGAGGGAATTTATGCCAGAGAATAACCACCCTTCTCCCATCACCACTGAAAAACCCACCAAAGCCAATTTAAGAGGCCAAACTCATTTTCTTTTGTTGTATCATGGGAGCTGTCCTTAGAGGCAGGTGATGGTTAGTTATTCCTCAATACCTGGCTACCAGGTTGTAAGGAAAGCAAGTCCCAGACCAAATTCTGTCACACAACAAATGAGCAAGCAAGCATAAAATCAGCTCTATAATCTCTTCAGGAACTCAGTGAAGTCCCAGCTTTCTGTACTCTTAGGTGTTCTGATCACACATTGCATGAAAGATTTCCCTGAGACAAGGCACTCATATTCCAGAGGTAATAATTGGTTAACCTTACTACCTCGTACCCATTAGGATGGCTATTATCAAAAAAGCAGAAAACAACAAGGTTAGCAAGGATGTAGAAAAACTGGAAAACTTGTGCACTGCTGGTGGGAATACAAAATAGTGCAGCTGCTCTGTGGTATGGAGGATCCTCAAAACATTAAATATAGAATTACCACTTGATCTAGCAATTTCACTTCTGGGTATATAGACAAAATCATGAAAGCAGGGACTTGAACAGATATTTGTACACCAATGTTCATAGCAGCATTCTTCACAATAGCCAAAAGGTGGAAACAACCCATATATCCAACAGTGGATGAATGGATAAACAAAATATGGTACGTACAAAAGATGGAATATTATTCATCCTTAAAAAGAAAGGAAATACTGATGCAGCTATAACATGAATGAACCTTGAAGACATTACGCTAAGTGAAATAGGCCAGAAATACGCCCAAAAGACAAATATTATATGATTCCACTTATATGAGGTACCTAGAGCAGTCAGATTCATAGACAGAATGTACAGCAGTGGTTACCAGGTGCCGGGGGAGGAGGGAATGGAGAGTTACTGTTTAATGAGTAGAGTTTCAGTCTGGAATGATGAAAAAGTTCTGAAGATGGATAATGGTGATGACTGCAAAACAATGTGAATGTATTTAATACCATTGAACTGTACACTTAAAATTGCTAAAGTGGTAAATTTTATGTTATATGTACTTTACCACAATAAAAAAATTCCTGTTAACCTTATGGTAAGTATCGGACAACCAAAAATCTCCTAATTTTTGGCTGAACACGGAATCATTTAGGGATAAAACCTCAGGCATCATCCTTAAGGTACAGTCTGCAAGACTCCATAAATTCTTTTGTTCTCTTCATCTAAGATATTGGGTCGGCCAAAAAGTTTGTTCAGGTTTTTCTGTAACATCTTATGGAAAACCCCGAACGAACTTTTGGCCAGACAATATTTTAGCTACCCCATGTACCTTGAATATAAGTGATTTTTATCCATGACAGTTGATTTTTGACATGATTATGCTAATTAGAAGATACTAATTACAATGACCAAAACCCATTTCCAATGTTTATTATACTAACTGCAAGGTCTCTGGGTTTGATAAAAAATTAAAGATAACTGAAGTGATTGTAGAAGATGCTTCTAGAGTGATGGTTTTCTTTCTTTCTTTCTTTTTTTTTTTGGTATAAATGTTAGATGATTGCCTCCAGAGTGTGAATTCCTGATAAGAGTAACTGATTGCCTTTAGGATGTAGCTTAATTTACTAACATATGCATAATATTGTACTGTCTGTGCTGAAATACTTTAAACTATGGTATCACGACACCTCCCTTTTACTGCCTCTTTCTGCTGCATCTAATAGATGCCCAGCCCACTCAGAATGGCTAGTAAGTCAGTAAATGGTAAGTTACGTTTCTCAGAAGCATTTGCATTCAAAATGGGTACCCAAAGGGGTCTGCAATGGTGGAATTCAGGACACTGGGAATGTGAAGCAGTGTGGGGGGGCTGGGGGTTGGGAGAAGTGGATGGGACATGGGGGCAGGCAGCAGTCATCCTGGAGCCTCTCAAATCACTCCAGGGAACAGCTCAACTTTCTGTCTTCAATGCCTTCACACATGTGCCCCATGGCACAGCCTTGGCTATTCTGAGTGAAGGCTGAGATGTATGCTGTACAGTAGATAGCTCCTTCAGCTCTTTGGTTTTGGGCCTGGTAATGTTGGAATGGAGCTATGGCTACAAATGGCAGTCCCCGTTCTGTTGTGGTTACATACCACACACACTCCCTGTAGGCACTGGAACGATTCACTCCATAAATACACGACTAAATCAAGCTCACCCTCTCTCTTCTTCACCTCCACGCCACCCCCAATCCCATTCACGATGGAGAAGCCAGAGGATTTAGCAATTAGCAACACTGGGCAAGATTACCAATGAGTACATCAGCTCTGGCATGAATGGGTCCTTTAGCCATTGGCCTGTTGGCATGGAAAGGGCCACTACTGAAATCTACATAAAGTTGTCAGTTGAAATAATTTGAGAAGTAAGTATGGCGGCGGGAGGAGGGGCAGACTAGCTGATTGAAAGAGTGATAGGAAAGAGACAAGCATCTGATATAGTTCAGGAATCTTCATGGAGCTGGTTTTCATTCACCATTTTGTTGGTTGTGAGGATCTGACACAGTGAGTGCAATCGAGTAGAAGATGATGTGTGTGAATGGGGACAAAGATGTGAATGAACTAAATAACTGGATAGAGAGATGCTCCACAGTCAAGGCCCCCATGTCCCGTACCCCTGATAAGGATCTCACACTGAAAGTCCCTGGTTCCGATGAGTAAGAGAGAGGGAATAGTTTGGAATAACCCAATGGGAAAAATATGAGTATAGAGGCACACATCCAACGGCTGATAAAGAGGGTTTTGCTGGAAGAGCAGCACATTTTTAAAAAACTGGTGATGCCAGGGAAGAAGAACATCTGTTTCAAAATCAATGTTTCTTAACAGTTTAACTTCACACAATGTGATTTGAGAGAGGCAGACATATGCCTCTTTGGCATGAACCACTTAAATAACACATGTATGTTTGTGGCATTTTGTCCCCCAGGCCAGATTTTTACCCTCCTGCTTATGAAGAGAGTCTTGATGCTGAAAAACAAGCCTGTCCTGCAGAGCAAGAGACCTCGGGTGTTCCTCCACCTCCGTATACAGAGATGGGCCTCGAATTTGAGGATGAAGGTGATGCCCACCCAGAGGCCCCACCATCCTATGACGAGTCTGTAGCAGACAGGGTGGAGGCAGCAACGCCACTGCAGGATGCTGAAAGGAAAAACCAAGAGTGCTGAAGCAGGGGAAGCTCTCCAGCCCTCATGACGCACCCTCATGGGATGCAGCTGCTAATAAACGCAGGCAGGGACTGTGGGAGGAAAAGCCACATCAGTGATCCCACATGAGAGTTTGCAGAGGGGATGCTGTGTGTGACAGCAATGCAATTCTGCACATGTGCTTGGCCTGCAAGGGCAGAGTGGAGCCCTGGAAGGGTGTGGTCGGCACCAGGCAAACGTTTCAAAGGATCCCAATCCAGGTGAACTTTTGGACTGCAAAAGTGTTGTGAGAGCTCTGCTCCACAGAGAGCTTTTCTGCTCTCTCTCAACTCCTCTCCCATCACCTAGACCCCCAAAAGGGAGGAATAGGTGCTGCTTGGACACCACGTGCCTTCATGTACTGCATTACCAATAATCACAAAGGGAAAGCATGCTGGCAATGAAGGGTCACTATCGTTTAAATTGTGGGTTCTGCTGGCTGGCTTTGAAGTTATCCTCATTTACCATATTACCAGAGTGACACAGTAATTCACACTGTAAGAGATTTGCCTCTGGAACCCATGAATGTTATTTTGAATGACTTTATTTTAAGTATGTGTATTTTATTTCTATGTGAAAGGAAAGTGACTTCAATATTTGCTTTCAAAATGGTTCAAGTACAAAATCTTAAATGAGTATTTTAAGAATGGGATGGTTGTACAAGCGTATATGATAAGATTTCTTAGAGACTCAAGTTGAGTAAAGAGAATACTTAAAAATTCATAATACACAAGATTCAGGAAAAAATGAATTTGTACTAGCCATAGGTTGTATTAATACAGAATTGGACATAAATCTTGAAAAGTTTTAAAATACACATATATTTCAGTGAACCCCCCTGTAAATCTCTAGGATTTGAAAGAAAGGAGACTATATTGTAGTATCTTAATCATTAACAGAAAATTCTTTGTGTCTCAAGATACAGATCCAGGCACTTTTAGACTTAGGACATTTATTTTAAAGCCCAGTGATTCCTCTTCAGCTTCACTATATCTTATTATAAGTTTTAATACAAGAGGACAAATCAGGTGGCAGAATGGTGGGAGGAGATGCAGCCTGATGCTTTAGAGCTTGAGCAAGAACCTTCATCTCTCTGGGCCTCAGTTTCCTCCCCTATCAAGTGAGGACTTTATGTTGGGATTAATATCTAACAATTGTGGAATGCCTTTTATATCGCAGGCACTGTTATGAACTTTTTACGCTTTTTATTTAGCCCTCATTATAGCCTTCAGAGATAAGCGCTATGGTTATTCCCATTTTACAGATGCATAAATCGAGACTTTGAGAAGTTAAGAAACCTTTCCAACAACATACAGTTATTTTCAGGAGGGTGAAGAAAGGTTCCTAGAGGGGCATGGGAAGACATATTGACTTCACACTTTTGTGCTAGGTTGTGCTAATCCTGTCCTACTTCCTCCTCCCAGGGAACAGTTTGGACTTGTCTCCCACTTGAGGAAGTTGGCCCTAACAGGAAGTGGAGCCCCAGGGTTGCAGCATTATCTTAAAGAGAGGCAGCAAAGGTTGCTTTAGGGTTAACAGTCTGGCTTCTCTTTTAAAATGTAAATAAGCCCTCGGTTTTCTGCCTAGGAGCTTGGCCCTCACCTCCTGGTGTAATTTCCTTTCATCTGATTCTTATACTGATGATGAAAGATGGTTCCTAATGATAACAGACAGCCTTGGTGAACGGGCACAGGAGGGCTTTGGACAGAGGTGGGAAGGATGGAGAGCTTTCAAGAGGATAAGGGTTGTAGAGATGGGATGGGGCCTCCGTAGCCTCCTCTTCCCTGTTATTGCTGAGTGCTCAGATGAAGCATGTCCTGACAAATACACAGGAAGCCAAAAAAGGAAATCCTGGTTCCTTTACACAAAGCAGGACTTTGGGCATCTGTGATTTGAATCCTTGACATCAAGAACATAACTGGACATGAAGGTCACTCATGGTTGTCCAACAGGAAGGCGGTCATTTATTAGCAAGGCGATTTATCATTTCTCTCTTGTCATGTCTTTCTATTCCTCTACTGAGATGGTTATGCTGAAATTTTCCTCGGGGTCTGAGCACATTCACTGACCTGAACAAGCTCTATAACTGGGCTATCGTCCAGAGTTTGAATTTGTAATAGATGGTTTTTCCAACTACTGGTAGTCATGTGAGACAAATGTAATTTTGGTTTACATAAGAAAATTGTTTTAATCTCTTTCCTGCAATAAATTTTGTACTTAAACTTTCCCCTTTTTTGCTGTTTTGTATCAGAAAAAAAATCAATAGAGCGTAAGTCAAAATTTTATTCTCCATGTGGAACACAGCAACCAGATGAGTTAATCTTTTTGCAAAGCCTAACATCATTGAACATCAACTACTGAGTCAGAAAATGAGCCATGTGCCTTTCATAAAGAAATACGACTAATAGGCATTTATTGCCTTTCTTTTTCTTTTTTTTTTAAAACAAATGTACTCTGAAGCAAGCATCAGAAACATGGTTATTACCCACAAAAAATCCTGCCTTTGAGAGGCCTACCAATTAAATCCCACTGGGTGAGTCAGACAAAAGAGTCCTGTTGCCCACAGATTGGGAGAAAATATTTGCAAATGATGTGACCGGCAAGGGATTAGTCTCCAATATCTACAAACAGCTCATGTGGCTTAATATCATCAAAACAAACAACCCAGTCAAAAAATGGGGAGAAGACCTAAATAGACATTTTTCCAAGGAAGACATATGGATGGCCAAGAGGCACATGAAAAGGTGTTCAACATCGCTAAGGATTAGAGAAATGCAAATCAAAACTACAATGAGATATCACCTCACACAAGTCAAAATGGCCATCATCAGAAAATCCACAAACGATAAATGCTGGGGAGGGTGTGGAGAAAAGGGAACCCTCTTACACTGTTGGTGGGAATGTAAATTGGTACAGCCACTATGGAGAACAGTATGGAGGTTCCTTAAAAAACTAAAAATAGAACTACCATATGACCCTGCAATCCCACTCTTGGGCATATATCCGGAGAAAAACATGGTGCGAAAGGATACATGCACCCCAACGTTCATTGCAGCACTGTTTACAACAGCCAAGACATGGAAGCCACCTAATTGTCCATCGACAAAGGAATGGATAAAGAAGAAGTGGTACATATATACAATGGAATATTACTCGGCCATAAAAAAAGAATGAAATAATGCCATTTGCAGCAACATGGATGGACCTAGAGATGTCATACTGAGTGAAGTAAGTCTGCCAGAGAAAGAGAAGTATCGTATGATATCGTTTATATGTGGAATCTAAAAAGAAGTGATACAAATGAACATATTTACAAAAAGAAACGGACTCACAGACTTAGAGAATAAACTTATGGTTACCAGGGGGGAAGGGTGGAGGGGAGGGATAGTTAGGGAGTTTGGGATTGACATGTACACACTGCTATATTTAAAAAGGATAACCAACAAAGACTTACTATATAGCACAGGGAACTCTGCTAAATGTTATGTGGCAGCCTGGATGGGAGGGGAATCTGGGGGAGAATGGATACATGTATATGTATGGTGAAGTCGCTTTGCTGTGCACCTGAAACTATCACGACATTGTTAACTGGCTATACAATATAAAATGAAAAGTAAAAAAAAAAAAAAGTGTCCTGTTGTGATTAATGAGAATTCATTGGCCACCCCTGGAAGATTCACTCAGGGGAAGTAGACATTGTATCCCCTCTTCCTCCTGAAGTTTATGATAAAATTAATGGTGATGAATTGAGAACCGTGATTCTGTGAATGGCAGGCAGGGCACTTAGACTATGAGAAAGTGCAGTCTTTACTGTTACCTCCTCTGAAATGTGAACGGTGGGGTGGGGGGGGGGCTCATGTGTCAACAAGGGAAGGGAAATTCTCAGAGGTGATGACTCTCCAGTGTTTTAATCTTATCACGTCTAAGGAGCCACCTCCACCCCCCAGAAGATGAGCATGACAAGGTCAGTTATAGAATACACTGTGCTGCATCTTTCGCACATCTGAAACGTAGAGTGTATAGTTTTGGCCCCTCCACTCAAAAACTCACACTCCTATCCATCCTTTAAGATTCTACTTAAGCACACTCTCTTTGGTGAGGTACCTCCCTAGCCCACCTATTTTGTAAGGCACATACTAGGTGCTAAAAGACATGGGAAGATGATAAAGACATGGGTTTATACCGCATCCCTTCACCATATTCTATGCTCCACGACATGACAACTTAGGCTGATGCACATACCAAGTGGGTCGTCAGCCGCAGGAACCATCCACTGATGACGTCTCCAGCTGGTCGGAGTGGAGCAGGCATTCTGCTAAGCTCTGCCGCCTCTGATAATCTCTTGCTGTTTGTAACTTTTGAAGGGCCAAAGACTGATTTACTGGGAGTTACCTCATTTCCAAAGGCGCGTGATTTCTCAGCCCTTTCACCACTCAGGAATGGAAATCTCTTCAAGGCAGGTGTCTGGGATATCAGGGTCCACGTGTTTGGCGAGTAGCCGGTGGGTAATCAAGCAATAAAATGGAGTCACCTGTTATATCACTACCAGTTCCCGCAGGTGCATTTCAAATTCCCCACACCGGCTACAGGCCACGGCTGATGGATGTGTTGCCGAGGTAAATCCTGTGCCTTACACTGAGCCACGCTGGCCAATCAGAAGTCAACATGCCATTAACCCTGTCATTGCCTGTATTACCCGCAGAGAACGCTGGCTCAGTGTGGCCAACTGTCAGCCCATTGTGCCACCATGGGATTGGTCATCAATCTGAAGCTTCCTGTGCAGAAAGCCTTCATGTCTTGTGCAAGTCCTTCAGCCTGCAACGTCACGCAGCACTATTTGCGCCAAGAATACGGTAGATGTAGGCTGCACCTTGGATCAGTAAGATTGATAAAGGATCTCATTTTAATAATGGCTGTCTATCCATTTCCAAGGTCAGTCAATAAACTCAAGAATCACAGATGAGGCAAAACAACTTTTTGATCTAGGGGACTGGCTCACACGGCGGCGTATTTCACATGCTTGGTCCCCTCCCACTAAGTGCCTCCCTGGCACACATACACACACATTTCCAAACACTCCCTGGGAGGGTAGCGGCACTGCCCTCTCTGGGAATCACTGCATTATATACACTGGTGCTTGTCATTGCTCTGGAAGCACGTGGTGCAGTGAGTGGACACCTCAATCCTAGCCGATCACAGGAGTGGCCTGACAGCTGCCGTACCCTATCCACAGTCCCTTCCACGATTCTCTCCTGTGGTCCCCACAACATTCGTGGACCTCTCCAGTCATCTACTCCTAAGAGAGACTGGTGGCTGAAGCTCTGTCTTTAAGAACCAAAGAACATTATGTGCAGAAGGGTGACTTCCTGTCTTTCACTTCTCCTGAGGGTAAGGCAAGAGGATGTGCATGTATAAGCTCAGCAAGAGAAGCTGGAATTTTATGTAAAGCAGAATTCATACCTTGGCAGTGTGATCTGAAGCAGGTTCCAGAGGCAGGCTGTGTCCTGAGCCACTAGAGGACCTTCCCTTTTGCAACCTCGCTGAGAAAAAGCTCCGTAAAAATAGGCGGCTGTGCAGCTGCTTCTTTCCGTAGCTGGGCCCAAGAATTTGCTTCCTCTGATGTTTGTAACATTGTGCCTGCTTCAGCCCCACTCATGCAAGCCAACCTCTCACTAGACCCAAAGCAAGCCTCTTCTCCAGCCATCCTACCCCTCCACTTCTAGTCTTTGTTCTTGCTACATTCACCCGTGGTGAAATTATATAAATGGTTACCAGGCCCAGGAAACTCCACTCTTTGGGAAACCCCTTAGGTGCTAGTGCCTTTCATCTCTGAGTCAATCTCTCTGTGTATTCCCACAGCCCGTTGCTTGTGCCGCTGCTGTAACCATCATGTCTACCTGATTCGTTGTGCATGTTTGCCATAGCCTCCTGTTCCCAAACTACAAACTCACGGGAGCAGGAATAATATTTTATGCATCCGTTTGCTGCACCAAAAAAACCCCAGGACTCTGCATAGAGTAGTTGTTCAACTGGTGTTTGCTGAATGAATGAATGAATTATATTTGTGTTGCTGGACACACATGACTCCATACTGAAATAAAGAAACAGGATTTTAAAAGGATTTATTTACGTTTGAACTTCAAAGTTCGACATGATGAAAATTCAGCAACTTGAGAAAAAATATTGAAAAATAGGCTTAGCTGTCTAAGCCTGAGTGTATCTAGTTGTGCTGTCATCAACCTCCACTTTTTTTTTCTTTCTTTCTTTTTTTTTTTTTTAATAAATTTGTTTATTTATTTTTGGCTGGGTTGGGTCTTCGTTGCTGAGCGCGGGCTTTCTCTAGTTGTGGCGAGCGGGGGCTACTCTTTGTTGTGGTGCACAGGCTTCTCATTGCAGTGGCTTCTCTTGTTGCAGAGCACAGGCTCTAGGTGTGTGGGCTTCAGTAGTTGTGGCACGCGGGCTTAGTAGTTGTGGCGCACGGGCTTAGTTGCTCCGCAGCATGTGGGATCTTCCCGGACCAGGGCTTGAATCCACACTGGCAGGCAGATTCTTAACCACTGCGCCACCAGGGAAGTCCCATGGACCTCCACTTTAAAGATGATGAGAACCAAAGCCACAAGGCAAGTTGTATTCCATTGCTGATAAACTTCATAACTAGTTCCTTAGAATCTCAGCTCAAAGCCACCCTACTATTATTTTGAAATGAAGACACTTGTGATGAAAGATTAGATGCCATGTTCGTTTCTTCTGACGCCCAAAGGCAGTTTTGAGCACTTTGCCTTCTCTGTTCCATTTATTTACTAAATTCCCAAGATCATAATGATGAAAACCAGCCCTTGCAAGTGTTCTGCAAGGCAGACTTATCAGAAGAGTGACCACTACTGGAGTTTCTCAAATGGCAAGACAAACAAATAAGCAAAAATCCACAATTCTTGTGTAAGGTTGAAATCAGAAATTTCTTTTTTATTAGCTACTAAAGGTCCTAGCAAGTTTCTGACAGAAGCATAGATAGAAAATGGAAACAAATACCTTGCTGGGAATGTCTCCCTGCTTGCCCTAATCTTGACTACAGCAATAACGCATTGCTGAACGGTCAAAGCGCACCATGTTATCTGTGCCAATGACATGATAAGTGGGTGCGTTCCCAAGGAAGCAAAACATATGCAAGCAGGTCCTGTGCACCCAGGGTTCTGGCTGAGGACTGACGGAGGCTGCCAGGGCCACAATATCTTTTTTCTGGGCAAATAAAGCCAGCTGTGACCCTCTGCTTTCCAGCAGGGGACCCCACCCTCCCTGCCATCTCATCAGGCCCATCATTGTGCCACCAGCAAGGTTCTCTTCCAGCATCCACTTCATCTCCTACTTCTACAGCATTTCACTGTCTCCTTTTACAGCCATGACAAGTAAGATCTGAACTGTGTCCAAACAAGTGCATGAAAACAGGCCCTTATTGGGAGATAAGTTAGCAGAGCGAGAAAGTCAGAGAGACAGCCAACATGGTGGTATTTTGCCTTCTCAGCAGGAATTAGTATCAACTCATGTACCAACCCAAGTGATATAATCAAGGCAGGGCCCGAAAATGTTCAGCATTCATTCTCAGAGTCCTGCTAAGAAATGACCTCCCACCTGTGTAATGAATGGCTGAATTTGAAGGAATGCAGCCTGCTTAATAGCTACTATTGATATTATTTACAAAATAAGAGAGAAAAACACCGTTTGATATGTTTTGTTGAAAGTGTGTCATTGTGGTTTGTAGAAAGCTCTTGAAGATGTGAAGGGGGTGGCATGGGGACTTTGGAGATGGGAAGGAGGGTGAGTGGCCATCAGGTGGTTGGTGGGCATGAGGTGGGCTATTAGGAGTTCTACAACTTTCACCCATGGGAGACCTGACCTGGGATGAAAAGTTAAATCCTCCCCCTGCTGAGGAGAGCCTTCTTAGGTCTGTCCGGGAGCACCTGGGGCTTAGGGTCAGCTGACTTCTGGCACTGCACTCTCCTCCGTTATTCCAGAACCTTCTCTCACCTGACACCAATGATGCACAGATGCCCTGACTATTCCCAGCCCACTGATTCTCTCTCAAAAGGGCAGGTTCCCTTGTGTGATAAAGCACAGATATCAGATGAAAGTGCAGCTTTCAGAGACCACGGAAGACCCTGTTGCATTTGCAGAAACTGACTAAAACCCAAACAAAACAGACTTTTTTTTCTTTCCCCACTTACCCCACCCACCACCAAATCATCCTTTGTTTTTTTTCAAAGTCATAAGAGGCACAAACAGGTAGCAAGAAGGCATGAGTGAAGCGTCCCCCGCCGAGCGCGTTCTTTTGGCCGTGGTGAGTGATCTGTCCTCCGTTCAGGTGATGACAGTGGGGCCCCTCCGGCCGGTTCTCTCGTGAATCTGGGATATTTTCAGCGCGATGGCTATGAGGGGGCTCAGCACTGCCTGGAAAAGGAGGAAGAAAGTCTGTGAACAACTCGAGTCAGTCACAGGAGGGCCGCAGGGATGGGTTTCTATTCCAAGCATCTGGATTCAGTTCTGATTTGCAGATCCGTACACCTGTTCTCTGGTCCCTGGTTTCCTCTTCTGTAAGAGGAGACTGAGTGGGCGGGGGGTTAGGGGGAGGAGAGGGAGCAGTTGATCTCCAAAGTCTTACCTGGCTCCCAAAAACATTGCTCTAAGATGGGAACTTGCACAACCCAACTACGAGAGTATTGAAGCATTTCAGGACCAGAGCGCTGTGAATCGAGGAAGTTCAGAAAACCCCATAGTCTTCCTCTGCTACATTCCCTCCCCAACACACACCCGCCCCCCCGCCACACACACGTGCGTGAACTTGAGGAAAAACACTCATTCTCCATCCTAAGTCCATGGACCTGATGAACCTACTCTCCTGATGTTTTGGAGAAGACAGACCAATCCATCAGCTAGTGCTGCAGAAAATAACTGCTCATTTCTTCCCATCATATAACACAGTGGCTCATGGGGCACCTCAGCGTCCCCTAGAAGGAGGTGGGGAGGTTTGGTGAAGGACATGAAGGGGAGTAGGAATCACGTCTTGCCCTTTAGCTGCGCATCATTTCATGAGACTCAGGCAGTGTTTTCCAAAGTGAGGAGCACACACCACTCAAGATGATTTTAGGTGGTGCAGGAGATTATTTTAGATGGTGCACGGGCATGGCACCAGAACACTGAGAAAGTCAGTCTATTTTCCATTCTTCTTCAATCCTCCTAATTTCATCAAAGAGGAAATCTATTTGCTGCCAATCTTTAACACTTTTACCAGGACAGAGCATGCCTCAGACAAGAGTTACCTAGATAGAAGGTAATATCATTGTATTTTTTATTGCATTTACTTTTTAGGATGAATTTTATTTATCAAGGGATACTGTTTTATTTATCAAGGGAGTTTACCTAGGGATACTGTTTTTTTCCATGGAGAGCACTGATGTAAGCTTTCTATAATAAAAAAATAGATTTAAGTGAAAACAAAGTTAAGTCCATTTAAAGACGAATACTAATATAGGGGTACTGGCAGAAAAGAAGTTTGGGAAATACTGGCATAAGGGGAAAAAAGACAGCATATTGAGGAAAATAAAACCTGTATTTTTGGAGGGGAGAGAAAGATTCTATTACTCGCAACCTTCACGTATTTCTAACAGATAGAGGGACGGAGGGAATGCATGCATTCTAATCAGACAGCAAGAGCCCAAGCAAACACCCAGGGCACCAGAAGCACAGGTAGCCCAGTTGTCCTGAGTGGAGTGTGGACACAGGGCATTCCTGAGCCATAAGTGAGCAAGACTTGTTTGGAGAGACCTAACCACCAGGGCCAAGTGTAAGGTTTTAATTCATTAGGTAAGGGGAGATGTTGGAGGTTTCTGAGCTAAAAGGTGACACTGTCAGAGCTGTGTTTGGAAAGAA
The DNA here is from genome assembly GCF_028564815.1 of Eubalaena glacialis. Taxonomy (NCBI): domain Eukaryota; kingdom Metazoa; phylum Chordata; class Mammalia; order Artiodactyla; family Balaenidae; genus Eubalaena; species Eubalaena glacialis. The sequence goes on from NC_083724.1 coordinate 51,968,415, forward strand.
TGCTCTAGCAGCAAGTCTCATAGTTTAATACATTTATGGCTAAATCTATTACATTATCTCACTCTATAAAGATGACGAGATGAAGCAGCGCAGATGTAATCTTGGAAGCCAGAAGAGAGATGAAAATCTAGAGCCTTTTCACAACTACACAAGCAAGTGCTGCTTCCTTCTGGTTCCACGTCCATAAACTTGATACACAGAAACAGAAGCATTTCTTTTCCTTTTAATAACCCAACTGGTGCCCAGAAAAATTTTCCACTGGCACATTTTGCCAGGCCCTGTTCCACAGGATGCCCATAGGGCAGCATCTGGATTCTTTAAGAGCCAAGCACCCACTTCGTATAGATGTCAGATTATTAGCTTTCCTCCTCTTCCTGTCTTCTCTCCCCTCTTTCCTTCTTTCCCCCTTTTCGGCTATCTAACTCTACATAACACCTATAAGAGAGGTAAAGTGAGGACAGAGAAAGAGAATAAAGCTAAAATCAATCACTTTGAGGTCCTGGAGGATGAATAAAGCTAAAATATCCTATCAATTTAAGAAAATGCAGTGAAACTGAATTTGAAACCCTAACCCTAACCCTCACTTTTTTTTTAACTGAAAATTAAGACATATTTTGTTTGACAGCATTGTGAGTTTCAAGATTAAGGATTTTCTACTCCTTACCTTTAAGTGGTGGTACCTACTGGCAAGAGGGTAAGGGAGCACAGTTGTAACCGATACTGTAAACACTGCAGATGTTCTCTTAACTGATCTCTGCTGAACTCTACAGATGAACCTATGCTGCGCATTTCTTCTGTAAACCATCCTGACTGAGGTCCACTGCACACTGGATGTCTGTGACTAACAGATGACTCTCTACCATGCTCACCTACTTCTGCCTCTAGCAGTTATGTGCTTATTAGGAGTCAGTTACGTTTGTTCCTAAATATGTTAATGCCTGTTGTACTTGTTATTGAAACTATGAATTTATTAAATTATATGTAAACCAGGGAAATGTGAGAATAAATAGGAAGAGTTCTTTCTATGAAAATTAAGTTGAATGTTTTGAAAAGAATTAGATAATGGTGATTAGCCATGCCTGTCCAATTAGATGTGAGTGAGATGCTGTAAAGTACTGGGGAGAATTTTTTAAAGTATAGAAAGTTCTTTTTTCAGATTGCCTCACAAGTGGCCTTAAGTTCCCACTGACAATAAAGAAATTAAAGGTGAACATTACAGATGATGAATTATGAGTGGGACTCTTTTGAAGAAAGATAATCACAACACCAAAGAGTATGCTCATATTCAAAGAAAAGGTGTTGGACCAAAATTAAAAGATTGGCAAAAAAACATACATTTATATGTTTTGTGCTAAAAATAGAATGGTCAAGATATGTGTACATTTAATTACCCCTTTTAACTCTCTTTTTGGAGTAGTGAATTAAGTACTTGTTCCTTATCCTGACCATGTCAGAGAAGAAGGCTTCCATGGTAATTATGCAAACTGAAAGGAAGGAAACACATTTTTGGAAGTTCTCTATGAGGAAGACCTTGAACATGGGAGCTCCCACCCTGAGCAAAGAGTTCCAGGCCAGCCTGACACAGAAGCTGTGGAACAATCTGCCCTCAAGAGACCGTGAGGGTTTGGGAAGAAAAACATCAGTGATGATCATCATGGACTGAATACTACTGAGGTCCTTTCACACATTTTTCAGGAACCCAGAAAGTCTTTACATGCTTGTAGGATCCTAGGGAATTCTGGGAGAGACCCCTAAAAGTGCCCAAGTTTGAATTTTTTGCCAGCCTTGTGAAATGCGAGCTTCAAGTCATAATTTAAGGATCATAAAGTATTTTTTTTTCTTGCTAGAGTGTGCATGTGAACGTGTGTGTGTACACAGAATGCATGGTCTAGAATGAATGGTCACACCATGAGAGCAGGAGCTTTGTCTAATTTAGGGCTAGAAAAGTGCTGTTACTTAGGAGGCATTGAATAAATATTGGTGGAATAAAAGGATGCTATATCAGTTTGATGAAAAGAAAATGATGAGGCTGATAGAGACTTCTGTGGCCATTCATGAAGGGCACTCTGGGTGAGCCGGAGGGTCAGTAGTACCGAATTTTTACTGTCACGTTTTTCTCTAGAAATCACAGCTTTGGTACGTGTGACTCCCAGATACTTTTCTCATTTCATCAACCATTCATCATGGAAAAGAGAGAGAGGGAGATTCATTTTTCTGAAACAATTGGAAAGGCCCTCAGACTGGGGAGTGAGAAGAGGGGTGAAAAATTAGAAGCCTGCAGATGTGAAATTTCTGAGGAGGAGCTGGACACAGAGCTTAAGAAACAGAGAGGAGCATGGGATGATCTAATTTGATTCTTTCATGTGACAGATGAGGAAACTGAGCCCAGAGAGGAGATATGATTGGCCCAGGGTCACACGTCTGTTTGGTGGCTGAGCTGGGATAAGAACATATTGATTCTTCCTCTACTACTCTTTCCATGACACAATTCTGAACACGAGACCCGTGAATGACAAGGAAAAACAGAGCGGACAAGATGAGCCTAAGAGGAGAGATAAAGAAAAAGTAGGATCGTCATCCCACTGTAGTAGACCAGTCCCACATCAGATGAGGGCTCATATAGGACTGATTAGCCATCCCCACTGGCCAAGAACAGGTGGACAGTTCCAAGATGACTCTTGGTGAATAAAGGAAATAAACTAATAGAGACTATAATCTATTAGAAATATAGCATCTTTTTTCTAATTCCAGTGCTTCTTAGAGTGCTTGACATAGCTTTTCTACACTCAAGAGTAGGACACAGTGAGAGCTCATCCTGCAGCAAACGGCATCGGCAATGCCTCCATTCGAGGGTATTCACACCGCGGCTCCATTCAACCTTGGAGGTTTGGGTGGCTTTTGCTGTCATCTCAAGTTAATAAGCCTAGAGAGGGAAATGGAGTCTGTCTCTATTTAAAATTCTGATACTTTGTTCATCATGGACTTTTTTGCATTGGTTTTGATTTTTTAAAGTATTGCATTACAATATTTATCTTGAGTACTGAATTTTTTGGCACCCCTTAAATTCTACACCCTGCTAACCTCAGCCTCATCCTAGCCCTGTGTTAGGCTTTAACCTGTTCATACCCCGCGGAAGGAAAGAGAAGCTTTCTTCTTTCCCTTTCTTTTTCATCTTCTCTCTTGTTCTATATTGTTGTTGTTTTGATTCACATTCATGTACATTGGAGCCATAAAAACAAGCCCCTAACAAATGAACTTCTTACCCTGACCGGCAATAGACAAGGAGAGGTGTAAATGATCTGAATGTCACAAGACTCAAAGTAAATAGTTAACTGATTTTTTTGGAGAAAAACAAATGCTAACCAGAAACACAATCACTTATTAAGTAAAATTTGTCCGAATCTGTGGAGGGAGCCCAGGGCTTGGCTGGTCCCAATGAGGACTGTGCATGAGGAGAGTCAGAGAAGTATCCATGTGGGAAGGAGCGCACGCGGAAGACAGTACTTATCCTAGTTCATGGTTTGAGGCGGGTAATAAAACCTGGAGAATGCAGATCATTCAACAACATAAAACACTGACATTCTGACATCCATAAAATAGGGATTTACAACAAATGCCACGTTTCCCTGATGCTTAGAGGCAACTTGCATCAACACTCCTTCTTGGGTTAAAGATGAACCACCTTTCTCTCATGATTTCATTCAAACATTCATTTTTAGTCCGTGCGCAGTCTGCTTAGTCTAAGGCAGTGGGTCTCAAACTTGAGTGTATCAGGATCACCTGGAGGGCCTGATAAACTGCAGATTGCTGGACTCCTCCCCTGGAGTTGCTGATTTAGGACATCTGGGTTGGGGCCCAAGAATCTGCATGTCTTAACAAATTCCAGGTGATGCTGACGCTGCTGGTCCTAGAACCACACTTTGAGAACCTCTGTCCTAAGGTACGCCCATGAGTGTGCCTGTCTTGCTCGAGCTGGAGGCTAGGTTGCCTTGTTTGTTCACATGATCCCACTCCTCGGCCATAGCTGACTGGACCAGGAGTAGGTCCCTGACCTACAGGCAGCTGATCCATAGGCTGGCCAGTGACTGAGCAATAGCCTGAGGCAAAACTTGAACCAGCTGATCAGATTTTTTTCTGATCAATTTTTTTAAATTGGTAAGTAATGAAAGAATAAGCCAGCCAGCAGTGGGAGCTAAATTAACCACGAGGTTATAATTCACTAATCACAAGGGCATAAGGCGCCAGGGTAATCCAGGATTACGAGAAAGCAGAGATTCTGAGAAATATGAAAAACTCTAAGAAATTTAGAAAAGATCTTGGAGAAATAAAAATTAAACAGAGCAGAGGGAAATTAATAAAGAGTTGGTAGAGAGAAAAGGATGGCGTACGTCACAATAATCTCGAAAGTAAAGATCCACTAACTCCTGCCAGGCGGGCCTGAATCAATAACTTGCTCGAGGTCTAGTGTCTGAGACCTGGCCCTATTCTTGGATTTCTTGAGTTACCTTTGGTCTGTTTGTGCACTAAAATGAATCAAAATTTTAAAACAAAATCACACTAATAAACAAACCCCGAGTATGTTTTTCTTGGATCATTTTGAGGAACCATCATTATCCAGCTTTCTACCACCAGTGAGAAAAAGCTTTTTTTCCTCATAAAACTAAACCTCTTGCAAATTGAAATTACCTTCCTCACCAAATCAGCTCATGGCACCACCTTCCCCTTTCTGCTACTAGCAGATCCCACCAATCTCTCCATCAGCTGGGCTGGAAGTGCACTTTGGTGAGTCTTTCTCTCTTTTCCCCACATCTAAGCAGTCACCCACTCCTTCTCATCCCATGGCTCCTTCCTTTAACACAGTCCCCTACTACCCCTGGCTTGCAGGAGTCTGCTAACTCCTCTCAGGCTCACCAGAGTGCGCTTTTAGGAACCCAAATGTAAAAGTCCTGGATGGTTTCCTAAGCCTAAGGTCTGCCCTCGCAGTATGGCTGTCAGCTTCCTGACAGTTGGGTCTTACCCTCTCTGGTAGGCAGAATACTATGCCTCAACCCCCAAAGATATCATGTCCTATCCCCTGCAATCTGTGAATGTGACCTTATTTGGAAAAAGGGTCTTTGCAGATGTGGTTAAGTGAAAGATTCTGAGATGACAAGATTATCCTGGATTTTCCAGCTGGGCCCTAAATGCAATCACAAGAGTCCTTATAGGAGAGGGTCAGAGGGAGATCATATGCACACACAGAGGAGAAAGTGATGTGGCGATGGGGACAGAGATAGTGGTCACCAGCCGAAGAATGCCTGCAGCCACCAGAAGATGGAAGAGCGAGGAAAAGATCCTCTCCCACAGGCTCCAAAGGGAGTGTGTGCCTGCCGACACCTTGATTTCAGAATTCTGGCCTCTTGAACTCTGAGGAAATACATTTCTATTGTTTTAAGTAACCCAGTTTGTGGTGATTTGTTACACAGCAGCCAAAGGAAATGAGTACACCCCTCCTTTCCACAATTCCTCCCCAGTCTTCTGCCTGCTCCTTGTCTCACCCCACTGCACCCCTTGAACGGTGACCCCTCAGGCCACGCTCTTCTCCACTTTTACATGTGTTGTTCTTTCATTTTGGACCGATGCTGAAATCTCACCCATCCCTCAAGGCCTTTTTCATGAAATCTCTCTGATAGTCCCAGGAAGGATCTCTCCATTCTCTGACCCCTTCACTTGCTTCTCTGATGATTCCTTCTTATCTTGATTTACAGGAATTTGTAGGGGTTTTCTTTTCTCTCCTCTATCACATTTCAACTAAACTCTAAGTTACTAGAAGGCAAAATTTTTCTTAAATGTGTCTGTTTCCCTCCCAATACTATGTGTCTTGCCCATAAGAGATGCTGAAAGAAACGGTGGGCTTGGGATATTGTTTCGAGTGTTTAGTGCAGTGGGCGGTATAGTGAGAAACTCACTTGTGCTTTGCACCCCCTTCATCAGGAAGATTCGCCAGGACGAGATGAGACCGTCCAACCAGTCTCCCTCCTGCCTCTTCCTCAGCCCAAGGGGAAGCCAGGAACTGCTCTGCCTGTGAAGGGTTAGCAGGTGCTTGGGTGGTTCTAATTAGCACTAACTGCTAATGTGGAGATAGGGCTGAATGAAACCGTCACACTCCAGATTCAAAGAAAAGGAAAGCTGTCCAATCCGAGAAAGCAGGAAAGGGAAAGGACTATTAGGGAAAAGACCCTGTGCCCCTGCCCAGAGCAGTGCCCCAGACAGAGGACAGGACAACAGCAGAGGTGAAGGCAACCACACAGACCTGCACTCTCCCCCAGGACGGCGTGTGCCCTCTCCCTGCTCCATCCCCTCTGAGCTGTTTTATATGATCTGGAAAAGGGAAGGAGCCCCAAATGGCTACTGCTGAGCTTCTTGCCAACTCAGACGGGAGTTAGAGACCCATGCAATACAGAAATGTGACATTTCTTGCATCACAGGAGTCGTGGAAAAATCCATACCTGCTATAATTATAAACTTGGAGGCATCCTCTGGCTTTGTTTCCAATACGTCTCAGCATTGGAGAAAGTTTCTTTCTTTTCTTTTTTTTTTTTCTGAAGTCTTTTTTTAATTGAACTATAGTTGATGTACAATGTTGTGTTAGTTTCAGGTCTACAGCAAAGTGATTCAGTTATATATTCAGTTATACATATATAATTCAGTTATTTATATATATATATATATATATATATATTCTTTTACAGATTCTTTTCCCTTATAAGTTATTACAAAATATTGAGTATAGTTCTCTGTGCTATACAGTAGGGAGAAAGTTTCTGATTACATTGCCCTTCAAACCCTGAACACTTACACAATGTAACAGAGAGAGCCAAGTATAGGAATCTGTAACTAACTGTCAGGGCAAATTTATAAGGGCCCTGCCCAAAGAGGTAAGCAGGGGTGGAAATCTATGCCAGTTTCTCTCAGCAAGCCAGGCATCCTGGCAAGGGGCTGCATTTCCCCAGAGGAAGGGTACCTTTGTCTTTTCACAAAGATGCCATCCCCTAGCCTCACCACCCTGTGCATTCCCGCTGAGAGAGCCTTTTTCTAATTTGCACAAAGGGGCCCTAGAGGCGAGATGCTGTCCTGTTTACAGAAGCCCAGATTTGGGGTAACAAAGATGACTAGCTATTTCAAATCCACCTGAGAGGTGTCTAGAAGAGAAATTGTAACAAAAAAAAATCAAATACATTTGTTGCTAATAAAAGTTAAGTGAGGGCTTCCCTGGTGGCACAGTGGTTAAGAATGTGCCTGCCAATGCAGGGGACATGGGTTCAAACCCTGGTCCGGGAAGATCCCACACACCGCGGAGCAACTAAGCCCTTGAGCCACAACTACTGAGCCTGCGCTCTAGAGCCCACGAGCCACAACTACTGGGCCCGTGCACCACAACTACTGAAGCCCGCACGCCTAGAGCCCGTGCTCTGCAACAAGAGAAGCATGGCAATGAGAAGCCTGTGCACCACAACAAAGAGTAGCCCCCTCTGGCTGCAACTAGAGAAAGCCCGCGCTCAGCAACAAAGACCCAATGCAGCCAAAAATAAAAATAAATAAAATAAATAAATTTTAAAAAAAGATTGGTCCTTAAAAAAACAAAAAGTTAAGTGAAAATGCTAAACACTGCAAACATTTTGCTCTTTAATATAATACATACAACCACGGTCCTAACTTTAATCCCCTTTTCATGTAATAAATCTATCTATCCATCTTGATCCAAAGTGGACCTAAAATTAACCAAAATAGAGAATATGAAAAATGACTATACATAAATCTGAATTCCGAGCCCAACCCTGAGGGAACCCATCTATTTTGTGAATGTCAGAAAACAGGCCTCCATAAAAGCTCTCTTCTGAGGGGGAGAAAGCCATTCCAGGATATAAGCGATGAGATACTCCCAAAGAAGTTCAATCAAAGCAAAAACTAAGCTAGCGTTCTGGGAATGCAGTGACGAGCCTAACAGAAACCACACTGACCAGGCCAGTTGGGCCTCCTTCACAACCCTCCCCACCTTTGCAACTGACTTGGGACTTTAGGAAGCAAAAGGCAGTGCTTAGGTTGCAAATCCAAAATAAATCAGAGGAGTCATGAAGCCATTTTTCCTCTTTATTCCTATAAATTGGAGCTGCATTCGGTCCCTACTCAGAAGTACCGTGTTGGGCTGGAGAAGGAGAGAAAACAAACATGCTGGCCAGCATTTGGGGGCACGGCCAAAAGGCACTAAGCAGAATCTTGGTGGCCTTTCATTGTCCTGTCGTGCAAACACAGACCAACCTGCAAGAGTTCAGAGCTTCCATTTTATAGAACCGCTCCCCTGGTCACTCTTTCCCTTTTCCTCTTTCCTCTCTTCTCCCTTTCCATCCCCTCATCTGCCACCAAAAACATTGCAAAAAGGTGGGAAATGACTAACTGGTTCAGATCGCCACAATTTCTGCCTTCCTCCTCCAATGTCCCTATTGTGTCTTCACGTTTTGACTCCACAGCAGACTTCAAAGGTTTCCCTGATGTAGAATGCACTTTCCAGTTTAGAGGGAACCTAGAGTTGCCCACCTCCCTACCGCCACTTGCAAAACTGTTACCAGAAATATAACTGCAAGACTGAAAGCAGAGGTTTAAAATAAAAAGAACCACTCTCCAGTTCAAGTTCTCAAAGGACTCTCCTTGTAGCCCTTTGCCTCCTCTTTCGAAGCCAAGGTCTAGGTTATTAGTAGTCGTCATTTTTTAAAAACTAGGTTCCTAGGGTTGGAACAAAAATGTGATTCAGCTTGGCTTTCTGTGTATAGATCCCAGAAAGCCTGGCTCCTTAGAGGTGGATTAAAAGCATCAACAGAAGTCTCCCAAAGACTGGTCAGCAGACTGCTACCTGAGGACGAGGTAGAATCACCTGGGGATGCTATTGTGGGCTCCCATCATGGAGATGCTGTTTCAGTGAAGCTAGGGACCAGGAAGGGAATGTGTAGCTCTACAAGCTCCCACAGTGATTCTGGTGCACACCCAGGTCTTGAAAGTACACTTATTCTAGAATCTGCAGTGAAGAATGGTGGTTATAAGCATGGACTCTGAAGCCAAACTGCCTGGCTCTACCCCTTATGAGCTGTGCAAGTTTGGGCACGCGCCTTAACCTCCCTGAACCTTCATTCTCTTTCCATGAAATAGGGAACACTTACCTACTGTGATGGGGCTAGACTGGGGCATGCAAACTGGAGATCCATGGCCACCAGATCCACTCAACCAACCATCTCTTATTTTTGCTGGCACAAAATTATATATTTTTAAAAATATGAACTGAATGCCTTTAGATGGCATGCCAGTTCTAACTAACAACTTCCTACTGTTCTATGCCCTGCTGCCCTGTTCACATTGGTGAGTTATCTGCCTGTCATCTGAATTTCCGACCCCAGGGTTTGCCACGGGGTGCATACCCTGTAGTCACCCACGCCTGTCACAGGAAGCTGGCTGCTGTCAGCTATGTGGGTGGTGGGTGTGTTGGTGAGAGGGTGGTGCACGCCCCCAGGGCTGCTCCTGAGTGTGGCTTTTGCTCCTGAGTGTGGCTTCACGTGGGGAAGAAGAGACCTATGGATACAGTACCAAAAAGCTCCTGACTGAGTTTCGAGGTGCCCTGACCCCAGATCTTACACCCTCTCCACCCTGGAAGAGCACCTGCAGCCAACCTGGGTTTAGTGGCTGTACAACTTGAGGCCCAATATGGAACGTCTATCAGGACTATAGGGTATCCCTGGAGACCTGTGATTCTTAGACATAGGTGGTCATAGGTTTTTCCTCAAAGTGCACTTTAGGATCATGAAACCAAGCTTGGCACCTCAGCCAGCTTCCCTATATCTTCCTCAATCTGCAGTGTCCACTGGACTTTTGAATTTGGTTCATTTAACAGAAATTGAACACGTTTGCACACTGTTCATATTCATCCAAACTAACTCACCTTTCCACACTTCCAAAAGATCAGTTACAAATATTTGGTTCCAAAGCCCTCATAGGTCTAGACTCAGAAAGACTATTCCAAATAATACATTTAAGCTTCCTTTCTTTCATGGCATCACTGGATCACTGTGGTGTCATCAGTGCCACACACCGATACCTAGTGTTTCTCTCCTCCCTGCCACAGAAGGCTGAGCTTCCAGGCCTTCTCATGGTCAGGCGGGGCCCTTTGACAATTTCCAGGCAGTGGGTTAAGAGCAGAGGAGATGTGGTCACTGCCAAAGCTCTTCCTCTCCTTACGGTAACCAGCTGTGTGGGAGCAAATCTGCCATTCCAAAGTGTCTCTTTAGCATGTAGGTTATTTCGAGCTGAAAACAATGAAGGCCCAAAAGACTCAGGAAGAAATTTTGACTTTCCCCCTAACTGCCTAAAAAATAAATTAGATAGAGGGCCTGTTCCCAGAATAGAGCTTTCACCAGAGACATCTGCAAAGAATATGGGCTTGGTGTCGGGGGAGAAACAGGGCCTAGAGATGCATCCACTCTAAGTTCCATTGTTTCTGCACAGCCCAGAAAACATTTATTTACCAAACATTTGCTTTTCCATCTCCAGATCAACTGCCTTCCTCCTTTTTGAAGTCCCAAGCCCTTACAACATCTTCTTTTATCTTTAGATGAAGATGGTATTTAAGGTGAAGGTTTCAGCCATTTGGGCGAGTTACTCAGTTTTTCTGGGTCTCCCCAATTGTAGACATGTTATTAAAATTTTGTTTGATTTTCTCCTGTTAATCTGTCTCACGTCAGTTAGACCAGCCAGAAGAACCTAGAGGGTAGAGGACAATTTCTCCCTCCCTAACACAGCGATGTTCTAGACACCTGTTCTGTACACTTGGACCCTGGAGTAAGAACACAGAGGCAAGCACCCAGCCAAGCTGTGGTGAATATATAATAGGAATTAGAAGTAAACCTTATTTTCAGTGGTGGTTTTAAGCCAGTGAGATTTTGGGGTTGTTGGTTACCATGGCACTGGTCTAGCCCATCTGGACTAATGAAAATATTATTCACTAAAACGAAGTGGGAAATGCCATTTCAAAAACATTTTCCAAATCAGAAGGTGTGAAGAAAGAGAATATGTCTTGGAAACTCTATACTGCTGAACTATTGTTTGCCTTTAGGCATTAGGCCATCTTTATTATATTGGATATTCTGAAGCCAATTAAAAGGATAAGAATGATGTAATAGTTTTCAAACATGGCTGCAAATTCTTTGGGATTCTTTCCATTAAGAGGTGGGTCTAGTCCCTCTTCCCTTGAAACTTGGCAGCCTTATTCAACCAATACAGTTTGACAGAAGTGCTGTTCTGTGACTCGTGAGCCTGGGTCACATAGCCCGGCAGCTTCCCCATATTGCCCTCAGCAATGTTATATGCAAGAAGACTTACTATCTCGAGACCAAAAAGGTAAAGAGGCCTCCAGAAGACTCCAGCTCCCAGCCATTTGAGTCACTCCCAGTTTTTCTAGTTTTCCCATCAGAGACCCCAGACATCAGGGAGCAGAGGCAAGCTATCCCACTGTGCCATGTCCAAATTCCTAGCCTACAGGGTCCATGAGTGGGCAGAAATCATTGTTGTAGGGTGCCACCAAGTGTTAAGGTGATTTGTGAAGCAACAATAGGCAACCAGAGTGAAAGGTGAGCCGTCTAAACAGAACTTTAGGCTGATACATTGCTTGACCATTCATGAGGTGGGGAAAGAAGTTAAGGCTTAAGTACAGTGAGAGAACTTATAGTATGTTGGTTGAATGCGTGGATCCATTAGGCTTGGGCTTAATTCCATCTCCAGCACTCACTAAATAAGGTTCTTAATCTCTCTGTGCATCACTGTATTTTACTGTGCATCAATTTTGAAATTGGGATGCTAATAATTGTTTCTGCTCCATAGGGTGATAAACATGAAATGAGATACAGCATGGCCCTCAGCAGCATCCCCAGCCCTGCACTTGTGACTCTGTCACTGAAGGCTGCCAGGAGGCCTCACCCTGCTAAATATGCAGCTTGCGCATATGAACATCAGATAATTCCCGCTTTTGCCTAAGCAGTCTTGGAAGCCAGAAGATGTTATGTTTCCTGGCTGGGTTTAGGTCACAGGCAATAGAATTGGCTACACAAGAAGACAGAGAATTGATTTACTGGCTTGCAAAAGTCTTGGGAAAAGGAAATTCCTTTCCTTGCTCTCATCTATAGTTTGTGCCTCGGGTTCTGAAGTTTTAATTCTTCTTCAGCAGTTTTTAATAGCTGACACTGAATATGTACCATGTGCCAAGCACTATTCCAAATTCATGCGTTGAGTTAACCTTTATAATAGATGGTTATATTTTATGTAATCTGTAACAGATATATCTATCATGTGAAGTAGGTAATATTATCCCCATTTTACAGATGAGAAAACTGAGGCTCAGAGGCGTTACATCACTTGCTCAAAGACACACAGCTGGTAAGTGGCAGAGCTGAGCTCTGAACCCAGTTGGTGCCATGATTTTAACAGCAAAGCTGGGCTGTATCTCATTACCCTAGATTGCCCTTCTACTGAGGGAAAAGTTTCCATTTTCTGAATATTTAAAATATTTGTCTTCATGCCTTTACTGTAAAAGGTTTCTCTGTTTCAGGTACGCTATTTGAAAACTACCTTTTTAAGAACTGTGAAATGCAGCAATCACAGGGAAGTGCATAGAAGTTACATGCTTGAATTACATGTAAAGCTGATGCTTGTACTTCTGAGGCCCTTGAGCATTTGAGTTCTACATGAACTCATCAAATTTTTTCCCTAGTTAGCATGACATACTGTCAGCACATATAGCCCATGTCCAAGATTTTTCTTTAGCAATGTTCTTTATGAGATTAAAGGACTTCCTTTTGATTTCTATCTGCAGAGTTTTTATCATGAATAGATGATTTAGGACAGCATTTTATCAAATGCTTTTCTGTATCCATTTTGTTATTATTGATACTTTCTAACTTAATTACCCTTGTGATAATACTCTGCATTGTTTCATTGCCTAGTTAATTTTTATACATAGTGAATTTTTATAGTGAATTTTTATACATGTTCCCTGTGTCATGAAAACAATTTATATGTTGATATTGTTTGCTGTAGTATCTATGTAAGTCCATTAAATAAGGCATGTTAACAATGTTGTTCAAATATTCTACAGCCTTATTAATTTTTCTATCTCCTTGTTCTAATAATTCCTGAGAGGGCTGTTAAAATATTCCAGGGCTATTGTCAGTTTCTCTATTTCTTCTTATAGTTTTACCAATTTTTTGCTTTATAAATTTAAAATTATTAGGTCTTCCTGGCGGGCGTTAAAGTTTTGATCATTTTGAAGAGTCCCTCTTTATATTAAGCAATACTTTTGACCTTTATCTGAAACTAACAGAGTCAGATTTTTGGTTGTTATTTGTATATATTTTTCCATTTTTTTAACTTTCAAATTTTCTGTATTTTTATATAAAATGTGTCTCTTATAATGAGCTTATATTTGTCTTTTTAAAAAAATCCAAACTTTGTCTTTTCCCTGGAGCACTTAGTTCATCTATATTTAAAGTAATAACAAATACATTTGTGTTTAAATCTACCATCTTACATGCTTTTTATTTGACCAACCTGTTTTTCTTTCTTCTCTTGGATTGATTTTTTTAAGTTATTCTCTGTTTTCCTCTCTTAGATTGGAAGTTATATTCTTTCTATTTTTGTGTGTGTGTCTGTGATGGTCACCTAGAAACTACATGAATCCTTGACCTATCAAAGTCTAATAATGATCCATAAATTTACCTTCTTCCAAAATATGCAAGGATCTTAGTATATCTTAAGTATGATTACTCTCACAGTTCTTAGAGCTATTATGGTTGTATATTTTAGTTCTTTATAATATTAATATGATAAAAATTTTCAGCATCATAAGACATTACTATTAACGTTTTATACAGCTAATGTTCACATAAACCAACCCCTATTTTTAATTTTTCTTTGCTTTTTATTCCTTGATGCATCTCTGAGGTTCCGTGGGGGATAATTTTCCTCCTAACCGAAGAATATCTTGGAGAATTTCTTTCCGTATGGGGCTGCTGATAGCCCATTCTCTCAGTTTTTGTCTATCTAAAAACGTCTTCATTTTGCTTTCATTTTAGAAAGATCGTTTCTAGACTGTCAGTTATTTTACGTCAGCCTTGTGATTTTCAATGTTGCTGTTGAAAAATTAGTTGTCAATCAAACAACTTGTCTTTGATCTTCTGTAGTTTTAGTCTGGTGTGTCTAGATGTGCATTTATTTTTATTTACTCTGCTCAGGCTTCTAGCACCAGTGGATTGTTTTCCTTCATTGGTTCTGGGAAATCCTCAGCTATTATCTTTTCAAGTTTTACCTATACGCCAGTCTCTCTCCTCTCCTTTTGAGACTCCAACTAAATTATGCTAGACCTCAATGTATCCTCCACGTGTCTTACCCTCTATTCTATATTGTCTATTGATTCTGGTGCACACTGCTTTGTCTCTTCAGGTGCTTTGTAACCTTTTACCGTTTGCTGGCCATTTTGTTTGAAAAAATTATTATAGAAGTAACTTGAGACCTAGGATATTGCTAGCGTCCTTCATCGCCTCCTGTGAGATGCCTGAGGGCACTAGTAGTTCAGAGCCGTGGCTTTATAACCCCTGGATTACAGTCTGTAGTCTATCTTTGGAATGATTCCCTTCAAATTTACAATCTAGAACAGGGGTTACTGTACCAAGATCTCTGCCTTTGGTGAGTTCTTAGCTCTAAATATTTTTCCTTCAGCCACAGGAATGTGCCACACAGGTCTGCCTCTTAGCCTCCTTTGGTTCGTCCTTTGGGTGGCAGAGGCAGGTGGAAATAGACCAGGTTCTGCATTGGACCTGATGCCTGTCACCTACACCTTGTGTAATTTGCCAACAGCAGCTCTTCTTAGCCCTTCGCCTGGGTAGGCAGATGCCCCGGGATAGAAAGAGCTCTGGCTCATTTCCCTGAGCCCCAACCTCCTTCCTATTCATGTTGCTATCTTATTAGGTCATTGGTCATTGATGTTTTTCCAAAGATACTTTTATAGATTTCTTTCGGCTTTTCTCTTTTCAGAGGGAAGGTTAGTTTGAATCATCTAGCCCACCCATACTAGAAGTCCTTCACACAGACAGGGTTTTGTTTTTGTTTTGGTAATCATTTTCCTGCCAATATTAAATTTCATATGAAATCTAGATTTCTGAAAATTCGGGGGATCTGGCAACCCCGGGCTCATAGATTGACAAGGCAATAACTGGAGAGAGCTGAGTGTCACCAGAGTTCCCACTGTGCTCTGTGGTCTTAAACTAGCCCCAGTCTAGAATTTGCTGCCTGTCTTGATAGGCATCTGAATTGGCTATCGCTGAATAAGCAATAATGAAATAGAAGCAATTAGATGATTTCAATATTAATGAGGATACATCTTACCTGGATAGTTCTATATCCAGGAATCTAGGACATTCTAATTTACATGTCTTCTTTGTCTGAAATCGGCAGTCTCACTGTGAGGAGCTTGAAGACGGTGAGTGAGGGCCGGCAGATTTGCACGAGGAGCCCAGAACAGTTTTGGGGAACGAAGGGGCTGAGGTCGTCCCCAACCCGCAGTCTCTGAGATTCAGATTCTCCACATGGACTGAGCGGACCATGACTGAGACACAGGACTGTAATCCAGGAACTGTCTCCTCTCAACCCAGCCCTCCCAGGGGCACTCCCGAGGCTGGCAAAGCAGCGTGCAAAGGAAGCCACAGAGAGAGATGAGGAGACTCTAGGTCCACTTTGGCAGGGAGAACTCCTGGCTGAGTGCAGTTCTGAGAACGTGGGCTCTTTTCCTCTCCCACCTTGAGAAACCACCGAGGCCTAGGGGGATCTTCAGTGACCTAGCCCACCATCTCCTTTCAGGCCCACCATTGGGGATCCCACCCTGGGGTGGTGATACTACTTCTCCAGGGGAAAAGTTAACAGTCTCTTTGCATGTCCCATAACTGCCACCCCCCAGCCCACTTGATGTAACTGGTCACAGGTAGCATTGTGGCATTCTCTAGTCTCTAGAAGGCACAGGCTTCTAAGAGAGGACTAGTTCTTTGGAAAGGATTTGAGGACATAAACAGGGGGTAGGAAGTCTAAAGGAGAAACTAGACTTCCCACTGCTCTGGAATTGTGGGGCTCAGGGGTTGCACCTGAGAATACTCTTAGAGGATGGGTTGGGAGCATCAGTGATACACCAGACTGAAGACGGGCACCCTGATTACTCTATTTTTTCATAGCTGGGTGCACATCCCTATATTTTTTGATACCACATAGCACAGCACCCTAGCTAAGACCATGGGCTCTGGGGCCAGAGCCTAGGTTCAAATACCAGCTATATCATTTAGAAATAGTAGGTTATTCAAATCCTCAGGGCCAAAGTTTTATCATTTGCATAACAAGAATGGATGAGTACGTATCCCGTTGGACTGTGGTGAGAATCAGATGTAACTCACACAAAACACTTAGCATTCTACCCTAACCCAATACAGGCAGGCATCTAACACAAGCTAACGAATATATTATTATTGTTGTTGTTGTTGTTATTCTTGAAGCAGGAAGCCTGGCTTGCTAGAACCGCAGGGGGCGGAAGTGAGTAGACCAGCATTCTAGCCCCAGCATGTTGACCTTTGGTAGACAGACAACAACTCCTCTGCCTTGTGCTTCCTTGTCCATAAAATGAAGTTCATATGATCTTTTCTGATGGAAGATCAGATAAAAAAAGATTAAGACTATCACCAGTGTTCTCAGCTCTTCGAATGAAAGACACCCAAAGTCACTCTGGTCAGAACTAAGATCTCTCTGTATCAGTCAGAGGTTCTGGGCCCCAGGAAATCCCTGCCTTTTTTGTTTGTGTGCACCGGGGGCTCCTCTATCCAGCCAGAGGGAACACAGTCAGATGGCAGGTGGACAAGACAAAGCTGAAAACAGACGGAACAGACGTGTCTACACTCAGAACACATTCCTTCAGGTGTGTCTGCGTCTAAAGCAGTAGGTTAGCAAGGACCACCCCAGGGAGTACGAGAAGCAGAAGCGACCGGGAGAGAGAGAACTTGTGCTGTGAGGCTGCCTGAGCGGAGACGGTGCAGCGGAATCCTCAACGCCGGGCTCTAAGGTGACAGCAGTGAGCCCTCTACCCACAGTCTTCCCTGCGATATACAGACCGCGCGTGGAATTTATGGACGGTGAATATACATTTGATGAGTGCAGTGACTGAAAGTTTCTTCCACTTTTGACAAAAGAATATGTTCTTCCATGGACTTTGCCTCTGTGACGCGGCTGCCAGATTGCCCTTAAGTCCCTGAAGTATGTTGTTGGCCTTTTAATCGAAGTAGTGCTAGACCGTCTACCCACAATTTTGGCAAGGCTTCCTATCTTTGTAAAATCAGATCAGAACTTTCTTCATCCCCAGGTTATTTTGAATCTCTCAGTTTGACTAGTGTCATTGTGTGAAGGAAACACAGTCTAACACTATGGAGTTGATACTGAGGTAGGGTTTCTATGGTGATGCAAAGTAAAACTGATTTTCTTGTTTCTTGTTTTGTTAAGTTTCTGAGAAGTGGAAACAGGTCTTCAAAGGTCTTGGGACATTTGTCTGGGTTATTTTCTGCACTTTTTGTAATTTTCCAGGAGGAGAGAATAGCAGAGGCCAGTTACCCCTATAAATGCCTCCTAGCGGTTTGGCTTTAGAGGGATTTATCTGGTCTGGAGGGAAAGTCAATCCTGCCAAACAGAGGTGGAAATAAGGATGCTGAAGGTTACCATAGCAGGAACGCTCAGACTTGAATGTGGACAAAGATCCCCTGGGGAGCTTCTTAAAATGCAAAATCTGATTTGGCAGGTCTGGGGTGGGGCCTGAGATTCTGCATCTCAGAAGCAACCAGGTGATGCTGATGCTACTGAACCAAGGACTACTCTTTGGGTAGCAAGAGTTTCAGGTACTGATAGAAACAGTATAAATTATATCTGCTTTTAAACTGCTTAGTGAATCGTATTCATTACATGGACGGTGAATTCAACAGGGCTGCAAATTCTGAGCAGTATCAAAATGAAATACCCTATGTTGATGCAAGTCGGGGTCAGCAGTTGGATTCACCAATAGAGAAATGCCCAGGTGGTTAAAGACAGTACAAAATGTACAGCTGGAAAATCTTAGTCAGTTATCAAAGTATCTTAGCTTTCGTTGAATACCATACTGCCCATCCTCATTGTAATACCTGAGGCTGTAACTAAAAGCGAACCAAGAACAAAAAGCAACAATAGACTTGGCTTCCTAAGGGATGTGGGGCTTCCGTGGGCGGTGGGTTTGAGGGTCACTGAGAAAGCATCTGAAATGCAATCATGCCTTGTTAGCCACTCCTGGGAGCCCCATTCACACCAGAACACAATGTCAGGGCACTCCTGGCTTTGCACAAGTAGAAATGGCCCACACTTGCTGCCCATGCGTTCTAAGTACTGTCCAGGACTCTCTCGCATACCTTTCTTTTTTCATACCATTTATCCACGAGTTCCTCCTGAATAGTTCTCCTTTGTCTTCCAACATAGCTCTAGTGCTGCTCATCTGAAAATCATTTGTAAGCAATTGCTTTAAATAGAAAAAAGAAGGAATCCTTCCTATAAGAAACCAAACACCTGAAAAAGGAATTCGATTTCATGAAACAAACACGCTCGAACACATTTTCCTTTCAGGTTTTCTTGCCATCAAAAGCTGGGGATTCAATCTCAGAAGGCCAATTTTGGAGATTTCCAGGGATATTTGATACTTGTTTTGAAAACGTTAAAATTCATCTCTCTATATAAACACACATGTGAATACGAATGTAATTGTACCTTTTACAAAATGTATTGTTGAGCCAAACTCATTCGGATGTATGCTTCCCTGAATGTAATCAGAAATTGTGCATAATGTTCAAAAAGGCCAGGGTCAGCAAACTAGAATCCTCGGGCTAAGTCTGGTCTACCACCTGGTTTTTGGATAGCCTGTGAACTAAGACTTACCTTTACGTTTTTAAATCATTGAAAAAAAAAATCAGAAGAATATTTTGTGACATGTGAAAGTTATATGAAATTCAAAGTTTAATACCCATAAATAAATTTACTTATTCATTTATGTATTGTCTGTGGCTGCTTTTATGCTACAGTGGCAGTTGAGAAGTTGCAACACGGACGATATGACTAGTGTTATGGGTTGACTCGTGTCCCCCACTCCCACGTTCAGCTGTTCCAGTCCTAATCCGCAGTACCTCAGAATGTGACCTTTGGAGATAAGGTCTTGACAGAGGCAATCTAGTTAAAATGAGGTCATGAGGGTGGGCGCTACTCCAATATGCCTGGTCTGCTTACAAGGGGGGAAATTTGGACACAGGTACACACAGAGGGAAGATGATATAAAGAGACAGAGGGAGAAGACAGCTATTTACAAACCAGGGAGAGAGGCCTGGAACACATCCTTCCCTCACAGCTCTTAGAAGGAACCAACTCTGCCAACACCTTGATCTTGAACTTCTAGTCTCCAGAACTGTGCGACAATACATTTCTGTGGCACCCAGTCTGTCGGACTGTTACATCAGCCCTAGCAAACTAATACAGCGAGCAAAACTTAAAGTATTTACTATCTGGCTTTTACAGAAAAAGCTTACTAACACCTACTCCATGGGACTAATTTTTTAAAAATTTTTATTGGAGGATAGATGATTTACAATGTTGTGTTAGTTTCAGGTGTACAGCGAAGTGAATCAGTTATACTATATCAATACATATATCCACTCTTTCTTATATTCTTTTCCCATATTGGCCATTACAGAGTATGAAGTAGAGTTCCCTGTGCTATACAGTAGGTCCTTATTAGTTATCTATTTTATATATAGTATAAAGTAGTATATGTCAATCCCAATCTCCCAACTCATGGGACTAATTTTTTGCATTTAACGCTTTGAAGCCAGCAAGCACATGCCTCATAATAAGCAACAGAGACTCCAGAAATCCTATCTTTATCTCACACCTACCCTAGTCTTTAAATACTTTTTCTCTGGCAAATGAGTTGGGAACAACCAACCAATGTCACATTATCTTGGATAAAACAGAATTATTGAACAACCCCAACTCAGTACCTCTTGCTTCAAGCCAGGAGGGCAGCAAATTTGTTCCACTAGCTCCATGGATGTAAGAATTTTAAGTAACGGGAGGAGTGAGAAAAGGAAAGGAGAATGCAGAGACAGGAAGAGAATTTCAAATTCATTTTTGAACCTTTCAATACAGTATTATGTAACTAAAACATTGTGTCACAGGGTCCCGGCACCCTCTTATAAGACCAACGTCTTTAAAAGCTGCCAGTTCTCTTGGGATATCTCCCATAGATCCAGTTGGCCCTCAGAGAATTTAATGGAAGATGATAAGACAAGACAGGTTAATTCCATTATGAAACAAATTGCTAGTTAGTCTGGGACTTTTTGATCGTCACATGATCAAAACTCTGGTCTACATTGCTATTAATAAAAATAATGGCAAGAACAAAATTATTAATGACAACAAACATTTAGTGAGCATTTTTTATGTACCAGGCATTGTCCAAAACACTTTAAATGAATTATTTCATGTAATCATCACAATAATCCTATGAAATAAAAAGTATTTTTATCCTCATGTGACTGATAAAGTAACTGAAGTTTACAGAAATTAAGTTGCCCAAGATTACAGAACTGGAAAATGGCAGACCCAGGGCTCAAGACCAAGGATGTAGGATTCCAAAGCCCAACCTTTCAATGTGGGCCACGTGGCCTCAACGGTACATGAAAAAAGCAAAATCTTGGTGCCTCCACAGTTTTATTCACCTGAAAAAGTCACTGTGTTTTCTTCCTCTTTGTGTTAAGCATGTCTTCCATTCTGATGCTTTGACATTTAGGACCTTGCTGACACTGGAAGGGACCGCTCCTTCAGGATTAGCTAATTTCTAGAGATAGCAGATAGCTCTCCTGGGAGCCCCCCCCCTTTTATAATTAGATCAACGAATCCAGAGCCCACTCCCCAAGCACCTCCTTTGTTGGGCTCTCACACTCAGACCACTATCCACCAGCCCTAATCACCCCAGAGCCAGGTACCAGACAACTAGGAACATAGGAAGCCCCTATGCCCCAGAGCCTGCTGAAATTATTCAAACTAGCTAATCTTAAGCCTACGAACCCTGCCTTCCTTCTTCCTTTCCATGGAAACCACAATAAAAGCTCTTACCTACATTTTCCCCTATTCCTTCTGCCTCATAACCAACGCTGGTTCCGACCCCCGTGGCACTGCATGGAATGACTTGTCTCACCTCTTGGGAATGGTGAGTAACAAGCTACCTTTTCAATGACAATCCTCTCCTCACCTACTGGCCTCACCATACCCAAATAATAATAAAACCTACATTTTAAAACACTCTTATGGCCTCATCTACCTCCCGTGACCCTATAATTAAGTTTCGAATACCTACCAAACAATGCCTTACATGATGACTTCTACCAACAAAAATGCCCGGAAATGAAACCAACCAACCAATCACCCCCTCCTCCCCTAAAAAAAAAAACAACAAAAAACAGTAAAACAAGAGTTTCATAAACCTTTCATTGTTTTCCCTCCTGCCTAAGGCTGAAGCATTCTGGTATTGACATGCTGCTCTCCTGAAGTTTGTGTCATACCTCCCAACTTTCCTGGGAAGCAAAAACAAAGGATGCGGAACTCCCCCACCTGCATCTTGAATAGGGTTTCTCTTTTGGGGATTAGGGCATCAAACTTAAAATCAGCCAAAAGCAGATAGGAGAGCTAAAAACAGCCACATTCCTCACCTCAACTGCCCAGATACTGCGTTCATCATGGGAAAAAAGCGTGACCGTGGTGGGGAACCCAGGCAATGCCTCCTCCTCCTCAGGCTGCTTCAGTGCATGGTCTCGTCCTGAGCCTTCTTCTGAATGTCACAGGCAATCTCAAGATTCACCATCAGTGTTTATTTGCCAAGGTACACTCTTAACTTAAGAGTAAAGCAAAGGATTTACTATCCACCAAAGAAGGGCACTGATTCAAAGAAAGCCTGAATCACCGCCAGCCTATGAGCCTTCAGTAGCTTTCTGCTGAAAGGCATGGAAACTTGGTTGTGCTGTGCGTCTGGGCTGGAACAAAGAGGATGCTGGGAAAGCCAGATTGTGCTGGCCACAGCTTGTCAAGCCCATTCATCTGGCGAGAGGAGTTATGGCCAGTGACCCTCTGTACTTGTGTGACCAAGGCAAATTCATTCATGCTCCCTTTTCAGGCTGAGTAAACAAGATCCAGCAAGACTCTAGGTTAACCAATAGCTAGTTAAGTATGTGCTTTGGGCACAATAAAGCAGAAGCACCAAAATAAATAGCCTTGCAAGGAAAAAAAATACCAAAGTTTTGTTAAATTTCCTTACCTTTATTTTTAAAGCTGATTTTGTTTTTATTTTGAATGACACGCGGGGACGTGGGGAGAGGAAATATAATTTTTTTTCAGAGCTTTGGGTCTGTAAACCTTAATTCTAAATTGACCCAGAGCCAGGATCAAGGCATGACTTTCAGCTGTTCTACTTCTTAAGACCACTAGGTTCTTGGGATAAATTAGCAATATCAAGACAGTCTGACAAGATTTGGAGCAAGGGTCTTTTTTGCATATACTGCAAAAAAAAGGAGGATTTAAGATGGGCCCTATTTGTGGGATTGACATGAGTGACAGCCAGCTGTCATCAAGGCACACGCTTTCCCACAAGTCCTAGAATGTCCACAGTGTGGGTGGACAGGGTGAGTCTCTGTCCCAAGCCAGCACACACTCGGTACCTTAAAGGGAGTTGTGATCCCAGCAGAGGCCGAGGGAAAGGCCCATTGTCATCAAAACCCTAAACAGCCCCAGACTGCAACAGTCACTAGCCCCTTCGAAACATCTGCCAAATTCCCAGCCCAAGGGAGTTTATCACACACCATCAGATGACCGTCCCAGGAAAGGTTCTCAGTTCCAGGGAAAACAATCCACAGTAATAGCAGAGCGTGAGTCCAGATTTCAATATCCAGGTGAGAAAAATAAGGACTGTTTGCCCTGTCTTTTTTTTAAGGGGCAATTCACCTAAATGAGTTATAAATAAAGAAAACCCATAAATGTTTGCTTCTTTCTCAATTTTAATTCATCTCCAAGTGACTCTGATTTGTGAAAACAGTTGTACTAAATTCCTTTCTAGGCCACTAGAGGGAAATCTAACCCACCTCACCAGAATTTGTTTCTTTTCTTTCTTTTTTTAAAAGTAATAATCACAGAACAAAAATTTTTAGGCTGAAGAATACGTTGAAATGTTATCTTTCTCTGTCCCTTCCACCCTTGCCCATATTTAAAAATTATTTGAATCTTTGTGGTCATGGAGACTTCTAGAAAAGCACAAACCAGCCATCTTAAGTTGGGAAATTGTTCTAACAGGCAATCTGAATCACTTCCAGTTCAGCTTGAATTTATTTCCTCAAATTACATATTCATCAGTTATGGAGAACAGCTGGTCATCTTTCTCTGCATCACATTATTCTTTAAATTCTTGAAGACCTCCAGGTCACGCCTCTCTTTCAAGCAAAATGAGCCAGCTCTTCAACTTGGCCACAGAGTTTACATCCCAGCCCTTTAACCACGTGCTGTTCTTCTCAACTCTCTCTACATCACTCCACCCTCCCCCATACCTCCAAACTACAGCAATACAGACTAAACTCTGAGGAGAAAAATGAGGTATTTCATGGTTTTCCTTGCACGTATGGCTATTAATACATCTGTGTGCTGGTTTTCTTTTTGAATACGAGATACTGTTTTTTGTTTTTTATAAATTTATTTATTTATTTATTTTTGGCTGCATTGGGTCTTCGTTGCTGCGCACGGGCTTTCTCTTGTTGCGCTGAGCGGGGGCTACTCTTCGTTGCGGTGCACGGGCTTCTTATTGCGGTGGCTTCTCCTGTCGCGGAACACAGACTTTAGATGTGCGGGCTTCAGTAGTTGTGGCACTCAGGCTCAGTAGTTGTGGCTCGCGGGGTCTAGAGCTCAGGCTCAGTAGTTATGGCGCATGGGCTTAGTTGCTCCGCGGCACGACATACTGTTTTTGATATATATTTATGTAGTATGATTCCAAAACCATGTGTATATATGTGCGTATATGTATATAAATATACAAACACATACATACATAAACACACACATATGTATACATACATATACATATATATTTTTTCATCTTGTTATGAAAATTGAATGCCTAAGTTAATGTCCATTTATGTCACTTCTGAATTCCATTCTATTTCCAAGTTTTCCACATCACGCCCATTATTTCAATATCTAACTTTATTCTCCAACTTTTTAACCTCTTACTTTAGATCCCTATTAGCTATAAAACATAACTGGTATGTATTTATAACATTATTCTTTTAATAATTTTTAATAACCTATTCATTGCTAATTCAAATTAAGGAGGAGAAAACTGGTTGTTTTCAAAGCACTCACCGTTATCAACATTTATAAGTGCAGTATAATAAAGAATATATTTGGTCTTTGTCCCTGGCACAGAACTTCCAAAATCCTTTGAATTTCCTGAGTGACAGGAGGGTCAATCATAATAAGCCCGTTTCAACCGTACCTGAGTTTATGTTAAGGAGATGACTCCTGGTGAGCCCCCAGACAGCATCAGGATGAGGACTGTAGCCCAAGGAACCAACCAGGTGATGAGAGGATTGGAACCCTCCACCCAACCCCCATGTCCCAGGAAGGGGGAGGGGCTGGAGATTGAGTTCAATCAGGAACACTCAGTGATTTAATCAATTGTGCCTAGGTAATGAAACCTCCAAAAACTCCTAAACAACAGGGTTCAAAGAGCTTCTGAGCTGGTGAAGACCTCAGGGCGCTCCGGCAGCAGCATGCCAGAAGAAGGCGTGGAACTCTGAACACCCTTCCCCATGTACCTTGCCCTGTCTCTTCCATTTGGCTGTCCTCGACTTGCATCCTTTATAAAAAATCACTAATAGTAAGTAAAGTGCTTGTCTGGGTTCTGTGAGTCATCCTAGCAAATTATCATGATTCCCCCCTAAGGAGGGTATCATGGGAACCCCTGAATTTGTAGTCAAATGGGCGGAAATG
Source organism: Eubalaena glacialis (assembly GCF_028564815.1). Taxonomy (NCBI): domain Eukaryota; kingdom Metazoa; phylum Chordata; class Mammalia; order Artiodactyla; family Balaenidae; genus Eubalaena; species Eubalaena glacialis. The sequence continues at coordinate 51,993,603 of NC_083724.1, forward strand.
TGGGGAGCCTGGGTGCCCATTTGCAGCTAGTGTCTGAAGTGGGGGCAGTCTTGTGGGACTGAGCCCTTAACCTGTGGGTCTGGGTAACTCAGCGTAGTTAGTCTCAACTGAATTGAATTGTTGGACACCTAGTTGGTGTCTAAGAATCAGAGAATTGGTTGTTGGTGTGAGAAAAAAGTCTCTCAATAAGTAACACTGAACCGAGGCTCCAGGTGCAACCTTGGATTCAGCACAGGTAAAAAGAAATTCTCTCTCCTCGGGACCTCCTCAGGACCTCAAGCGTTACCATGGAAATCATGGGTTTTGTTAAGACCTAGTATGAATCTCCAATCCAGACCTTACCTGATCCGTGGGGCTGAATGTTCCCTGACTCAGTTTACTCACTTGCAAAAGCGGGACGATAATTCTACTCTGGGGTCCACTGGAACCATTAATAAAATAATGGATATATCTAAAATATTGGGTTGGCCAAAAAGCGTGTCCAGGTTTTTCCATACAATGTTTTGCCCTTTTGGCCAACCCAATATGTAGAACGCACCTTTTGGCCAACCCAGTATGTAGAATGGTGCCTGGCACAGTGTAGACCTTAAAAATGACAACTGGTTTTATTCAAACCCTCAATCACAGAAGAAAACCTGATGGTAGCACCAAGGTTCATACTGAGTACAGTTTCCTGTGTGATATAATCAGTGTGAGATATTCCAAAGTAATTAACACTGAATACAGATCTTCCTTGATTTACGATGGATAACCTCCTGATAAACCCATCTTAAGCTGAAAATACCAAAAGTCAGAAATGCATTTAACACACCTAACATACGGAACACCTTAGCTTAGCCTAGCCTACCTTAAACGTGCTCAGAACACTTACATTAGCTTACAGTGGGGCAAATTCATCTAACACAAAGACTATTTTATAATAAAGTGTTGAATGGCTCATGTAATTTATTGAATACTGTACTGAAGTGAAAATCAGAACGGTTGTAGGGATACAGAGTGGTTGTAAGTGTATCCATTGGTTGTTTTCCTTTGAGATTGTGTGGCTGACTGGGAGCTGTGGCTCAGTGCTGCTGCCCAGCATCACCAGAGAGTATGGGACCACATATCGCTAGCCCAGGAAAAGATCAAAATTAGAAGTACGGTTTCTACTGAATGCTTATTACTTTCGCACCATCAAAAAGTAGAAAAATCAAGTTGAACCATAAGTCGGGGACTGTTTGTATTTCGTTCATTTGGCAAAATTGTACTGGACATTTACTGTATGCCAGGTGGTATTCTATGCATTAGGGATACAGTGAAAAAAAACTAAGCGCTGGCCTCTTGGTGTTTTATTCTACTGGGTGGAGACAGACAATAAAACAAATAAACAAGTAAATATATATGTGATGGGACTATGTACTATGGAGAAAAGTAAAGCAGGGCAAGGGAGCTAAGTCACACTCGGGTATGAGGGCTATTTTATGTACAGTGGCCAGGGTAACCCTCACTGAGAAGTGAGGGGGAAGGCCATGCAGATATCAGAGGGAAAAGCATTCCAGGCAGAGGGAACAGCCACTGTTAAGTGCCATGAGGCAGAGTATTCTTGGCATGTTCACCAAACAATGGCTGGAGTGGAGAGAGAAACAGGATGAGAGGTAGTAGGAGATGAAGTCAGAGGGAGAAAAGGGGCCATTTCCAGTTGCGTTTGAGACCACAGTAAGGGTTTTGGCTCTTCTCTGAGTGAGCTGGGGAGCCACTGGAGGATTTTAGAGTCATGAGGTGATCTAACATGTTTTTAAAAAAAGTCTTCTGGTTGCTGTGCTGAGACTAGGGTGTGGGCAAGGGAGTGGGCAAGAGTGGAAGGAAGGAGGCCAGTGAGGAGAGCACTGCAATCATCTAGAGAGGACAGTAGTTTGGCCCAGGGTAGCAATGGTGGGGATGGTAAGACGGGGTCAGACTCTGGTTGTGTTTTGAAGGTCAAGTTGATAGGATTTGCTCTTGGATGTGGGGTAGGAGAGAAAGAAAGGAGTCAAGGATGAATCTTAGATTTCTGGCCGAACCTACTGGAAGGATGAAACTGCCATTTACTGAGATGAAGAAGACACTGAAAGAAGCAGGGTTTGGTGGGGGAGGGGAGCAGAGCGCTGGCAGGCGTCAGGTTGGAGAGCCCTAGAAGACATTCACATGGAGTCCAGTGGGCAACTGGGAAGTCTAGAGGACAGCGGCCCATGCCTGCAAGGGCACTAAAAACAGGTGTTGCCCCTTCTACCATTTTAAAGATTTCAAGGTCGATCAAATATACTTTAATTTTTTTTTAAAAAGTTTAATTCTGAAAATGGAAAAAATATTTAAATAAAAATCAAATTTCCCCCTTACAATTTTTTTTTCAAGGTCCTGTTTTTAGGGCTTCACAGTTCATCTAACTCTTTGCTGTTCAAAGCGTGGCCCCTGGACCAGCGGCACAATATACCTTGGGGCTTGTCGGAAATGCAGACTCTCCAGGCTTCCCCAAACCTGAGTCAGAATCTTCATCTTAATAAGATCTCCAGGTGATTCGTATACACCTTAAAGTCTGAGATGCACTCGTCTAATTAGAATCACCTGGGGAGCTTTTTAAAACTATAGGTCCAGGCAGAATAATTAAAGTCAATCTCTGAGAGTGGGCACAGGCGTGGTATCCTCACCAAGGCCTCCAAATGGTTCTGACGTGCAGTCTGGGTTAGAACCACTGATCTAACTCTTCCCTTCCTGGCCTGCTCTCTCTGTACCACTGGTTTTATACTGCTGATGCTCTTAGAAACCCATCTCCAAAGAGGTGTGCAGACCTCAGAGAGCAAGAAGGTGTGTAGCTAGAGTAACCATCTATTTATCTGGGATCAGTGCCCCCTTTCACTCTCAGAAGTATCGTGGTTTAGAAGATAAATTATATGTTCTCTGCATAATACAAAAGGGCTCTGGGCTTTATATTTCTGGATTATAAAGTCATAATAAGAACAGCTAGGACAAAACACCAGATGGCCTTTGGTTTCACAGATGAATCCAGTGTAGAGAGACTTCTGGCCCTTAGATATTAGTTTTTAAGGTGTTCTATATACAGCTTATCAGAAATACATACATAAATTCCCTCAATTTGTAAGGAGGGTTAGAGAAAATCAGTCTCCTTCCAGGGGCTGGATGGGGTGGAGTGTGGTTACAATCTGCAATTAAAGTTCCAAAGCCAACTGCTGATTAGCAGGGAACTGATTATCAGCCTGTGATTACCCCAGGCCTTAGCAAAACTTCTCCTTCCGTTTCCTTTTGGATCTTTTATTGTTTATTAGCTATTCCACCCTCAGGCTCAAAAGGACAAGGAAAGAAGGTGAAGAAAAAGTGAATTTAGCAGTCCTGCTAATAAGCTTGGTGGGAAAGAAAATGGAAATAACTGGACTGTTTCTGGTTACCTGTGAAATTTAAATTCTTTTGGCTCATCCTTTTTTCCAAATTATTCCCAGCTGGCGTGAGGGCTCATTGAAGGCCTACTGATTGCCAGTAAAATTAAAGTAACCTTGTATTTTGAAAACTATGTAATCTCCCAGAAATAGGCCTTGGAAGCTTTCCTTCCTAATTTACCAAGGACACAGGGTGAGGGCAAGGCAAGCACCTCTGCATCTCATCAGAGCCCTCCCCACCCCCTTCCTCCCCTCACCACCAATTCTTAGGTGCACATGAATAGAATTTTTAAAAAAATACTTTCTGATGTAGATAAGAAATTATTTTACATCAGCTTAAGACAAATAGCATAATCACTGTTAGACAAAAGGACCCAAATGGAAAATCTACACGCAGGGGTAGAGACTTATGTGCATATAGATTGTATCACAAGTTTTCCTAGTTGCATCACTAGGACAGTTATGAATACTTCCACAAGGCAACCACAGTATAAATGTTTAAAACATGTTCTGTTCACATGTGTCTAAAATGTCTGGAAAAGAAACTATCCATGTGCAAAGTAGAAGAGCCAGATGCTGATAAGCTAGTTAAAGGGAACTCTTGTTAAATAACAGTAATAAGGGAGTCTCCTTGTTAAATAGCTTGTTAGGGTGGGTAAAACATCCAAAAATACCTGTTGAATTAGAATAAGATTATCAATGGAATCTCTATAGACCAGAGAGGTACTTTTATGGGCTTCTGAGTGCAAGTGGGAGTGTGTGTGTGGGGGGATCTGTTCTCTGCTTTCTGGGCTCTAAGTCAGAACAAGCTAAAAAGGTGGAAGAGGGACTTCCCTGCTGGCGCAGTGGTTAAGAATCCGCCTGCCAATGCAGGGGACACGGGTTTGAGCCCTGTTCCGGGAAGATGCCACATGCCGCAGAGCAACTAAGCCCGTGCGCCACAACTACTGAGCCTGCGCTCTAGAGCCCATGAGCCACAACCACTGAGCCCGCATGCCTAGAGCCTGTGCTCCGCAACAAGAGAAGCCACCGCAATGAGAAGTCCGCGCAACGCAACAAAGAGTAGCCCCCGCTCACAGCAACTAGAGAAAGCCTGCGCACAGCAACAAAGACCCAACGCAGCCAAATATAAGTTAATTAATTAATTTAAAAAAATAATAAAAAGGTGGAAGAGGTCTCTGTAGCTGAGAAAGCACCACAAGCTGGTGTTGCCCTGCCAGGCCCCGGACCAATAATAATATTAGCAGCTTGCGCAGAAGGCCTTATCTTTGATCTCTGTTAACAGTTAACCGCAGGCTTTTCCTTCCAGAGCTCTTGGAAGGCAGAAGCAGGCGGTCCTGGAAAGCAGTGCTGGAAAGAGGGCCCCAGTGGTTAAACTTAGATGCCTAGGGACAGTTCAGCAGTAATTGAGACAGGTGGGCCTGTTGAGAGATGCGGCTTCCTTTTCCTTAGGGGTTTAGATGCCTTTTAAAATCTTAGTCTAAATTATATCTTGACTGAAATATATTACCCAGTACGGCTTAAGATGATGAGTCAATGATGTCTGGTCTTTGAACAAGGAGTTCTATTTTAATCTAAAATTTTTAGCTAGATCATAAGCTAAATATTCTGAGGCCCACCTAGCTAGGTCCGGCAAAACCCTCACTTAGGATTACAAAGGGAAGGAATGTCAGCAATCAGAAGAAGAGCCCTATCAATGAAGGGATTTCCCAACCATACAAAGTGGCAAACTTTTGAAACCAACAGGATGGGAAATACACAGCAATGGCAACTATAACCAGCATTACTTATGGTTTTTTTTGAAGTATATACTTACCACACAACCTTCTAGCAGCAGACCTGTGGTGGTTTTCAACTTCAAAGTAAACCTTAAAAAAAAGTGGTACCACTTGGCCTTTGGGGACCACCTCAGAGAGAGACTCATATGTGTATAGGGTATTTTTACATGTGTCTAATGGCCTGGACATCATACTTCTGCAGTTAGTGCAAAGGTAAATAAAAATAAGCAAACATCATAACCACTTATCCCGTGCAAATAGGGAAAGGAATGTTGAGGAAAAAATAGCCTCGAATCAGAGTGAGTCAGAGCTGGTGAGGCCAGGAATATCATTCCTCACCCTGTACGTAGCTCTGGACTTTCAGGCCCTTGCTTTAATCTCACTTCCCAACATGAGATGTAGAAGAGTTTTATATGGAAAGACAGTGTTAGCCTCCAATTCTTGCATGATTTGGTACTATCTTGGGTGAAATGTACTCAGTAACAAATTATGTTGGCAGAACGTGGCACATCCCTGCATGGAGAGCCTGGGATCCTGAGAAGGAAAGGCCCAAGTCTCGATGCTGGCTTCGTGCTCTGCCCCTTCACACTCTCAGTGACCCCGACAACAGGCCTCTCCTTCCCCATCTGGGGTAATTTTACTCCAGATAGATCCACTGGTTACAGAGTCAGGTGTAAGGTTCTATGGTACCATGTTCATCAAGTTCTTTGAGACCCTCCAAAGAAAGATACCATTAAAAACAAAAACAAAAACCACTAAATTACTTACAAAGAAAGATAACCCTCCCTGGTATCTTATTCCATCCATGGCGCAACTTTGGCAAATTATACCTGAAAATTCTGGGCAACTCTACACTGAGAAGCAGTGAGGTTTTCTTTGCTTCTCTACTTCTCCACAAAAGAAACATTGCAGATGGAAACAATGGTTTCATCTCAAGGAACCATTTCCGCAAGAACTCTGCTTCAAAACCCAGGCTGAACTAGAGACCAAGGCAGGGAGGGGCAGCTAGCAGTGTAGATGGAAGTGCCCAACATTATAATGGGTACTTTCTGGTATTAAATAATGTTGCCTGGAGCTTTAACAAATACGGGGGTGAGGATATGGTTGTGCTGTTGCTTTTCTAAGTGAGGTTTTTTTTTTTTTTTAAGTGAGTTTTTAATTAGCTCTGTGCTGACAACTTGAGGGGGCTCTGCCATACACAGGCCAGCCCAGCTGTGTCAGTGTCCTCCCTTCACTTTAAATTCAGACCAGCCGTGGCCCCTCCTCTCACAGTGGGCCATGCAGCAACCTCAGAGAGGAAGCCCAGGGTAGCATCTATAGTGGCACCTCAAGGACATGGTCCAACCCAGAGTTTCCCGAACACTTGGGAACCCATCATTTACATGAGTATAGACAAGGCTCTGAAGAGTTTGACCTGCTTGACTCTCACTCAAAATTTCCTTAACTGGTCTATACAAGGTGCCTCTCTTGAGGTTACCACAATCAACAAACCGCAGAACAGTCAAGAGAGGCAAGTGGTTTCGGAAATGCTGGTCTAAACTCATAGATGCTTCAGAGCAATTTTTCTGTTTCAAACACTGCAATAAATGAGTTAAATCTGCTTAGAGTCACTCGCAGTTTGTCCTTGATAGCTGGAGCTATCAATACACCTCTCTAGAAGGTAAAATCACCCCCACTAAAGCTCCTTAAGTTTTCCAGGAGCAGTAAGACACACAGTGCTGAGAGCACAGCTCCGTTCAGGTACCTGGGGCTCCTGGTCATGACCACTGGGATCCCTCTCATAGCTTTCTGCATACAGTCTGATGGTGGCCCGCACACCACTGGAGGAACTGAGCCGGAAGATGAGCCGAGATGCATCTGAGAAAATGATCCTCAGGCCCTAAGAGCAAGAATATCAAAGGATGGATCAGTGAACAAATGAATACACAGCTAAAAATGACGAATACCGACCTTGGAGATTAGCGTATTCTTATCATCCAAAGATGCTCAGCATTGTGACAATTTATAATTGGCTCTCTACACTCACCAAACAGGACAGTGAGGTAAACCCAGAAGCTACTTAAGGTTATCTATTTGTCTCTATTCTATTTCTGTTGCCTTCTGGTTCATGTTGGGGGAGGGTTAGGAGCAAAACTATGAACAGATGCTCAAGTTCCCTTGGTCTGGTGATGTGGAAATTAGAAAGCAGTAAAGGTAACAAGGATGGGGTGATATTTAATAAATGTCCCTGGGGTAATACCTAGGAATAAACCTACATAAGGAGACAAAAGACCTGTATGCAGAAAACTGTAAGACAATGATGAAAGAAATGAAAGATGATACAAACAGATGGAGAGATATACTATGCTCTTGGATTAGAAGAATCAACATTGTGAAAATGACTATACTACCCAAGCAATCTACAAATTCAATGCAATCCCTATCAAACTACCACTGGCATTTTTCACAGAACTAGAACAAAAAGTTTCACAATTTGTATGGAAACACGAAAGACCCCAAATAGCTAAAGCAATCTTGAGAAAGAAAAACAGAGCTGGAGGAATCAGGCTCCCAGACTTCAAACTATACTACAAAGCCACAGTAATCAAGACAGTGTGGTACTGGCACAAAAACAGAAATATAGATCAATGGAAAAAGATAGAAAGCCCAGAGATAAACCCACACACATATGGTCACCTTATCTTTGACAAAGGAGGCAAGAATATACAATGGAGAAAAGACAGCCTCTTCAATCAGTGGTGCTGGGAAAACTGGACAGCTACATGTCAAAGAATGAAATTAGAACACTCCCTAACACCATACACAAAAATAAACTCAAAATGGATTAAAGACCTAAATGTAAGGCCAGACACTATAAAACTCTTAGAGGAAAACATAGGCAGAACACTCTATGACATAAATCACAGCAAGATCCTTTTTGACACACCTCCTAGAGAAATGGAAATAAAAACAAAAATAAACAAATGGGACTTAATGAAACTTAAAAGCTCTTGCACAGCTAAGGAAACCATAAACAAGACCAAAAGACAACCCTCAGAATGGAAGAAAATATTTGCAAATGAAGCAGCTGACAAAGGATTAATCTCCAAAATATACAAGCAGCTCATGCAGCTCAATAGCAAAAAACAAACAACCCAATCCAGAAATGGGCAGAAGACCTAAATAGACATTTCTCCAAAGAAGATATACAGATTGCCAACAAACACATGAAAGGATGCTCAACATCACTAATCATTAGAGAAATGCAAATCAAACCTACAATGAGGTAGCATCTCACACCAGTCAGAATGGCCATCATCAAAAAATCTACAAAAGATAAATGCTGGAGAGGGTGTGGAGAAAAGGGAACCCTCTTGCACTATTGGTGGGAATGTAAATTCATAGAGCCGCTATGGAGACAGTATGGAGGTTCCCTAAAAAACTAAAAATAGAACTACCATATGACCCAGCAATCCCACTACTGGGCATATACCCTGAGAAAACCATAATTCAAAAAGAGTCATGTACCACAATGTTCATTGCAACACTCTTTACGATAGCCAGGACATGGCAGCAACCTAAGTGTCCATCGACAGACGAATGGATAAAGAAGATGTGGCACATATATACAATGGAATATTACTCAGCCATAAAAAGAAATGAAATTGAGTTATTTGTAGTGAGCTGGATGGACCTAGAGTCTGTCATATGGAGTGAAGTAAGTCAGAAGGAGAAAAACAAATACCATATACTAACACATATATATGGAATCTCAAAAAAAAATTGGTTCTGATGAACCTAGGGGCAGGACAGGAATAAAGACGCAGACGTAGAGAATGGACTTGAGGACACGGGGAGGGAGAAGGGTAAGCTGGGAGGAAGTGAGAGAGTGGCATGGACATATATACACTACCAAATGTAAAACAGAAAGCTAGTGGGAAGCAGCAGCATAGTACAGGGAGATCAGCTCAGTGCTTTGCAACCACCTAGAGGGGTGGGACAGGGAGGGTGGGAGGGAGATGTAAGAGGGAAGGGATATGGGGATATACATGTGCATATAGCTGATTCACTTTGTTATACAGCAGAAACTAACACAACATTGTAAAGCAATTATACTCCAATAAAGATGTTAAAAAAATAAATAAAATAAATGTCCCTGGGGCCAAATTTTGTCCCTTATGAACCTGCTGGATGCAGTCAGGTAGGCAATTTATCTATGACAGTATGACAAATTACCCGTGTTAAAGCTACCCCCACGTGATGTTAGACTTTGCTTTAAGTTCCTCTCTGTTTCTGTCCTCATTCCCACATTCCTCTGGTAGCCATGGAAGCCTACAATGAAATGCTCAGGACTGGAGCATCTGCCGGGTTCTGAGAGTTTCTGTGTACATCCTCATCCTCTTGGTTCTCTCCTTCCTTCCTACTGGTAAGACCTGGCCACCAGGGTGGGGTCGGGACAGAGCTGTGGCAGCACCTCACACTGCTCTCCAGGATTTGATTTTTGGCTCGGAACATCACTATTCTCTATGCATCTCTTCTCATTAGTGGCAGCGACATTTTAAAAAGTATGACTGTAAGATCATGTTGTGACTTCTGTTGAAGGAAATTGGTTTTCTTAAGGCAACTGTTAAAGTTATTGTTATAAATAAGCATACTGGCAGGGGCCAGAAGAAAGAGAGCTGGGAACAAAATAATATGTGTGGTCACTTGTTACTTCTGAAAAAGTAGAAGTCTCAGGCAACTTTGATACCAGTCATTTTCCCTAAGAAATTTACCCTGGAAATGTCTCTGGCCTCAAATCCTGCTTGTTAAGAATAGCATTATTAAAAATATTCATACATGCCACGTGAACTTGATCGCTAATCTCTTACCCCCTCCCCCATCTGGTGATATCTGCTGGGAAACACTATGATTCCATCTGTGTGGTTTTCTGCTTTTTAAGTTGTGTAGGCATAGTTTGTTCCAATCCCCAAACAAAAAGCTTAGTCTCTTTTGGAGGGTTCAATGTCTGCCACAATTTGTGTAATAAAAAGGAGCCATGTTCTTTCCTGGCAGCCCATCACTCTGTGACACTAGCTATGCGAACAGGTTGATTTTGTCTGGGATTCATTCATTAGGCACACATTTACAGCAACCCTTAGGGATCTGGTATGGGGCTAAGCCCTGGGTATATGAAGATAAAGACAGTATTTGCTCTCCATAAGCCTGAAATATTCTATCACAATGAGCAAAATTATTTTCTTAACCACCTTATGCTGCTGGAGAAGTGAATAGTTAGGAAATTCCCAATAGAGCAAACAAACCAATTCCTTGCTATCCAGAAAGTATGGTATACCAAATTCTGTTCAGACTGGCAATGTTTTTACAGACTTCAAGGCCGAAGCCCTAAAGCACCTGTTGTTGCAGATACTAAATCACTTGAAGCCACCTGTTCTGAGGACTTCCCAGACTTAACCCATTAAAGTAGCTCCATTACACGATTAACTTCCCAGATTAGTTTATGGCCAGTGGGGGGTACTTAAGAATTCAGGCCATGATAAACCCTCAACATGTATTATCTGCTCATAGCTAAGCCCCTTTTACAGTGAAATCATGTTTTGTTTTGTTTTGTTTTTTCACTAAGTGTAGCCATATCTTTGGCTGTACTCATGGAAGGTTGGTTAGAATCTGTATCGGGTAGCCTGGAATAGATTTTGCACTTGAAAAGATGATAAGGGAGTGAATAGCACACATCAGCCTGCTGGAAATAATCCAGTGTCTTCTCTCTTTCCTAAGGAACCATGAGATCTTAATAGAGAATCCACGTTGCTTTGTGAGACCTCCCAGTGAAGAGCATAACAATTCTCCTTCTCCACATGGAACAAAAAATGTTTAGACCCAGCCCAGCTCTGTGCTGCAATGGCCCTAGTTCCATGTCTGCTGAGCGTCACTTGGATGTGTGAATAGTTGTACTGGATTGCTTTGGGGTCTGCATGTTGTTCCAATGAGCTTAATGAATTTGTAACCTCAACATGAACCATGTTCTCTCCAGCATGTATCATCACCTGCTATCAACTAAATAATAAGGCCAAAGTCACCACTGACCAAGACTTGCCAAGTTTCGAAATGTTCCATAATTCCAACAAAAGAATACCAATAATATACTTGGCTTTAGAAAATTTTTTAGGTTAAACCAGAGGTTGGCAATATAGTTTGTCAGCCAAATTTGACCTGCCACCTGTTTTTATAAATCAGGTTTTACTGGAACACAGACATGCCCGTTCACTTATGTGTTGTCTGTGGCTGCTTTTGTGTTACAACTGCAGCACTGAATTGTTATGACAGAGATCGTCTGGCCCACAAGGGCTAAAATATTTACTATCTGGCCCTTTACAGAAAATGTTTGCTGACCCCTGGTAAAAACTATTCCATTATCCACAACATGGAACACTTACCCTTCAACTCTACCCCAGAAAATGAAAAATATAACCATATGCCTATGGAAAGCCCAGTAGAGAGAAACTGTGAAGACTGTTATAAGGGTGTCCCCCAGGCACTGCGCCTTCCAGTCATAGGTTCATCTGGACATATATTTGGCCCAAATCAACTTACTTCTGATCACCTACTCATGACAGAAATAGATTTATTAAATCGCATTTTAGTTTTATATCCTCACTTTTATTGCAGGGTCTGCAAGGCACTGTTATAAAATCCATTTTTTGCAGTCACTATAGGAGACTGTATGAAGCTCCACATTAGACATCTCCTCAAGAGCCAAGTTGTTAGGAAAGCCTTTCCTTCCCTGAGGAACTGGTATTTTTTTTTCTTTCTGACAACAAGAACTTTATAACTAACCATAGTTTCCTTTTTAATATGGCTGCCAGGACACTTAATGCCAAATTTGAGGTTCAGCCCAAGTGGATCCTTATGACTTGCATAATTTAAAATTTTTCTTCTTCTGTTCTTGACTCTCTACTCTTATTTATATTTTCCCTAGTCTTGATTTCTGTTTCTTATTTATATTCTAACAACTTCATTATGTGTGTTTGCTGCCACAATCCTCTTGAAGAAACAAGGCCCAGTGCAAATGAATAAAATAAGTTGCCTTTACACTCTTAACCCTAAAGTGTTGGAATCACTGAATTATGTTGTTGGGTCCTTCATTAGCTGATAAGCTCTGGGAGAGAAAACCCTTACGTTCCTTGTTCACCATTTATTGATACAACCTAGGACAAGCGTGGTACACAGTAGGCCCTCCATAGACACTTGTTGAATGAATGTCATTACATGTCCAACAGCTGGTGTGAGTATCACTGGAAGGTCTCCTTCCACATGTAACAAGGCCAAATGGAAACACACTCATATTCTTCACTAATGAACTGGGGCTACATATTCACCTTGAAGGGTAATTGTGAAAGATACTATGTCTACTCATCCTTCATTTTTAGGGCAAGGGTCGGTTTTAGCTAAAAACAGTGGAGTTGAACCATGGTAAGTTCCTGTCCCCAGCTGTGTGATCTTGGACAAATCATTAGCTAGCCTATTAATTGCAAAATTTACTGCACACTGAAATCAGCTAGGGGTCTTTAAAAAAACTGTGGTACCTGGCTCTCACTCCAGACATTGTGATTTAATTTGTATGGGGTGTGACTTGGGCACTGGGATTGTAAAAGCTCTCCAGGTGATTCTAATGTGTAGCCAAATGCGGACAGCACTGTCGTAGCCTTTTTTTTCTAGGTCACCTCCCTCATGTACCGAGTGACTGACTATACCACATGTCAGTCTTAAGGAAGATGCCTTTAAGATCTGAGGTTTCTTGCATATACTACCATCAGACTGGGATCTTAGGAGGCCATAACACAGGGGCCTAATAAAACATCATGTTGCTGCTGAGTCCTGAAAGCCTCCTCCTAGCGCCTTGTCAGCAGCAGAACCACTAGAAGCATCTCCTCTTGAGCATCTGACATTAACTGTTTCTAGCACAATCTCCTAAGGAATTCCTGAAGCAACAGTGAAGGAATCCATGATACCACCGTAACCATAGCAGCTATAGGAGCGAGAATTTCCAGGATGACACAACAGCCCCAAGCTCAAAGAAGGGAAAAAGATGTCCTCCTCCATTAGAAGATAATGTTAAGTATGGGGTGGGGTACACAAAGGGCACTGCACTTTCAGCCCAGGGGAAACCCTTTGAGTGGCCATAGTTGTATGCCTCAGTGACCAGGGTGGGGTTTTGCCCACCTTAGCTCTGTCCCAATGAGAAAGAATTGTTAAAGAACTGCTCCACACAAAAATCCTGCAATCTGCTTCCAGTTATCTCTGTAGCATTTCTTTTCCTCCCCAGATTTGCCCCCTCTTTGGTTTGCCGTTTGTGGAGTTTGGAAACGATATAGGAATAACTAGAGAACTGGGCTAAAATTCTGGCTTGGCTTGTTAGCTGGCGGTCTTGAGTAAGTCATTTAAGCTCTCTAAGCCTTAGTTTCCTAAAAAGCGGATGAAAAATAATACACCCTGGCTTACTGGGTTGTTGTGAGCATCAGATCAGAAAATGTATGTGAAAAGTGCTTTGAAAATTATAAATCACTATATAAATAGAATTATTTTTCTTATGTTAAAGCTTTTAGTGAAAATGGTGCTATGCTCTAATTTGTCTAACTTTCCAGATTTTGCAAAAGATTGCTATATAAAGCCTAAATGGCGATGGTTTGTGGTGCAATGCTACATACTTATTTTTAAATTAGGCAGAATTAAGATTCATTTTATTTTTAAAACTTTGCCATGTCCTCTGAAATCACTACTAAATACAAAGATCTGTTACCATTTATCTTCTCCATATCTCCCACTGAACTGGCTTCCTGGCAATAAAATTCTCTTTCCTGGCTGGTCAATTTACAATCTTAAGGTCTTGAAAGGAGGACCTTAGGGTCATCCAGGCCATCTCCTCCTTTTACTGAAAAGAACACGGAAGTCAGAAAACCTGCTCAAGGTAACACAACCAGTAAATGGAGGAGCCAGGGTTTCAGCCTACGTCTTCTCACTGCAGGCTTATAATTTTAGGTTGAACCATATGAAACCTCTGATAGCCATACACTGCTTCTCACATGAAATATTTGAACAATATCTCATATGTTTTGTATGGTCCTGCAAACTGGCACAAGCCTTTTGTAGAGTAGGTATCTGATAAATGTTTGATAAATGAATCTTGGGTTGTATTTTTTTTTTTCTTTTTTTTTTTAAGCCCTTGTGTAAATCAACACAGGAAAATCTGCTAGTTGCTAAGTACAAGCAGAGCTGCCAGATGTGAGTTTGGAGACTATAGGACATGTTGCAGCCAGGCGGGGAAGGAGGAACTGTACATTACCAACAGTTATTTGGCAGCATCTGACCTAGTTGAATACCGACTTAGGAAGAGTTCCAGGGGAAAACAGCATATGGCCCTGAAATCTGGTACAATGTCGCATATACAGTCAGTTGGCCACCCCAGGCCTATGAACCTGGAGACAGGACAGGCTTGGAAGAGAGAGACTCTGTGAGATTAACTCAGATGTTATCTCCCACAGGAAATCCCAACGATTTATCTGGAACGCTTCAAGGTGAAAATATCGCTGTGTAACATCTGAACCATATTTTGTAGAAGAAAGCATGCAGCTTATAAAGCAGAGGATTTGGATTGGACAGACATTTCTTGCCACAAAAAAAATCACCTAGAATTACCCCATTTTTCTTTGTTGAAGTCATAGAGTTAGCTGTGAGCATGAGTTCACAAGTGGCTGAGCTGGCTAGTCCATACCATGCCCTCATATAAATTACAAGCAATGCCCTCTCTGGGTAGACAAATTACAGAAGAGCATCTTTCCTCTTGGCTGGTCTGGATTTCAGCTTCTCCTCCAGCATTAGGTCCGTGCCTTTGTGCAGTGCACTGACTACACAGCTGTACCCAGCTGCCCTACCCTTGGGAGCAATTCTCATCTAGCCTTTTTTACAACCAACCAGCACTCTTGGGACCCAACAATTGCAGATAATTATCTGGGGAAATCAAGGTCAAATGGCTTCTTAAGTGCACTTTTACAACACACATCCAGCAAAAACCACATTAGGTGATGAGAAGTGAAGTGGGAAGTGAAGACATAAACTAGTCCTCATCCAGATTCCAACTATCAAGTCTGGAACAATGGAACTAGGTCACACATGTTCCATTTCCCTGTGTCTTTGGCCAAAATGGCTGCTGATGCCTGTTCACTCAACACCAGGCCCGGTTCTGGGATATTTTGGATTCAGACATACTTTACCCAGACAACAGGGGTAGCTTCCTCCCTCAGTTCCTGTGATAGTTTGCAGCTTTTTCCTTTAATATTTATGTTTCCTGGTGATGGCTGCCCTCCTGACTACACACAGACATTAGTATTTCAGTAGGAAGTAACTGGGATGCCATTCCAGAATGCTTAGATTCTTACCACACATCTTAGCAGGATTCTACTGCCAACATTTTAGAAGATAGCCCTAAAGCAGTCAGTTATGTCAGGAGAAGGTAATTCACTATAACAAAACTCCAACAAATTAGAAGCAGGGGAGTCAGAACTTCCCAACTAACCAAAAACAGTGTCTCCCTCTCTCTGTTTCCAAATCAGCCAACAGGTCATTACAAAGCACTGAAAATATGTTTGGTCCTTGGAAGGCAAATAGGCAAAATCATAGGAAAAGTAGCCATTAGGAAAAAATTTTTTAATCCATAGTTTTCAAGGTATCCTACTAAGAGGCCCAATTGTCTCTATTTCCCACAATTACAGTGTTGTAGAATGAGCACTGGAGTTGAGAATCATAAGCACAGCTATTGTAACATCCCATGGGGAACGTGATTGCCCATAGGAAACCCAGCTCTTTCTCTGGAAAGCTAAACAACTGTATAAGTACATATGATGGAAGAAAAGCATGTAGTCTGATAAGACAGTTTCGCCGGAGCCAGCTTCCAACCACTCTTCAGGACCCAGCTTAAGTATCATCTCCCCATGGAGAGCTTTCCAGAGCCCTAGTCTAGGTTTGTTCCTTCTGCTATGCACTTCCAAATAAGTGATTTCTCTGTAATATTGTTAAACAAACTCTGTAGTCATTACAAGTTTAATGTCAGTCTGCCTTCCCTGCTAGCCTGTCCTGTGTGCTGTTTTATCCTCAATGCCCAGGAAGCTGACTGCATGTGGTAGGTGTTTGGAAAATAGTCATTAAATGGATGCAGACATGAATGAATCAAACTTCTACTACCTTCACCATGTTGTACTAAGGTGGGAAAGGAAGGTGTATTTATTAAGGGAAATTTTTTTAGACATCACAACTTGCAACGTAAAAAGGATTTTTTAACCCAGGTTTGATCACAGTATACATTTAACGATTACACCTCACTCCCTAAACATTTCTGTTACTCAACACAGGAGGACTGTTAATAGGTACTAACATTCAGATTTAGCTAAATTCCGTAGGTGGGATAACCAGTCTGACTGAAGTGATTTCTTAAATTCTACTTCTAGATGCCCAAAGCACACTCTAGCAAATGGCATATTATAGGACAAGGATTGTTAATATGACAGTCTCTCAGTTGGTTCATTGATTGGAATGTAATAAAAGTTGAAGCTTGAAGTTAAAGGATGACCAGTTAACTCTGAGTAGAGAGCCCCTCTGGGGCCCCAGATTTTCCAGCTAAGACTGTTCAGTTGCCTTCACGTGAGGCCACCAGAGACGAGGCCTCAGTAAACTTCTCTATATCTGTTGACCAGGAGTTGGCAACACCACAGTATATATTGAAGCACCACATGTCAGACTGAAATGTGATTTCAAGATTGCCAATTCACTTTCTTTATTATTTCTAAATACCAAAATTAAGAGGTACAGACACCTTCTTGTATATTAAAATAACAACACTAAAAGCAAACTGACTTCAGAATCAGTCTTCAAAGTGTGCTTTTTCTCTGAACTAATTTCAAATGGTTCTCTTTTCCAGGTTAAGGACAACATCAAAATGTTTCCACACAGCCTGCATAACTTGAAGAGGTATTAATAAGCTCAAAGTCAGTCTGACATAATCAAATTGGATTTGGTTTTCCACATCAGCAAACTGGTATGCATTTATTTACATCAGTTTTTTTTTTTTAATATCAGCTGAACTTTTACTTGCAAATGACTTCAGCACTCATAGAATTTAATGATTTTTGATCTTGTTAAATAGAAATAAAGGAGTTGGATGGGACATAAAGAGAGACTTGTTTGGTTAAATATTGCTCCTGAAGTATCAAGGTTTCTCATTTCAAAGCTAATTTTCAAAATACAGGTCATAGTTCTGGACTGATGCCCACCCTGGTGGCAATACGCCATCACTCAGTGCTGGTACCATTTGTGAAGTTGTCTTTCTTTCACAGCACCGGCATTGGAGCATCCCTTCTCCCAAAGCCGGGAGAGTCTCATAGTCAGGGCTAGAAGGATGAGATGGGGAGGACAACACTAAGAGATAATCTGGGTATCGATAATGTTCCCTGGGAAAGTGATAGTTGAGGGAAGAGAGAGTGCGCCAAGCACCATGGAAAATCTTGATATTTGCACAGTGAATCCATCCTTGAGGAAAGACTGGGCCACGCTTCATGGCTTAAGGAGCCGTCTAACCTTTCCTCATCTCTCCCATCTCTTTATAAGGCATAAATCAAGAACCTCTTAAATTAGTCAGCAGTTTAATCCAACTGCTCCCCTACTCTCACAATAGCTACTGGCTATTTTTCCCACTTGTATTTGAAGAAACCATCATCATTCATTCATGTGACTAGATTTGACCAGAAAATAACAAGTGACATATCCTCATGGGACCACAGAAGGACGAGCTGCAATTGTTGAGCCACGCCTCTCAATTGCTATTTCTAAATCAGAGCCTCTCTTGGGTTCTGTTTAATGGAAGGCACACATCAACTTTTCTCCTGGCACCCAAGGTCACAAAAATATCAGACACTTGGAGGCAGCCATAGTAAATTCCACGAGACCCGACAGGCCACAGTGAGGCCAGTGAGGTCCCTGGGAATTCACATCAGGGGATGAGTACTTCAGGGGGTTCCTTCTTGCTCTTTGAATGACCTCCACAGGATCTCACAGGCAGGATAGATTTTGCTGAACATTTTCACAGGAGTGGAGTGGATGGTGGGTGGGGGTGGGAGGGATGGCTTATCACCAGAACAGGATTTTCATTTCATTTTGGATGGAGAAGCATTTCTTCTTTATCTCTAGAGATACATGTAAAACAGCTTTTTTTCTTCCCATGGTCTGTTTCCTGACTCTGACCTCAAATCAAGGACAAAAAGGGGACAGAGCTGCCTTAAAAAACCTTTTTCTTTCTGAAGCAAAATGTATGTGTGATGGAGGGTGGGGGACCGTGGCAGGAGGCAGAGAAATGTGAGTTTGAATCAATTCACAGATAGCTCAGAAACTGACGGGGCCTTCCCGTATCTTCGCGTGACACCCTGCAAAGTTGTTGTTGTATGCTCTTCCCCACTGCTTTGCTTCTCATTTATGGTTCATTAAATGCCAAAATCTTTCTTTCCCAAGGATGCTCTTTTAACATAACTTATTTTAGTTAACCAGTTATTAATGTTTATTAGGTACTAGGACTTTATATATATTATCTGATTGAATTCTCCCAATGGCCGTATGAGTTAGCCACAATTACTATTCCTATTTCCACAGACAGGAGAGAAAGGCACAGTGAGGTTGAGTAACTTGCCTAAGATCACCCAGCCAGGAGGTGGCAGAGCCGAAGCTCAAATCCAAGACAATCTGACTTTAAGACTGTACACTTAAATGCCACTCATGCCCTTTCCTCAGACTGATATGCAGTCAAGTTAAGGATTCTGATAAGGGGGAAGGAACTGATATTTCTTGAGCATCAAATGAGTACTAGCTACTGTGCCTGGGGGCTTTATAAGTCTTTCTCCTAAAACCTTCTCCATCACCTTACATGGTAATTATCAGCATGCTCTCCCCCTCCCCTTCACTGTGTTGAGGTTCAAAGAAGTTAAGTAACATGCCCAAAGTCACAAATCTAGGCAGTGACAAAGCCAGCCTTCAAACCTATGTCTGTCTGACTCCAACATGACAGAACACTGGAGAAACCATAGCAATTGGCCTCCGACAGCAAACAGAGATGTTACATTATTATGTTTCCTTTCGGTTTTGCTAGGTGAAGCATACTTCTGTTTCTCTTTGTGGAGGTTAAGTCTCCTTGTATCTTAATTTTGAAATAACCCATAATATAGTAGACTATTTTTAAGTTACAGTATTCTATAATTGAAAAAGCATAATAACAAGGGTTGGTGAAAGTGTGCAGAAATTGGAACCCTCATACACTGCCAGTAGGAGTGTAAAATAGTACAATTGTGTTTGGAGACTATCTGGCAGCTTCTTTAAAGGTTAAACAGAGTTAACCATTTGATCCAGTAATTCCACTCCTAGGTATGTACCCAAGAGAATTGAAAACCTACGTCTACACAAAAACTTACATGAATATTCACAGCAGCATTATTCATAATAGTAAAAAAGTAGAAACATGTCACATGTCCATCAACTGAGTGGATAAACAAAATGTAGTTTATCTACACAGTGGAATTATTATTCGGCAATAAAAATGAATGAAGTAGTGATATATGGTATAGCACGGATATACCCTGAAGACATTGTGCTAGGTGAAAGCAGCCAGTCACAAAGGACCACATATTATATGATTCCACTTATGTGAAATGTCCAGAATAGGAAGACCTATAGAGACAGAAAGTAGATCATTGGTTCCCAGGGGTTAGAAGGGAGATGATAGCTAAAGAGTAGATGGTTTATTTTGGGGGAGGTTGATAAAAATGTGCTAAAATTGATTGTGGTAACAATTGCACAACTTTCTCTATGTACTACAAACCATTGAATGGTACACTTTAAATAGGTGAACGGTATGTTATGTGAATTATATCTCAATAGAGCAGTTATATATTTATATTAAAAAACTGCACCATGAAAAAAACCAATATTATGCATTTGATAGGCTCTCAAGAAATACCTATTGAATGAATGCACCAAAGCACTTTATGACTATTTAAAAATAATACTAGTTTATTTAAATTCAAATATGTCTTTTAGGAGTGGATAGTTTATTTTGCAACAACGTTGCATAAACTATGCCCCAGACTCAACTGTCCCCGGAGGTGAATGCTGATAATACTGACATCCCACGAGTGCTGAAACGTGGTCCTCAGTGGTGAAAGTTTAGCAATGGCCACACCTGTGGAGGAATTTCCCCTCTGTTCCAACAGGACCAACTGTGGTGAAAGAACCGTCTGTGGCTTGCTGACAATAGGGATGCCGCTGAGTGTTAACTGATCTCCCAAAACCCTCACTGAGCCAAACCCAGACCAGCAAGAATCTCTAGTGTGACTCAGGGCCACCAGCTAATGAAGGTGTCACTTGGGTCCAGGAATCCAGGAAGATGAACAACTACCCTTCCTTTGTTACTTGAGAAACTCCCAAGAGCAGGTCCTGGTAGCACTTATCTATTTATGGTCACCTTTGAGGACAGATGAAAGAGCATGGGGAAAATATCAATAAATTCCAGAGTAAAAATAGAAACCAATATTCAGGGTTGAAGGGGAGGAACACAGAATAAATCAAAGTCCAAACTTGAGATCCAGTTGAGGAATTAGCCTGGTGTGAATGATTAAAGAAAAGCCAAGAAAAAAAAAGCACCCAAATGCTGAGTGCATTGAAGAAGAAACAAGGTAGAGTATTCGTAGATTTAATAGCAAAACAAATGAGCTCAACAAACAAGCTCTGCATAAGTTGATATGATCCAGAACCTACCAATGACTAGACATTCCCTTCAAGGAATAGTTTTCAAGCCTTCCTCATCAGGGAACAAAAAACCTCTCAGGGATACTTTAGAAAGCATGTATTTTACAACTCTTAAATTCTACAGTAACAACAACAAAATAAGTCTTGGATTAGGGAAGTTTGTTCTGAGGACCCTGTGTGAAACAGAAGTGAAAATATGGTACCAAACTGGAATAGATTATCTGAGACATGGAGGCTCAAAGATGCACATGTGCTGTGTGCTGGCTTCACATCTCCAGGGATTCACTGGTATTATTTTGGAGAGAATTCAATCCAGTCTACAAGAAAGCATCCTTGTGCAAAACAAATCACAACTACAAAGCCTTGCGTAAAGGCTAGGAGTTTTTATATATGCTATTTCATTCTATTTCTAAAACAACTCTGTGAGATAGATGTTTCACAGATGAGGAAGAAACTGTAGCTCAAAGAAATCCAACAACCTTCCCAACTAATAAGTGGCAGGGATAGGATTCAATTCTGGGTCTTCAAACTTCTTAACCATTATTTTCTCCACTACCCTACACCTTTCCAAAATAAGACTGTAATGAATTTGTCCAGCCATGGAAGGCCTTCTAGAATGGAAGACTGACATTTTGATAGAGATGAAAGATCACTACAAAACTAAGCAGACCAGAGGGAGAATATCGCAAGAGTAACAGGAGGGTACTGGGCTTTGGAACATCGGCAAGTCAGGGGACCCTAGGGCAAGGACTATGTATGAAACACTAGTCAAAATAAAAATAGCAATATCTACCATTACATCTAGTCCCCTAAAGCCTACAGCTTCTGATTTATTTTGTTGTCTGTACTTGGTGAAGCACGTATAAGAAGATAAGAATTTGGGGATTTTAGAATGGAACTTCTCTTAACATTACTCAGAGTGTCTTATTTAGACTATAAATGTTAAAATGTGCTCCCAGAGTGGCCAACATTGCCATAGCCAATAAATAAACAAAATCGAGAAGAAAAATAATGGTAATAGCTTTCAACATCTCTTATACAATTCACAGAGATAAGATCATAATAAAAGTTGTGGTTGATTTTGCCACTTATCTTTCGTTTAATATAATTCTCAACCATAAATCTTGCTTTTGGGTTTGTGGGGCAAAACTTCCAATTGTTTCTTCCCCTACCAGGAGTAACAAACCCATCTGGCTAAGCTCCTATCATTGACATAAGCTAATGACATAAGGTAATAAAAGGTGAAACATCCCTGTACCTGTGGGTCCCAAGCAAAGGGATCCCTTGCTCTTGGAAACTTTTCTGAATCTGTCACCAGTCATGGCCACTATATAGAGGGACTGCAGGCTGCAAACATTTCAGAAAGAAATGTTGGGTCTAAATCTATTTGTGGTGTTGGGCCATCAGTTACCAAGTGGAAAGAATACTGGACAGAGAGCCAGGGCCCTGTATTCTAATCCACTCTCTGCCATTAAGGTAACCTTCACCAAGGGCTTTCCTTTCTCCTGGCCACAGGGCTCTCATCTGTAAAATGAAGGGCTCAGAGTAGATCATCGCTGAAGATCTCTCCAGTTGTAGGATATTTTTGCATCCCCACCGCACACCACCCCTCCTCTGCTTGATAACCTGTTCTGGCGATTTCATAGCAAGTACCTGTTTCTTGGTCACAGTGCCATCCACGGGGTCCACGTATTCAAAGCTGTCTGTCTTCGCCACACTGTAGACGTGGCTCCCCACAGCAAACTGCTGGCCGATGAAGGACTTGTCTGTGACCAAGGCCTCCAGGTCCCTCATGATGTAATAGGTCGTCTTGGGCTCTAACCCCTCATAATCAAACCTGGTGAGGGAGGAGCAGGACACAGGATAAACACAAATCTAATCAGAGAACCAGCAGCTGGGTTGGCCTCTCAAGGTCATTTAATCATTGGTTTTGTTTAAAGAAGAACAGCACATGGAAGAACACGGAAGAAACATGGAAGAACAGCACAGAGAAGCATCTGCAGCTGGTCTCCCCTCTTCCCCCTGCCAGCCCTCCATTCATTCCCCACACAGCAGCCAGCATCATCTTGTAAACATCAAATCGTGCCAATCCTTTCCTTTAAATCCCTCCAAAAATGCCTGTCATGTTGACAGCAAGAGTCAAAACCCTAACCACAGCCTATAAGGCACTGTGGGATCTGACCTGCCCACGTCCTTGATTTGACTTCGTCCCACTCTCGCTCTTGTTCACTATTCTCCAGCCACATGGGCCCCCTCTCCAGTCCTCGGAGACACTTTGCCCTTTCCCTTCGTTGGGCCTTTGCTCTTGCTATCTGTTTCCTTTCCCTGGTACAATCTTCCCCAGGCTACTCAAATAGCTGACACATTCCCTTCCTTCAGCTTTCAAATTTAGTGTTACCTCTAGAATGTGACCTTCTCTGACCAGTCATCTAAGGTAGCTTCCCTCTATCTCTCCCCGCCTCTTATCATCCTTTATTTCTTCTTTTGGT
This sequence comes from Eubalaena glacialis, assembly GCF_028564815.1. Classification (NCBI taxonomy): domain Eukaryota; kingdom Metazoa; phylum Chordata; class Mammalia; order Artiodactyla; family Balaenidae; genus Eubalaena; species Eubalaena glacialis. The sequence goes on from NC_083724.1 coordinate 52,017,090, forward strand.
AGTTATCCCAATCTGTATTTACTTTGTTTATATATTTGTTTCCTTATTTCTTGTCTTTGCCCCTGAGTACTGTACGCTCCAGGAGGGCAGAGATCTTACCTGTTTTGTTCTCTGTTGCTTCTGACAGGTAGTGTTTTTTGTAAGTAATGGAATGAAAGATGGGAGGAAGTGAAGGAAGAAAGGAAGGAGAGAGAGGAATCAAGGCAGGGGAAAAGAGAAGGAGGAAGGGAATTCAATGTACCATAAAACTCTCTTGGAAACTTGGAAGAAATATCACAATTGTTCCATTAAAAAGAAGGTCCCCCTAGCCAAGAACATCAAATATAACAATGGGGCTGGGAGGTGATTAGGGGAAAAAAAAAGACTAAAAATAACCCTTATCTCATTTGTTGTTGTGGAGTTTAAATATGATAATGCATACCAAGTAGTTGGCACAATGCCCGACACCAGTGCTTAAAACTATTAATTACTTTTATTCTTAGTCACTACCATAAGGAAACTGTAGGGTCTTTCCCGATGTCAGATGGTTTTGACCAAGTCCTTATGGCACACCCAGGGGGCTCTGTTTAAGAAGGAAGCCCTAGGTGGGGCAGCTGTGCTCAAGCAGCTGTGGTGGGATCTCACATTGGGCTCTCTGTAAACAGGAAAGAAGATGAGTTCTCAGAGTGAACTAAAGAAGGAAGATCTGAATAGTTGTTACTACTTTTTTCCACTCAAGATCTTTTGTGACTTCAGCAGACAACAGGGTATTAGCCAAAAGGAATGATACCATGGCTAACAAGGGGTCCCCTGCACCTTCATCTCCCCTCTCTTCTGTTCTCTCTCTCTTACACAAGGTGTGTCCTCCCAGCCTCAGAAACAAAACAACAGGGAACTCTCTCAGAACATTCCTTCTCAGTAGTGTATGTGTTCTAATCCTAGATTCTCTTTAAAGATAACTTTTTGGGAAGGTAAAACCCAGCCAAGCAGAAAGGGGCAGGAGGTTGGGATAAGAGGGTGTAGTAGGAGACAGAGAGGCACTGAAAGAGATTTAGAAGTTGAGAAAACACACTAATGTGACAGGTCACATCCAGTCTATGGCTGAGGTCATCAGACCAGCTGCCCAAATGCTCATCTTCATACACATGCAGGTTCTAGCACTACTTTCCCCTCACTACCTCAAAAAACCCCCTCTGACCATCACTACCACCAACACACTTCCGAGGAAAGAAATTTCAAAATGGAGAATTCCTTCTGGGGTCCACTCATACAAGGAAAATCATCTGGGTTCTCAGATACAACTTCAGGCTCAGTATCAGTTAAACCAAAATTGTTTAATTATCTCCGCCCCACCAAGAAAACAGTCAGGCTAGAAATCATTTTCTTTCACAAGCACTTTCAACCTACCTTTCCCAGAGGCTGAAGGAAATGTTTACTTTCGTTCTACCTATTCCCTCCTCCCTTTTTCTTTATCTCTGTGATCTCCTTGTACAGAAATCTGAAACATAATTCAAAGTCCTACAAGAATTTATATCTCCACTGTATTATATTCTCTAATATGGTATTTGTTATGAAAAAAGTAATTGTCATGTAACCTCTTGGCCACAAAAAAATGAACTATATTATAAATACACTTATCATAATACCATGTCTTCAAAATGCTGGCAGAAAGCTAGATAATCATTCCACAAATTATGAGGAACACATCCCTGACTCAAAGCGATCTCACTAAGCCAGAGATTGGCAGTCATAATATATTTTATCAGGTTGGATTTTTTGGAGCAGCTTCAGGCAATAAAAGGATTTGCTGTGCCAATTGGTCTCTTTGGTATGCCAAAAAAGCCCACAAGAATCAGGACTTTTGGCACTTGTTAGAAATACTAGTGAATAAAACAAGTTCCCGCCTGCCTTGAGAGTCCTTATTTTATAACACAATGAATAATTTGAGGTGATTTCCCGGCTGTCACATCCTCAGCCTTCTTAACTAAACAGGAACCAAGAATATGATGGCGCTGTCTACATTTCCCAGAGCACTGCAGTCTCTTTGATTTTACTGAAAACTATCACAGGCTTCCTTATTCTCTGATATTTATCTAAGTAAATGACCGCTTAAGAGAAGAAACAATCACCTTATAAGGGAAGTCTAAAGCTTTCTTTCTGTCCCTTAAGCTCTTGAAACGCAACCAAACATCCAAAGTAGTTAACTATTCATAAGCAAAGCAAATGAGGCACCGTCTCTGTTTTTAATACACAGAGAGCCTCTGAGACTACCCAAGGAGTCCCTGCCCTAATCCCACGTTCTCCACAGTTAACATCCTTTCCGACCACTGCTCCCCCTAAACCATGGCTTGGTACTAGCATATCTAGCAGGCAGCCACACAGCCAGAAGACTCTTACCCCATCGCTTGCTTCAACAACAGGAAAGTGGTAGAAACCCCCAACCCTAAGCTCTTTGCCACTGACCTTTCCCCTCCCTCCTTCCCAGGGTAATATTTCTTTTTTCTGTAACTCCTTTCATGGGGACAAAACTTTAGCAAAATCTGGGGCTCCTGAGCCATGTGGTCCCTTCAGAGGATGCCAGTTCAGGCATCTTGGTCACGGTTTGGACCATTAGTGGGAGCTTCTGTCTTTGCCTCCCTTTCCTTGATAATTATGGGTGGAAAGCCAACAAGGAAAGCCCCCGGTCTGACTGTACAACTTTCATGGCCACCAAAGGACCTTTCAAGGTTCTGCAGTTCAGATTCCTTCTGGGGATGGCTGCCCACCGTACAGGCAGGATGAAAAGATGACAGAGGGGTGTCACCAGGGGAGGGGTACTCCTTGACACCACTCCTACCACCTCTCAGGGTTATCTGTCTCTAGCGTCTGTGCTCCTCAGATCTTCCTGAAAGATGCCTGCCTCCTAAGGTTCTAGCCCACTTTTTTAAAAAAACCTTCTCTAAGAGCAGTTCCCTAGGGTCCATATGGAGACCCTTGCCCCTCTCACCTGCAGTAGTAGTGGCGGCCAAATTTGGCCCAGTGATCTCGGACAATTTCCTCCACGCTCTGCTTCCGGGCAGCGATAATGGAGAGCCAGACCAAGACAGCCCAGAGGCCATCTTTCTCCCGGAGGTGATCAGAGCCTATGGGAGAAAGGAATAGTCTGCTGAAGATTCGTTCACGGGGGAAAAGTTAAAGCTAAATGAACTATGAAGACCAGTTAGCACTTGAGTGTTACATTGAAATGGCAGGATATATTTATCTATTGTGTTAAAAACATGTCCCATAATAAACTTGCATTTCTAAAAATATGCAACCGAAATTCAAATAACATAAAACAATATCAAAAAGTAAAATAAAATCCTGGAAGTTGTTGAAAGGATCCAAGAGCCAAGGTGACATCACATGTGACTAATGGTATCATTCATTCAGTAAGTATTTGGTGATCCTTATGGTACACCAAGCATTGGTCTAGGTACTAGGGATACGGCAGTGAACAAGATAGCTCTTTATTCATCAAGTTTGAATTCAAGTAGGCGGGGACAGGCAACAGAAAAGTAGATGAAAGAACAACATGTGTCAAATAAGGACAAGAGCTATGAAAAAAATTAAACTGGGTGATAATGTCACAGAGCACGATATCAGCAAAGACTTCTTTACTAGAGCAGCGCAGCTTACCTAGAGTGGGGTTGAATGGTACTCCCCAACCCCACTCCACCTGCCGAAGATATGGCCACCCAGAACCTGTGAATGTGACCTTATCTGGGGAAATAGTCCTGCAGATATAATTAAGTTAAGGATGTTGGGATGAGATCAGCCTGGATTATCCAGGTGGGCCCCAAATCCAATGACAAGTATTCTGAGAAGAGAAGACACAGAGAGGAGAAATCCAAAGGAGCAGGTTATGTGAAGACAGAAGTGGAGATCAGAATTATGCTGCCACAAGCCAAGGAAGGCAGGGAGACACCAGAAATTGAAAGAGGCAAGGAAAGATTCTCCCCTAAAGACTTCAGAGGAAGCATGGCTCTGCCAACACCTTGATTTTAGACCTCTGGCCTCCACAACTAGAAGAAAATTAATTTCTGTTGTTTTAAGCCACCCAGTTCTTGGTAATTTGTTATGGCAGCATTAGGAAACGAATACAGGTAGTCAGGGTCAGCCCCACTGAAGTGATGATATGTGAGCTGACACCTGAGAAGAAGGAGTCAGCCATGCAGAGATCTGGGGACAAAGCACAAAGTCCCTGAGGCAGGAAGGAACTGGGAAGCTTATTCCTCTAGCTATTTACATAGAAAGAGAGGCAGCTCATTTTGTGGCATTCACACGATAAAGTGTGCAGGCTAAACAGGTAGCTTCCTGTGCAAAAAGAAAACAGAGGAATATGTTGGAGGCTCATTTAAGCATCTGTCTATTGGCCAATTGTAAGCTCTGTCCTGAATACAAAGGAATGTGTTGTAGTGTAAGAAAGGTGATATAATGGAAAAAGCATGGGGAAGGCTTTGGAATTAGGGTTTAAAACTAAACTCTTCTACTTCCCCGGAATGTGAGAAGTTATCGCAAAGTTGTTAACCTTTCTGAGTCTCAGCTTCTCATCTGTAAAATGGGGACACCATCACCCATCTTGTTGGGTTGTCATATGAATTTAATCACACTCAGTGGGTAGGCTCTGGAGTCAGATTGTTCACATTCAAATTCTGGCTCAGCCACTGACCTTTGTGTGACTTGTTGTCCTCATCTGTAACATAGGGAAATAATAGCCCCTACCTCATGGGTTACTATCATGATGAAGTAACTAAATATGTCCAGGTATTTAGATCAATGACTGGGATGTCACAAGTGGTTGTCTTGTTGTTGATCTTGCTGGTAATTCACATAAAGTACCAACCTGGTGCTGATTCCTCAATACGTACTTTGAGGCAAATTGTTCTCAGTCATTCATTTAATTTTATCCTCTGACTCTAGCTACAGCAATGTCTTAAGACCAGGAGACTGGGACCAGGGGTTGGATCATTTCTTCTTGCAATAGAGCAATAAGAATGGACAACAGTACTTGGGTTTCAGGGCTATGAAACATAGAAACTCAGACAGGAAGACCCAATGACACAGAGCTGTTTAAACTTTGAAAATGGACTGAAACAATACCTTAGTTAAGTTAGGCAACTTTGAGAACTTCTCACCAAAGCTATGGACCATTTATACTTCTTGGTACATGTGCAGTGTTAAATGTTAAATGTTTTTGCTCAAAAAAGGAAAACATACAACCTTGAGAGGGCAGTGAAGATACTTAAAAGGAGAAATGATCAAGTCTTTGGCTCCTCCATACAATGATCAATGGTCTGTTGATGACACTTTTAGATGTCTGGTTGTGGCTGTCTCTAGCCTGAGAAGACCCTGGGCTTTTAATCATCACAGCATGGAGTGACTCTAGTCCCATCCAAGGAACTCTGCACCCTGCTATAAAAATGGAAGAAATTTGGAAGATGCTGGGTTAGCTCCATGGCCTAGTGCAAAAAAACAAGTCTAGGAAGTCCTGCCCCGTGGGATAATTTCAAAATCCTTTGTCCTCTTACAGCTGAAAAAAATCACTTTTATTTACTGGCTAGAGAGAAATACCTTTTTGTTTTAAAACATGGGCTTTGCATACCTTGAATCTCCAGCTGGATTACATTACCTAGAGATAGACCCATTAGATGCTAAGTCTGACCTCTGATAAGATGTCATAATTTAGGGGAGAGAGACATAAAGTTATTTTAGCAGAATCCAAAAAAAAAAAAAAAAAAACCCCACACAAACCCACCTCAACCGTTTGTCGCCAACCACATAGTAAATTGTGAACTGGCTTGGATATTCTCACCTACAAGTTAAACATTGCCCAGATTCATAAGGGGCCAATGATCAAGTGAAATTAACTGTGCTCTTTACAGCTGTTTGAGGTGGGGATGGAGACACTGATGACTTGCAATTACACACACATGATTCCACTGAACTCTCATAATGTGCTTTAGAGGGGGCTTTGGGGAAACAACTCTCCTTTTAATAACTTTAAGGCAACTGAACTATAATGTCGTATCCATGACAGATAAATTCAACAGGAAATGCAGAAAATACAAAGGCATCAAATGGTTTCCTAAAACCCCACTATAAACAGAGTGAAAATGGATGCGAGAAATGCTGACACCATATATGACAGGACTGATAGACTTTATATTAAAAATGTTTTTATAAGTTAACCAGAAAAAGAGGAACCCCAATAGATAACTGGGTGGATAGGCACAAATGAGCAATTTTCAAGAGAAAAATATTAACAGTCAAAAACATTTGAAAAAATGTTCAATCTCACCTCAGTCAAAGAAAAGTCCATAAAATGGAATCCCATTTGGGGACTTTCAAATTAGCAAGCGTTCATTAGGGGCAGGGGAACACCTAGTACTAGCAAAGTACCAGTGTAAATGTGTACAGTTTGGTGGAATAATTTGGCAATAATAATCAACAGCCTTAAAATAGCAACCAGCTTTGGACCCAGCTATTCTATTTCTTAAATTTTAGTCAAAAAGACATTCACTAAAGCAGCTTAAAGAAGAGGGAAAGTTGAAGAAATAATAAAAAGGAAAAAAAATTGTTTTTAAAAGAAGAGGGAAAGTTGAAAAATGAATACTAATTGTTAAAGAATAGGAAATTGTGGAAAATTCATACAAAAACTTGTGTAGATAAAATATTGAATAAGAATCTTTGGTAACACATGGAATGATGTTCATCCAATTTTAAGAAATGTTAAAAATCAGGTTACCAAAAAAGAGTACTCAGTATTTTTTTTGTAGAAAAACACATTTAGATATGTATTTATGTGTGTGCACAGGTTATCAACAGGATACACACCCAGCCGTTAACAGTGTTATCTCTGAAGCAGGAGAATTGCAGATGTTTTGCTTCTTTTTCCTTTGCAGTATTTCCACAATAAATGTATATTATTTTCATTATAAGAAAAAAATAAAAATTTTAAAGTTGTCAACGGTGTGTACAAATTCACATTTGAAAACACGAAATCCCATCTACCAAGGGTTAGCTGGGATATTAAAGGGATCAACACTGCTGATGAACAAGTGATGAATTTTGAACCTATTGCTCATTCCATTTCTTAGATTGAGTAATAGCTATTTAGAGCATAGAGACTGAATATGACTCCCTCGTGAGGCTCACAGGTTTTGGGATTAGGATCAGGATGTCCTGTAAGGCTTTAGGACTTGACAGAAAATGAGAACAGGGAAGGCAGTGCACTGCAGAGCTGTCAACATTAGCCTTGGGGGAAGCTGGGCTTAGGGGATGTGTTTTGTTCACCTCACAGGGAGACTCCACTAGCAAGGACAAAGCTTCAGATTCATCCCAATAGCCCCTAGGGCATTTCTACTATTGCTGACCGGGCACGAAGAGGGGCTCACTCAGCCTGTGTTTCACCCCCTATCTTCCCAGGCAAAATCTCTACACTCTGTGAACAGTTAAACAGTTGTTTGGGAAAAAACAAATAAAATAGCTCTTTTACTTCCTCATTTCATATATTCACAGCTGCTCCATCTTTAGAACATGAGATTCCAGAAAAAAATTCTCCAACGCTAATATTTATACATGCATACTATTGCCTGTACAATTTTTAATAGATTTTATTTTTTAGAGCAGTTTTAGCTTCATAGCAAAATTGAATGAAAAGAACGGAGAGTTCCCATAAGAGTCCTTGTCTTCACACAAACACAATCTCCCCACCATCAATATCCTGCACCAGAGGGGGATGTTTGTTACAAATGATGAACCTACACTGACACATCATCGCCCAAAGTCCATAGTTCACGTTAGGGTTCACTGATGGTGTTGTACGTTCTATGGGTTTTGACAAACATATACCCACCATTACAGTATCATACAGAACAGTTTCACTGCCCTAAAACTCTTCCGTGTTCTGACTATTCATCCTTCCCTCCCTCGTAGCCCCTGGCAACCACTAATCCTTTTATTATCTTTATTGTTTTGCCTTTTCCAGATTATCATATAATTGGACTTTTTAGTTTGGCTTCTTTCACTTAGTAATATGCATTTAAGGTTCCTCCATGTCTTTTCATGTCTTAATAGCTCATTTCTCCTTAGCATTGAATAATACAGTACAATTTTTGAAGTTTGCTTCCTCTGGATTTCTGGCTGGTGGTGCAGCCAGAGCTTGCCACCTGGTTCAGAACATTGCAAGAAGCTTTAACCCATATTTCCAAAGCCTGTAAGTACCACTCAACTGTCCTTCCTCTATCCAGGCTAGCCCAGCCCGAAGCCCACTCAGACTTGCTTTGACCAGCCTGGAAAAGCAGTCATCCCCACCTAGATACCAGAAGGAAGGGACTCAGCTCTCCCTGCCACAACTCCAGGAAAAACTGACACCAAAAACAGGTCTATTTTTTTCTTACCAGAAACATCCCTACTCTTCTATTCCCCAAAACTAGACTTTGAATTTTCTCAAGCTTTAAAACCATATTACTTTGGGCTAGGCAGTACACCAGTAAGTATACTGACATAAAAGAAATGGGGGAAAAAATGAGAGTACTCAATCTCAAAGGAATTTTCCTCAAATGGAAATGCCAGCACGGGCAAATCAACTCAATAAAACACCACACATGTTACTAAAAGATCAAGTCATCTCAGCTGAAACTCAGATCAGGAAAGTCTGAATTTGTCATTTGGGAAAATATAAATCATTATGCACCTGTTGCCAACTCCAAGATAGAAATAAGTTAGTGGTTCTCAACCCAGGCTGCCCATTAGAATCTCCTAAAGAACTTATTAAAAATACCAATGCTCAGGCCCCACCCCAGACCAATAAAATCAGAATTTTTGGCAATGGGACCCAGGCACCAGTATATATATATTTTTAATTCCTTGGGTAATTTTTATGAGCAGCCAGAGTTGAGAACCACTGTTTTAAGAGAAGCCTACTCAAAACAGTCCCATATCGGGGGCAGATTACTTAGGGGTAGTCAATTAGGCCTCTTCCTCTATTTGCTCAAATTTGGCACTAAAGGAAAGTGGTCATTGGTCTCTAGTTCGATGGATGCCCCTGGCCCTAGTCAGGGGGGGCCCTCTCACTGGAGCCAGCTTCAATATCATGGTTTTCCCCCACCCCTTTTGTCTGGAAATCTTGTGAGCGCCTTGCCAAATTTGGAGTAACCAACTCATCCTGGTGTGCCTGGGACTTTCCCCATTTTAGCAGGAAATGAACAATATCCCAGGAAACCTCTCCATCACATGCATACCAAGGTGGTTGGCCAGCTGATAAGGAAGGCCACTTGCTCAAAGAGGTTCCTGATGGTTTTCAGGATATGTGCATATACAGCACATACCTAAGTACACGTATTTCCTAGAGCCAGAAACGATAGGAAATATATCTATATACTTGCTCTTGATGCAGAATTACACAGCAAGACAATTCCATTTTTGGAAGAATAACAGCAAGGCACCAGGCACTTCACTCAGTACTTTATACATCTATTATCTAATTTTGACAATTTGATAGCTTCTCTTTACAGGTAAGAGATTGAGGTTAGGTCATTTGTATGAAGTCACATGGCCACTAAGGGGTGAAAAGAAGATTCACACCTGGGCAGTTTGGCTCCAACGCCTGTGGACATAACCACTGCTGGAAATGCCCGGTAATGCCAGTGGTCCTCAGGAGCTGCAATGAGGCAGATAAAATGCCCCAGGTGGTTAGACCTGAGGCAACCCTTCTGAAGATCTGGGTGATGGATTGGTATTTTTTCCTCCTCACACTAGACATTCAGGAAAAGTTGCCAAATTTCCCTTTACTTCTCCTCTCCTATCGATTTACCCTTTTCATTTACAAATGAAGTTTTCATTAATTTGCAGTGAAATTCTTCCCATCCTCTTTTTATCCACTCAAGGATTTGTCTTTTCAGAATAGTGAAGTTATGAGGGAACACTGGGAGGCACCCCTTGCAGGGAATCTGAGATTTGAGAACATGCTATTGAACTGTGACAGGTTGTTGTTTTTGTTGTTTTTTTTCCGTGTCTCAAACTGCTCATGTTCAGCTCTTTAAATCTGGCCAAAAAGCAGGGCTCATGGAAAAACTGTCACTTTTCCATGCTTAAAAAGAAATGCTTCTTAAAAAATTAATGCTCTAAAATGTTTACAATTGGAAAACAAAGCTGTCCTGCATGTAAGCGGGTCAGAGCCAGCTGTCAGCTCAGAAAGGTAGGATGGCAGTAACCGACAGTGTAGCTCATGCTGTGCTGTGGGCATCCTGGTTCCCAATGCTATGTAACAATAAATTTGATGATGATGATGATAATAATAATAATAGTGTTTGACACAATAATGCAGCAGGGCTCTTGGCTAATATCCTGACCATTGCAACACCCTGTAAACTCCATGAGGGAAGGACCCGTATCTGAAATGACTCATCATTCTATCCTGGCCCTGGCTCATAGAAGGTGCACAGTAAACCTTCACTGAATGAGTAAATGCATGATTAGGTGAAACTCTAGTAAGTAGTGTGATTCATCAGATTCACTCCTCACTAAAAGCTAGAAGCAACCTGAAAAGATATATGGGAAAAAACTTTATAGATCATCCCATTGAACAGATTCAGCTTATAAATGAGGAAACTGAGGCCCAGAGAAGTGATCTGTGTAAGGAAGTTCAATGACAGAGAGGGGGAGTCAAGGTCTAACTGGGTCTCACTGGGACTGTCATCTCCTGGTGCTGTGCTGCTTACATGACACCATTCTTCCACGTCCCCGGCATGCATCCCATCCCCATCTAAAAGAATTAACCAGATGGGAGAAAAGGACACCTTTGGCATGTCCTTAAACAGCAGCCGCAGAGTAAGACTGGGTTTGAATCCTGGCTCTGCCATGTGAACTTGGCCAGTGGCTCGACTTTCCTCTCTAAGCCTCTATTACCGTATCTGTGGTCATTATGGTCCCTGGTTCATTTTAGAGTCAAGAAGTCTCAGTGAAATGACATATAGGAGGCCCTAAGAATGTACTTATCACTCAAGAGATGCTCAATAAATAACAAGTATTAGCACTGTTTCATTAACACAGGCCCTACAGCAGCCAGGCCATCTATCCCATCTGTCCCAGAGGAGGAGAAAGCGTTAACTACGTCAGGGCTGGCCAGCTGACGCTCGTCCCTCACAGGAGCAAGCCAAGGTACGGGACAGTGGGACCTCCTGACTCATGTCCCATCCCATTTCTTTGTCTCCAGTGCTGATGGGAACAACACAACTCTCTAAGAATTGTTCCTTGCTTGGTAATAAGCTGAACCAGAAATCTCTCCAGCAGGTTTAAAGCCTGCACCATAGGGTTGAGGACCTGTCACTCTTTAGGCATTGGACTTTGTTCTCAGTGGGGCTACCTGGCCCCTGGGAGAGAGCAGCAGGGGAAGCCTCAAAGCACAACTTTAGGGACTGCAACTTAAATACCAAGGGATGGGCCCCCTTGTTAAAAGTCCCCTAGTAGACACTGTGAAAGGAAACCCTTAGTCTGTTTGGAATTCTTCAATCCGTGAAGATTGAAGAATGATTTCCCAGGATTCCCAGTCCCAGGATGCACTGGTAAGTGTGGACACAGCCTCAGAGGGAGGCCCCATTCCTTTCTTTCTGCTCCACACTTTGGTGTCACACAACACCCTTTCTTGCCACTTTTCATCATTGAAAGGGTCAGTGGAACTGGAACTGTGGCGACCCCAAGAAAAGGTTTTGTTTTGTTTTGTTTTTGATGGAGACATTCTTTCCACTCCAGGTGGAAGCTCTCTTTCCGAGCACAGGGGTTGAGAGTTTGTAGAGGGTCCAGAAGAGAGTTTCAGTTTTCAGAGTTTACAAGGAGGCTCTTGGGGAGTGTCAATCACAGCACCTCTGTGCTCTGGCCCAGCCTAGATTGAATTGCACATGTGCACACAGCCTGTTTCAACTTGCCCAGCAGAGAAATTGCTCTCCTAGTGCTGATAATGCTGTCATCACAGCTTCCTCACGTCACATCTGCGACCCAGCCAAATTTACACAAATCGGCCAGAAATAAGAGAAAGAAATGTGGTAGAACCGCAATAATCTGAAATTCACAGATATATGGGCCTCCTTCTCTGGCCTAGAGACTGGACAGATGTGAAAACTGCCAAATGTAGAGTTAATGATTATCTAAATAGGGAATGAACTAAAGCTTTCCTTTATTGTACCTTAAAAAAATCTGGTATTAAATAAAAATAACTGTATAAATAAGAGACAGTTAAACCTATTCAATATTTGTTCAACAGCACTCCTGTGAACCCAATCTTGAGTTAGGATGTACATAGTTCATGTGTGAAATACAGATGAAGAAGCAGGTGTGGAACTTCAAAGTGTTATATACTGTTTAACTGTTAGGGAAAATAAAATGTCCATTCACAAAGCAACCGGAGAGTGAGTCAGTAATATAAACCATAAGACAATAGAGCAGAGAATGTCTCTGCTAAAGGCTGTAAGAAGATCTTTATATACAAAAGATCACTAAAACTAGAACCTAGCTGCTATTGATCATGGCTATTTACAGGTAATTGTCAGCAGCCCCTACTCCCCCCCCCCTCTGGAAATAAATACATTAATAAAATGAATTATAAATACTTAACAGGATTTAAATTTTTAAATCTGTTCATTAACACAGGTCTTGGGAATGAGTTTTCCTAGAAGCACTTTGTTAGCTACTACTTCGTGCTAATAATGATGTGATAATTGAAAGTACCAAAATTTATTTCAAAATTTTATATAATTCCAATTTTAATATCATTCATAAAATCCTTCCTCACCGCCTTCCAACTGTTCTATATTTATGTGGTTTTGTTTTTATGAATCCTCCCAAATCTTGGGATACCCTAATGCCCAGATTTCCAGAAATACAACCACTCAAGAATGATAAAAATATAACTAATAACAATGCAAAGAAGAAATACCAAAATGGAAAATCTTTGTTTCTTCCTCCCTTCTTTCCTTCCATCCATCTACCTTCCATCCATCTTTCCAGCCTTCCTCCCTTCCTCCCTCCCTCCCTCCCTTCCTTCCTTCTTTCCTTCCTTCCTTCTATCCTTCCATCCATCCCACAATCACTCAAAGCCTATCATATATAAAAGAAATAGAGCTGAGCAAGAGACACATGGCCCCTGTCCGCAGGGCATTTATGGTTGCATGGCAAGCAGAGGGATCCAGAAAAATCTCAAAAGACTGGAAAGATACTCGAGATTTCCTGTGAATGAAACACATACATACTCTGGGCCTCTTCCTTTTGTGCTAGAGACTGGAGAGATACAACAATAGCCAATGTCAAGAGCACCAGACTGTACTCCAGAGTTCACAGTGAAAAAAGTTGGTGTGACAATGAGGGACAAGCCATGCTGGTGCCAGGAGACCTGGATTCAATTCCAAATTTCCAGAAAGAGACGGATGTATACAAAAGGCTTAGCAATGCCCCCAGCGCATACTAAGTGCTCATTTAAAAAACATAATTGTTATTATTGTGAAGAACTCAACAGAGAGCACTTTCTTGGAAAGAGTAAACGTTGTATTGCCTGATTTTATTTGGCAAATTTGTATGGCTATTGACATTAACTTTTTAAAAATACATAACAAAAGTAATAGTAATACTCAAGATGGTGGTCAGCTTGGAGGTCTTCCAGGCATTCACAAACAGAGCAATTCTTTATGTTACCTGTAAAGGGACAAGCTTTGGCGTGATAATTCATACACTCCCCAGATGGTATGACTTCTTACAAAACTGATGACAATGACGGCAACCAATAGAGCATCATCAACAAATTGCCCCCAAACCTCAAAGTTTTTGGTTTTTTAGCTCTTAGTTTTAGTATTTTAGTACATCCCCTTTTGTGTATGGGAACAAGTCCAGATTCCTTCCAATTTGGAACTTGAGAAAATTAGCCAGAATGCCATTTAGATGAACAGTTTTCTTCTGTTTAAATCTAAGGATTTGTAAAATGTTCTCCTTTCTCTCGGAAAAGAGTTTTCCAAAGCCCTTCCCAGGAAGTGGATGAATATCTGGTTCTAGCACAAAAGATGATTTGGCTTCTGAAATGACCTTGGTTCTTTGACAGAGCAATAAATATAGGCTTCCTATTGTCCAGGACCTGCACCTTTCCACAGGAGAGAAGCCTGAACTCTGATCCTGTCACCAGCTTGTTACCTTGGAAAGTTCTGGGAGCTCAAGATGCCTGCAAGAGAAATTTCCACTCAGGGTATATCCTTCTTCTCTTGGGTAAAAAGCCTGGCATTCCTGAGCCTGAGGCAGATCCATATTTTCAAGGTTTCTTGGCACTAAGCTATGCTTTCCTAGTTGGTACACAGCTCCATGCCCCAGGGGCACTGAAAAAGGCCTCCACTAGAGAAAGCTTTGATAAGTTTTAGAAGTGTCTCCCTAGTCTCAGGTCTAAAATCTTTCCATCTCTCTGCTTTCTCCTTCCTTAATTAGCTCACTTGATTTTGAGGACTATATCCCAAGGTAGATGGGGAGCTCCTGTGATCAGCTGACTTTTACAGGCTGGAATTGTAAGGGGTCAGAGAGACCAGGTGGCTTGTCTGTAGGTGGCAGGTGAGGGTCTTGAACGTAACCATCAACCTCACATTCCAGGCCTCTAGACTTCCTGAACCGAACTTGGTGTGGCATCTCAGACACACTCTTTCTACCACTCCTGATGAAAAACAAATACTGGTTTTCACTAGAGCAATGTTTCCTACCCCTGACTGCACATCAGAATTATATGAGGATACTTATTTAAAATGCAGACTCTCAGGCTCCACCTTGCCAGGGATTCCAAGCAAGGGTAGGATAGAAAAATCTATATTTTTAGCAAGCTCCTCCAGGGCAGGAGACCTGTCTTTTAGTTCAACTGTAATTTAATTCAAGTGGAGGCCTTTTCCAGGCTCTGGGGCCCTGGGTGAGTCACTTAACTACTTCTTGGGTTCAGGAGCTTCATCTGGCAAATCAGGCCAATGTCACCAGAACTTGAAGAATGGCGGGGGTGGGCAATACCTTTAGAGATCTACACATTGAAAAATCTCTTGTGCTCCTTGAAAGGAAAATGGCAAGCAAATATAACAGTGAGAGGCTTTTAAAAGTCCCTTCTAGTCCAGCCTACATGTTGCAATCAGCATAACAGCATAACAGTCTGAAAGCAAAGCTTGCTGGAAAGTGGCTGCAAGCAGACCTCCCCCCTGTGAAGACCATGGTTTCCTATTTCCAGTTGAGTCAAGTCTCAATGTCTAAGCTAGGCAGGCAAAGGGCTTCAGAAATGAGCCCCTCCCCACTGGTATTTCCAAGACTGTTTCTTGATACTCCCTTCTCCACCCTACGCTATGCGTCAGAGGTTAGTGAACTACAGCCCATGGGCCAAATTTGGACTTAGGCCTATTTTTGTAAGTAAACTTTTATTGGCACACAGCCATACTCATTTATGTATTGTCTATGGCTGCTTTTGTGTTACAATTACTGAGTTGAGTAATTGTGGAAGAGACCGTACATAGCCTCTCAGTTCACAAAGCCTAAAATATTTACTATCTGGCCCTTTACAGAAAAAGTTTGCCAACCCCTGATATACACCAGTCTTTTTCAGTCTTTTGGCCATGACCCACAATAAATACATTTTACTGTGAGATCTAGCAAATACGTAGATACCTGTGCACATACTTATATATAAATATTTCTCAAAATAACAAGTACCTTTCCTAAATACAATGCATTCTGATAGTTTCTAGTCTATTATATTTTCTTAAAAAGCTGTTCACGACTATACCAACCTCATGACCCCAAATTAGTCTTGATTCATATTTGGAAAATACTTCTCTAGACAAACTGAACAGCTGGCTACTTACGACACATGTCCCCTACTATCCCACTTCTATTCCTTTCTTGACATTGCTGCCCCCATCTGACAAGACTCTGTCCTTTCATCTTTATGTGTGCAAATCCTTCCCATTCTTTAAGAACTACCCAAATTCCATCTCTTCCAGGAAGTCTGCTTTGAGCCTCCAGTTCCAAACCACTTTCTCCTTTTCTCATCTCCCACAGCACTTTTTCTGTTCCTCTATTGTGGAACTTTAAAGTTTCTGCTTTGTAGAAAACTCACCTGTGCATCTTTCTAACTATGTACCCTAAAGATCTTGAATTTCTTAAGGGTATGGTCTTTTTTGTATTCTACATACCATCCAATACAGTGCCTTGTACTCTGTAAGTACTGAATAAATGTTTATTAAATTGAAGTCAGCAAACATTTGTTATTAATGGTATAATATGGTTTATACATATAATATTTTATCCTTTAATTTTAAAGACTATAAATTTATGGTCTATTGTAAGCACTCAACAAATGTTTATAAAGACAGAGAGAGAAGAGAGAGAGAGATAACCTGGACTTATCAGTTTCCATTCCAGTTGCTAGATTTGTGTTATTTTAATAACCAGCAGGCAGAATTATTATATACAATATACAATCCCTGATTTTTTGAGTCACAGTCACTGGTTTAGACACACAGAACACCAAAAAGGATACACAGAACACCTATTTTTAGGGCCTCAGCAGAGAAAAAGTGTAACAGTTTCAACTATCCCAAGCAGACCTGCCATCCATAAGTTCTGAGGTCAAACAGTAGTAATTGAGAGAGCTTGATATGATCTCTCTTTTTCCAAGGAGAAAAAGGTGCCTGCCAACCCTTCTGTACCATTAATGCTATTAGAGTCCAGCTGATTTTGGTAAAAGGAGAAAATTTCCCAGGAGAAAATTCCTTCAGGAATCCTGACATAGCCTGAAATGCTGTCATTATGACTAGTTAGAGTGGTTTTACTGCAATCTGTTTAAGCATGACCAAATAAAACTTATTCCTAGGAATTCAAGGATGGTTTGGTATCAGCAAATCAATCATATTTCATTACATTAACATAATAAAGGAGAAAAAACATTAATATATCACTTGATTCTGAAAGGGCACCTTCCATCAGCCATTTATAATATGATTCTAAGAAATATTAGAATAGGAAAAAAAACTACATAAGCATGATAGGGATTTTACCAATATTAAAAAGCAATCATCAAAATAGATGGTAAAATATTGAATTGATTTTCATTAAAATCATGAACTATCACAATTGTTATTTAATATTATTTTGAAGATTGCAGCTAGTGCCATAAGAATATGAAATAAAAGATCTAAATATTAGAAAACACAAAAAATCTTTAGTCATAAATTATATGACTGTATACCTAAAAATGTAGACTTTTTAGAAAAGAAAATGTCATAATTAATGATAGAATCTGTTAAGGTGGTTGTGAACCAGAGAAAAGGCATATTAATCAATAGCTTTTCTTTATCTGTTATATGTTTATACGTTATGTAAACAAATTAGAAAGGAAAATGAAGACATTAACATTAAAATCAAAGCTGTTAAAAGCTCTATAGGACATATGACCCAGTTTCTTCAATGAATAAATTAGAAAGAGAAAATGTAGAGGAGAGAAATGCAGATTAAAAGAGACTTAAGAGATATCAACAAGTTATGATATAAGATCTTTTGGATCCTAACTGTAAAAATTTATCAAGGAGGGGAATGTTGAGAATAGGAGAAATTATTAAGAAGTTACTTTTGGAGTTCCACTTCTGCACTTCTGTTTAGGATGTGGAAATCTATAAGAGAATGTCACTCCCATCCCAGTAATAAGAAAAGGCCAGGGGGGCTTCCCTGGTGGCGCAGTGGTTGAGAATCTGCCTGCCAATGCAGGGGACACGGGTTCGAGCCCTGGTCTGGGAAGATCCCACATGCCACGGAGCAACTGGGCCCATGAGCCACAGCTGCTGAGCCTGCGCGTCTGGAGCCTGTGCTCCGCAATGAGAGGCCACGATAGTGAGAGGCCCGCGCACCGCGATGAAGAGTGGCCCCCGCTTGCCGCAACTGGAGAAAGCCCTCGCGCAGAAACGAAGACCCAACATAGCCATAAATAAATAAATTAATTAATTAATTAATTAATTTAAAAAAAAAAAAGAAAAGGCCAGGAAACTACAAAATAACTTAAAAAAAAAAAAAAAAGATCTGAGGTCACAGGAAATAAAGTGAATTCCAAAGAGTCTCAAGGCAAGACAGGACACAAACCACCTCACCTTTAGCAGAGCACAGGAGAAAGAGGATGCTTCCATACAAGTGAATAATAAGAAGTCACATAAGAGTTTTAAACATTCTTAAAGGCCAAGTATAGCCTATTATGATAGTTTTAAATTGCTTGGAGTCCCAGATATGAAGGGCACATTCCAAGTTATTTCCCATAGGCTCCACTGGGCACTCACAAGAAAGACTGGAAAAAGAGAGAGAGAGACTTGGTGGTGTTGACATGCAGGAAATGATCAACTCCTGCCAAGAGATAAGCCTGAAACCCTTCTAGTTCCCCAAACATTTCTTTCATAGGAAACAAAAGCCTTAAGCTCCTGGATGAATGAGCTGCAAACCTTCTCATCCCTAGGATCCAGGCAGAGGTCCACTGCTTCTGAAATAGGGGTTGAAGTAAAAACTCTCTGTTCCTGGACAAAGAGTAGGAAACCTTGGGCCCAGAATCCTACACCTATACTAAACAGACACCTGCTGCCACTAGAAAAGGGTCAAGTACCTAATAATAGAGGTCTATTTTGTCTCACAGACATGCAGTAACTGTTGAAACCTGTGAATGCAACAGAAACACTGAAAAATCTCCTCCATCTCCCCATCCTCACTTTCAGTACATAGTAAAAATATCCCACTACTGGAAGAATTTGAAGCCTTTGAATTTGAAGTGATACATTGATATACTAAAGATTATAACAGAAACAATAAAATCCAAACCCAGCTCAACTCCTGACTATATTTAATGTAACCTTGCACACTAATGCCCTGAGAGAAGAAGAGGTATGCCCATTTCTGTGTATAAATATTATTTACTGTAGTTTTGATTTGCATTTCTCTAATGATTAATGATGTTGAGCATTCTTTCATGTGTCTGTTGGCAATCTGTATATCTTCTTTGGAGAAATGTCTATTTAGGTCTTCTGCCCATTTTTGGATTGGGTTGTTTGTTTTTTTGTTATTGAGCTGCATGAGCTGCTTGTAAATCTTGGAGATTAATCCTTTGTCAGTTGCTTCATTTGCAAATATTTTCTCCCATTCTGAGGGTTGTCTTTTGGTCTTGTTTATGGTTTCCTTTGCTGTGCAAAAGCTTTTAAGTTTCATTAGGTCCCATTTGTTTATTTGTGTTTTTATTTCCATTTCTCTAGGAGCTGGGTCAAAAAGGATCTTGCTGTGATTTATGTCATAGAGTGTTCTGCCTATGTTTTCCTCTAAGAGTTTGATAGTGTCTGGCCTTACACTTAGATATCATCTCACACCGGTCAGAATGGCCATCATCAAAAAATCTAGAAACAATAAATGCTGGAAAGGGTGTGGAGAAAAGGGGACACTCTTGCACTGTTGGTGGGAATGTAAATTGACACAGCCACTATGGAGAACAGTATGGAGGTTCCTTAAAAAACTAAAAATAGAACTACCATACGACCCAGCAATCCCACTACTGGGCATATACCCTGAGAAAACCATAATTCAAAAAGAGTCATGTACCAAAATGTTCACTGCAGCTCTATTTACAATAGCCAGGACATGGAAGCAACCTAAGTGTCCATCATCGGATGAATGGATAAAGAAGATGTGGCACATATATACAGTGGAATATTACTCAGCCATAAAAAGAAATGAAATGGAGGTATTTGTAGTGAGGTGGATGGAGTTAGAGTCTGTCATACAGAGTGAAGTAAGTCAGAAAGAGAAAAACAAATACAGTATGCTAACACATATATATGGAATCTAAGGGAAAATAAAGGTCATGAAGAACCTAGTGGCAAGACGGGAATAAAGACACAGACCTACTAGAGAATGGACTTGAGGATGGGGGAGGGGGAGGGGTAAGATGTGACAGGGTGAGAGAGTGGCATAGACATATATACACTACCAAATGTAAAATAGATAGCTAGTGGGAAGCAGCCGCATAGCACAGGGAGATCAGCTCGGTGCTTTGTGACCACCTAGAGGGGTGGGATAGGGAGGGTGGGAGGGAGGGAGATGCAAGAGGGAAGAGACATGGGAACATATGTATATGTATAACTGATTCACTTTGTTATAAAGCAGAAACTAACACACCATTGTAAAGCAATTATACTCTAATAAAGATGTTTAAAAAAAATATATTATTTACCTGAGTCTCTACTGTTCTTATATACATACAGTCCAGCATTCAATGAAAAATTATGACATGCAAAAATCAAGAAAGAGTAAACCATTGCTTTATCAAGAGACAAAGCAATCAACAGAACTAGAGTTAGAAAATAACCAGTTATTGGAACTATCAGACAGAAAGTTTACAATAACTATGTTTAATATGTTAAATGATCTAATGGAAAAGATAAACAACAGACATAAACAGATCAGGAATTTCATCAAAGAGATGAAAATTATTTTAAAAGAGTCAAAGAGAAATACTAGAAATAAAAACTACAATATCAGAGATGAAGAAATCCTTCACTGTGCTCAGCAAAAGACTGGACACAGCTCAGGAAAGAATTCATGATACGCCAATAGAGATTATCTTGACTGAAACACAAAAAGAATAAAGAGAAAACAAAACCAAATAGTGCATGTAAGAGCTCTGAGACAACACATGGTCACAAATTATCTAACATTATGTAATTAGAGTCTCAGAGGAGAGGAGAGAATAGGGAAAGAGAGATATTCAAAGAGATAATGGCAGAGAATTTTCTAAAATTAATAAAAAACAACAAACAACAGATCCAAGAATCCCAAAGAACCCTAAGCAGGGTTAAAAAAAAAAAAAATACATGTACCTATACATATTATAATTAAACTGTTAAAAACAAAAGATAAAAAGAAAATGTTGAAGCCAGCCAGAGGTGGGAAGTAGGCGAAATTTAAATACAGAGCAATGGTGGTAAGAATTAGAGCCGACTTCTTGGAAACTATGCAAGCCAGAAGACAATGGTGTGACATCTTTAAAATAGTGAAAGAAGAAATTATTTTTTAACATTTTAGGTGTGATAATGGTACTATGGTTATATATATATATTATATATATATTATATATATAATATATATATATTTTTTTCCCTCAGTACCCCTTATACTTAAAGATTCACACTAAGGATTGCTTCACAATAATCAGAGGGGAGGGCTCCTCTTGTGGATGAGGGTAGAGATAAAGTAAGATTGACCAGGAGTTGATGATGGTTGAAATTACGTGATGAACACATGGGAATTTGATATATTTCCTCTCTCTCTCTCTCTAAAAAGAAGACGAAATGGGCAGAAGACGTGAAGGTGTCATAGCACATATCCCACTAGGTTTCTCTGATTTTTTTTTTTTGCCTCTAACTCTTTTGCCAGCCTTTGATTCACAGTGGACTCACAGGTCCCCAAACTGGGGTCACAGAGTTCTGCAGCTACCCTCTCCAGTAACACCGACCCAAAAAAGCTTACCAGTGCCAAAGCTCTCTTCTCCACACAGAGAGCACCGGCCTGAGTCCATCAAATTTGAGAAGAATCTCCATCCAGCTGGGGTCTCATACACAGGGACCTTCATTGATTTGGCCACTCTGAAAAATGAAATTCGAGGCAACAGTTAATTCATATTTCTCCTTTCCTTTTTATTTTTTTTCTCAGAACATAAGGAAGTCTTTAAGATCTGTTAATGCCATAGCTAGATTTTAGAACATCCTGAACAACGTGGACAGTTTTCAAGATGTCAAGCCATAAGGTAGAGGATGATAAATAGCTTATTCCAATGGTACTCAATTTTGCTTTCCCATAATACAGAAGATGTTCAGTTAATGTATAGCATATTCTCACATTTATGTTTCACTTCTATATATATTCCTTTATCTTGGCGGAAAGATCCCAGTTGGGGAATCTTGGAATCTAAATTAACGTGGTATTTGGGTGCAAACACTTTGGAATATTGTTTGACAGTATCTACTAAAGATGAATATACACATATCCTATGAACTAGCAATTCAACTCCTAGAAATTAATACTAACGATGTAGTAGACACTGTGGTGCACTGCTCAGCTTCACCCCCAACACGCAAACACACACACATACACACACACACATTCACACACACACACACTTTAGGACTTTTAGGACTGGAACACTCACTCTACCAGCTTCTAGGAATGTTGATGGCTTCTAGGAATGCTGACAGCTCACAGATGTGGCCCCCACTCTCTGCTAAAGAGAGATGTCTCACTCAAAATCATGCTCCCTTCCTTGGGTCAATCCACATCCAATGCCTGGCAAATGAGAGATGTATAAAGGTCTAGGCTTCTTGCCCCTATCTGGCACAACTCTGTAGGGCCATTTCAGCTCCAACTTCTCTGTCTGATCCTCCTTCCTCACTCCCCCATAGGTATTGCTCTTGAAGGAAACTTTGATCTTGATGGCAGAAAGGAATAAAGTTCCTGCAAGCAAATCTCTCTCAGAGCTGCTTCCTGGGGAACCCAGCATGTGACATTACTCAACAGAGTATGTACACAAGATTTTTTTAAAAATGATCATAGAATCACAATTGGTAATAACTGAAACAAAAGTCCATCAAAGTAGAAGGGACAAATGATTTGCAATATATAATGCAATAGCATAAATTTCATTGAACAAACTAGTGCTACATGCAACAACTTGAATGAATCTCACAAACATAATATCACGTGAAAGAAACCAGTATCAAAGGAATATACACTATACAGTTCCATTTAGATAAAATTAAAAAACAGCTAAAACTAAGCTCTACTGTCAAAATTCAGGCTCAGAGGACCCAGAAGTTCAAGTATTTTGTTCAAGATCTCACAGAGATAAGAGGCAAAGCTAGATTCTGGACCCAAGTCTGCTTAATTTCTGTCCATGTTCCATTCCACTACACCATGCTGTCTCCCCAAATGTTTTAGTGCTTCAAGACATATACAAACCTCAAAGTTGGCTGGGGAATGAGCTGCTGCCACAGACACTGGCCTGAAGAGTTTCATCGGCCCCACATGGAAGCAACCCAAAGAGAAAAACACCAAACGCCTGCCACCAGCAAGGTTTAGTCCTTTGATGACTGTACGTGCAGAAGGTGACCATGGAGAGGAACCAGTGAAGGTATCTCGGTGAAGAAGGGGAAGAAAAATACACATAGGACAAAGGACACGATGTAACAGTGATTTCTTTAGGTTTGTTTTGTGGCCACCTAGAGGAAAAAATATCTAGAACTCTTGCCAGAGGAACATAACACTTCTCTTTCCATTGAACCCAAATGTAATTAATGTGCTCACAATCTTGAAAAAACTGTGTGCCAAGTCTCTTTCAAGTTTGCTTTGAGGGACTTCTCTGGTGGTGCAGTGGTTAAGAATCCACCTGCCAATGCAGGGGACACGGGTTCCATCCCTGGTCCAGGAAGATCCCACATGCCGTGGAGCAACTAAGCCCATATGCCACAACTACTGAGCCTGCGCTCTAGAGCCCACGAGCCACAACTACTGAGCCCGCGTGCTGCAGCTACTGAAGTCCGCACGCCTAGAGCCCACAGAGTCCACAACAAGAGAAGCCACTGCAATGAGAAGCCCGTGCACCGCAACAAAGAGTAGCCCCTGCTCACCGCAACCAGAGAAAGCCCACACGCAGCAATGAAGCCCCAACGCAGCCAATAAATAAATAAATAAATAAAGGTTCAACTTAAAAAAAAAAAAAAGTCTTAAAAAAAAAAGTTTGCTTTGAAAACAAGCACCTTTTGGATGCTTGGGTGTTACATCAAAGGTTCTCTTTTCCTCAGTAGTCTAAGAAAGATATACAATCATGTTTACATCCTGGTAGGAATAATGAAACAAATCCTCTCCAAATTGGACAGCAAAGGTAAGCTTTCACAGCCATTAATTTCTGGTCAGAAGCTCAAGGAAGGAGAAATCATTCACATAGAAGCTTTCTAGGGCAGCGCATAATAAAGCCTGGGTCAAAATTAATTTAGCTAAAATGAATGCATAAGATTACGAAATAGAATATGCAACATGGGGCAGAGGTGAGGGTAAGAGAGAGGCTAGAGGGTGTGGGGATATATATTCTCTGGCCAAAACATTCTTGTTGGTTCAAAGCCAAGTTGGCAGAACTGAAAGGAGTGGAGAGGATTTCCCCAGCTCCACCCTTCTCAGCTGATCATTGTCAGGAGGTCATCAGGCTGAAGGCTGAGGCTGGATTTTAAAGGACCGGATACTTCTATAACTATGAGCCACATTTGCAGCTGTACAAGCTAAGATAACAATATGGGTAATTAAATTCCAGGATCCTGAACATGAGTTGATGTGTCCTAGAGTCAGAAAGGAATGCCCCTCCCTTCTCCTTCTACTGAACTTGGGATCCATCCCAACCATAGCATTCAGCAGATACCAGGCTCTAGACTGGTTTTTGGCAGGAGGCCCCAGTGGAGTCTCTGGTACAAAAGCTAAAAATGAAGCTGCTCATGCTGAGGGTCTGCTCCCCTCTCCTTGACTACCACCACCATGTGTCAGAGACAAACAAAACTCACTTTCTAGGAAAGACCAGCATATGAAGGAAAAGAAAGAAGATGAATCTGGGCCACAATTTTCCTGCAAATGGGAGTGAGCCTTGGTAGCCAAAACAAAACAAAACAAAAAAAAACCATGGTGGATATAAGCTTCTTAGTGTGGATTTTAAAACCTCTAAAAATGTGGCTTCAGGTTGGAAATAGCCTCAACCTATTTTGCCAATACTTTCTCCCATGATACTCCCCATATGCTCCTAAAAACTGAACCATCTCTTATTTTCTAAATATGCTCTTGCATTTTTGTTGTTGTTTTTTATGAGTCCTTCTTTACGCTTTGCATATTACCTGGATTAATCCTCCTTTCCAATCTCTCTCAAAATACTTCACTTTGCTTCAAAACCTATCTTAAATGCCCTGCCATCATGAATCCTGTGGCAAAGGCTGCTAGTGGTCAACAAAAGTATCTTTTCCTGGACACACAGCTGGACTACACTTCCCAACCTCCCACGAGGTTCACTGTGGCCACATGCTGAGTTCTAGCCAACGGAACTCCAGTGGAGACAATGCACACTCTTTTCAAATCTGGTTATTAAAATTTCCCATCCTCCATGTTCTTTCTCCTTCTGCCAGTCTAATGTGGACAAGCCCAGCAATCCTAGAAGCCACATGTTGAAGATGGTGGACCTACAAGTTGGAAGGATCTGGATCTCTGAATCACCATTTGGAGCAGAATTAGTCACCAATCAGGAACACTTGTTTTTAACTTCTAATGACTGAGAAATAACCTCTTGCCATGTTTGAGCCATTGTACACTTCGGGATTAGTTCTGTAGCACCAGCTCCATTATCGTAACAAATACAATTCTTTTTTCATTGCCGTTATCAATCCAAAGTAACCCTTCCTGCCCTAGGCTTCCTCTCTTGGTAGGGGGTTTTTATGTTCACATTGTCATTGTATATGTTGTTACCTTCTTAACACTCTCCCTCCACACACAGATACAACCACCAGTGTGTTAGTTCTTTGAGGGCAGGGCCTGCATCTTATATACCTTTATAGCTCTTCAATGTCTAGGATAACATAATACCTTGTCAGACTTGCCCTCAATAAGTTCTGTAGGATTTCAGTTGACTAATATCTATTATTTAAGGAGTATTGTTGAATAGCAAGGGGAAAAGTATCTCTATTTTATGGTCTTTTCTCATTGTAGGTTCCTTATATTATATTAATAAATAATTAAGTAATTTCTGCATGTTTTATTTTAATTAGTCATTTTGAGCAAAGAGAATTTCTCCAGGTATTAATTGGTGGGGCTATCAGGATAAGACAAAGGCATTTCTTGAAAATAAAGATTTTACAGAATTAGGGCAGGAATATATGAGAGTCAAAAGTCTGAGAAGCAGAAGGACACATTATTTCTATTTTACCAGTCTGGTGGTCGCCTTACCCTCATGTGCTCAAACAAGATAACAGATACAAAAGCATCCTGAAAGATCCCTAAAAGCTCACTACATGTAGAGGTGCTAGCACACCCACCTTTGCACCTCCCGCATCCAGCACCGTGCATGCCCACAGTAGGTATTAAAATATCTATTAACTTAATTATACAGTACTACATCATTGTATGTGACAATATTCTACTGGAATACCAACGGTTACTAATGACTCTCTTTTACCTTGCGAGAGAACAGCCAAATAAAAAATGATTAATTATATCAAGTACATGAGGCAGCATCAGCTACTCTTGGAATTCTACTTTAAGAAAGTTCCAATAGGTTTTAAAATGACACAATCCAGGTCCCTCTTCCTTCAATTTATCTTCAAACATCCACTTTCTTAAGAGCTGAGCACACCTCTTTGTTCTATTTTCTACATACTGAACTCTCAGTCCCTTTTTAAAAAGCCTCCATCTACATAGATTAGGAGATATCTGCATCACATATATCCAACAAAAGACTTATACGTAGTTTATATGTAAAAACTCCTACAAATCAATAAAAAAAAGGCAGATACCCTTTAAAACATGGGCAAAAATCTTGATTAGGCACTTTACGAAAGAGGATATTCACAACCCACAAAATGAAAAGACAACCTATGGAATGGGAAAAAATATTTGCAAACAAACAAAATCTAATTTTTTTTAAATGGGCAAAGGGTCTAAATAGGAAAATAAATTTTTCTGAAGAAGACACACAAATGACCAAGAGATACATGAAAAGATGCTCAACATCACCAATCACCAGAGAAGTGCAAATCAAAACTACAATGAGATATCACCTCACACCTATTATTGGGTTTTTAGCCAACCTGACAGAATGGCTATTATCAAAAAGACAAGAGATAAGAGAGCCAGTGTGGATGTGGAGAAAAGGGAACACTTGTGCACTGTTGGTGGGAATGTACACTGGTACAGTCACTATGGAAAATAACACGGACGTCCTCTCCTCAAAAAATTAAAAAAGAACTATCATATGATCCAGTAATCACACTTCTAGATATTTATCCAAAGGAAATGAAAACAGGATCTCGAAAGGATATCTGTACTCCTATGTTCATTGCATCATTATACACAATAGCCAAGATACAGAAACAACTTACGTGTCCAATGACAGATAAATGGATAAAGAAGATGTGGTATTTAAATACAATGAATATTACTCAGCTATAAAAAAAGAAGGAAATTCTGCTATTTGCAACAACATGAATGAAACTGGAGGGCATTCTGCTAAGTGAGATAAGCCAGACAGAGAAAACCAAATACTGTAAGGTATCACTTAAATGTGGAGTCTAAAAAAAAAATAAAGCTGAACTCATAGAAATGAAGAGTAGATTGGTGGTTGCCAGGGACTGGGGTGGGGAGGTGGAATGGGGAGATGGTGGTCAAAGGGTACAAATTTCCATTTATAAGATAAACAAGTTCTAAAGATGTCTGTATGTGTGTAACTAAGTCACTTTGCTGTACAGCAGAGATTGGCACAGCATTGTAAATCAACTACTCTTCAATAAAAAATTAAAAGATAAATAAGTTCTGAAGATCTAATGTACAGCACAGTGACTATAGTTATTAACATGTACTGTGTACTTGAAATTTGCTAAAAGCAGAATTCTCACTAAAAAAACTATGTGAGGTGATGAATGAGTTAACTTGATTGTGATAATCATTTTACAATGTCTATCAGTATCAAATCATCACGTTGTATATTTTAAATATATTATAGTTTTATCTGTCAATTATATCTCAATAAAGCTGGAAAAAAATAACCAAAAGAGCTAGTCATTGGTGACAGAAGTCAGGATAGAGGTTATCTCTGGGGAGGAGGAGGAGGTAGTGATTGGAATGGGGATCGAGGGAGCTTCAGGAATGCTGTTCTGTTTCTTGATCTACAATGGTAGTTACATGGGTGTGTGCACTTTGTAAAAAGTCCTTGAGCTACGCATGAGATGTGCCTTGTTAAATATACATTATGCTTCATTTAACATTTATTTATTTATTTTTAAATAGACCTTTATTGGAGTATAATTGCTTCACAATACTGTGTTAGTTTCTGTTGCACAACAAAGCGAATCAGCCACATGCATACACATGTCCACATATCTCCTCCCTCTTGAGCCTCCCTCCCACCCTCCCTATCCCACCCCTCTAGGTGGTCACAAAGCACAGAGCTGATCTCCCTGTGCTATGCGGCTGCTTCCCACCAGCTATCTATTTTACATTTGGTAGTGTATATATGTCGATGTTACTACTCTCACTTGGCCCCAGTTTCGCCCTCCCACCCCATGTCCTCAAGTCCATTCTCTATATCTACCTCTTTATTCCTGTCCTGCAACTAGGTTCATCAGTACCATTTTTTTTTTTTTTTTTTAGATTCCATATATATGCATTAGCATACGGTATTTGTTTTTCTCTTTCTGACTTACTTCACTCTGTAGGACAGACTCTAGGTCCATCCACCTCACTACAAATAACTCAATTTCGTTTCTTTTTATGGCAGAGTAATATTCCATTGTATATATGTGTCACATCTTCTTTATCCATTCATCTGTCAATGGACATTTAGGTTGGTTCTATGTCCTGGCTATTGTCAATAGTTCTGCAATGAACATTGTGGTACATGACTCTTTTTGAATTATGGTTTTCTCAGGGTATATGCCCAGTAGTGGGATTGCTGGGTCATATGGTAGTTCTGTTTTTAGTTTTTTAAGGAACCTCCATACTGTTTTCCATAGTGGTTGTATAAATTTACATTCCCATCAACAGTGCAGGAGGGTTCCCTTTTCACCACACCCTTTCCAGCATTTATTGTTTCTAGATTTTTTGATAATGGCCATTCTGACCAGCATGAGGTGATACTTCATTGTAGTTTTGATTTGTATTTCTCTAATAATTAGTGATGTTGAGCATCTTTTCATGTGCCTCTTGGCCATCTATGTCTTCCTTAGTGAAATATCTATTTAGGTCTTCCGCCCATTTTTTAACTCGATTGTTTCTTTTTTTGATATCGAGCTCCATAAGCTGTTTTATTTAAAAGAAAACCCCCCTGTAGTATTTATGACTGAGTACATGTTTAAATTAGCCTTATTTACATCATCCCAAGAAATAAACTACTAAAGATGGAGTTTAATAGCATTCTGGACATGCTGGTTAATGTCTGGTAGACATGGAACAAAACTGCCTGAAAGTTTGTCCCCTAGTATTTTCACATGGATGAGTTCACTCCCAGATCCCTTCTTTGATATCTGGCACTGCTGGCTGGAGCTGCTCTGAGGTAAAAGGCTTATGTGAGTTTGCACTTTAAAAGCATTTCTAAGGCAGCCTGCTCAGCTCACCAATAAGAATTAAGCAGAGTTCAACTAGGCCTTGTTTTCTAATACCAATCTCAAAGTTCACTCTTTCCTCATCCTTTGAATGGAGCAACTCACACTTTCAGGTAAAATAAATATAAAACATGAGGCTGTCACAATAAGATGACCACAAAAGTTTTTCAACCATATATATAAATATTAATATATGTCAACTTTAGCAGCGAGCTGCTTGTTCCTGGGGCCTGTAGTATCTCAGCCTGGTCTAAACCTCAAAACTCACAAACTAAATAACACCTCCCTTGCCTGTCTTATCAGGGACGTCATAAGGATCAAATGAGATGGTATAGAAAGAAAAGAAAGTGCTCTAACAACTGTGAAATGTCCTACAGTATTACAACACTATTACTGTTCTGGGTATTGGAACTTTCACTTAATCCAAAGGGAAATGGACATATCATTTACAGAATATTTATTTAAAAAAAAAGCAAAATATAACTGTATGTTTCATGCTCCCTAAAAAATTCTAGATTTGGGGCAATTGTAAAACAAAGGTGGACCCCAAACCCAGGGGCTTTTGCTGCTTTATCTAAAAGCTTCTGTACTTTCATTTTAGGTAAGTGTTACAGAGGAAAATAGGATCCTTCCCAATTAGATTTTAAGT
This sequence comes from Eubalaena glacialis, assembly GCF_028564815.1. Lineage (NCBI taxonomy): Eukaryota > Metazoa > Chordata > Mammalia > Artiodactyla > Balaenidae > Eubalaena > Eubalaena glacialis. The sequence continues at coordinate 52,047,144 of NC_083724.1, forward strand.
TTTGTTAGGAAACATGAGGCAGGCATATTTCTGAGGATGTTCACTTAAAAGAAAAAATTTGGCTTTGGACTTGGACCAAAGATCCAAGCGAGAAATACGTAAAATTGAAAGAATCACAGGTTCACTCTCTTAAGCTAGCAAATAATCGGGAACCCTATGTCTGGGAATCAACATGTGTCTATGTTTACCATCTTGATGCTTGAGAACTTTGATGTAAATTGTTCCTGGTTCTAATTATTTTCAAAGAAGAAAAACTGTTGAGGGGCTAGGGCTGGCAAATATTAAGCCCTGAGTGTTCCAGTTAAGCTGAGAGATAAAGAGAAGACTGTCAGCTGTCTTTCAGATTCCTGTGAGATTGCTCCCTGAAGAGCAAAAAGTGAAGCATCTTCTTGTCTTTTTGTTTTGCTTTGAATTTTCAAGTATGTTGACACCTTACTGAAGCTTTTTAAAAAGCCTATATAATACCCTTGGAAGATTTAGAATCAATTCCTTTACAACTATAGACAAAAAGTAGTAAATACTAACTGATGTGACAGCTCTAACCCAGGAGATAAAACATCTCACTAAACAAAGCTTCTCTTTCTTAAAACCTTCTGTGTTTCCTCTTCTGGATTCAATCAGCATCTTTTCCTGGATGGTATTAAAAAATCTTATTGCTCCTATGTCATAAAACAGGAGAAATGGGACATCTGGGCATGGAACATTAAATAAATATACAGCGGCTGTAAAATGATACTCATTTTAAAGGAAAAACAAAACCCAGAGAAAAGAAGTATTTGTGTAATGCTGCATCACCATTCTATGGGTATACCATGAGCAGAGGTAAACATTAAAATATCATGTCATTATCAGTTTTCTCAGAGATCTGTGGCTTAATGTATGACCCAGTTCGCTGTTTCCTGGGATGTCAGGTCAAGTCATCAGGCAGCCATCCCTAAATGGGCTCTGAGAAAATGAGTATTTATCAAGGGACACAGAAGCACCCACCCCAACTGAAAGGCATCACATATTCAAGGCCGCACTTACCCTTCCAGGATGTCCATCCTTACTCAGGATTGGGTTTAATTTTGCTGATAAGTATAAAGAAAGCTCATGTCACATTAATTTATCTTTTTAAAAAGTTTTGATTTAATAAGACATAGTTATGTGGAAAGAGAAGAACTTATTGGAGAAGTTGATGTCCTTTTGTGGGAAATGATGTTTACAGCACAAGGTAAAGCTGAGCGGACAGGAAAGGTAGGCAGACGTGCACTGCCGTGGAATCAAGTCCAAACACCTTTGCGTGGACGAGAGGATGGACTCTGAATTCTGACTGCCTGAGTCCCCACCCAGCTCCACCCGTTCTTGGCTGAGTGACCTTGGCCAAGTTACTTAAACTCAATAAGCCCAGCTCTTTCACCTGTGAAATGTAATAACAGAGCATCTCCTTATTCAGGGAGGACTAAATGGGGTGATCCTTGGGAAGCCCCAAACATTCAGAGAAGTGCACGGACAGCAGCAACAGCTGTTAGCATTGTTACCTCTCCAGCTGCTGCTTCCTGCATTTCCCTCTCTCCTCCTGCCAGAGCACACTGCTATTTTGGTAGAGCCTCCTTAAAGCACCATGCAGCTTCAGATCCTGGCACACATAGTTCACATAGATGGGGATACTCTTCATATCAGTTAGGGTCCCAACAGGAATAGATGACACACTCAAACTGAGTAATTTGAGGAGAGTTTAACACAGGTGCTGGGCTTTCCCGGTGGCGCAGTGGTTAAGAGTCCACACGCCAATGCAGGGGACACAGGTTCGATCCCTGGTTCAGGAAGATCCCACACGCCGCGGAGCAACTAAGCCCATGCGCCACAACTACTGAGCCTGCGCTCTAGAGCCCGCGATCCACAACTACTGAAACCCGTGCACCTAGAGCCCGTGCTCCACAACAAGAGAAGCCACCTCAATTAGAAGCCCGCACACCGCAACCAAGAGTAGCCCTCACTCGCCGCAACTAGAGAAAGCCTGCGCACAGCAACAAAGACCCAACTTAGCCAAAAATAAATAAATAAATAAAATTTAAAAACCAAAACACAGGTGCTATTTACGCAGGTGTGGGCAGTGGAGAAGGGGAGCACAATGGACAGTACAGTACCCCAGGGCAAGTAACATCAGGGCGAGCATTACCCCACCCCCAGACTCATTCCTGGAACCAGAGACAGAGCTGGGTGGAGAGGGCTGCCTGGCAGGAGCCACGACCTTCAGAGGAGACATGTTGCCAGCCCATAGAAACCCATCAAGGAGAGAAATCAATTCCTGACCCCATTCTCCTCCAGCTGTCTGATATCTGTAGTGCTCCCAATTGTCCAAACCCAACTGAAATCAGGAGAGAAGATGAGCCGTTGATACAGTCCACAGAGGTCAGCCTGCGGGACAGAGTGTAGGGAGAGAGAGGAGAGGCATCCGGGGGCAAATGAAGATACCCAGCACTCTCTTCATCCAGCCCCCTACACTCAGGCTATTTCAACTATCCAGGTCAATGTGTCCAGTCCCTTCTTTGTGCTGCCACAGGAAACCCTACCAATTACACACTCAGCACAGGTTATTGCATTAGATGTTGGGACAGCTGACTGCCTCTAATCTGTGAGCCCCCGGAGGGCAAGGGCTCTGACTGGCACAGAGCAAGTATTTAATGACATTTGTTAATTCCATGCAAACATTGTGGAACACAGACTATCGGAACACAGACTTCTCCTACATGGGTACCAACGTCATTTAGATTCCAGAACTAAGTCCTTCAAATACCAGAGGGAGCAAGTACATGAGACCATTGAAAGCTCAGGATAAAATTAAGTTACAGTGGACGAACTTCCATGTGGAATTACGTACAAAGAGTTGGCTGAAAAGATTGATAACCTTACTTCTAAATAAGTGTATGTTAGTTTACCAAGTCCACTGCTGTAAGTTTATTGTGAAAAGGTAGGAGATTATGGTAAAACTGGTCTCTCTTTACCTTTGCAGGATTTCTCAGAGCTAAATGCTCATTTCACTGTAAAACTTTAAAGAGAGGGGAGGGTGCATATTTCTCATGTTTATAAGTAGCACCTCGTGGGGCTGACGTTTCATGCAGCACACGCTGGAAAACACTGGTTAAGATAAACCAAGAAATATATCCCTTATATGACTATAGCAGGGGTGCGCTTCAAAGGACTTTACTCCCACGGAACACTTTTGAAGAGCAAGGGAGAAGGAACATGTCAAATAGTCTGGAGTCACATCAAGGATTCTCAGGAGGATGCCTTTCCAAAGAGGCTTGAGAGACGAGTTAACTGGAAGGGCATCCCCGGGAAGCGGATACCCTCCTCCAGGTCCTGGACTGCAGGAAGCTCTGGGCTCAACAGAGAGAGGCAGCCCAGGGGCAGGGCCAGTGAGGGTGATTGACAGCAGGGCTCTTCGCTATCTAAATCTGGTCCTGGGGTTCAGTCCCTAGGGAGGCAGTAGGGGAAGAGGAAGGAGATGGGGAAAGCAGCTGTTTGCATTCAGGGTGACCCATGCAGTGGGATAGACTCCCTCTCAGAGGGCCTAGTGGTCTCTGGAGGACGGGGACCAAAATAGGTTGGTGAGAACACACAGTTCCTGAAAGTAATTGAAGAAGTAGTGTCTCCGTGGGGAATCAGAATGCCTCTCAACTGTTCTTTCCCCCTTTACAGAGACTGAGGCACGGAAATGTTTCTCTGTGTGGATCCATTCCATGTTTTCAGCCGACTGCTGGGCCTAATTGGGGACACACAGAGGAGGGACAGGGTCAGCAGAGGACACGATGGCTTCTGGGCATTGAGAACCACTGCAGGGGCACAGTCTCCTGTGAGAGGAACAATTCTCTTCAGGTCAAGACACCACTTCCTACAGGGAAGGGATGATACGATGATGAGCGGAGAGGTAGGAGCACTGCCTTTTCCATCGGCCCAGGCTGCAGCCCAAGCAGTGCCCTGGTGCTAAAGGTACTACATCATCTTTGAGACCCAATAATTTCCAGCTTTCAAAAAAGTGTGGTAGCACACTGCTTTTCTTAGAAGAGAGCACTTTAATGCCACCTGTGAAAACACTGTCATTATAAATATTTAAATGTAGGTGTCCTCAGTGTGAACATTGCCCCCTTGGAATGCGGGGCCCTTACACAATGCACAGCCTGTGCAACTGGATGCAGAAGCTCTCCATCAGTTTCACCTGCATGTAGCCAGAGCAGAAGCTATGGCTCTCAAGTCCCTTAAACACATTCCTGGTGTAGCAAGGGGTGGATCACACCCTCCCCAATGGTCCTACGACTAAGGGTGGACCCTAAAGCCTTTTGCAGTCTTTAGACTGTTGAAGACACAGCTTTAAACAGCACATTTTCTTTTTCTCCAACCGTATGCCTACCCAATAGCATTCAGAAGTGGTGAACTCTGTGAGTGTGCATGTGTGGGTGAGGCCTCAACCCATATCATACCAACCATATTAAAATACATCTACATCTCACATAAAAACTGACTTCTTGCTTTAAAAGAATCTTGAAAGGATTTTTATAATTTTGGTTTTCAAATGAGGCTACAAGTCACTCAATTAACTATTGACAAGACTTCTCATCTATCATGCACACTTGGGAATCCTTTCAAAATGAGAAAATACATACTACTAATTATTTTCAAGTGTTGACTACTTGGATACTAAATTTAATAATAAAGTGACAAAATGTTACATTTTTACATTAAACTAAGCAGTTACTCATGTCGATGTTGCAGCTTTCTTCATTTTGGAGTTAATACAGTTGACCCTTGGACAATACAGGGGTTAGGGCCACCTACCACCTGTGCAGCTGAAAATCCACATATAACTTTACAGTCGGGCCTCTGTATCCATGGTTCTGCACCTGCAGATTCAACCCATGTCAGACCATGTATTACTGTAGTAGGTATTTAGTGAAAGAAATCTGTATATAAGTGGACCCGTTTAGTTGAAACCTGTGTTGCTCAAGGATCAACTGTAATTGTTTTCAGGTCTCTACTTTTAAGGCTATGAATATCAAAGGCCCTAGGCAAGAAGCTGAGGATGCCAATGAGGGATAAAATGACCCAAGTGCATGTGGGCATGTGAGTGTATGTGTGTGCTTGTGTGTGTGTGGACATGTGGGGGGGGGGGGTGGGCATGTGTATTGTGTGTATGAGAGTGTGTGTGTGTGTGTGTGTGTGTTGGGGGCAAGGGAAAGTGGTGTAACTCTTGTCAGAATCTTAGGTAGTTTCTTGCACAATAAGGTTTCAGGGAGAATGCTTCATCTTCTCCTTCACTTTATCCCCACCACATTCTGCATATACTATATTTATTTTCAGCAGGTCCTACAAATTTATTTCTGAACATTCCATCCCAGAATTCTCTCAGCCAGCTCCCACTTTCTCTGCCAATATCCAATGCAGTTAATAATGCCCATCTGGAAAGCCAGATATGGATGCATGCAACCCCAGCACACTAACTTGGCACTAGGCTACTGACGGAGTTTCTTGGAAGAATCTCAAGGCAATGCTCCAAAGGTCAGAAAAAAAATATGGTCATTCACTTGTAACAGACTTTCTAGCTGGATGAAATATGACAGTTAGGGTTTTTTCCCCTCGTGAAACCAAATGTGCATATTCAACTCAAATAAAAGTAGCAAAATGACTTCCTGTGATGTAAACTTTTATAAACTTAGAGTAAGATGACATCTATGGGGTACCCAGATAGTGTTTTTAAAGGCCTCACCTGGCACACAGCTTGGACGAGTTTCCCTCTTCTTTTGTCTAGCTGGTGGTGCTTTATCACTCAGTTTCACAGAAGAAGCCAGTGCCTCCCACACTTTCTTGATAATAACAATCATCTGGGGTACTTATTAAAGATACAGATTGCTAGACCCCTCCACAAGAATATCTTGAATTAGTAGGTCTTGGTGTCTATACTTATAACAAGTAGTGTTTTTTATTTCTAGAAGATTCTTATTCTAGGAGGGTTTATAAAAAGCTGTGAGTGAAGACAAACTATATGCAAATGATGGTGATCAATTAAGCAATGCAACCATATATATATATATATATGTATATATATAGACTTTGGGCAAGATAAAAACCTTTATTTACAAACATTCTATTACTTTAAAGATATATACAGAGTAAAGAATTTGGATTAAATATGACAAATATATATATGATATATATACATATATATGATATATATACATATATATGTGTGTGTATTCAAAATGCTAATAACCAAATTTTGATATACATATTGCACAATGTTTAAGAAGTCCTCAGAGGATATTATTTGATTGGGAGTCCAGACTCAGATTGGCATTGAACATCAGGGTTAGCCTAGATGTGAGTCTGTCTCAAGAGAATACGGAAGACGGCAATCAAACGCTGGCAGGCTGAGGTTCAGCTCTCGCCGCACCATGGCACTTTCCGCAAACGTGAGCAGGACAACCAGCCCCCTAGCCTGTAAGTACCACACAGTCTTTGAAATCTGACAAGCCTGGGTTCAAAGTGCAGCTCTTATACTTTTCATCCTGTGACCCTCATAGGCCACTTATCCTCTTTATTTGCGGTTCACATCCAAGAAACTGGAATAATAACAATACCTGCTACTGAGAGGGGTGGGTTTACTTCCCCACTCACTTCTCCAGTAGTGCTCTAGCAGCGGTCCCCAACCTTTTTGGCACCAGGGACCGGTTTTTTGGAAGACAATTTTTCCATGGACCAGGGGTGGGGTGATGGTCTTGGGGTGATTCAAGCTCATTATGTTTATTGCACTTTATTTCTATTATTATAGAAATGCCTCAGATCATCAGGCATTAGACCCCGGAGGTTGGGGACCCCTGCTCTAGGGAGACTGGGCAGCAGAGTGGAACAAGCTTGGGCTTCTTGGGCGGACCAACCTGGGTTAAAATCCTGATTCCATCTTTCACTAACTTTTGTTGGTAAGTCGCTGCATTTCTGTGAGTCTCAGTGTCCTCAAAGGAAGAGATGGGGGTGGTCGTGACACAGTAAACATACCAGAAAAGCAGCACAATTTAACAGGCAGAAATCCTCACCCTCCTTGGGGTAAGTGGGTCTTTTGAAGGTTTCAAAGAAAAGTGACTCATCCATTGGCAATAGCCTGCAAGGAAACAGGGGCTGCCAGAGTGGTTTGAACCTGAGAGATGGCTGTGTGGGATCGGGACCTGCCACCACCCCACTTCCCTCCACTGTGGACTGGCACAGAGTGTTTCCTGGGAAGGTGCTGCATGGGAACTAAAAGGGCTATGACCTTGGGGGCCCCAGGGCACTCACAGCCAAGCTTGGCATCAAGGGAAAGAGTCTGTCCTCCCTTGAAGAAATACTCTCCAGTTTTACCTTCCAGGGACTCCAAAAGCGTGCAATTTCCAGATAAGCCATGCTTTCTGTCCCCCAGGACTCAGGAATACAGCTTCCCTCACTTCAGCTAGCTAACTCTTAAATGTCCTTTAAGTCTCAGTTTCTGGGAAGAACCTCCAGAGCCGCAGAGGTTCCTTGAAGGCAGCAAGCTCACCCCATCACAGGTGTCTCTTCTGCTCTGCCATAGCCTCGTGCAAAACATCATCGTGCTGGTCCATCTCCTCCAGCAGCTTCAGGAGGACAAGGGCTGTGTCCTTCTCTGAAGACCAACTCCTAGCACAGGGCCAGGTACTGAACAGGTGCTTGAGGGATGTTTACTGATGGAAAAACAACCTCTGAGCTACATTCTAACAGGGTCAGGAGGGATTACCAGAAACTCAGAGGTGGGGAGATTCTACTAGGCAGAGCTCCACCTGCTTGAGAATCGCTACAGGGAGCAACAGGTGCTCCTGATGGGAGCGGGTTACGCCTGTGAACAGAAACGCAGTGTGAGAACCTCTGACCTAACCCGAGAAGAGAAGGGAGGTTTGTTAATGAAATTAGCAGGGGCCCCTGGGGTACTGGATAGAAGCCTCTGGATGGGACCAGGGCTCTGCCTTGAAGGTTCGGGGGCATCAAGGGACGTCCCGTGCAGGCTTCCCTAAGTCTTCTCCCCAACATCCCCCTGGCCTGGATGATGTAGCTACCTGGTTGCCCTGGCAGAGTGGCTGATGCTGGACCTGCCTGAACAGAGGGGCAGGAGTTTGAAGGAGACCCACAGTCGCGCTACTGTCCTTTTGACCTATCCTGCAGGACTCTGTTTTCTGTGAAATGTAGCTAAAGCGGGTGGAATTCAAAGAAGGAAGTGAGTGTGATTAGCTGCACCGGAGGAGACAATCTATGTACCTCCAAGTGGAAGCTTCCCCTCCTCTCAAGGCCTCTCTATCTCTTCCCCAAACTTAGCTATCTCTTTCCCTTTGAATTCTAACCCAGAAGTGACAACAGTGCTCTATTTCCTCTCCCCATCTTTGGTACTATGGCTCTAGGAGTGGAGTGTCTACTCTTGGGGAAGGGAGTTAGGGATGCGGTGGGACAGAGCGAACACTTAGTGAGCACTGACTACTACCAGGCACCATGCTGGGTGCTTCCCTACGGTAATGCACTGACTCCTCCCAGCAATCCCACGAGGCATTATTATCCTCCTCCTTGTGCTTTATTACTTGCTGCCTCTTCCAGAGAAAGTGCCCCAGCCCAGAGGCCCTGCGGCCGGGGTGACCTGAGCTGATGGGACCAAGGCTGAACCAGGTATCCACCAGGTGGACAGAGCCAGACGAGACCTGACGGAGCAGAAAGGTCTCCACCTCGCTCACTGTTGGCTCTTTTTTTGGCCGTGCGGCATGTGGGATCCTAGTTCTCTGACCAGGGCTCGAACCCGTGCCCCCTGCATTGGAAGCACAGCACCTTAACCACTGGACCGCCAGGGAAGTCCGTCCACCTTGCTTACTATCAGCACTGAAGAGCCCTCCGAACTGCAATTTATTTCTGTGAAATCTCTATAGGATTGCTATCAACCCTCTTTGTCCTGGTTCTATACTTGATTCATTTCTGCCCGTGGCAACCAAAATACCTGGATTTAAACAACCATTACCACCAGACTACAGACCACAAAACTGAGGTACCAAGAGATTAAGTCGTTTGTCCAATGCTGTAACAGATAAGTGGCTGGGCAGGGATTCAGGCCCTGGCCTGCCTGATTCCAGAGCCTATTCTCTGTACAGTGAATTGTGCCAAGACATTCTTCAGGGCTGCTAAGAAGACTTCTGGATGTGTTTTGAATTCAAAGAAAATGTTGGTAAAAAGAGTGCTGGATCCGAGCAGTGAGAGCTATAGGAAATTCTTGCTGCCAAGAGCAGAACTATAGCTCTCTTCTGGCAGCAACAGTAATAATAGTAACGGCTAACAGGTATCAAGCGTTTACTTACTATGCACCAGGCACTGTGCTAAACACTTTAAAATGGATTTTACCGCCTTTATCTTCCCCATTTTTAGATAAGGACGTTGGGCCTCAGAGAGGTTATGTAACATGTCCGAGTTCTCAGAGCTAGGAAGAGGAAGCTCTGTGGTTCAAGGCCAGCCTCTCTGAAGTCGAGACCTCATGCTACACGGAGACAAATGCTACAGTGCAGACAAGACTCATCTGAAATCTTAAGGAAGCCGTGGTCACGTCACTGCAGCCATCATAATAATTCGTAACAGGGAGCAGGGTGAGGGGTGTCCAAATGAACATCAGGATGTATAAGTTGTGAAGTTCTCACTACAAGTCAGAAGGCCAAGTGGTGAGATAGGCTTTTAGTAAAAATGAAGAGGCCAACAGCACTAGGCAGCAAGCGTAGTCCTCCGAGGTTTTCCTCCCCTGAGCTCAGCGCCAGCAGCCCCCTGTGATTTATGCTTCCAAGTGACACAGAGCTTGCAGGCACCAGCCCTGCAGTAGCGAGGAAAATGGATGGACTGCCTGGGGATGTTTTCCCTGCACTCACCATGTTCCCTTAAAAGGCCTTGAGTGTATATACAGTTCTGACATGAGGGCAGAACCAAATAACATGGGGCCTCTCTTTCCCTTATATGGTCAAGTATGACAATAGCACCCTCCCTCCTAATTTATGAAGCGCACAAGTGGAGGAATGTCGATCAGGAGACGTGGGGAAGTTTCACCAGAAAGAAGATATAAAGCTCATCTCGCTGGCAAAGGACTTCCAAGACCAAGTGGAACAGAATGCATACTTGCTGAGGTTTTTTTTTTTTTTTTAACTCTGAAGAATAAACACTTTCATTCCTCTTTCAAATATCATTTCTTGAAGCCAAAGAATATGCTGAACTCCCCTCAGAATCAGATAAAGAGAAAAATAAAGCAAGAATTAAAACTTGTAGAGTGTATCCTTCATGCATATAGCCCCTCCAGCCCTAGCCTTTGTTTCTCCATGCAACACACACACACACACACACACACACACACACACACACACAGCATATACACAACCAATCAAGTATCTGAAAAGAAAGGACAATTTCATTTGAAACATAACACAGAAATGGGACACAGTCCTATTTAGGAACAGTCAGCTGCAAATACAGAGAGTTCTTATCTATAAAGGGCCTTAGCCATTTTGTTCGAAGTTACAGACCAAGTTTTCCCATCCAATCTCTGTCCTAAGATAGGAACCAATGAAGACAAGAGGGTGTATCAAGTGGGAATGTATGGGAAAGTGCTTTGTACATCATAAATCATATGATATCCACAGTTAAATACTGTGTTAATGTCCTCATAGCATTGTTATTTTTAAATCACTATTATTTTGTGTATTATATAATACACAAGTAGGTTTCCTGGCTATAACCAAGTATAACTTATATCACAACTTAAACTACTTTCACCTTGGCTATACTTCACTTTCATTTGGCCAGGACTCTGAATCTATTTGGAGTACAGTCTGGTCCACATGACCAAATTCTTCTGCCTCAAAAAGCCAAGAAACCCTTGGATGTCCACTATAGGATTTAATGGCACACTGTACAAGCTAGTAGAGAAGGATTCAGGCATTTTATACACATAAAGCATATTCCTTCACCATTTACAAAGACATGTATGCATGGAGCACCTTGAGTGAAATACTCTTAAAAAGCACTTGGAGACCCCCAGACAGAGGGTGCAGTTCAAATTATAAGACTCAAGAAAACAATGGACTGTGCATCCTTCAACATAACTCCCCACATGAGATGTGTTTAACGTGAAAGTGTAGCCTGGATGTTCAACTTCTGAAAACAGAAATTTAGAAATCAGACTCTGCTGACCCCAAACACATGTCCTCACCTAGAAAGGTCTATTTAAGAGCCTCGTAACATTGGTACGATAAGGAAAACTCTCAAGGTACTCATGGCCAACTCTCTACCCCACAGCTTTATTACATGGCTACACTGGAGTGAGAGGCCTGAGCACAAAATGCAGGAACCCTGGGTGGTTGTGACTCTTGTGCCCCAATGCAAAGACAATAGAGTCCCTGGCTACCCTGATGTCCACTGTCTTCCCAGCACCTTCACACTATCTAGGGGGCCTAACGAGGGAGCTTTCAGGGCCATGCCCGTTGCCCTACTTTGAATATTTTGTAATACCTGCAGCTCCAACTGAGAAGGTTCCCTTTTGTTTCATTGAAAACCAACCAGTAGGTATGCAAGTCTGCAGGCTTGATCACCTGCATCAGAGCTACCTTACCATTTCGTTTAAAATGTAGATGCCTGGGCTCCACTCAGCATGGCTGAATCCAAATCTCTGGGGACAGGGCTTTGGAATATGCGTTTGAATAAGGACATCTCCACCCACCCAACCTCCACAAAGATTCTTATGCGTGCTAACGTTTAAGAACCACTGCTATAAGCACTCAAAAAATCCTGTTGAATTTAACACAGTCTTATACCCAGCTAAGGAATACAGTCATGGCCCTGGCCCCAAAATATACCTCTCTTAATACTTGTAGCAAAAAGAGATCTTAGGGAACAGCAAATCCAACCGCTTCATTCTTTAAATAAGGAAAGCAGAGGCCCAGGAAGAGTAACTAACTTGCCATGGCGTCTTATTGCCACCTTACAGCAGAGTCCTTTGGGAGTTCTGGTCCTGGTCCAGTTCCTAGACTACTGCTTGTTCCGCCGGAACACCCAACACCTTCCCCACCCCCACCTGCACCATACCCACACTCAGTCACACACTCTCCAGAGCTGTTTAGTTTAAAATGTAGAATGCCCGTACTCCAATAAAAATTAATTTTTAAAAATGTAGAATACCCCACCATGGTGATCTGGAAACTGTTGTTTCTGTCTGTCCAATATCCAACCCCTTCTCAAGGAAACACCTTTGGTAGACCTACCCCCTTCCCCACTGCATGTCACTCAAGGTGACCCCCTCTTCCCTGGCCAAAGAGCAAGCATGTGACTCAACCTAGACTGAGCTCTGAGTGAAGTGAAATGGGGAAAATGTATAAAGTTTCTTCCTTGATCTGGAAGGCAATTCTCTAACAAGATTGTCCATATATAATTCCTGGCACCCAGGTTCCTATTATTTTTTGCTGTTGTTGTTGTTCTTTAATCTGTAGATTTTTTCTTTTCCATCATAGTTTATTATAAGATATTGAATATAATTCCCTATGCTATACAGTAAATCCTTGTTGTTTATTTTATATATGGTAGTGTGCACCTGTTAATCCCATACCCCCAATTTATCCCTTCCCCCTTCCCCTTCGGTAACTATAAATTTGTTTTCTATGTCTGTGAGTCTGTTTCTGTTTTGCAAATAAGTTCATTTGTATTGTTTTTTAGATTCCACATATAAGTGATATCATATGATATTTGTCTCTCTGTCTGACTTCATTTAGTATGATAATCTCTAGGTCCATTCATGTTGCTGCAAATGGCATTATTTCATTCTATTTTATAACTGAGTAGTATTCCATTGTATATATGTACCACAACTTCTCTATCCTTTCATCTCTTGATGGACACTTAGGTTGCTTCCACATCTTGGCTATTGTAAACAGTGCTGCTATGAACATTGGGGTGCATGTATCTTTTCAAATTAGAGCTTTTGTCTTTCCAGATATATGCCCAGGTGTGGGACTGCTGGATCATATGGCAACTTTATTCCTAGTTTTTTTAAGGAAACTTCATACTGTTTTCCATAGTGGCTACACCAATTTACATTCCCACCAAAGGGTTCCCTTTTCTCCATACTCTCTCCAGCATTTATTATTTGTAGACTTTGTAATGATGGCCATTCTGACCTCAGGTTCCTATTATTTTTGAGACAAGCTTTTCCTTTGATTCTGAGAGTTACCCCTTATTCTTCCATTGCATTCCTTTTAAGTTGGTCTGTCACTAATATTCCAAGAACCCTACTTGACCCTTGCTTCCTTAACCCAAAACCATAAATGGGCAAGCATTTGATTCAATTCTATGGAAAGGAAAGTTGGCGTTAAATATCTCTTTGTTGGAAACAGAAAGGATGAGACTTTGCAGTTAGATGAGTGGGGATGCAATACTGAAAACCCCTGTCTCCATCAATACCCACCACTCTACTCTTTCAAAAAAGCCTAGTCTTTTGCCTTTGATCCCCAAACACTCCATCTAAACTAAAGGGCTTAAGATACTATCTGTACAACTGAAAATAGAAATAGTCATGAACCCACAACTGCAAAGTGATCCAAATGACCCTGCTAAGTAGTGCACTCAATCTCAAGATCCAGTGCCAAGAAGTTATTGGGCTCACCGCATCTACACAAGTAGACAGATTCTCCTCCTTGTCAGTCTGGGTTTTATCTTTAATGTCCTCTCCCCAGGGCAGCACTATGGTCCCTGACATGCAGTACATCTGCGTGCAATTTCCACATAATAGGAGCAAGGCTTGTTATTTTAAAGCTGTAAGTGCCATTTAGAGGTCTTTCTGCCAAAACCCATATGGCTCTTTGGTTACAAAGCTATACAAATATTTGTGTTTTCCTTTTGACTTGGCAGCAAGGCAAACTTTCAGATTCTTTACTGCTCTTGCGTTGAAATGTCTTCTTGTCTCCTTTTGCAGGTTATTTACTATTTACTGGGATTCTCTAAAATGAGTTCTAAGTTTTTGAAGGAGAGTTCCAAAACTGTTGTTTAAGAGGCCCATCATTGGGTAGTTGCTCCAGAGAAGTACTGTTCAACCCAGACAGCAACTTAGCATTAGGAGGAAAGATTTTTTAATGTATTTTAATTTTTTTAATTAACCCACAATAAAACGGACTTTTTGGTGTGTTTTGAATTTTGACATGTGTATAGATTCATGTAACTGGCACCACAATCAGGAGACAAAACATTTCCATCACCTTCAAGAAACACCCTCATACAGCCACACCTATCACCCGCCCTGGCCCCTGGTAACCACTGCTCTGGGTTCATCTGTTTAGTTTTGTCTTTTTGAGTACCATATAAATGGATTCACACAGTATATGACATTTTGAATCAGGCTCCTTTTACTCAGCATAATCACCTGACAGTCATCCAAGTTGTGTGTACCAGTAGTTCCATTTTATTGCCAAGTGGTATTCCACTGTATGGATATATCACAATTTATTTATCCATTCACCTGTTGAAGGACTTTGGGTTATTTCCATTTGGAGAATATTATGAATAGAGCTGCTATAAATATTTGTGTCCAGGTTTTTGTGTGAACCTAAAGTTTCAATTCCCTAGAATAAATACACAGCAGTAAGATTACAGTCATACGATAATCATCTGTTTAACTTTATAAGCAACTGACAAACTGTTTTCCAGAGTAGCTGTATGTCCCATTTTGCATTCCTACCAACACTGTATGAGAGCTCCAGATGTGCATCCTCATCAGCACTTAGTATTAGCAGGACTTTTTATTTTAGCCTTTTTAATCATTATGTAGTGGTATCTCACCCTGGTTTTAATTTGTATCTCCTAAAGGCTAATGATGTTGAATATCTTTTAATGTGCTTATTTGGCATCTATACATTCTCTGTGGATCAAATTTTTTGCCCATTTTTAATTGGACTGACATTCTAATCCTTCCAATGTGTTTTAAAAATTATACTTTCTTCTATGAATTGCTTTAGCACTTTGGTCAAAAATCTACTGGCCATATTTACTAGGGTCTCTTTCTGGACTCTCTATCATGTCTCATTGATCTATATGTCTGTCCCTTTGCCAATGCCACGTTGCTTTATGCTAATTAGAAAATGTGATTCCTCCAGCTTCATTCTTCTTTTTCAAAATTGTTTTGCTTATTTTAGTTCCTTTGCCTTTCAATATAAATTTTAGAATTGATCTGTCTATATCTACCAAAATCCTATAGGAACATTTATTGGAATTGCATTAAATCTAGATATTAATTTGAAAATAAACAACACCTTTGCTGTGTTGAGTTTTCCAATCCATGGACATGGTATGTCCCTCCAATTTAGGTATTTTTTCACCAATGTGTTGTAGTTTTTGGCATATAGATCCTTATGTGCTTTATTAAATTTGTAGCTAGGTATTTTATGTTCTGAGCATTGTAAATAGTACTGCTTTTTTTCATTTCGGTTTCCAACTGAACATTGATAGTATAAAGAAATACAACTGATTTTTGAGCATTGACTTTGCATCCTACGATCTTCCTTTATTAGTTCTGGGACTTTTTTGTGGCTTCCTTGGGATTGTCTATGTAGACAATCATGTCACCTGTGAATAGGAATAGCCTTATTTCTTCATTTCCACTCTCTATATGCCTTTTAATTCCTTTTCATGTCTTATCACATTGGCTAGGACTTCCAGTACAATGTTGATTAGTAGTAGTGAGGATGGACAACTGTGTCTTGCTCCTGATCTTGAGGGGGGAAGCATTCAGTTTTTCACCATTAACTATAGTTTTAGCTGTAGGTTATATTGTAGATGCCCTTTATTAGATTGAAGAAATTTACTAGATTGAAGATTATCAATTTTATTCATCTTTTCAAAGAACCAGCTTTTGGATGTTGATTTTTTAAATTGTTTTACTGTTTTCAATATCATTGATTTCAGCTCTTACCTTTATGATTTCCTGTCTTTTACTTGATTTGTATTTATTTTGCTCCCTTTTTTCCCAGATTCTTAAGGTGAAAGCATAGATTATTGATTTGAAAACTGTCTTATTTTTTAATATAACCATTCAATGTTATAATATCCCCCTTCTGTAATGCTTTATCTGCATCCCACAAATTTTTCTGTGTTGTGTTTATTTTCATTTAGTTCACAATGCTTTAAATTTTCCTTAAAACTTTCTCTTTGATCCACAGATTATTTAGAAGCATATTGTTTAAATTCCAAATATTTACAGATTTTCCTCTTACCATTCTGTTACCAATTTTTAGTCTAATTCCTTGACGGTCAGCGAACACACAATTCTTTTACATTTTGTTATTTTTGTTTGTTTTAATGGCCCAGGATATGGTCTACCTTGGTGAATGCTCCATGCACTTGAGAAGAATACATATTCTGCTGACGGTAAGAGTGTTCTATAAATGTCAATAACACATGGTTGATGGATAGCATTGTACAGTATTTCCATACCCTTGTGGATTTTCTGTCTAATCTATCTGGTTTTGTCTGTTCTATCAGTTTCTGGGAGAAAATTGTTGATTTCTCCAACTAGAATTTTGAATTTCTCTATTTCCCCTTCTTGTTCTGTCCATTTTTGCTTCACATATTTTGAAGTTCTGTTACAGGAGCATATACACTTAGGATTATTATGTCTTTTTAGTAAATTGGTCTAACATAATTTCAGTTTTCAAAGACTCTGCAGTACTGCTGAGTTCTCAAAGCCAATGTGTACGGTTTAGGGTCAGATCCATGCATGCTCAGCTCAGAAGTGAACCCAGTAGTTCATACACATAACTTGAGGGTCATTTTTCCTGACTCCACCCTCTTTTTGATCTCCCTGATACTTTCCAGCTTTCCTGGAGCTCTTTTTGGTATTCTGACCAGAAAGTTGGCACTTTATTTACTCCATTCTGCTACACACTTCCCACGTCTGCCCCTGTTTCTGGGGGTAGGGAGAGTCAAGCAGTGGGAAGACAGAGAAGAAAAACAAAGCAATGGTGTTTCTCTCTACTCTCTTGGAACTACTTCTCCTAGTGAGAGGAATGTTTCCTTCACCCTAAGTTTTAGGCTCCTGCTGGCCACCTTACTACTATTGCTACTGCTACCCCTGAACTTCTTGGGAGCTATGGCATGAGAGAATGGAAAAAAGAAAGGAAAAAAAGAAAAATGGGGAAATTCCTCACACAAACTCTCTGCGTGTTAGGCTCCTTGAGCCAGAAGAAGAGGACTTATCCTGGAGTTCTGTCTGTGCTGATGTTCACTTCCAGGTTTTAGACTGCAATGAGTTCAAGCTGGAGGATACTAGATACACACAAAAGGTAAACTCATTACCAGTTTGGTGGTACTTTAAGTTCTGGTCTTCCCCAGTCTGTCTGCTACTATTTACTTTTCCGAGTCCTCAAACAGCCGTTCCATACTCCTGTCCAGATTTTATAAGCTGCTTTCCGTGGAAGACAGTGTGTATAAAATGTGCTTACTCCATCTTACTTAAAATCAGAAACAAGAGGAAAGCTTTTTAAACCTTCAGATTCCCTGGCTTCACACCAGACCTACAGGCTCTTAAAGGGGAACTGGGAAGTGGGGGACAAAATATAGATTTTTGGAAAGCTCCACAGGAGATGTTGATGCACAACTGCTGTGGAGAGCCATTTCTCAGAATACGGTCAACCAGCTACAGATAACCTGCAACTGCTCAGATTCTACTCAAGATCACTCTGATAATGGCTAAAGTTTAAGAACTCTGGGTCCTTAATCAAAGATTGCAAACTCAAATGCCTCCACAGGCCACACAGGTTAAGCAACCAGTTGGACCCATGACACCAGAGAATTATGGGGACCGTGGTGAACTAGAAAGTCCATGTCTGCTAGGGGTAGCCTCCAGTAAGCTCCAAACAACTACTCTTATGGGGGAATGCAGGCCCAGTAGCACCAGAACTGCAATTATTCAATAAAATAATAACAATCTGGATTTTTATACAAAATCTACCAATTTTTAAATGATAGCAAAATAATTCAAAAAAGTAACTTCAGGGCATCAATTTGCTCTTTTTGGTCTAGAGAGAAACTGGTAGCATTTCTATAAAGTAATTTGGTTGTGCATTATATAGTATATGCGTGTGTGCGTGTGCGTGTGTGTGTGTGTGTATTCCTTTGAAAAATTTGATCTCCGTCCTTGAATACCTGGAGATCCCCTACATGTAGCCAAACTATTCATTGTTTGGAAACTCTGTGGTGCAGCAACATGTGTAAAGTATAACACCCTTTGGAAAGAGATATTTACCAATTTATAGACTGTTGCCCATGAACTGGGCTCCCTGGGGTATTACTAAGAATTCCTTTTTCTTTAAGGCATATCATTTAATGGAACTTGCCAAGCTTCCTTTTCCCCTATTAAGAATATTTTTTAGCAAAGCCTCTTCTTTCAACAAGAACCTGGAGGAAATGAAGCAAGGGGAGGAAATTAGCAAAAGAAAGAAAAATCTCAAAAATTATTGAATTTATGTTGCCAAGAATTTTTAATTTGCAAGTTACTGAAGAATATGTGACATGTCTCATTTGATTTTAATTTCAAAGTGATGTGACCTGACAGAGATAATGAAGTGAAATGTATGCTACAAACATTTTTGTATACAAACCAGTTCTCAGTTATTGTCACTACTAGAAAATCAGGAGTTAGTTATGCATAAATATGATACCATATTTAATTTTAGTGAAGAAATTCATTAATAAAGATGACTTTACACTTAGTTCCAAGCTGGTTCACTTAACTGGTGAAAGCATATTGCTATCCAAACTGAAGTTAAACACCTGAATGTCAGGAAATATATCTGAGTACACAGTGTGGAGTAAAAAGACTGGACCTTGGAGTCAAATAAAAGAGAATCTAAATTCCAGCCCCTTAACCTACTAGAAAATGACCTTGAGCCTTGGTTTCTTCATCTGCAAAATGCAGTTAATAATGAAAGTTTTTAACTCGCTTTTCTGGTTTCAAGGAACAAAGTCTCAATTCAAGTTAACCTCAAATAATAGGGTAGGATTCTATGAGATGAAGTAGTTTATATACATTGCAGAATGAGAACACAGATATTTTGACCATGAGACCAAGCTTTAAAAGAAATCCAGGAAACACTGAAAAACCAGGCTTCACAAACATACATTGTTCAAAAGCCAAGGAGGAGATATGGCTTGTCATGTGCCTTGTCACCACCCTGGCCCAGCTATTCCTTCTCACTGGCAGCATCATCTTCCATTCTATATGTTTTTTGTTTTACTTTATCTTCTAGGTTCTGTTTTCTCATTACTCTGGGTCTGGCTTACCTCTAACTTCCACTCACTCATGACTGTCATAGCCCCACCAGATTCCTCTACCTTATGACCTAAAATCTTCTGCTCCTGCTTAAGGAGGATTCCTACCTGGGTTAGTCACATTCACATGACTAAATTCAAGATTACTAAAATAAAGAATCTGATCGTGTTTTAATTTCCTGTTTATGAAGACCTTTTTCTCTATTTCAAAGGACACTGACCAATCTGTGAACAGGCCACATTTGAGCTGATCAGCCATCCTTGGCCTAATCTGTTATGGCTCAAATTCATTTAAAAATCAAAGTCATACCACTCTTTGGCAAAATTTGTGATGCTCACTCACCCTGGTTAGGTTCCAACATCACAGAGAAATCAAAAATTCTAACACTAGGTTTCAGACCTTTGGCTAACTAGCACATGGATTACTACAAACACTCTCTCGCAGAGTAGGTGTAAATGTATCCCACCAATGCAAATTCTAACCCATACCTGTGTTGGTTTGAACAGATTTCAAATCCACTTTGATATCTGCGGTATTAAACCAGGACTGTTTCCTTGAGGGACTCCTAAGAACTGGTGAGTAATATATTTTACAAAGGATGGTTCCAAACATCTGCAGACTTGTTCAGTTAAGTAAATAAAGAGTAAAATCCCCATCGTTCTACCTTTCCCCTTCTTTTGGCTCTGAGCCCTCAAAAAGCAGAATGTTAAAAGAAACCAAAATAACATTTTTCCCAACCTCTTCATTTTATTTATGTATTTGATTTTTACAAGGTTCAGTGAGCAAAACATGGCCTTTAAACGAGAGATTACCATCACATGAGTGCTATATCTGACTTGGAACTTGATTAAAACCAAATCTGTTCATCGACCAACAGGTCAATTGTGCCCGGTCCAAGTACTGGGGAATGTTTAAGAGCACACATAAACACACAGCCATCAAACTGATTTGAATTGGACAAAATAAACAAAATCTGGCCTAAATGGGAGTTTTTTCAGTACTGTCTCTCAGCTTTCAAAAAGCCCTGAAAGAAAAATTCACAGCTTGAATGTCTCAAATGAATCCTCCAGCGGGTTAATGGATTTGTTTGCTAATCAAAGCTAAATCAGAAGGAACTTAAATTACCTTTGCTCTCAGCAATCTTTTAAAGAGGAGGTTTTCATATTGGTTTGGGACTGTCCTAAAAAATTCTCTGAAATTGGGGAACATCAATTTATAAATGTAAAGGTTCATGGGCTACTGGAACGCAGAGATCGTCATCTGCTCCTCTTCCCTCATTTCACTGAGAGGAAGCCAACACAGAGGAGGGAAGAAGCAACTTGCTCAAAGTGCACGACTAGGGAACAGCAGAATTCAGATTAGAACCCATGCCTTTGGGGGTAAGTTTTTTCTTTGGAGAGGGGTGTTAATTCTGCAGCAGCAAGTACAATTTTGAAAGCATACTCTCTTTGACCTAGAAATGACACTTTTCGGAGCCAATAGTATAGAAATACTAGTAAAATGTGCGATATATATATACCAGGATATCCACTGCACCATTGTTTGTAGAATGAAAAACTGAAAACAACCTACATGTCCAACAATGGGTGAATTATTGAGTATAAGATTCCATTATAATGCAATGGAATAAAACAGCTATTAAAAATTGTACAGTATATTTAAATGTTCTGCCATGGATATTCGTGAAAAACTGTAAAGTGAAAAGGCAATTTTCAGATCAAAGAGCAAGTATGACCTCATTTTTTTGTTTGTTTATAAAACAAATTAAAACTGTATGTGCATATGTGCGCGTGTGTGTGTGTGTGCGCACGTGTGTGTACAATGTCTGGAAAGCCACACACCACAGTTTAAAGTGGTTATATATAGAGAGAGGAATTTTAAAAAACAAAAAGCAACACAACACAAAGTCTCCAACAAGAATAACAGAATAATCTGAGAATATGTTGGTAACCTGAGGCATACTGCATTCAGGAAAGACTCCTGGGCTGCAAACAGCTCACACACGAGCAGTGGGAACTCCTAGGGGTGGACTCGATGGCAGGGGGTGGGACGTGGGGGTGCAGCTTTGGCACTGCATTGATCTTCAGTAGCCACCACCACCCCTGCATTCTTTGATGTGAAAAATGACGTTCTCTCCATCTTGTATAAGGTGCTTTTCAAACCTAAGTTTCATTCTCCCCAGCACTCGCCTTCCAACCAGCTGCCTCCTTTACCTATTCCTAGAGGGAAATTCTGGAAAACCACAGCATAGAGTCCTAGAAAATCCACCTTCCTTATGAGATGGAATAGACTCAGACTCTTAATAGTGCATTTTGCCCCCCGTATCTGTTACTGTTCTAGAAGAAGACTGTAAATGTATTATCAGGGGTTTCTCTGAGCACACATTCCATTGCCACGGGCTTCAGAACTGTGGACAAGTTGCCTGTTATGGAAAGCTTAACCTAAGCTAAGTAAAGCAAGAGCTTTAATAGCTATATTAAATCCCTGTGACCTTTTTTAAAATGCTTTTGAGACAGAGACGAAATTTATTATTATGTGAGTATTCCTAGCCTCACTCTGAACCCTGGAGGCCTCTGCTCCCCAGTAAAGATAACATTGTCTCTGCCTGCTTAGTGTCTCCTCTTTGCCTAGCCTCTAAAGAGATTTTTTTCTTATCTTGCCAACTTAATTGCTGGGTTCCTGTGACACAGAATAAGAAGAATGGGAAGAAAGAGGTAGGACTAGAAAGACAGAATCCAAGAGGTTAAAAAAAAAAAGAGTGGAGAGCACTGGGGAGTCATGGAAAAGAGAAAGTGGAGAAGAAGGCTCCAGGGGATCTCCAACAATAAGGAAATGGAAGAACAGGGTTATGAGAATCTTAGGCAAGATCTGTACATTGGATCCCCTTTACCATGTTCTGAGAACTGCAAGCAAAATTTAGAACCACCGTTCATTTGCTTTTGGTTGTTTCTTTGAATGTCACACTGCTCTGAGACTTAGTCACATAAGGCCAGAATTTATTCAGGACATAATACATTCCAGGGGAACAGGCAGGTATGATATTCATAGAACTGTATTTAAAAGAACCATGGTGAGAACCAATAAGGAAATAGTGGATTGAAACAATACTATAGAGCAAATGCACTTAACAGACATATATAGAACATTCCATCCAACATCAGCAGAATACACGTTCTACTCAAGTGCACATGGAACATTTTCCAGGAGAGATCATATGTTAGGCCACAAAACAAGCCTAAACAAATTTAAGCAGACAGACATTACATCAAGTATCTTTTCTGACCACAATGGTATGAAATTAGAAATCAATAACAGGAGGAAAGCTGAAAAATTCACAAATCCATGGAAATTAAACAACACACTTCTGACAAACACTAAATCCAAGAAGAAATGAAAAGGGAAATAAAAAATTATCTTGAGACAAATGAAAATGGAAGCAGAAAAAGCATTTTTAAGAGGAAAGTTTATAAATGCATACACTAAGAAAAAAGAAAGTTCTCAAATAAACAACCTAACACTATACTCCAAGGAATTAGGAAAAAAAAAAAAAAAAAGCAGCCCAAAGGTAGCAGAAGGAGGGAAATGATAAAGATTAGAGCAGAAATAAATGAAATAGAGAAAAGGAAAACAATAGAAAAGATTAACAAAATTAAGAGTTGATTCTTTGAAAAGATCAACAAAATTGATAAACCTTTAGCTAGACTCACCAAGAAAAAAGAGAGAGGAATCAAATAAATAAAATTATAAATGAAAGAGGAGACATTATCAGCTGATACCACAGAAATACAAAGGATCATAAGAGACTACTAGAAACAATTATTTGCCAGCACATTGGACAAATTAGAAGAAATGGATAAATTCCTAGAAGCATACAAACTACTGAGACTAAATCACGAAGAAACTGAAAACCTGAACAGACCAATGAGTAAGGAGATTAAATCAGTAATCGAAAACCTCCCAACAAAGAAAAGCCCAGGACCAGATGGTTTCACTGGTGAATTCCACCAAACATTTAAAGAATTAATGTCAATCCTTTTCACATTCTTTCAAAAAGTTGAAGAGAAGGGAACACTTCCAAACTCATTTTTTGAGACCAGCATTACTCTGACATCAAAGCCAGATAAGGACACTACAAGAAAAGAAAACCACAAGCCAATATCCCTGATGAATACAGATGCAAAAATTCTCAACAAAATAGTAGCAAACCAAATTCAACAGCACATTAAAAGGATCAAGCACTTGATCAAGTGGGATTCATCCCTGGGACACAAGGATAGTTCAACATATGCAAATCAATGTGATACATCCATTAATACAATGAAAGACAAAAATAATACAACATCTCAGATAGATGCAGAAAAAGCATTTGACAAAATTCAGCATCCATTCATAACAAAAACTCTTAACACATTGGGTACAGAAGAAACGCACCTCAACGTAATAAAGGTCACATATGCAAAGCCCACAATTAACATCATACTCAACAGTGAAAGGTTGAAAGCTTTTCCTCTAAGCTGAGGAACAAGACAAGGGTGTCCATTCTCACCACTCTAATTCAGCAGAGTAGTTGAAGTCTTAACCAGAGCAGCTGGGCAAAAAAAAAGAAATAAAAGGCATCCAAATTAGAAAGGAAGAAGTAAAATTGTCTCTGTTTGCAGATGACATTATCTTAAATATAGGAAACTCTAAAGATTCCACCAAAAAACTGTATGAACTAATCAATGAATTCAATAAAGTTGCAGGACACAAAATCAACAAACAAAAATCAACTGTGTTTCTAAACACTAACAATAAATTATCTGAAAAAAAATAAAGAAAACAATCCTATTTACAATAGCATCAAAAAGAAAAAACATCCTTATTTGTCAAATCTTTAAAAAAGAAATCATTGAAAGAGAGAGTAGATTGGTGGTTGCCAGGGGTGCGTGGAGGGTTGAGGGAAATGGGTGAAGATAATCAAAGGGTACAAACATCCAGTTATAAGATAAATAAGTTCCAAGGATGTAACGTACAGCATGGTGACTATAGTTAACAATACTGTGTTGTAGACTTATAAGTTGCTAAGAGAATAGATCTTACAAGTTCTCAGCATAAAAAAAAGGTAACTACGTGTGGTGATGGATGTGTTAACTAACCTTATTGTGGTAATTATTTCTCAATATATCTGTCTATCAAATCATCACATTGTGCACCTTAAACTTACACAATGTTATATGTCAATTATATCTCTATAAAGCTGGAGGGGGAAAAAAAAGAGCCATGGAGTAAAATTCATTGCAAAAACTATTTACTGAGAAAATTTAAATATCTGATGCTTATGTGCATATTATGATTGATTATCCTAATTTCAAAAGACAAAGGACTTGAATTCAAGGAAAGAATTAAGTGAGAAAATAATATTCTAATTAGAAAAGAACAATCACCTAGAAGTTTTCAAACTTTCTGGCTGTCTTTATTTCTGACCATAAAAGAGACAAGATATGGAGAACTCAAGTATATACACATACAGGTATGGGAAAGGAAATCTGAGATTTCCCTTAAAATGAGAAAGTTGAAGCCATTTTTATACCTGGAAACAAGGGCTAAAAAGTCCTCAAATTAGAAATAACATCCAAGGAAATTTGATTCCTGAGAAGTTGATGGACAAATTTAACGTCATTGGGTCTTGAGAAAATCAGGACTAAATAAGGAAATAAGCATATGTGAAGGTCACTGAGGAAAGTATATAAATGCTCTCCTAATTTTGTTCTAAATTATTTGCCTCTTATATTAATGATATGCTAGAAGAGATTAAAAACAATGAAAATATCTGTAAGTAGAATTTATTTTAATAGAGTAAACATTCTGGAAAGGAAAAGCATGAAATGTATTAATTTGATTATCCATGAGACACGGAGCAGTGCAGGCCCAGCTCAGGGCTATTGCTCATGCACATCTACTGCAAGCACAAGAACTGGAATACGAAACAAAACTGTAACAGCCACTCTAACCTGGGCTGGAAAATTCAACCTGTAGAACAATGACAAATATCTCAAGGTTAAATTTCAAAACTGTAGAGAAGACAAAAGGAAACTATATTTCCATATTAATTTTTGAGAGCTATTTCAATAATGTATGCTTATTTTGCAGAGTATTTCTACATTTCAAATGATATATCTCAAGATAACAACAGAAGTTTTTCAATTGGGTTTTGCCTTTCAAATAAAGCCGAAGGGTGCTAAGAGAATAAAGCAAATAATAACCAACCTCAGGTACCCAGATACTGCTCCTCCTCCCAGCAATAACAACACTGAGTCCTATTCTAGATCACTGGCATTCTTCCCTGTGTAACAGGATCATGACGTTCAAGTCCATCCCTGGCTGTTGTTCAAAGGATGAGTGTGGAAGATAGGATAAAAAGAAACTGTCTTCAATTGCAACAACATAGATTATCTCTCAGAAAGAATTCAGAACTGTGATAGCCATTAAACTCTGGGATGGAGGCCTGAGTAAAACTGTGGCCTGTTCCTCTCCAGACGCTGGGACAAATAGGATGAGTGCTCTTTAATCCAAGACTGTGTAATTCCTAGGAACCAATGAAAAGTTGTATTTGGGGGAATTTTTTCACCACATTTCATTCCAAATATATTTTAAACTATTTCATTCCAAAATATACTTGCTTCATTTAACTTCCAGAAACACTGACAATGAACATTGTCAGGCAGTGAGCTTTGTCTTTTGTGAGATATAAGAGCAACAAATACTTCTTGAAGGGAGAGTATTAACTGGCAATTTGGATTAACTCTTTGAGGTAAGATTGCGTTTTAAGAAACTTAGCAGGAAGTGCAGTTAAGTGTCACTCTACTGCTTTAAAATCTGAATTGATTGGTTTTATTGGTTGATTGATTGGTTTTGTCAGTTGGTTTTGTTAGCTGGTTAGATGGTTGGTTGATTATTTTTAACAATTGATTGTATTTACTCTTGCAGAAATTAAGAAAATGTAAACTCCCCACAGCAGGCATGCATTTAGTTTAATTAGAGTTCTGTCTCATTTCAGAGGCAGAGCATTATGTTTTCTTGAGACCCTTAAGGTGACAATAGAAACTAATGCATAGTTAGAAATGCAAAGCCGATCATGTGCTAGGAACTATTCTAAATGTTTTTTTTTTAACATCGTTATTGGAGTATAATGCTTTACAATGTTGTGTTAGTTTCTGCTATATAACAAAGTGAATCAGCTGTATGGATACATATATCCCCATATCCCCTCCCTCTTGCATCTCCCTCCCACCCTCCCTATCCCACCCCTCTAGGTGGTCACAAAGCACCGAGCTGATCTCCCCATGTGAAGCAGCTGCTTCCCACTAGCTATCTATTTTACATTTGGTAGTTTATATATGTCAAGGCCACTCTCTCACTTCGTCTCAGCCTACCCTTCCCCCTCCCCGTGTCCTCAAGTGCATTCTCTACGTCTGCGTCTTTATTCCTGTCCTGCCGCTAGGTTCTCCAGAACCTTTTTTTTTTTTTTTTAGATTCCATATATATGTGTTAGCATACGGTATTTGTTTTTCTCTTTCTGACTTACTTCACACTGTATGACAGACTCTAGGCCCATCCACCTCACTACAAATAACTCAATTTCATTTCTTTTTATGGCTGAGTAATATTCCATTGTATATATGTGCCACATCTTCTTTATCCATTCATCTGTCAATGGACACTTAGGTTGCTTCCATGTCCTGGCTATTGTAAATAGTGTTGCAATGAACATTGTGGTACATGACTCTTTGAATTATGGTTTTCGCAGGGTATATGCCCAGTAGTGTGATTGCTGGGTCATATAGTAGTCCCATTTTTAGTTTCTTAAGGAACCTCCATACTGTTCTCCACAGTGGCTGTATCAATTTACATTCCCACCAACAGTGCAAGAGGGTTCCCTTTTCTCCACACCCTCTCCAGCATTTATTGTTTGCAGATTTTCTGATGATGGCCATCCTGACTGGTGTGAGGTGATACCTCATTGTAGTTCTGATTTGCATTTCTCTAATGATTAGTGATGTTGAGCATCCTTTCATGTGTTCATTGGCACTCTGTATATCTTCTTTGGAGAAATGTCTATTTAGGTCTTCTGTCCATTCTTGGATTGGGTTGTTTGTTTTTTTTGATATTGAGCTGCATGACCTGCTGGTATATTTTGGAGATTAATCCTTTGTCAGTTGCTTCATTTGCAAACATTTTCTCCCATTCTGAGGGTTGTCTTTTCATCTTGCTTATAGTTTCCTTGGCTGTGCAAAAGCTTTTAAGTTTAATTAGGTCCCATTTGTTTATTTTTGTTTTTATTTACATTTCTCTAGGAGGTGGGTCAAAAAGGATCTTGCTGTGCTTTATGTCATAGAGTGTCTGCCTACGTTTTCCTCTAAGAGTTTCATAGTGTCTGGCCTTACATTTAGGTCTTTAATCCATTTTGAGCTCATTTTTGTGTATGGTGTTAGGGAGTCTTCTAATTTCATTCCTTTACATGTAGCTGTCCAGTTTTCCTAGCACCACTTATTGAAGAGGCTGTCTTTTCTCCATTGTATATTCTTGCCTCCTTTATCAAAGATAAGGTGACCATATGTGCGTGGGTTTATCTCTGGGCTTTCTATCCTGTTCCATTGATCTATATTTCTGTTTTTGTGCCAGTACCATACTGTCTTGATTACTGTAGCTTTGTAGTATAGTCAGAAGTCTGGGAGCCTGATTCCTCCAGCTCCATTTTTCTTTCTCAAGATTGCTTTGGCTATTCGGGGTCTTTTGTGTTTCCATAGAAATTGTGAAAGTTTTTGTTTTAGTTCTGAGAAAAATGCCACTGGTAGCTTGATAGGCATTGCATTGAATATATAGATTTCTTTGGGTACTACAGTCATTTTCACAGTGTTGATTCTTCCAATCCAAGAACATAGTATATCTCTCCATCTGTTTGTATCATCTTTAATTTCTTTCATCAGTGTCTTATAGTTTTCTGCATACAGGTCTTTTGTCTCCTTAGGTAGGTTTATCCCTAGGTATTTTATTCTTTTTGTTGCAATGGTAAACGGGAGTGCTTCCTTAATTTCTCTTTCAGATTTTTTGTCATTAGTGTATAGGAATGCAAGAGATTTCTGTGCATTAATTTTGTATCCTGCTACTTTACCAAATTCATTGATTAGTTCTAGTAGTTTTCTGGTAGCATCTTTAGGACTCTCTATGTATAGTATCATATCATCTGTAAACAGTGACAGTGTTACCTCTTTTCCGATTTGGATTCCTTTTATTTCTTTTTCATCTCTGATTGTTGTGGCTAAATCTTCCAAAACTATATTGAATAATAGTGGTGAGAGTGGGCACCCTTGTGTTGTTCCTGATCTTAGTGGAAATGGTTTCTGTTTTTCATCGAGAATGATGTTGGCTGTGGGTTTGTCATATATGGCCTTTATTATGTTGAGGTAAGTTCCCTCTATGCCTACTCTCTGGAGAGTGTTTATCATAAATGGGTGTTGAATTTTGTCAAAAGCTTTTTCTGCATCTACTGAGATGATCATATGGTTTTTCTCCTTCAATTTCTTAATATGGTGTATCACATTGATTGATTTGCATATACTGAAGAATCCTTGCATTCCTGGGATAAACCCCACTTGATCATGGTGTATGATCCTTTCAATGTGCTGCTGGATTCTGTTTGGTAGTATTTTGTTGAGGATTTTTGCATCTATGTTTATCAGTGATATTGGCCTGTAGTTTTCTTTTTTTTGTAACATCTTTGTCTGGTTTTGGTATCAGGGTAATGGTGGCCTCGTTGAATGAGTTTGGGAGTGTTCCTCTGCTATATTTTGGAAGAGTTTGAGAAGGATAGGTGTTAGCACTTGTCTAAATGTTTGATAGAAGTCGCCTGTGAAGCCATCTGTTCCTGGACTTTTGTTTGTTGGAAGATTTTTAATCACAGTTTCAATTTCAGTGCTTGTGATTGGACTGTTTATATTTTCTATTTCTTCCTGGTTCAGTCTCAGAAGTTTGTGCTTTTCTAAGAAATTGTTCATTTCTTCGAGGTTGTCCATTTAATTGGCGTATAGTTGCTTGTAGGAATCTTTCATGATCCTTTGTATATCTGCAGTGTCAGTTGTTACTTCTCCTTTTTCATTTCTAATTCTGTTGATTTGAGTCTTCTCCCTTTTTTTCTTGATGAGTCTGGCTAATGGTTTATCAATTTTGTTTATCTTCTCAAAGAACCAGCTTTTAGTGTTATTGATCTTTGCTCTCGTTTCCTTCATTTCTTTTACATTTATTTCTGATCTGATCTTTATGATTTCTTTTTTCTGCTAACATTGGGGGTTTTTTGTTCTTCTTTCTCTAATTGCTTTAGGTAATTTATTTGAGATTTTTCTTGTTTCTTGAGGTAGGACTGTATTGCTATGAACTTCCCTCTTAGAACTGCTTTTGCTGCATCCCATAGGTTTCGGGTCGTCATGTTTTCATTGTCATTTGTTTCTAGGTATTTTTTGATTTCTTCTTGATTTCTTCAGTGATCTCTTGGTTATTTAGTAGTGTATTGTTTAGCCTCCATGTGTTTGTATTTTTTACAGTTTTTTTTTTCCTGCAATTGATATCTACTCTCATAGCATTGTGGTCGGAAAAGATACTTGATACGATTTTAATTTTCTTAAATTTACCAAGCCTTGATTTGTGACCCAAGATATGATCTATCCTGGAGAATCTTCCATGAGCACTTGAGAAGAAAGTATATTCTGCTGTTTTTGGGTGGAATGTCCTATAACTATCAATTAAGCCCATCTTGTTTATGTGTCATTTAAAGCTTGTGTTTCCTTATTTATTTTCATTTTGGATGATCTGTCCATTGATGAAAGTGGGGTGTTAAAGTCCCCTACTATGATTGTGTTACTGTCGATTTCCCCTTTTATGGCTGTTAGCATTTGCCTTATGTATTGAGGAGCTCCTATGTTAGGTGCATAAATATTTACAATTGTTATATCTTCTTCTTGGATTGATCCCTTGATCCTTATGTAGTGTCCTTCTTTGTCTCTTGTAATAGTCTTTATTTTAAAGCCTATTTTGTCTGATATGAGAATTGTTACTCTAGCTTTCTTTTGATTTCAATTTGCATGGAATATCTTTCTCCACCCCCTCATTTTCAATCTGTATGTGTCCCTAGGTCTGAAGTGGGTCTCTTGTAG
Organism: Eubalaena glacialis; assembly: GCF_028564815.1. Lineage (NCBI taxonomy): Eukaryota > Metazoa > Chordata > Mammalia > Artiodactyla > Balaenidae > Eubalaena > Eubalaena glacialis. Next base: position 52,077,666 of record NC_083724.1, read on the forward strand.
ACAGCATATATACAGGTCTTGTTTTTGTATCCATTCAGCCAGTCTAGGTCTTTTGGTTGGAGCATTTAATCCATTTACATTTAAGGTAGTTATTGATATGTATGTTCCTATGACCATTTTCTTAATTGTTTTGGGTTTGTTATTGTAGGTCTTTTCCTTCTCTTGTGTTTCCTGCCTAGAGAAGTTCCTTTAGCATTTGTTGTAAAGCTGGTTTGGTGGTGCTGAATTCTCTTAGCTTTTGCTTGGCTGTAAAGGTTTTAATTTCTCCATCGAATCTGAATGAGATCACTGCTGGGTAGAGTAATCTTGGTTGTAAGTTTTTCCCTTTCATCACTTTAAATATGTCCTGCCACTCCCTTCTGGCTTGCAGAGTTTCTGTTGAAACATCAGCTGTTAACCTTAGGGGGATTCCCTTGTATGTTATTTGTTGCTTTTCCCTTGCTGCTTTTAATATTTTTTCTTTGTATTTAATTTTTGATATTTTGATTAATATATGTCTTGGCGTGTTTCTCCTTGGATTTATCCTGTATGGGACTCTCTGTGCTTCCTGGACTTGATTAACTATTTCCTTTCCCATATTAGGGAAGTTTTCAACTATAATCTCTTCAAATATTTTCTCAGTCCCTTTCTTTTTCTCTTCTTCTTCTGGGACCCCTATAATTCGAATGTTGGTACGTTTAGTGTTGTCCCAGAGGTCTCTGAGACCGTCCTCAATTCTTTTCATTCTTATTTCTTTATTCTCCTCTGTGGTAGTTATTTCTACTGTTTTATCTTCCAGGTCCCTTATTCCTTTTTCTGCCTCTGTTATTCTGCTATTAATTCCTTCTAGAGAATTTTTAATTTCATTTATTGTGTTGTTCATCATTGTTCGTTTGCTCTTTAGTTCTTCTCGGTCCTTGTTAAACGTTTCTTGTATTTTCTCCATTCTATTTCCAAGATTTTGGATCATCTTTACTATCATTACTCTGAATTCTTTTTCAGGTAGACTGCCTATTTCCTCTTCATTTGTTTGGTCTGGTGAGTTTTTACCTTTCTCCTTCATCTGCTGCATATTTCTCTGTCTTCTCATTTTGCTTAACTTACTGTGTTTGGGGGTCTCCTTTTTGCAGGCTGCAGGTTCATAGTTCCCATTGTTTTAGGTGTCTGCCCCCAGTGGCTAAGGTTGGTTCAGTGGGTTGTGTAGGTTTCCTGGTGGAGGGGACTGGTGCCTGTGTTGTGGTGGATGAAGCTGGATCTTCTCTCTCTGGTGGACAGGACCACGCCTGTTGGTGTGTTTTGGGGTGTCTGTGACCTTATTATGATTTTAGGCGGCCTCTCTGCTAATGCGTGGGGTTGTGTTCCTGTCTTGCTAGTCGTTTGGCATGGGGTGTCCAGCACTGGAGCTTGCTGGTCATTGAGTGGAGCTGGGTCTTAGCATTGAGATGGAGATCTCTGGGAGAACTCTCGCTGATTGATATTATGTGGGGCCACGTGGTCCAATGTCCTGAACTCGGCTCTCCCACCTAAGAGGCTCAGGCCTGACACCCGGCCTGCGCACCAAGACCCTGTCAGCCACATGGCTGGAGTGCCTTCAGAGTTGGAGAAGCTGCCCTGCAGTGGCTGTCCTTCTGCGCTGCACATTAGAATCACCTGCTTCTTCCTTGTTTTGCCGCAAAGGCAGGGTTCCACAGAGAAAAACAGTAGCCTTGAAAATAGTCACCGATCTGAGATGGCTTTCTTTTTTCCTTTGTGCTTAGTCGGGTTTCTCTTGCTCATGGGGGGCTATGTGCAGAGGCCTCGTACCTGGCTCTTCTGACCCTAAGTGTTTTAGATTATCATTCCATATAATACTTGCAGCAAGACTGGTATAATCCTTACAACAGAACAATTACTGAAGCAGACCCTAGAGTGTTTTATCCATATACCTTGAACCACTGGATAAACCTAAACCAAGACAATGTTCATCTTCATTTTGCAGATGAGGAAAGCAAAGGACAGAACGGTTAGAAGATTTGTCCAAGACTACCGAGCTGGTAAGCAATGGAGTTGGCATTTGAACCCAGCCCTGCACCATGGATTCCACCTCCCCGGTTACGTGACAATGAGTCTATGCAGGAAATCTGAATTGTGGGGATCATTCTCCAAAACACAAATACTCAGAGAAATTCCACCAGTTGCATCGGATTTCTGTGCATGTAAGGTTGCAGAATGTGAAAGACAGAGACAGCAACCTCCAGGAGAAACTGGGTCTCCGGCAGCTGCTTTGAATTAACATTAAGAGCCAACATTAAGAAATGAGAAGCACAGAGCAGAGTTTCCTCTAACAGACACTCCTGGAAATCCTGATTCCACACAGAATCACAAACTCCAGATCTATATTTCCATACTCCTGACAGGTTGTTAGCTTGCAGCCGAAACACAAGATGTGATCCTGGCTCAGGGGAAACAGGAATTAGCACACCTGCCTGAAAGCCAGTCAACAGAGGCAAAGCAAAGAATATGCACAGGTACTTTTGAAATAGGAGCTGAAATCAAAAAGTTTGAAAGCATTTGCTCATTAATATAAATTTGGGATAAAGAAATCATCTATGGGTGGTCAAAAGTAAATCAAACACCTACCAAACCTCTAACTACATCTGCATGTATGAAATTGCTACTCATACCCCACGCAAGACAACTGTGCTAGATCCATCTCCCTTTTGACATTTAAAACTTGCAGATCGTTAATACTCTGTCTGAAACATAGAAAAACTGTTTAGTCCCAATTGGTTAAGTGACAATCTTGGGCAAATAACATCTTCCTGGGCAAATTAGAACATTAATAAATATTGTCAAATTGAGTTTCATCTGTATGTGAGGTCCAGTGCATTTATTTTTACTAAACTCTACAGATGACTGTACTACAAAGCATAATAAAGTGTATAATTTTTAGCCAAATTTGGGGAGCTCTTTAACAGAATATTGTAAAAGGAAAGCCCCAATGTTCTATCTCATAAAGAGAACTCCAAGTCATTGCTCGATAGTGCGATGTCCAACATGAAACAATCTGGGGTCTGAAAACCGTATCAGAGTTCCCTGAGGGTTTCCACAGAAAACAACAGTAATTAGAATTCTGGAGCAGAGCTGCTGTCTTTGACAATCTCTGCCCTCAGAATTCAAGCTGAGCCAACACTACAAGGGGCTTCAGAGTAGGCCCAAGATTGGCTTTCAGCCAGCCTTCAATAAATTACAGAGACTCCGGAGGAATCAGTTGCAAAACAACCCAGAGTCTGAGGCCAAGGCAAACTTTTCCGAACTGTTTATCAATTTCTACTCCCCTTATCAAAGTTCTCCAGCAATAGGCAAGTGGCATACACATGATATTTAGACATGGACTTATTCATATACAAGTCAAAAGCTCCACACTCTGATCTTCCCTGAATTGGCCAGAGACCCCCAGCATCCATGCCCACAGCAGGTGGCCGTATGATGCTCAATAGGATCAAACAGGGATTTTCTGCTCCAGAGGGGATTTGGAAACCCTCCCTAGCCCTGCTGTGTCAAGGAACTCTGTTTTCACATCCTGGCTCTTACAGCACAGTCTGGAGTTCTCAGACACAAGATATGGTTATCAAGCAACACAGCAGAGGCCCCTTCTGTCATCTCAACCTCTGTAACAAGATCTTGCTTACAGAATGACCGATATTAGGGGGAGATGATTAAAATATTTGACCAGAGCAAGAGCCTTCCCTGAAATCATGTTACATGGGTCAGGCCAGCTCCACCCTTTAACCCCTTCTTGGGGAATTCGCAGACTGAAGACCAAAGTCCTCCACTCCCGCTGGGAATTCTTCTCTTAGGGCAATAAGGCCACCTGTGCTACATTTGCCTCTCTAGCTCCAGTTTCTAGCACCAGTGTCTGGCATTTTTAACAACTCTTTGATGAATGAATGTTTTGGCAAGTCAGGTGACTGTAAGGAGCCTATCCTGCATTAGCCATCTGCTCAGTTTCTTTCCACTGAACAATCACTCATTGAGATCTTATGACAGGCCAGGCCACGCCAGGATGCAAAGATGATTAAGGCACAGTCCTGCCCCGGAGGACCAAGTAGTCTAGGGGGAGGTCTTATAGTTGAATCGTTTTGATAGAGTTTAAATATGGAAATACGGCCACCAAATGCAGATTCTGAATCCTGCTGGCTGCTTTCAAGAGGGCATTTAAGCATTCTGACATTCTAGGAAAGTTACCAAAGGGAGGGGTATTTGGATGAAGGGAAAAGCTCAAAAGACAGGATAGATAAAAAATGTTCATTCACTTTGACTCCATAATCCCTCCTCTGGAACTAGTCCCAGAGCAATTGGTCAAAAAAAAAGCTTAAATGTACAAAGATGTTTTTCACCATATTATTATAATAGGGAACAACTGTAAACCATTTAAATGTCCATCACTAGAAGAAAAGCTAGTAAATTACAGCACAACATAATGTTAGATGTAAAAAGTAGAACACAAATTTGTATAAGGTACTGTGATTGGAACCATTTACACATAAACAAAGACCAGAAAGGAACTAAAAGTGATTACACAGATGTGTAAGGAACCTGAAAATTGCAAGCTGCTTTTACATATTCTCTTACTGGATACTCCCAACAACCCTGGGAAATAAGTAGTATGATTATGAAGCCACTTTTTTTTAATGCCTAAGGAATGGAGATCCGGAGGATAAGTGACTTGTCCAAGGTCAGAATAGAAAACTTAAACACTAGAAAGACATCTCTCAAAGTCCTTCTTTCCATTATATTACTCTGTTTCTGGAAAATGCAAATCATTGTTGGGCTAGTATAAGTGAAATATGTGCTAGTTTTTAATTACCAATATACATCTTTAAATAATTTAAAGTGCTTTCAGTAGTAAATTTAATTTTTAAAATATATCTAGAGTAGCATAGCGGGGTTTCACACACCAAATAACAGCAATAAACAACTTTGCTGAGAACCAGGAGGTGTTTCTTTTTTTATCTAAAACTGAAAATCAGGAAAATGAGAATCCTAGTCTTCTTTCAATACAATTCATCTTGATCCCAGTTGTAGAAAGCCACTTTGGGCATCCCTTGTCATTTTTTGTGTCCTGGTTTTACTGCAGTGAAAGTTAAAACTTTGCTTTAATTTATACGTCAATAAAAGTTGCTAAGGTGTTATCTTACTGTTTGACCAAGGAATACAATTGCTTCAAGATGGTTTCCCTCCCACATGCCAAGCAGACAATCTTTTAACCTGAATGTCCAGCACTGAGCTGAACTCTATTAAAAATATTTCTGGAATTTAGGTATCTTAACTGCAAAGTAGGACAATGCTTAGGATAGGATTTGATTCAACCCCAACATTCTCTGAGAGTACGCTCTTTATTTTCTCTCTCCATTATGTATATTAAGGAGTGTAATATCAAATATACATTTGCAAAATTCCAAGCCCACTTCCCTCTAAGATACACACACAATTGAAAGCTTCCACAACTCCTGTTACCAGCAAAGTACCTTGGAATCTGCATTACTCTACACTTCACCTCTCCCCCTTTCATGGTGGATTGGATTGTTATGACATCATTAACCATATGGGACACTGTCACCATGAGCCTTGCCTGTCATCTTTTGAAAACAATGTAGCTATTTGGATGTTTCTACCATGTCATCAAGGGAGTTGCCTCTCTTGCCTTCCTCTTGCTCTTTTTTTTTTCTCACTGCTGTAGAAGTTCTGATACTCTGGATTGTTCCTAAGCTTGTCCCTTTGCCTGCCAAGGGCAGAAAACAGGATGAGGTGACCTTGACTACAAAGGGCATACAGAAAAATCCTCAAAAAACAGATCTCTCATTAAAATTTAATTATTTATTTGGAATAAGAAACTTCATTTTTTTAATGAACAGTAAACGAAATGAGATTTATATCAAATTTGCGTTGCTAGAAATATGTTTAATCACATAATAACATTAATTTCAGATAAAGAGGGAAGAAGGTCAATTTTGGACATCAGAAGACGTGCCTGAGTAGGGAGGGCAACTTGAAATCAGAGTGTCAGATTTTGGAAGGGATCTTTAAAATCAAATATTTCAACCTCCCTCCTGTAAAATCTATGACAATGGAGCTGACTAGCTTCTGTGGGTTTCAGAGCTTCCATTTCAAGCATGTCCATTTAATTCCTTTGCAGAGCAGAATAAATAATTAAAGTTTCTCTTATATTGAGTTAAATTTTGTCTCTCCCTAAAACTTCTACCAGCATCTCCCCTCTGATTAAATACAGAATAAACCCATTGCTTTTCCACTTAGTGGCTTAGGTTAACATTTCTCCCAAGTGGTTCCCAAGGAACCCTAGTTCCTAAGAGATGTTATTAGGTACACCTGGGTTGCAGGTTTTTTTCTCAAATAAGTTTGGGAAAGACTGCATTCTTTACCCCTCTACCGGAGAATCACAGCAACCTATTAAAGGCTGTGAAAAGTTTTTTTAAAAACAAACAAAAAACTCTATTCTATCTTTATTTCCTCCCTTTTCAAACTTATTTTGTCTATGGAACCCCTCTGTCTTGCTTTGGAACACCCATTAACACTTCTCACGAGCAGTGTTGTTGAGAAACACTGGGGGAATTACAAAGCTGAGTCTTGTCTTTGCTAAACATCTCCAGTTTTGTCAAGAGCTCCACACGGGAAAAATTGCAGACACTTCACCCTCCTTGTTCACCATGAGGTCAGCAGTGCCTGAAGGGCAGATCTGGGGAGGGAGGAGTGAGGAGTTCTGAAATGATGTTAGGCGAGAAATGGCCACAAACTGCATCTCCTTCTAATTTTGTCAAGGGACATGGCGGCAGTGATATCTGGATGAGTCTGAAAATAAAACTCAGCCTCCTCAAATTCAGCCCCATCTTCCCCATCTGGGTTAATTCTGTCTCCCCAATGCTGTCCTGTTTCCCTATCCACTTCCTGCTCCTCCCATGGCAAGGAGAGAAGAAAGAGAAGAAGGAGGTAGGATTAAGTATCTGCACACCATACTTTGCCCGCTCCAAGTGTAGTGTAGAATTAATAATTATTCATGGAATGCTAACGGATCTCCAAGGACCTCAGCCCCTGAAGAAAAGGGAGAGTGAGAGAAATGGGCTGCCTGAAACTGTTACCATTCCCATATTATTCCTGATTCAACTCGTGACTGTGCAAAGCTTTGCAGTCCTGCTCCTTAGAGCCTTCTCCCTTAAAAGGAGCTTTGCCACCCTAAGAGCTTTGCTACTCTTAAATTCAAATTATTGTGCATGTTTTTAAAATATTTTTACCTTTGCAGAATGCTTTTATCCTATTACTGATTGTCCTATTAGTATGCTAATTTATTTTATTTCCTTTAATTATCGCATCTACATGTTTACCTTTTTTACTCTCCTAAATGGGGAAGAGGGAGCAACAGGGCATACAGAGAATCTTGAGGATCAGTGTGCTACCAAGAGGGGGGGTGGGGGGATTTTGCCCCACCCTCATTATCTCCTTCAATCCCTCCCAATAATTTAACTAAACGTGAACAAAAACTGAGTCCTTGCTGTGCAAATGGAGTTTCAAGACAATTCCTCTAGACCCCTTCCGAAAAGATTATGATGACTAAAACCCTCCTATACAGACATATTGGAACCAATTGATGTTATTAAATACCTTGTCAAGTCATCAAATCATTATTTTATTGTTGTTGGGGATTTTTCCTCTTACTTGTTCTGTCGAAAGTTAGGAGAATTACAGTAAGTTTTCTCACTTCTATAGAGTTTCTAAAAAAATTATTGCATATTTAAGAATATTTATATATTTTGATGCTGATATTTAATACATAAATATTTATGAAAGCTATTTTAAAACAATAAAAATGATCTTCATTACTTGAACGTTTTCTTACCTTGCTTTTTGCTTTTCTTTCTTTTTTTCTCCTAATTTTTTATATATCTTTGCCTAACAATTTACTTTAACCATTTAAACTCCATTCTGAGAGTCTTTGTCCTTTAAAAAGATATACTAATTCATTTACATTTATAATCCATACATGGACACAAATCAGGGACTTCCTTCTGTCATCTTGCTCTGTACTTTCTGTACTTTATACTGGTTTGCTAATTCTGTCTACTGCTATAGTGACTCAATTTTACTGCTTTATATTTTCTTCAGTGATTTGGCAAGAGTATATCCCATTCTTAATTCTATTTGTGGTTTATTCGCTCAACACATATTTGTTGAGTACTTACAGTATGAAGGTACTGGACAACCTGCTTTAAACTTCAAAAAAAATTATAATCAGTGTGCAATGTTTTAAAATAAGGTTAGGAGTAATTTCGTTTACACACTTATACTTTAAAAGTTTGGTGTTTTGATCATTTTATCAACAGCCTTTAATTGCTCATTTTCATTCTTAGTATGGATAATGTAACTCATCACTTGACTCTCATACTTGTTCTGAACCTCAATACAGATGTTTAAGTCTTTTCCCAGATGTAACTGAAATGTTAAGATCTGAGGGACAAAAAAACAAATGTAAAACTGTCTAACTTTCTAATATTCAAAGAATTCTTTACATGCTGTTTCAACTGCCTTTTGAAATCAGAAAGCCCATTAATCACATAGTACAACACAGTCATTTAAAATCATCCCCAATCCCTCCATGACTAAGAACTTGGGAAATTATATCCTATCCTTAATTTTATACAGACACAATGACTCAAATATATAAGATAACATATAAGCAGAACTCAGAATTAATCGTATGTAAATGCAATATTGATGAACCCAGAGTTAGATTATAACCTCTCTCAGCATGGTTTCTGTAAAACCAAGCTTGAGTTTTTATTTCATTCATGTTTATTACATGATGATATAGCTCTTATCCCATTTTATAGACCCAAGCTCAGATCTGGCAAACTCAGGCACCATAAAATATCTGGTTGATTACTCTAAGTTTTATAAAAGGATTTTAAGGGAAAAAACTTTTGTTAACCAAACTTTCAAAAAATCGGCTCCAGAATATTAGATCCCAAACTTTGCTAAACTGCTTATTTTAATTAAGTCTTCAAGCAGATTCAAGGTATACTCAACACAGTACCCTGTTTTAAAATAGGGTAACCAAATTTACAGACCTATAAGTTTGCTAAATATTCGTTTAAAATTCTGTATAATCTTTCTTCGCTACAAATTGCTGGTACCCATGTCTTAATCTAATATCCACCTATGAAGCAAATATCTTGTATCAGCCAGGGTCCAATCAGGAAAGCAGAATCAACTCTAGGTATTTCAAGCAGTAGGAATTTAATATGGAGAATCAGCTACCCAAGAGATGGAGGAGTAAGCAGCCAAACAGAAGAGAGTGAGACCACCAGAGATTTGCAATATCAGGAAATGGTCACAACCTTCAGGTCTACAGGGGCAACAAGAGGAGCCCAGATGCTGCAGCCATTCAAAAGGAACTAGCTCCTCACCTCTGGGGTGAGGGAGGAAGCTGGCAGTAGTCAGAGACCTAGGGAAACGTAGCTCCCTGAGATGTAGGGCCAAGGAGGGGAAAAGCAGTGAATGGATCTTAATGCAAAAGTGAAGATGACCAGGACACAGGCACCCACGTGTGTACATGTATGCACACACACACACCCCCCACATTATTCATTCATCTATCTTTCCTTAGCTTTGCCTTCCAGAGAAGAAACCATCCATGACCAAAGCATGAATCCCAAGTTAATATAACTTCTTTCAAAGCTTCTATGATCATCATAATACCTTACACTTCTATAACACTCCACTGTTTCATAGCACATTCAAAACCATCCACGCATTTTTATCTTAGTTTTCACAACCACCACACGAGGCAATTCATGTATTAACAGCCTCATTTTACAAATGAGGAAATTTAGAGAGATTAAGGTATCTAACTAGTACACTGCAGAGTTAGATCTAAGTCCTGGATTCTCCAGGCACCAAGACCAGGCTCTTTATCTTCTGCCTACTGGTGAGTGCCTGAAGGTCACAGGTAAGCAAAGTAAAATCTCTAGGCTTTAAGTCACCACATCTGGCCACACACTAATAAAAGAGGCTATATTAAGTTAATCACAGGCAATAGCCTCTCTTAATCAACTTTATGCTTCAAGTTACCCATTTTAAGAAAAATTCATCATGGCAATAATTTGTATAGTGCATGACTGCTTACAAAGTGCTCCCCATTTCCCCATGTGATATAATAATATTCCTGAAATACATCATGGTACCTAACCCATATCTAATCTGCAGGCATTGTAAGTGAATAAGCTCAAGGTCAGTGAGGTTGTTTTTTTTCCTCATAGATAATATGAATCTTGTGACCTACTGCATGAATTCAAAGGGATCCATTTCCTTCATTTGTGCTCAAAATCACAGTTAGAGGACTTTTCTTCAGATGTGACCTATTTCTAACTATTTCCCTGACCCACAAAATCACAGACAACAAAGCAGCTCTGTCTCTGTTTGGAACACACCACACCTCAGAGGTTTGCTTCTGGGAGTAACAGAGTTTCAGGGTCTTCAGAGTCCCAGAGTGAGGGCTGGGCTATGCCTGCCACCAGTAAGGCAGGAATGGCCAATCCCATTAGATAGCTGGGATTCCTCCTGGTGTACCTTTGCACAAAGTGCTGGATGGTAACTTGATCGAGTCTGCAAGGAGTGACAGCTCCAAATACTGGAATCAAGGCACTTTCCATGCATTTGGCAACTATCCTTAGCCAGGACTACAGATGAAAAGCAGCCGCACCGTTCAGTACCGAGCATCACAACCTGATTGGAATCTGATTGTAACAGCAGGGCTAGCACTCAGCAGAACAAGGATTTCCAAACAATGTCAGACCCTGACAGAATTCTCACAAGAGGGGAAAGGGCCATCTCCAAAAAGACACAAAGCCTACCCTAGTTGTGACACCAAAAATTCTCTCATTTCTACCATGAAAGTGTTCTGTTTGGGCTCTGAGAATATGCAGAGGGCATGGTTCCCTATGGGTGACTGACATTTCCAGACTGGGAGCATTTAAATGCTATGTAAAAAGAGCAGTGGGTACTGGTTCCCAAGAAATGCTTCTAAATAAAGCTAAGCGTTGGAGGAGAAGATGGTTTGCGGAGGAGCTGTGGGAGCCTCCCGGGTCCTGTGTCCTCTCCCAGATCCTCTCAAGTATGGCTTCATCCACCTCAGCTTCACAATGCCCAGCTGGGTCAGAAGCAATACCCACTCTGGCCCTGGCGGAGGCCAAATCACCCCAGGCAGGGCTCCACCTACAACCACTCTTCCCAAGCAGGGCGCCCTCCTCTGTCTGGACGCCTGGCTGGTGGTAGAAATGGAGGAGGAGGAACAGAGCTGAGGTCTGAGAGCTGATCATTAAATCTACGTGTGTTCTCAGACACAGAAAACAAACTTACGGTTACCAAAGGTGGGTGGAGGCGAGGGGTAAATTAGGAGTTTGGGATTAACATACACACACTACTGTATATAAAATAGATAACCAACAAGGACCTACTGTATAGCACAGGGAACTCTACGCACTACTGTATATAAAATAGATAAGCAACAGGGACCTACTGTAGAGCACAGGGAACTATACACACTACTGTATATAAAATAGATAACCAACAAGGACCTACTGTATAGCACAGGGAACTCTACGCACTACTGTATAGAAAACAGATAACCAACAGGGACCTACTGTAGAGCACAGGGAACTCTACACACTACTGTATATAAAATAGATAAGCAACAGGGACCTACTGTAGAGCACAGGGAACTATACACACTACTGTGTATAAAATAGATAAGCAACAGGGACCTACTGTAGAGCACAGGGAACTCTACTCAATATTCTGTAATAATCTATAAGGGAAAAGAATCTGAAAAAGCATAGATATATGTCTATGTATGTGAATCACTTTGCTGTACCCCCAAAACTAACACAACATTGTAAATCAACTATACTTCAATAAAAAATAAAATAAAATTTAAAGATAAATTTAATTTAAAAATTAAAATATACTAATTAAGTAAAAAAAAAAACTATGTGTATTTTGCTGTTTTGCCCATAAAATGTCCAGTGATGGGTGCGCCACATATTTACGGAAAACTATGAGCAGCCACAAAGCTTTAAAATTTTAACAAAAGCCCTCAAGACATTATCTTCTGTTCATCTTCTTCTCTCTCAATTGAAAGTACACGTCACAGTGCCTGTATCTCCCTCCTAATTAAAGAAATTATAATATGCTATGGAACTGAGATCAATTGCGTGTGATATTAAATCATATTAATTTCATAAGACTTCTTTAATCTGATTCTTTTCTGTCAAAATCCCAAAGCAGAGGTTTATTTCTACATACACTGTGGGAGGTGGGGGGAGGCACCTGGTAAAGTATTAAGTAAAAGTTACAGCCATTTTAAAACAGGCCACCAAATCCTTACCACATTTTCTTTTTTCAGTCGACTCTAAGCTCACATAAGCCCGGTTCCTCAGGCTGTATCAACCTCCCTTCTGAACTACCATCTCCCCACACCTCCTTCCTCCCTCGGACTCTGACACCCAAATCAAGAGGCTGTGGGCTGGCAGGAGGGGTCCAGGCACACGACCTGGAGGGAGGGGTCCTGAAGGCAAAGAGAAGAGGACCCTGACAGGGGTGCCAGCCATGCCCCACTCCCACCAGCCAGTTGATAAAACCGACTCCCCTGGGCTCAGACGGGATCAGGTGAGATGCCATCCAAGGCACGGCACCTCGCAGGGCAGGCGAGTCAGGAGCAGGGAGTCATCTGGACACAGAGCGGCGGCAAGGAGAGAGAAACAGAAGCAGCCTGCAGTGGCCACGCAGAGCCCAGTTCTCTTCCTTTCTGAACACAAGGTATCCTTTCTTTTATCGCCCTTTCAGTTCAGGACAAGCTATCAGTGACAGGGTCTGATTTCCAAAGCGCTTCTCTCTCACACCCTCAATGCGACAGGATGCCAACTAAAAGGTCTGTGAGCTAAAAATAAGACCACTTGTCTGTCAAGTCGAGCACAGGGCCGAGTGGGTTCAGAGCCTAGGAGGCCTTTGTCTAAGCTGAGGCAGAGGGGGAGGCGGCAGAAACCTCATGGGGCAAATTCTCAGGGGACTCCTTCCTCTGAGTTCACAGAGGTAAATATAAAAGCCTTCCAGTAGGTTTGCCCAGTGGAATGGGGCACTGGGGTTTGGCAGGCAGATCTGGCCTCTGGAGTTCATATAAGCCTGAGATGCCTTGGGTCAAACTCAGCAAACAAAACGTGGGACCCTGCAAGCAGGTGAGTGTGAGAAGACCATAATCCAGGGACGTGACAGAGAGAAGAACAAAGCAGAGAGAGGGGCCCTCCGTGACCCTAAGAAAAACAGCTCTGGCTCTTGTCAGGACAGAAACAGAGCAAAAAGGGAGAGATCAAAGACGGGAGAATTAATTCCCTCTCTCCAGTGGTGTCAGAGAGGGCTTTGGTAACTGTCTCAAATGAAGTGTAAAATGCCACTACTGGGCATATACCCAGAGAAAACCATAATTCAAAAAAAGACAAGCGGGCTTCCCTGGTGGCGCAGTGGTTGAGAGTCTGCCTGCTAATGCAGGGGACACGGGTTCGAGCCCTGGTCTGGGAAGATCCCACATGCTGCGGAGCAACTAGGCCCGTGAGCCACAACTGCTGAGCCTGCGCGTCTGGAGCCTGTGCTCCGCAACAAGAGAGGCCGCGATAGTGAGAGGCCCGCGCACCGCGATGAAGAGTGGCCCCCACTTGCCGCAGCTAGAGGAAGCCCTCGCACTGAAACGAAGACCCAACACAGCTCCCCCCAAATAAATAAATAAATAATAAATAAATAATAAATAAATAAATAATTTAAAAAAAAAAAAAAAAAAGACAAGCACCCCAGTGTTCACTGCAGCACTATTTACAATAGCCAGGTCATGGAAGCAACCTAAATGCCCATCGACAGACAAATGGATAAAGAAGATGTGGTACATATATACAGTGGAATATTACTCAGCCATAAAAAGGAATGAAATTGGGTCATTTGTAGAGACGTGGATGGACCTAGAGAGTGTCATACAGAGTGAAGTAAGTCAGAAAGAGAAAAGCAAATATCACATAATAACGCATATATGTGGAATCTAGAAAAATGGTACAGAGGAACCTGTTTGCAAAGCAGAAATAGAGACAGAGACGTAAAGAACAAATGCATGGATACCAAGGGGGAAAGGGGTGGTGTGGGAGGAATTCGGAGACTGGGATTGACACATATACATTATTGATACTATGTATAAAATAGACAACTGATGGGAACATACTGTATAGCACAGGGAACTCTACTTAATGTTCTGTGGTAACCTAAATGGAAGGGAAGTCCAAAAGGGAGGGGATATCTCTATGTGTATGGCTGATTCATTTTGTTGTGCAGTGGAGGCTAACACAACATTGTCAAGAAACCATACTCCAATAAAAATTAATTTTAAAAAAAAGAAGTGTAAAACAGGCAGGGAGCAGTTACTGCCAGAGGTTCCATAACACAGAAAGTGAAATTCAAGTCCCTGAGAAGCCAGGGGCAGTGGAGAGACATGGTTCAACTGAGGCAGAGCTAAGAGGCTTCCCCTGGCTTCCTCCAAAGTCTGGCAGACACCATCAAATCCCGGGAAATGTGGATGTCAACACTGAAGAAAAATCTTTCTTGATGGCCAGGAAAAGAAGGCAGGCCTCAGTGGCTACAGCTGAAGTCAATAGGTTTTGAAGACAGGTTTTGACCCCGAATTTAGCAGCATCTATATGCTTTCAGCCTCTTCTTGCCTGATTAGGCATATAATGTACCTTTTCCAGCATTCATTTCATTTCTCAATACACCTTTGTGGTTAAAAATGCCTATCCTCTATTTTGGATATTGCCCTGAATGATGGAAATGACAGGATGTGTGACCCAATGGTCCATGAAAAAAGTCATCCAGGTACTTGATCAAAATCCTCCACAAATGGAGATGCAGCACAAGCATTTCACTCTCCCACCAGGGCCCAGGAGAGTACACTCCCTCGTTCTTTGACTCTCACTGCTTCTTCCCAGAGGTCCCCCAGGTTTGGCAGAAATCTTGGAGTGAGTGAAGAGCTATCACATGCGCTTCTCAGCAGAAGTAGCCTGAAAGCTAAAGCCATAACCCACTGTCAAAGAAGGGACTCCAAATACAGCCTGTCACTATGTCTCACCGTTTTTTGACAAGGAAATCCTATTTCACGGGAACCTTCTGCTAAACCTAATTTAAAAGCTGTATCTACTTTATCCATCTTTGCAGCAGACACTATAAAGACACCAGCAGGCCTGTATCCCATCAAGAGCGTGGTTATCTTATCAGGATGGAGGACCTAGCAAGAGGATGGCTACTCATGGGAACCGAGCTTGCCCAGTCTTCACACCTCCCGTTGGTATTTGATCCTGGCTTTCCAGCCAACCTGTTGAACCCCGTGAGGAAAGAAAGAATCTGTCAACATTCAGAGCTGAGGAGGAAATAGCATTTTCGAGATAAAATTCCCTTTGTGGCAGATGTATATTTTTCTAGCTTTATCTAGTGTCTTTCCTCAACAGAGTCGCACAGCAGTAGATTTCATAAAATAACAAAATCACACATAATCATGAAAGCTAGAAGCACCCCCCTTTGAGATTTCCGGCTTAGAGGGGCCTGAGATAAAGTTCTAGAGCTGGGCACATTTCTGAGTTATCTCACCATAACTGTGTAAGGTTTCTCTGTGTGCCTTAATTTTCTCATTACCTGCTTTTCATAAGCCAGGCACAAATAATTGGATCTGCATATTCGGCGAAAATTTAGGGCTTTAAAATATATCAATACCAAATGAGAAGAAAGAGAATAAATATTCCTGACATCCTAGTTTGGGTTCCCCAGGAGCAGGCTCGAATCCTGAAGCAAGGATTCAAGTGTACACATTGATCTGTGGGGGAAGGAAGGAAGTGGAGCGAGCACAGGTCGGGAGAAGGGAAGTAAGACACAGGAGGGAAGAAAGCTAATAAAGGTTGGGTTGTCAAGCCAGTTATCACAGTAGGTGACTGAAACTTAATCCTGCAAAGATGCTCTAGGAACCTGTGAAAACACATGCCTCAGGATCCTGCTGAGGGGCAGGGGAGCTGGGGTATTTATACACCAACTCTCCTCGGTCACTCGTGCAGCAATCCCAACAGAGCCATCCATAACTCCTTGTGTGGACTCCCTTGGACTCAAAGTACTTCACCTAATATTTAATTTTTTCTTACCATTTCAGTGTGGGGTTTTTTGAAGATGGCGCAAAGTCATTGGCTAACCAATAATCAGATAGGCAGAGCATTTGTAGAAGGAATTCCTCAGATCTTACATCTTCCCAGAAGCATGCACAATTTATTTCAGACCTGATGGCAATTCCACTCTCTTTGAACTCTCCAGAGACAAACACCAACTTTACTCTTTTGAATAATGTCAGTTATTTTTGAACAGTGTCAGATACCAACTTTACTCTTTTGGATATTGAAAAATGAGGCAGTTTTCTCTGCAAACCAATTCGAATGCTACAGTAACAGCATCTTTAATTAATTCTAGGTAGTAATCCTGAAGGTGGGGAGTGGAGGCAGATATATCTTAAGGGGTAGATGACAATCTCTAAAATTTTGTGAGTGTGAGTGGATGTGAGTCTGTGTGTTTGCATTCTTGTTTCTGAGATATTTTGATACGTTTGGGGAGAATCCTCCTCCACAGGGAGCCATTCTTACTCCTGAGAGAGAATGTGGTGTAGAATGAAGGTTGAAAAGTGTACACTCATCACTGAAACCCAGAATAGAAATGTGAGGAGGGAGAGAAAACATAAAAAAAAAAAGAGAGTGACATGAAGAGAGAGCCAGACAGGTTAGAAATGGTTTGCTTTAAATAAGAAATAGCCCCAGGATTCTCTCAAATAATGTCGCTTGTTATGTCCATATTTTGACAAATGGAGCCACGCTGTGTTGCCTGACCAAACAGTCCTGATCTCAGGCCCAGCCCTGGCTTGAGAAATGGAAGCCACACAGTCACGACAGGTTTCCTACCACATCACTCATGTTGATGTTGGAGCAGATGAAGGCAGATGTTTCCTGGCAAACTGTGCATCTCTCCCCAAAGAACACATCAGTGTCTTCCATCTCTTCAAGCCACACATAAGACCAGGGGCCTCCATGCAACTGGATTTCTCCTTAACCTCACTGTTCCATTTGCTAGATCAGTTATCCCTAAACAACATGCTCTGGAATTCCGTGTTCTTCTCATAAATGGAACACGGCACCAAGTTTTATAAAAGGGAGAAACTATTAAGAGAATGGCCCCCGGAGCCAATTAGAGGAAATACAGTCTCTGACATGCAGCTGCCGTGACTAGTTGACACACTTGGCTTAGAAATACCTAACACCTTTAGGGGATGGAGGAGGCACCCAGAGCATGAGCCCTGAGATCTAGAAATTCCTGTGGAAATGGGTCCAATCAACAAAGCGTGATTTCATCAATTAAGGAAAACCCAGCCACTTGCGGAGAAAATTTGTCAACTCTTCAGCAGTGCACCCTTTCCTATTTTAGGAAATAGAGAACACTGAATAAACAGAACGTAGGAAATACTAGCATGTGATATTTGTCAGAATCACACTATAAATGTCTGTTAACTCTATGACTCTCAACTAAAGTATCAGGAAGCATAATATGCGTAAGGCTCACTTTCAGTTGCCAGAAACATTCTGATTGAGGGAAAGAATTTTTTTCAACAAACAAATCAGTAAAACTGAAGATTTAGATGAGGGAGGAAAAATAAGGTAGAAATAAGGTAGACTATGTTACTAAGTAGTAATAACAGCAATATCCACTGAGTGCTTATTCTCTGCTGATCACTTTACAGGTATTATCCCATCTGAGTTGCACAACAACCTAACAAGGTTAAGTACTCTACTTTTCTTTTTCTTTTTTTTTTTTCAGTTCCCTGACCAGGGATTGAACCGGTGCACCTTGCAGTGGAAGTGCGGAGTCTTAACCCCTGGACCGCCAGGGAAGTCCCAGTACTCTAATTTTCATTTAACAGATGAGAAAGCAAGCACAGAGAGGTTAGGTTACTTCCCTACATTTACACAGCTAAGTCACGGTAGATCTCTCACACTTGAATTCAGGTCTCTGTGAAACTAAAGCTCTTACTCTTTATAGCCACACTGTAACACCTTTTTTGCTCACAGTGGATGGTTTGCTCCAGAATATTTTCTGTTTTCCAGATCTGACTCATCCCTGCTTACCACCATGAGCAACTACTATGGTCAAAGCATTATACTCAGATTTAAAAAGCAAGATAAAGAATAAAATGTGGTCCCTGTTCTCAAGGAGCTCTTTCAAGGGCTTCCCACGAGAGACATTCATAACCTAAGAGAAGAAAGTTCCATTACAGCCACAAGTCTTAATCCTGGTCCAGGCCAGCGTAAATGGTTTCCTCTCAGCACTTTCATGGCTCCTAGTATGGCATTCCTCACGTTGCATTGTAAGTGTTACTCAGGATATCTGTCTCTCTCACTAAGTCATAAACTTTTTGAGGGTAAGCACGAATTGTATTCACTTCTAACACCATCTCACCCGGAGAAGGTATTCAATAAATGTTATTGATAAGTAAGTGAACAAACTGTAATAAGCAAGTGATATCAAAGGCAATGGCATTTTCAGGAAACATCCATAATTCTACAATGTCTTTTGACACTGGGGAAACACTTTAAATGAATTAGCAGCTACTGACAGTTGCCCACCCAAAGTCATTCACACTGATTTACTCATTAACAGAACAATGACTTTATTATTTACCCTCAGCAAAAGTGAATGTACTATAAAAAAGAAAAAATACGGCACTGGATGGTTTCCGGGAAAGTTTCCTTGACTTTCAAAAGACACATAAATAAAAGGCAATCCCTTTTCTTCCATAAGACCACATCATATGTAGGGGAAATATCTAGACTTGCTGGAGCCGATCCATGAGGAAAGCTCACCAAGAACAAAGACCACACCCTGAGGATGGCAGAACCTAGCTCCTTAATGATGAGACCAAGGCAATGAGTTAGCCCCTTCCCCCTTGGAGCTAGTTCCTTCTAGACGTTTTAATATGTGAGCTACACCTTTCCCTTACTGTTTATGTCATTTAGAGTTCAGGTGTCTGTTACTTACAACTAAAAATCACCTTGTTTCCTTCCCCAAAACCTTGCTTCCCAATCTTTGTTGTTATATCATAACTCCACAGGTAAGGATCAGTGTTAGTGGGTTTCTTCCATTCTGAGCATCAATTTACTTATTTATAAAATGAGGGAAATAAGACTTTTCTCATTCAGTTGTCCTTTCGGTTTATCTTTTCTTTGGTAGATAAGGAATATCATCATCCTCCTCATCATCATTCATATCATCATCATTTATGTCATCATCCTAACTTCTTTAGTAAAGAAAAGAATAAAAGATTTTCACCATGTCAAAGATTAGAGAAAATAATATTTTATAACTGCATAGATTACAAAATTCTATACAGAATGTTTAGAACATCACCTAAATTAAACCCATGGCAGAGACTGCTAGCTGTCCCACTATAACTATTCTCCCCTTCCTTCTTGATAGAAAACCTTTGATTTTGAGCTGTGCACATGGCCATTCAGAGTGAAGACTCCATGTCCCAGCTTCCCTTGCAGCTAGGTGTTGCCATATCATTAAGTTCTGGCAAGTAGGATACAAGCAAAAGCATCAAATATCTACGCTGTGAACCTCTTTAAAAAGATTGTGTATCTATCTTTGCTCTTCCTTTTGCTCTTCTTTATCCAGTACTCCGGTAGCTGCATAAAATGCAGACATGGTAGGGGGAGTTCCTGCAATCTTGAAACATGAGGGCACAAGCTACACCCAAACGAGGCAGAGCAATGAGCTAAAACGAGTGTGAGTCCCTGGGAGCTCTGTGGAGAAGGGCCACTATACCAGCCCTGACTACTTCCCTTCTAGAAGGGGAGAGCCAGGCCTTGAGAAATGATAAGAATCAGTAGTAGAGTCAGAAGTACCAACATGCTCACACACATATCTCCTTTTCTGTTTGATTCTACCGTATCTCCGTGAGAGTTCCCTCTAGTCACCCCACCCTGGCTCGATGTCATGCCCACCCAGAGCCACAACACAGCCCCTGATCTCTGACCTACTTCAGGAGTTGGTCCTCAGATGGAAATTTCCACCAAAAATCCAAACAGCCTTGTCCAAATCAACTCTCATTCTCAAATTTCTCATGCTCCTGGCACCCACCTGCTTTGATAATATTCACGTAACTATACCTCATTTGGGGAGGAATATCTACCCTTCCACCCCCCAAGCCTCTCTCTAGTGCACCAGAGGACTTGGCTAATGAGTCTGCAAATAAATGGACTACAGAGGAGCTTATAAACTTTTTAAAAGTCATTATAAAAGCAGGAAACAACCATTACAACAATAAATTGGGATTGAGATGCTAACTGTTAAGAAAGGAAGTAGCTAGTGGTATATTAATAACAAAGAAAGCCACTTTCACAAATCTCTCCTCTGTCCTCTCCTCCCCACACACAGGTATATCATAGAGCAATTCAATTGGTCATAATGTTTCTCTTATTTTACCTTTTTAGCTTTTGGCTGAATACTGAACAGATTGTGAAATGGGCAAGTGCTCATATTACGTACACAAACCACATTATATATTTTAATGGGATGTATATATAACACAACACCAAAATCCTAGCATCAGAATTAGCAGTAGGAAAAAACTTTGAACTCTGTATGGGGGTTTAATGGTTCTGGCCAAAATACAGACAGACACAGGTGTGTTTTAAAAGAAAAAAAGAAACCCTATGTTTTCCCATAAAGACAGTTTTTCTATAGAGATGGGATTTCCAGGGTCCAACAGTCCAGGGTCCAAGTGCTTCTATGAGCAAAGAACTTTTCATCTGTAACAACTTTAAAGGATATTAATAAAAAGGCAAAAGATCAAATGGCAATGGGTCTAATCCTGGATCCCTAGTTGAAAGGTTCCATTTACACACAGAGAAGAGCTAAAGAAAATTAACAATCATTACTTACAAAGTAATCTGAAAAACTACCAAATGCAGATATTTGAGGGTCACACAGCAGTCTTCTAAAAGCTTGTTGTACTGTGAAATGTGAGGGACCCATAGAAGGAACACCACTCAATAACTGTTATCTACATGGGGGATATGGGCTCTAAGTTTAGTCCCAGTTCCTTAGTGTGGAAGAACTGCAGACTAGTTATTAGAATCCACTGCCCATTCTTGAGTTTGTTATCTTTAAAATTCCATCATCACGATAATAACGGCTAACCTTCTTGGAGCTCTTACTGTGAATGGCACTCCTCTAAGCACTGCCCATACATTACCTCATTTAATCCCAATGAGAATGATGCTGTTATTATCTCATTTAGCAGGGAAGACCCTGATTAGGGAACCAGCCCAAAGTCACAGAGCCAGAGAGCAGAGGATTCAAACCCAGGTAGTCTGAATGCAGAGGCCAATGAAAGTCAAAGAGTACCACGTCCCATTCCATGCATGAACACATTTGGGTACACTGGCAGGCAGAAATGTTTGCAATCCTTAACCTATGTCCTCTTTTTCTAGCACACATACTCTCTTTTCTCTCCCACTCCTAAATTTAGTAGAATCTGTGTAAGAGAATCTGTGTAAGGCAATCTGCAGGATACAACGTCATGATTTGGAAACACTCTCCAAGTCTATCATTAACATTCAGATTGAAGTCATGAGCCTTTGTGAATCTAGCAGAATACCTTCCATGGAGAATATTAATAAATTTTGTTGCTGGTGATGTTTGACAAAGGAAGAAAGGATGTGGAAGAGTAGATGAATTTCAGTAGTGTATCCAGCACCTAGCAGTGTGACTGGCACACAGCAGGTGTTAAAAATGGTTTTTGAAGAATGACAAAGTGGAAGGTAGGTAAGGAGAGAGGGAGGGAATAAAGGAGGGAGAAAAGAAGGAAGCAAGGAAGGAAAGAGGGAAAGAGCAAGAGAGATGGAGGAAGGGAGGCAGAAAGGAAGGAAGCGTAGAGAGAAGAGGATGGGAAAGAAGGACAGATGAATCCCTGAGCATATGCTAGGATCAAGGCAAGCACCACCACTTGAATTCTAACACTGTTGTCAGTTATGTAAGTAGCAGAGGATTGGCTGGGGTATGAGGAGATAACAAGAAGAAGGGCCTCTTGAGTTCTTAACTCGGTCCTGAATTCTCCCTCCAGAACTGCACCCCAATGCACTCACCCAGCTCACATCCCCTTGCCATCTATTGGGTCCCAAATTGCTACCACTACTCCTTCTGGAAAGAGAAAGAAAAGATCTTGCTTTGGAGGAAAACTGCATCCATTCTCTGTCATTTGGTATGGGAAGGAATGACTGTCCTCCCAGCTCTACTTAATAAGGGGAAAAGGCTTAAAACTTTCAGCCTCTCCCACCCTTCATGGCCTCAGTGAGCCAATGGATCAGAGATGATACAAACCCCAACCAAAGTGAAGACTCAAGGACATGTTCTCAGTCACTTCTTTCTAGAAAAGCTTTGTCACACACACACACACACACACACAGTTTTATCCTCTTAGTTTGGGATTAACATATACCCAATACTATACATAAAATAGATAACCAACAAGGACAGGACCTACTGTATAACACAGGGAACTATACTCAATATTTTATAATAACCTATAAGGGAAAAGAATCTGAAATATATATATATATATATATACACACACACACACACACACACATATATGTATATGTATATGTGTGTGTGTGTGTGTATATATATATATATATATATCTGAATCACTGTGCTGTACAGCTGAAACTAACACAACATTGTAAATCAACTATACTTCAATTTAAAATAACTCCTCTTATAGTGAGGTGGATGGACCTAGAAACTGTCATACAGAGTGAAGTAAGTCAGAAAGAAAAACAAATACCATATGCTAACACATATATATGGAATCCAAAAAAAAAAAAATGGTTCTGAAGAACCTAAGGGCAGGACAGGAATAAAGACACAGACATAGAGAATGGACCTGAGGACACGGGGAGGGGGAAGGGTAAGCTAGGACGAAGTGAGAGAGTGGCATGGACTTATATATACTACCAAATGTAAAACAGATAGCTAGTGGGAAGCAGCTGCATAGCACAGGGAGATCAGCTCTGTGCTTTGTGACCACCTAGAGGGGTGGGATAGGGAGGGTGGGAGGGAGACACAAGAGGGAGGAGATATGGGGATGTATGTATATGTATAGCTGATACACTTTGTTATACAGCAGAAACTAACACAACATTGTAAAGCAATTATACTCCAATAAAGATGTTAAAAAAATTTAAAAATTAAAAAAATTTTAAAAACTCCTCTTAGACAAGGTAGCATAAGAGCGTGAGGCCTAGAAATCCTGCAGACATTTGCTCCACCAAAGGGAGAGCCTGGAGAGCCAAAGGCAGGGAACACCTGAGGATGAAAGTTAATACCTCCTAAGGCAAAGCAGAGAGGAGGGAATATTCAGGTATCACTAAGCTGCTGGATCAAGGTTCACCTGAGGCCAAATCTACTTCAGTTAATGTGGACCAACACATTCCCTTTATTATTTAGGTCCCATTTCAGCTAGATTTCTCTCATTTGCAGCACAAAGATCCTGACTGATACAATCTCTCTGTGAGTCCTGGATAGAGAACTTGCATTCTTAAATACAGGCACCAACTTACCAAACAATTTTCCTCCATGCTAGGATATAAACCACTGATGCAATCGGGGACTCTAAAAGAACTTGGAATTCCAAATGACAAACTTAAACCTCAGGCAGAAACCTGATCAGAGATGAGATGAGTGGACTCCCAGGTCTGAATTCTATCCTCACCTGCATAGGGCATACAGACAGGAGCTGACACCATTTCTTTTTCTTTTCCTTTTCTAAGCATCGATATCTTATATACAACTGCCAGCACATTACTTACTAAAAGATCCCATTGTACTTAATTGGTATCTTTTATGTTTCTGCTCATCAGTGTTGTTTGTCTAAGATCAAAAACTCTTAGAAGGAATCATATCAGCTTCAACCACTTCACACAGAATGTTATGGAGAAAGGCTGCCGAAACCTGATAAAGGTTTTTCCGTAGAGCCACTGCTGATCTTACTACTGCAAGCAAATCCTGAGGTAAGGGTATAAAATTCAAATGCTACCTTGAACTCCAGTCAACATTTTCCTGGAAATCTTAAATTAAAGCCAAGAACTGCTTCTTCCAGAGCTTTACTAAACAGTAGTGATGTTCAAGGTCAAATTACAAGACATCTTGGGGTTGAAATTAATTATGCTTGTCTGATGTCATCCACCACACACATAGGTCCCCCAACACAGGCACACACACACCAATAGACACAAGTGACATTCTGATATAATCAGAACGTTCTCCTGCTCTCAACAATAAGGAACAGCAAAGAAATTATGAGACTTGGAATTAGACAATCTGGCACCAGTCTTGACTGCTTCCTTCTTGATGGGCAACTGTAGGCAAGTTACTTAATCTCCAAATATTATATTTTTTCTATAAATAAAATGTTGATAATAGCACTTGATACAAATACTTCTGAGGGTCTGTGTGAATATCAAACAAGATACTGTAATGGAATCCACTGTAAATAAAAATGCATTCCCTCTTTGTGCTGAGCAGGCAAAACTTTGGGGCAGTTTCTTGATTCTCCTGTGCACGTTTTTTCGATACTATTCTTCCCTCAGTCTGATGGGTAAGTGAAATTGATGATACTTAGCAATTTAAGCAGTGTTCCAACAGGTTCAGCTTAACACTACCCTAACAGGTTGAGGTTTAAAATCCATTAGAAAACATTTTTTGGTGAGAGTTACAAAATTCATTTCAAAATATAAAGCGAATACAAAAAGTCCATTTTTTTGGTACAAAAAGCTCTTTCACTCCAGGAGGATCTTCAGGTCTGAGATGATTTATCATTATCTTCCATCATTTAAAAGCACTGTCAAGTGCCAAGCTTCTCTGGCTGCTTGACAAAGCATACAGTTACACTGACTAAGCAAGAGTTACGCCGGGCCATCCTGTCTTCCTTACATATTTACGTCACTAAGAAATTTGACTAATGACCTTGAAATCTTAGAACTTTCAACTCTAAATGGAATTCTTTTGCAAGACAAGCCTGCAGGTAGTATACTGACCTTCTGGCTCACCACAGAGAAGGAGACAGTGCACAGCGATTCCAAAGACCACTGGACTCACCTGAACCAGCCATGTTTACTGACGGTCTGGTAAATGCAAGCCTTGATGCTGGGATCTGGGGTCATTCAAATAGAGTCATAATCCATGACCCCAATCATAAAGGAAGACCCAAGACAAGTTCTTTGTTTTGCTTTCAAATAAATAGGGTTTGATTATTTTTATCACTTTTATCAAGGTATAATTGATATAAAATAAAATTCACCAATGTTAAGAGTATATAGTTCCATGAGTCTTGACAGATAGGTAGATAGATAGAGTTGTATTACCACCACCATAATTATGATATAGAACATTCTTATCAGCCCAAAAAATTACCTCATGCCCCTTTGCAATAACGAATGGGATTGATTTTTAAAGTGTATAAATATTTTAAGTCACAAAAAAGAAAGGAGGATATTAACAAAATGCACCCGCCAAAAACCAAAATTGAGATAATAAATAAAAGCAGGTCATGAAGTCAACATTCCCGTTGGAGACCAGCTGCATTCCACTCAGCTCTAGACCGAATGGCATTGAAACCCCTGCTTAAAATGATCTTTAATCCCCAGTCACCCAGAGTGGTGTAAAGGAACTTCTTTCAATACTGGCAGAACCCACCAATGGTCAAAATTACTTGCCAGATGCCAACAAGTGCCAAGTCAGTGGAAGGGCTGAGAAAAGGATGCTGGACACCATTAACAATGACTATGCCTTTCTAGAAACAGAACCAAAGAGTGGCAAAGAGTCCTTGCAAATATAGCAGGCCCAGAGAAAGCTGATTTCTAAAAATGGTTTGTCTGCGTTCACATGGAAGGGTGATGATGATTATATATTTTGGAACTCAAGTCACTTAATGCTCATCCAAAATTGTTTTTCTGACGAGCACGGAGAGCAAAAACCCAAGACAGCTCTGAACAACTGACAAAAGATGGTTTATCCAACATCTCCAAAGCTCTTGCAGCCTCTAGTCTTAAAATGTTACCAATTTATTCCTCTCACCTTAGCTAATTAATTTATAAGGGCCCTCTACTAAACGTAGGCATGAAATTGCTTTCTCATCTGACACCAGCTCTCAGAAATACTGACAAGCAGGCTTGAATCATTGCCAGCATCCTCTCCAAAAGGTGAACACAAACAGCATAGAGGAAGGCAATGCTAGGCATCCTCAAACTGTCCTACTTAGCTCCTCACTCCTCACCCTACTTAGCAGGGCAAGGAATAAAGAAACCTGAGCTTAAGTTCAGGCTGTGGTTTTTAGTTATTGACTAGGAAACAACTGCTGTGTCGTTGCTTCCTTTTATCTCATTTTTATCGTTATAATCAACACCCACATATCATTACTAAAATCCAACTCACTACAAACTTACCTAAATGTAAATTAAAACCATAAGTCAGGCACAGTTTTATTAGACCCAAAAAAAGACTGTGCAATTATACATCATTTATTTTCTTCTTATCATTCAGTATACTTACTTTCCTGTGCAACCAGGTGACAGCATCGACAAATTTAATTTGTAAAAATGTCCATAGAAGCATGTTTGTTCGTAGAGCTGTGGCATTCTAGTTACTTTTTCTCCCAAATAAAAAGTATCCAAAATGGGAAAAAAATCTCATTCATTCATTTAATAAGTGCATACTGAGAAGCTATTCTATGCCAAGCACTGGCTAAAACCTTCACCTTTGGGGGGTTTACAGGACATTAGGAAACAGACAAGTACGTGTTTTCAATGTCTGTGACAATTGTGATAAAAGGATCTCTAAAGAGCAAGTTCCATGTATTGCTTTGGGGTAGAGAAACATGACATCAAAGGAGTACTTACTAAGAAGGTGATGCTGATTCAAGTCTTGAAAGATCAGGAAGAACAAAGTGGGGTGGGATGGGGCAAAGGGAACATATTTCAAGAAAAGAGAGCAGGATGTGCAAAGGCACATCAGTGTGAGAGGCCATCAAATTTGGGAAACTGTAAGCAGCATAACACGTCTAGAGGGCAGGATAGAAAAGGTAGGCAAGAGTGAGATGCAAGTAATCCAGAGATTATGCATGTTTTAGAATCAGGAGATAGGATCTCATGCTGCAGGCTTTTGAAGCCACCAAGGCATTTTAAGCAAGGGAGGGAGGTGCATGGCTCTCTGCCTTAGAACAATCGCTCTTGAGGTGTTCTAGAATATGGAATAAAGAAGAGGAGGTCTGGGGCCAAGGAGACCGGTTCCCTGACTATTGCGATAGTCTAAGCAAAAGATTATGAGAACCTGAACTAGGAAAGTAAAAAATAGGGATGGAGAGGAAAGAATGATTCAGGAACTATTTAAGGGATTTTTCTAACAGAACCCAGTGACTAATGGTGCGTTGGGAATGAGGAAGAAGTAGAAATCTAGGATTATGATAGGTAAGTCACTCAGATAATAAACATAAAAAAGAACAATTTTAGGGAAAAATTTTTAAAAATTGCTATTTACACATAATAAATTTGAGTTGTATATAGCAGAGCTGTCTATTGACAGCAATTTGGATATAGAACACAGGGGTTCATTTCTGTCTGAAGAAAAAAGATGAAAATTAGAAGTGCCTAAAATTAACAAGGGCCTAATATCCAGAATATACAATGAACTCATGCAAATCCATCAAAAAGGGGAGAAAACCCTAAATAGAAAAATGGGCAAAGGACAAGAAGAGACAATTGATAGAAAGGAAATCCCCAAGTATCTCAAGCATCTGAACAGATGCTCATTAGTAATATGAGAAATGAAAATTTAATACAGCAATGGTATATTACTCTCTATCTATTCTACTGGGGGAAAATTAGAAAGCTAGACAATAAAAATATTGGCATGGTCTTGAAGATGCAGGAACTGGTGGGCAAAGCAGGCTAGTGAAGCCATTCTAGAGTACAATCTAACACAGGATTTGGTCAAATTAAGTATACACACTGCCTCTGACCCAAAAATTCTGCTCTTGGATACACATGTCTAAGAAATCCTCACATAAATCCCAAGGGGCTATTCATTGTAATGGGAGGTAAGAGGCATCCTGAGTGTTCGGAGCTGAGGGAACAGAGGTGACCTGTGGATACACACGATGGACTACTATGCAGCAGTTAGAAGCAACACACTAGACGCACACAGAGCCACTGAGGAAGAGAGCCATAGAGGAAGAGGAAGCCATAGAGGAAGGCTCTTCCTCTATGGCACACAGGTCTTTAGTGGAAAAAAGAAACCAAATACAATCTATTATACAGTACTAGTCACAATCATTTAAAATACATGCAAATAAAACAACATACACAAACAAAAGGACACCCAATAAACACACATTTGTGGTTGTCTCTGGGGGGAAAGGTAGTCAAAGAAAAGAGAAATACATTAATTTTTTAATAATAAGAAATGTCTCCCATTGGACAAATTACGAAAGGAATATTCAATGATGAGCATGATTAACTCAACTCACTACACCCGAGTTCCAAAAAACTAGGACAAGGATAAGACTGGGAGACAAGCAGGTAGAGATTACCAGAAAGACTGGCCATTGTGCTGGTTATGCTGCTTATTCTTTGTTTGCCCCCTTCCACCTTAAGAGTCCCCATTACATTCTATGTCCATCTCTGCCCTATTCACTTCCCTAGGAGGCTGAGCTCCACAGGTTACCCTCTGTCTTCCAGTTGGGTTTGGTCAAGAGGATGTATCAGCAGGAAATCAGAGGGTGGGAAAAGAGAGAAGTTGGGGCATTTATACCTCCCTGACAAGCTCAGTCCCTGACAACTCCAAACCTCACCAGGCTATGGTTACCCTGATCCCTCCCTTGACCCTTTAGTCCTGGGAGAATTAATAGCTTTTTGATATTGTGAGTCCTGGGATACCTCTCCATCACTTCTTGATTTTTTTGGTTTCCTTCATTATCTTCACCCATACCTCTGTGGACCAGGTCATTAAGTTACTATTACTAAATTCTTTTTAGCAAACCCTTTTGAGGGTGCCATCTCTTTTCTCCCTTGACCCTGACCTAAATAGCTATGGAGAGTTTTAGGGCAATAAGTACTCCAATAAAGGGTTTTTTCTCTCATAATTCCTATCACTCTATAGCACAAGGGATGTATGGGAGACTGAGTAATTACATATTAGCTCACAACACTATCTCTCCCCTTACTGCCGTGCATCCTGACTGATCTTGGAGACAAAATAGCACAGATCTAAAGGATGTAGCAAGGACCAAGGTCATCGTAGATCAGTAGATACTTGCATACTTGCAGGATTAACACTGTTTGGATTCCAACAACTGGCTGAATATGTTTAAGATAAAGCTACAGTACATATTTCAGATTGGGGATTGGCAACAAATGGCTGTAGACTACATTCTGAAAAAGTAAGTATTTTCACACGTGTTATGGGCCATTTCTAATCTCAGCATCAAAGCCAGGTCCATCTGCACGTTTCCAATCTTTGGTCCTACCCATAACCTCCTCAGAAAGTCCTTCCCTGGCTACCTTATCTTAGTAGGATGTTCCACACCCGCCCATTATTACTACACCAAGTTCATTTCCCCTGAACATGCATTACAATTTGTGCTTATATTTTCTTCTTTACTTGTTATTACTCAAATTCTCCATTAGACTGTAAGTTCCATCAGGGCAAGGGACAGTTTTCTAGGACATAGAAGGCCCTTAATAAATATTTCTTGAGTGAATAAATGGTGGACAACAGGAGTGACACAAAACACAGAAAGAGAGTAGAAGAGCACTAATTCCCTGCACCATCATGTGTATGGGTGGTGGACCTTATATGGCAGACTTTGTAGTCAAAACATACTTTTCAGATCTCGCTCCCTTGTAGTGTATACAAGGACGCTCGCTGTGTTTGAGGCTCTAAATATCTCTAATGAGGAGACTTCAAGTCTGAGTGTGTTTGCCTTGCTTAAAACAGCATTCAGCACAGCCCCAAACACAGATGGGCACTTCATAAATATTACTGAAAAATGATGACACTGAGGATTATTTAGTACCTCCTCATGGGGTGGAGACAGACCTTGGGCCACAAATATAGTTTGAATGTGCTTTACTTCTCAAATAATTTGAAGCAAAATGATTTCAACAACACAGATTCATCGGCAACCACAAATCAGACACATTCAGAATGACAAAGCCCCAAAAGAATGCCATTTTCAAGACTGAAACTGTATTATTCTGGGGTAAATGGAATCCTTGTTTCAGTGATACTGTAAGAACAGAAATTAAAGATACTGAAAGTCTTCCCTCGGGGAACAACAGTTATCTGTGAACAATGAAAGTTTGTCTGAATAATTCATCAGCTTCAACGATGCAGGCCCCCCTTATTCGGGAATTCCAGGAGTTTGGGCAAGTGCATCATTGAATGTGTCTCAGCCACTCCGTTGCCATTCTGCGGGGGACTGGAATTTATGGGTACATTCCTATGGTTTTATTAATTTAAAAAAATAACCTATATGGGAAACCACTGTCAAGATAAAATTTTGAGGGTGCATTTATTTTACTAAGAAGAAAGAAGGTTATAAAGCGTCCATCATGAGAATCCACCTGGGACTCCACAAGAGATCACATACCCAAAACAAAATCACCACGTCAGAGCCCCCACAGAATTCTGAATCCCAACCAGCAAGCATGAATAATCCTTTTAAATGGTCACTTACATATCAGAACAGGTCCTTTGTGAAATTTCTAAGCAAGGCCTCTGGTTTCTGACTGAAACAGAGATTTATTGGGAAGGGGGGATGTGAAGTGAAATCGAGAACTACTGGGAAATTTCCATGAGAAAAGAGGACAAATGGTTTTTGTTGTCAGAATAAAACCAGCCTCTCCTGGCCAGGGTTCGGAAAGCTGCTGACTACCCCACAGAAGAGTTGAGCAATATTTTCAACTGGTTTCTCAGGGACCATCCTGATTAAGTTGTAGTTATGGGGCAGATGGAATAGTTTCAAATCCTGGGTCGCTGTCTTATTAGCTGTGTAACCTTGTACAAGTCACTTAACCTCTCTGATAATTGGTTCAACATCTTTAATATGTTGAGAGTTAATGCCTACCCAATTACCTTACTAAATTATTGCAAAAATCAAGTGAGTTCAAATTTCTGAAAGTTCTTTCTAAATTATAAGATTCTGTACAAGTGGAAGGTGTTATTAAATATGCTCGCACAATATTAAATACCCCACATAGGACTCAGAAGCCTCTATGACTCTGGGTTCTCCATTTCTAGAGATGGTCTGGTTTTTGCTTTGCTCTCTACAGTTTTACTGAATCTTTTTTTTTTTTTAAAGAAAGATATAAACAAAGGCAAAGGGGAAAAAATGGAATCATTCGTCCTACTTTTTGGTGCTGCTAGGCAAGAATTTTAGGCTGAGGCTTGGTTCATTACCATGACTTGATATCAATATCACCTGAGGGATAGAAGTAAAATAGGGAGCATCCAAAAGGCATGTGATTCATCTCCCCACTGATGGAAGAATAAAACATCAATTTACAGGAATCAGTTATATTTCTAATTACTAGCAGCGAACAACTGGAAAATTAAATTTATAAAACTATTCCATTTACAATAGCATGAAAATATATAAAATACTCATGAATCAATTTAACAAAAATTGTGTAAGGCTTGCGAGAGCACCAGAATCACAACTGGCTGCTGGACAATCATCGACAGGAAGACACTGGACTTCACCAAGGAGGATACCCCACGTCCAAGGACAGAGGAGAAGCCACAGTGAGACGGTAGGAGGGGCGCAATCAGAGTAAAATCAAATCCCATAACTGCTGGGTGGGTGACTCACAGACTGGCGAGCACTTATACCACAGAAGTCCACCCACTGGAGTGAACGTTCTGAGCCCCACGTCAGGCTTCCCAACCTGGGGGTCCGGCAACGGGAGGAGGAATTCATAGAGAATCAGACTTTGAAGCCTAGTGGGAATTGATTGCAGGACTTCGACAGGACTGGGGGAAACAGAGAACCCACTCTTGGAGGGCGTACACAAAATAGTGTGTGCATCGGGACCCAGGGGAAGGAGCAGTGACCCTGGGGGAGACTGAACCAGACATAACTGCTGGTGTTGGGGGGTCTCCTGCAGAGGCGGGGGCTGGCTCTGTTTCACCGTGGGGACAAGGACACTGGCAGCGGAGGTTCTGGGAAGTACTCCTTGGCGTGAGCCCTCCCAGAGTCTGCCATTAGCCCCACCAAAGAGCCCGGGTAGGCTCCAGTGTTGGGTTGCCTCAGGCAAAACAACCAACAGGGAGGGAACCCAGCCCCACCCAGCAACAGTCAAGTGGATTAAAGTTTTACAGAGCTCTGACTGCCACAGCAACAGTCAGCTCTACCCACCTCCAGAGCCTCCCATCAAGCCTCTTAGATAGCCTCAACCACCAGAGGGCAGACAGCAGAAGCAAGAAAAACTACAGTCCTGCAGCCTGTGGAACAGAAACCACATTTACAGAAAGATAGACAAGATGAAAAGGCAGAGGGCTATATACCAGATGAAGGAACAAGAAAAAACCCCAGAAAAACAACTAAATGAAGTGGAGATAGGCAACCTTCCAGAAAAAGAATTCAGAATAATGATAGTGAAGATGATCCAGGACCTTGGAATAAGAATGGAGGCAAAGATTGAGAAGATGCAAGAAATGATTAACAAAGACCTAGAAGAATTAAAGAACAAACAAACAGAGATGACCAATACAATAACTGAAATGAAAACTACACTAGAAGGAATCAATAGTAGAATAACTGAGGCAGAAGAACGGATAAGTGACCTGGAAGACAGAATGGTGGAATTCACTGCTGCGGAACAGACTAAAGAAAAAAGAATGAAAAGAAATGAAGACAGCCTAAGAGACCTCTGGGACAACATTAAACGCAACAACATTCACATTATAGGGGTCCCAGAAGCAGAAGAGAGAGAGAAAGGACCAGAGAAAATATTTGAAGAGATTATAGTCGAAAACTTCCCTAACATGGGAAAGGAAATAGCCACCCAAGTCCAGGAAGCGCAGAGAGTCCCATACAGGATAAACCCAAGGAGAAGCACGCCGAGACACATAGTAATCAAAGTGGCAAAAATTAAAGACAAAGAAAAATTACTGAAAGCAGCAAGGGAAAAACGACAAATAACATACAAGGGAACTCCCATAAGGTTAACAGCTGATTTCTCAGCAGAAACTCTACAAGCCAGAAGGGAGTGGCATGATATACTTAAAGTGATGAAAGGGAAGAACCTACAACCAAGATTACTCTACCCGGCAAGGATCTCATTTAGATTTGATGGAGAAATCAAAAGCTTTACAGACAAGCAAAAGCTAAGAGAATTCAGCACCACCAAACCAGCTCTACAACAAATGTTAAAGGAACTTCTCTAAGTGGGAAACACAAGAGAAGAAAAGGACCTACAAAAACAAACCCAAAACAATTAAGAAAATGGTCATAGGAACATACATATCGATAATTACCTTAAACGTGAATGGATTAAATGCTCCAGCCAAAAGACACAGGCTTGCTGAATGGATACAAAAACAAGACCCATATATATGCTGTCTACAAGAGACCCACTTCAGACCTAGGGACACATACAGACTGAAAGTGAGGGGATGGAAAAAGATATTCCATGCAAATGGAAATCAAAAGAAAGCTGGAGTAGCTATACTCATATCAGATAAAATAGACTTTAAAATAAAGAATGTTACAAGAGACAAGGAAGGACACTACATAATGATCAAGGGATCAATCCAAGAAGAAGATATAACAATTATAAATATATATGCACCCAACATAGGAGCACCTCATTACATAAGGCAATTGTTAACAGCTATAAAAGAGGAAATTGATAGTAACACAATAATAGTGGGGGACTTTAACACCTCACTTACACCAATGGACAGATCATCCAAAATGAAAATAAATAAGGAAACAGAAGCTTTAAATGACACAATAGACCAGATAGATTTAATTGATATTTATAGGACATTCCATCCAAAAACAGCAGATTACACGTTCTTCTCAAGTGCGCACGGAACATTCTCCAGGATAGATCACATCTTGGGTCACAAATCAAGCCTCAGTAAATTTAAGAAAATTGAAATCATATCAAGCATCTTTTCTGACCACAACGCTATGAGATTAGAAATGAATTACAGGGGAAAAAGCGTAAAAAACACAAACACATGGAGGCTAAACAATACGTTACTAAATAACCAAGAGATTACTGAAGAAATCAAAGAGGAAATCAAAAAATACCTAGAGACAAATGACAATGAAAACACGACAACCCAAAACCTATGGGATGCTGCAAAAGCAGTTCTAAGAGGGAAGTTTATAGCTATACAAGCCTACCTAAAGAAACAAGAAAAATCTCAAGTAAACAATCTAACCTTACACCTAAAGAAACTAGAGAAAGAAGAACAAACAAAACCCAAAGTTAGCAGAAGGAAAGAAATCATAAAGATCAGAGCAGAAATAAATGAAATAGAAACAAAGAAAACAATAGCAAAGATCAATAAAACTAAAAGCTGGTTCTTTGAGAAGATAAACAAAATTGATATACCTTTAGCCAGACTCATCAAGAAAAAGAGGGAGAGGACTCAAATCAATAAAATCAGAAATGAAAAAGGAGAAGTTACAACAGACACCGCAGAAATACAAAGCATCCTAAGAGACTACTACAAGCAACTTTATGCCAATAAATTGGACAACCTGGAAGAAATGGACAAATTCTTAGAAAGGTATAACCTTCCAAGACTGAACCAGGAAGAAGCAGAAAATATGAACAGACCAATCACAAGTAATGAAATTGAAACTGTGATTAAAAATCTTCCAACAAACAAAAGTCCAGGACCAGATGGCTTCACAGGTGAATTCTATCAAACATTTAGAGAAGAGCTAACACCTATCCTTCTCAAACTCTTCCAAAAAATTGCAGAGGAAGGAACACTCCCAAACTCATTCTATGAGGCCACCATCACCCTGATACCAAAACCAGACAAAGACACTACAAAAAAAGAAAATTACAGACCAATATCACTGATGAATATAGATGCAAAAATCCTCAACAAAATACTAGCAAACAGAATCCAACAACACATGAAAAGGATCATACACCACAATCAAGTGGGATTTATCCCAGGGATGCAAGGATTCTTCAATATACGCAAATCAATCAATGTGATACACCATATTAACAAATTGAAGAATAAAAACCATATGATCATCTCAATAGATGCAGAAAAAGCTTTTGACAAAATTCAACACCCATTTCTGATAAAAACTCTCCAGAAAGTGGGCATAGAGGGAACCTATCTCAACATAATAAAGGCCATATATGACAAACCCACAGCAAACATCATTCTCAACGGTGAAAAACTGAAAGCATTTCCTCTAAGATCAGGAACGAGACAAGGATGTCCACTCTCACCACTATTATTCAACATAGTTCTGGAAGTCCTAGCCACGGCAATCAGAGAAGAAAAAGAAATAAAAGGAATACAAATTGGAAAAGAAGAAGTAAAACTGTCAATGTTTGCAGATGACATGATACTATACATAGAGAATCCTAAAACTGCCACCAGAAAACTGCTAGAGCTAATTAATGAATATGGTAAAGTTGCAGGTTACAAAATTAATGCACAGAAATCTCTTGCATTCCTATACACTAATGATGAAAAATCTGAAAGAGAAATTATGGAAACACTCCCATTTACCATTGCAACAAAAAGAATAAAATACCTAGGAATAAACCTACCTAGGGAGACAAAAGACCTGTATGCAGAAAACTATAAGACACTGATGAAAGAAATTAAAGATGATACCAACAGATGGAGAGATATACCATGTTCTTGGATTGGAAGAATCAACATTGTGAAAATGACTATACTACCCAAAGCAATCTACAGATTCAATGCAATCCCTATCAAATTACCAATGGCATTTTTTACGGAGCTAGAAAAAATCATCTTAAAATTTGTATGGAGACACAAAAGACCCCGAATAGCCAAAGCAGTCTTGAGGGAAAAAAACGGAGCTGGAGGAATCAGACTCCCTGACTTCAGACTATACTACAAAGCTACAGTAATCAAGACAATATGGTACTGGCACAAAAACAGAAACATAGATCAATGGAACAAGATAGAAAGCCCAGAGATAAACCCATGCACCTATGGTCAACTAATCTATGACAAAGGAGGCAAAGATATACGATGGAGAAAAGACAGTCTCTTCAATAAGTGGTGCTGGGAAAACTGGACAGCTACATGTAAAAGAATGAAATTAGAATACTCCCTAACACCATACACAAAAATAAACTCAAAATGGATTAGAGACCTAAATGTAAGACTGGACACTATAAAACTCTTAGAGGAAAACATAGGAAGAACACTCTTTGACATAAATCACAGCAAGATCTTTTTTGATCCACCTCCTAGAGTAATGGAAATAAAAACAAAAATAAACAAATGGGACCTAATGAAACTTCAAAGCTTTTGCACAGCAAAGGAAACCATAAACAAGACGAAAAGACAACCCTCAGAATGGGAGAAAATATTTGCAAACGAATCAACGGACAAAGGATTAATCTCCAAAATATATAAACAGCTCATTCAGCTCAATATTAAAGAAACAAACAACCCAATCCAAAAATGGGCAGAAGACCTAAATAGACATTTCTCCAAAGAAGACATACAGACGGCCACGAAGCACATGAAAAGATGCTCAACATCACTAATTATTAGAGAAATGCAAATCAAAACTACAATGAGGTATCACCTCACACCAATTAGAATGGGCATCATCAGAAAATCTACAAACAACAAATGCTGGAGAGGGTGTGGAGAAAAGGGAACCCTCTTGCACTGTTGGTGGGAATGTAAATTGATACAGCCACTATGGAGAACAATATGGAGGTTCCTTAAAAAACTAAAAATAGAATTACCATATGACCCAGCAATCCCACTACTGGGCATATACCCTGACAAAACCGTAATTCAAAAAGACACATGCACCCGAATGTTCATTGCAGCACTATTTACAATAGCCAGGTCATGGAAGCAACCTAAATGCCCATCAACAGACAAATGGATAAAGAAGTTGTGGTACATATATACAATGGAATATTACTCAGCCATAAAAAGGAACGAAATTGAGTCATTTGTTGAGACGTGGATGGATCTAGAGACTGTCATACAGAGTGAAGTAAGTCAGAAAGAGAAAAACAAATATTGTATATTAACGCATGTATGTGGAACCTAGAAAAATGGTACAGATGAGCCGGTTTGCAGGGCAGAAGTTGAGACACAGATGTAGAGAACAGACATATGGACACCAAGGGGGGAAAACTGCGATGGGGTGGGGATAGTGGTGTGCTGAATTGGGCGATTGGGATTGACATGTATACACTGATGTGTATAAAATTGATGACTAATAAGAACCTGCAGTATAAACAAACAAACAAAACAACTAATACTAAACTTTCATTGGGTTATTTGTATGGAAATATGTTAATATTAATGTTTCAGACATTACATGAAATTTCTAAAAATCTTATATGTTCTGGTATAATGTTATAAGTCATAATCCTAGTTATTACTTTAAAATGTATATCTCAGAAATAACTAATTTTCTTGTCAACTGCATTATTATGAACTTTCATCAAATCTTTAACCGTGGTTATTTTTAAGTCTTTTTTCATTTACAGACAGTTCTGGGTGTACTCTGATGCTTTTGTAAATATGTTCCTATAAAAAGGTTTCATCTTCAGGAAATTCATGGAAAAGACTCTGACAAGTACAGGTTTCTGGTACCTGACTGTACTGCTGAACTGAATGAATAAGCATTTTCAGAACTCTAATGAAAAACTGATGAGCTCATAAAAGTGCTAACAAAAGATCAAGATGAAAAAAAAAAAAAAAATTAATTACATGGGACTGAGTGAACTGATGAGGATGAGTGTAATTTTTGTGACTTTCTGGTTGAATTTAAAAAAAGAAAAAATCCCACAAGAACTCAGAGGCAAAGAATATACAAATCAATTTTCACTGCAAAGTAAAGGAGCTGTTACAGTGGAGGATTACTGGACTGAATGTCAATATTATGACATAGTATGAGTGTGTTTCATGTCTGGTAATTGCAATCATTGTTGCTTTTGTTGTGGTCATCCATGTACAATGCTTGGTGTCAGTCTATTTATCTCTTGTAAAAATAAAATACAGTGTGTGTGGGAAAAAAAAAAAAGATAACTATAAATTAAAACTAAAAAAAAAAAAAAAAAGAAAAAATTGTGTAAGACTTCCACACTAAACTACAAAACATACGTAAGAGAAATTAACCTACAAAGTGTGCAAAAGAAATTAAAGAAAACTAAATAAATTGAGAGATATATCACATTCACGGACTAGAAATCTCAATATTATTAAAATGCAATTCTTCCTAAATTGCTCTATGGATTCAACACAATCTCAATCAAAATCTCAACAGGCTCTGGTAAAAAATGACAAGTTGATTCTAAAATGTATTAGAAATGCAAAGGACCTAAGATACATAACTTTGTCTATATGGAGAAAAAGAAAATAGAGTTGGAGGAGTCACCTGATTTAAATATCTACTTTAAAACTTTAATAATCAAGACAATGTAATATTGGCATAGGGATAGACAACAGATTAATGGGACAGAAGGGAGAATCTTGAAATAGACCCACATATATATGGTCAACTGATTTTTAACAAATGCATCAAGGGAAAAGTAAATTGTTTTCAATAACAACTGGATATGGGGAAAAAGTGAACCTCACACAAAAATTAATTCAAAATCGGGACTTCCCTGGTGGTGCAGTGGTTAAGAATGCGCCTGCCAATGCAGGGGACACGGGTTCAAGCCCTGGTCCAGGAATATCCCACATGCTGTGGAGCAGCTAAGCCCGTATGCCACAACTACTGGGCCTGTGCTCTAGAGCCTGCTAGCCACAACTACTGAGCCCACGTGCCACAACTACTGAAGCCCGTGCACCTAGAGCCTGTGCTCCACAGCAAAGAGAAGCCACCACAATGAGAAGCCCGCACACCATAACAAAGAGTAGCCCCTGCTCACCACAACTAGAGAGAAAGCCCACACACAGCAATGAAGACCCAATGCAGCCAAAAATTAACTAATTTTCAAAAATTAATTAATCAATTTTCAAAACTTAATTCAAAATCATCATAGACTTAAATGTAAAAATTAAAACTACAATGATTCTAGAAGAAAACATAGGAAAAACATCTTTTTGACCTTTGGGTAAGCAAAGATTTCCTATAGAGGATTAAAAAAGTATATACTAACTATGTAAGAAAAAAAATTGGCCATCATCAAAATGTAAAACTTATGCTCATCAAAAGACACCATTAAGAAAAAAAAATGGTTCTGAAGAACCTAGGGGCAGGACAGGAATAAAGACACAGACATAGAGCATGGACTTGAGGACACAGGGAGGGGGAAGGGTAAGCTGGGATGAAGTGAGAGAGTGGCATGGACTTATATATACTACCAAATGTAAAATAGATAGCTGGTGGGAAGCAGCCGCATAGCACAGGGAGATCAGCTCGGTGCTTTGTGACCACCTAGAGGGGTGGGATAGGGAGGGTGGGAGGGAGACGCAAGAGGGAGGAGATATGGGGATATATGTATATGTACAGCTGATTCACTTTGTTATAAAGCAGAAACTAACACACCATTGTAAAGCAATTATACTCCAATAAAGATGTTAAAAAAATAAAAAATTTGAAAAGGAAAGTGACAGGGAGAAAATGTTTGTAATACATACATCTGACAAAAGACTTATTATCCAGGGAAATCCCTGGTGGTCCAGTGGTTAGGACTCTGCACTCTCACTGCCAAGGGCCTGCTTTCAGTCCCTGGTCAGGGAACTAAGATCCCACAAGCTGGCAGTGTGGCCAAAAAAAAAAAAAAGACGTATTATCCAGAATATATAAAGACCTTCTATAAATCAATAACAAAAAGACAAACAGTGCATTTTTAATTGATCAAATACATTTTGAACAGGTACATAACAAAAGAGCTCACAAATGGACAATAAGCATATGAAAATGAGCTCAACATCACTAGAATGATGTAAATCTAAACCAAAATAAGATCATATTTTGCACTCACTAGAATGGTTAAAATAAAAAAGACTGATGACACCAAATGTTGTTGAGGATATGAAGCAACTAGAACTCTCACACATTGCAAATAGGAGTACACGATGGAAAATAGTTTGGCAGTTTCTTGTAAAATTAAACATGCATCTACTCTACAGTCAGGATTCTACTCCTAGAAATTAACTAGAGAAATGTAGATGTGTCCACAAAAAGACATGTGTAAGAATGCTTATAATGGCATGATTCATAGTAGCTAATAAGTGGAAACAGCCCAAATGTTCATCAACAGGAGACTAGAAAAGTAAACTGTGATATATTCACACATTGGCATACTACACTGCAACAAAGGAGGATGAACTAGTAACAGATGTAATGGATGTGGATGAATCAAAAAATATATATTAAATGAAAAAACCAGTAACAAACGAGTACATAGTATATGACTCTATTTATGTGAAGTTCAAGAACAGGCAAAACCTAAATACGGCAGAAGAAATTATGACAATGGTTGCCTAAGGGGCATTGCAAGGAGGATGGGGGAACTATAGGGGGTGACGGGAATGTTCTATATCTTATTCTGGATGGTTGTTACCCAGATGTATATATTTTTCAAACCTCATTGAATTGTAGCCTGAAGATTATTCATTTCACTGCATATAAAATTTACTTAATGAATGATTGAATGAATGGTAACACCATGCGGACATAACCACACAAATCCAGAAGGTGGGATTCTGCAGGACAACTGGTCAGGTCTCTTCAAAAATTACTGTCATTAAGTAAAAGATAAAGGGAGTGTGGTAGATTATAAAAGACTTAAGAGATGTAACAACCAGATGCAATGTATGGTGTTAGACAGGATGCTGCTTCGGGCAAACCCTCTATTAAAGACATTCTGGGGACACTCGGAGGAAATTTTAATATGATCTTGGTTTTAGATGACATAAAAATGTATTAATACAAAGTGGGAGATTGTTGATAGAAAAAAAAACAAGTTACAAGGCAGTATGTACTTTCAGATCTCCTTTTGGTTTTTACAAAAAGGCAAATATATATTATATATTATATTGTATATATTATATATGATTTAGAACTATGTATGTATATTATATATGTATATAAAGAGATCCAATAGGGAATATACATTTATCAGTTAACATAAGTAAGTCAGGCAGAGAGATATGATGCTTACATTTTCTTATTTTTCTGTTTTCTAACTTTCCACCATAAACAAATACTGCTTCCACAATAATATATGTTGCTTGAAAATATTAGTCTCTGAAATTCACTGTTTTATAAGACAAGGTAAAAGATGGATGGATAGGGCCAGGAGAAAGAAACCTCAGACTGTTCTATCTACTAAGTGAGTCTCCTATTGGGCATTTTCCATGCGTATCTCATTTCATTCTCACAACAAACCTATGATGTATCTTCCCCGTTTTTACATAACTAATGATGATACAAACGAGCATTTTAACATAATATTACCTGACCTCAAGACTCATGTTCTTTCCACCTCACTTACATATTTAGTAAGTTTTCTTACTAAACATTTGTGAAGTATTTACTATGAACCAGGCATTCTGTTACATGTTTTACAAGAATCACCTCATTCCTACCTCATAACAATCCATGTAAGGATGATACTATTATAATCCTCGTTTTAAAGATAAGAAAACAGAGGCACAGAAATCAAATAAGTCCCCCAAGTTCCCAACAGCTAAAAAGTAGCAGAACCAAGAATCAAGTTCAGGCCACCTGATTCTTCACACGCCTACCCAGTATACTACAGCATGTCTCTAAGTTCCCATGCTTTCAACAAGCTCCCAGTGGAGTAGGGGAGTATGAGTGACAGCTACCAGCAAAGGGAACACTGACGTCAGAGGCCTGCCATGAAGGCTTTCATGGTGACATCCTTGCTTACCTGTCCAGGGCTGTGCTGGTGGGCATACTCCTCCCAAACCCTCGGACCCCCATCTGACGGAAATACGGAATGCAAGAGAGGTTGGCGGCAATGATGGCCAGGGAATCAGAAGGGCTCACGAAGAAGCCATTTTGGCCTAGGATCATATAACGGTCCTGTGGGAAAGAATGTGTGAAAATGTTCAGGCAAAGGCATCTGCCGCCAGCAGCCCATTCCCATCATCATTACAAGCCACTTTACTGCCATTCCACATTTAAACAACATAAAACAACTTGAATGAGGCCAAAGAGGGCATGGGAAACCAAGATCTCTGAATATTATAGGGCCCACGATCTTGACACGACTAGGAATATATCCCACCTGTCGAAATGTGGATGACTTCCTCAGGCTTCAGTAGCCTCTATATTCTTAATTCACACTTTCCCCCAAACACAATGGAGAACAGAGATTATTGCTAAAATAGCTCGTTTCTTAACATGGTGATTTCAACAAAATCAGCCATAATAAAGATGTATGAATTTTTTTTAAAAAGAAATAACCTCTTTATAACATAAGCTTACTTGAAAAAAGAAAAGTAATGGCTATTTAAGCACAATACTTGGCCATTAGATAGAAGGGCAGATGCAGAGCCAGTTAGGGTTCATATGCCCCATACATGTCAGCCCCAGAGGTATCCAATAGTTCTCTGGTTTCTAGTGCTTGGCTCATTATATAGCAAAAGGATCCGCAGGCAGAAAACTTTCCTACTTACCCCGTCAGCATCAAATGCAGCTCCAAACCCATATTCCCCTCCTTTCATAGCTTCCAGAAGGGTCGTTGCATATGTCAGGTTGGGGTCAGGATGCTGCCCTCCAAAATCTTCCAGGGGAACACAGTTGATTGCAGAATTGGCTGGGGCCCCCAGCTCATCACACAGGACTTTTCTCACATAGGGTCCCATAACTGAAAAAAAATACACAGCAATATGAGATCTTTGCAGAACCTCTGCCCCCCCCCCAACCAAGGGTGTTTTGCTCTGCTTAGAACAAGAAGGTTACTTAATAGCACAAGAAAAAAAAAGATAAATTCTACAAGTTTTCTCAAGACACAACACAGAATAATATTTACTTCAACTACTACTCATTGAGCATCTGCTATGTGCCAGTGACTGTGTTAGGCATATAGAAGTTGTATTCAATAATCCAGTTCCATGAAATTTCTCTCCAAAACTTATCTAAAATATTGCCAGAAATAAATCAACTACCTAATGATTTATTGACTGTTACTTTTTATGTATGAAAAGCTTTAGCTGAATATATGCAAAAGCACTAACAGGCTCTAGCAACATTCTTTGTCTCTACAGTTGTTTTAACTCTGCCAAGTGTATAATTAAACACTGTAAAACACTGAAGCATATAAAACTAAGCACATTTTACAAAATAAATGTTAAGGAGTTGTGTTTTCCAGTTCAACACATATTCGTGGAGTGCCTAACACGGAACTCCTATGTGAAGAATGGAGGGCATCAAGGGACGCAAAGCACCCAATTCCAACATTACTGGGCTCTCAATCTAGCAGTGGGATGAGTCAAATCTACAGGTGAGTGAC
The DNA here is from genome assembly GCF_028564815.1 of Eubalaena glacialis. Taxonomy (NCBI): domain Eukaryota; kingdom Metazoa; phylum Chordata; class Mammalia; order Artiodactyla; family Balaenidae; genus Eubalaena; species Eubalaena glacialis. Next base: position 52,121,582 of record NC_083724.1, read on the forward strand.
TGCAATGGTAAGACTAGTTCTATTCAATGTATATTTATGAAATAATACGATCCAATAGCTTGAAAGAAGAAATGACCACAGGCAAGGCTTCAAGAAGGAGGCAGCATTTCTGGGAGGACTTGGAAGAATATAAATTTGACAGGAGTGAGGACGCCATCCAAATGGAAAGAACACTATGAGCAAGGGAACGGAGCCTGGGGTAGAACATACAGCAAGCACATCTGGGGATCAGCACATAATCCTGTTGGCTGAAATATATCAAACTACTGCTTTCCATTTATTTTCCACTAATACAATTCAAACCTCAAATAGTGAACATCTTTTGATTTTTCCTGCCCAGCACCCATTTCCCCTTCCTCCGGTAGCAGCATCTTGGATTTCCTTTGGAGAACCAATCCTTTTCCCATCTCAGTTCATGTGATCAGGATGTGGCTAAATCCTACTTACCCTAAGGCTGGGGAGGTGACCTAGGTCTGCCAGTCAGTATCCTCCATCCCTTAACCAGAGTGACTGATTCAGAGATGAACACACAGTACAAGCTAGGCAATGAGGCTCAAATCCAAAACATTGCTCAAACTATTTGGAAAGAGAAGCTGTCTTCCCTCTAGGCCAGATAAAGCTAAGGTAAGAAACTGAAAGAGCCTTTTCTGGGGAAAAGAACCAGCCCAATAGGAAAAAAGCAAAACAGCCCAGCCAGAAGACCTCAGAGTGAAGCCCTTGGAAGATAAGTTCCACACATGGGCTCAGAGCTCCCAACAAAATTTTTAGTGCCTCACTCTTAAACAGGCCAGGCAGCCAAGGACCACCAAACTGTTGAGGAATGCATTTAACATGAGACCCAAACAAAGAGAGTAAAGAGCAACCTGGAGAAAGCAGAAACTACACAGAGAGAAAAAATATTTTAAAGTATATTTCAGTCATATCCTAATAGAGATCAACAAGATGTGACAGAATGGCTAAAATTGAAGAGACTGACAATACCAAGTATTGGTGAGGACATGGAGAAACTGAAGCCTTCATACTCTGCTGGTATTGCAAACGGTACACTTTGGAAAACAGTTTGGCAGTTTCTTATTAAGTTAAACATATACATCATATGACCCAGCATTCCCACTCCTAGGTATTTATCCATCCAAGACAAAGGAAATCATATATCCCCATAAAGAACTTGTTCATAAATCTTTATAGCAGCTTTGTTTTGTAGTAGCCAAACTGTAAAAATAACCCTAATTGTATCAACTGGTGAATGGATAAACAATATGTAGTACATCCTTACTATGGAATACTACTCAGTAGTAACAAGAAATAACTACTGATATATACAACACCATGAAGGCATCTCTAAAACATTACGGTGAGTGAAAGAAGCCTGAAGAAAAAGGCTACATATTGTATGCTTCCATTTATATGGCTTTCTGGAAAAGGCAAAACTGGGGCAGTTGGGGGGCGTGGTGGACAAAAAGCAGATGAGTGATTGCCAGGGACTAGGGGAAGGAGGAGGGGTAAGACTACAAAGGGCCACAAAAGAACTTGTGGAAGTGAGAGAAATATTCTATATCCTGATTGTCAGATTAGTTACATGACTATATATGTTTGTCAATCCTCATGAAACTGTATACCAACAAGGTATCAATTTTACTACATATAAATTATATACTTCAGTAAACCTGACTTATTAAAAAAAGATATGGCATTCATGAAAGATGAATAGGAAGCTATTTTTAAAAAGAGATTATTTGGAAACCAAAAAAAAGTTTTGGGAAATAATTAAAAATATGATAATGGAATGAAAAACTTAATGGAAGTACTTGGAGATAAAGCTGAGGAAATCTCCCAGAAAGTAGCAAAAAACAAAGAGAAGGAAAATGGGTGGTGGGGGAAAGAATAGGATAATTAAAGGATCAGTCAAGTAGGGCCAATATCTAAACAACAGCCATTCTGGAAAGAAAGGAAAGAGAAAATAATGGAGGAAATCATCCAAGAAGTAATGCAAGAAAATTTCCCAGAATTAAAGGACACAAGTTTCTAGATTAAGAGGATCCTCCAAGTTCTCAGCACAATAGAGGAAAACAGTCTCACACTAAGACTCATCATTGTGAAAAGAAGGAACACTGAAGATATGTCAAAGGCCCTAAAAGCCTCCAGAAAAGAACAAAGAAAGATTTCGTATCATAGATTAAAAATCAGAAACAGCATCAGATTTCTCCAGTTCAGTAGGAATAGCTAGAAGACAATGGAGCAATGCCCTCAAACTTCTGAAGAAAAATAATATCCAACCTAGATTTCTATATCCAGATAAATAGCAATTCAGAGTGAGCACAGAAAAAAGGCATTTTCAGATATGCAATGACTCAGAACATTTACCTCCCATGAGCTTTCTCTCACAGAGTTCCTGGAGAACTTGTTCCTCCAAAATGTAGGAGTAAGTCAAGAAAATGGAAGACAAAGGATCCAGAAATAGGAGAGTCAGCATAAGAAAGGGGTAAAGGAAATTACAGGATGATGCTAAGTAAAGATTCCAGGACAACAGCAGCTCACAGAGCAACCAGTGCAGAGCAGAGGAGATCCCAGGTCTCCAGGAAAATGAAGTGAGAGAAGATTTAGACACTGGGAGAATATGAGGGTTAAGAGTGGTAAATACACTTCACAAAACCTAAACAGTGAGAAAACAGGACAATTACTAATTCCACAGAAGAAGTTGTTCTGTAAGGAAAATATAATTACAGTATTTTGCATGGCTCAGCAGTGTTATGATAATGTAGACAGTAGATACTGATCTTCCCAAAATGATGATATAATTAGTTTAAGGAAGTGTGCTTGGATTTAGTGACTGGAGAGGGTGAAAAAGAGCTACAACCTCATCTTCCATGGTATGAAGTCAGTAATGCCCCAAACTGAAAAATCAACAAGGAGCATTATATTCATAGTATTTAGTAACAGGAAAATCAATACTTTAAAAAAAAAAAAAAAAAAAACACTGAAAGAGTTTAAAAAAAAAAGGTAGCCTCTGAAAAGTAGGAAATTGGGGGAAGGAGTTGGGAATGGATTTTTTCATAATAAACTTTGAACTATTTGACCTTTTAAACTGTGTATGTATCAAAAACAATTTTAATAACTACAGTTTTGCTATCTCCACTCTAACAGGCATAGCCTCAAAACCTTTTGTTCAAGCTTTGTTTTCATTTGCATCAAAAGAGAGAAATTAGAGCCCTGAAGTTTTCCAGAGCATCCCAAATACCTGAACACACACACACTGTATGAATATCTATAAATCCAGCCTTCCTCTTAATCCCAGAAACCCAACACACACTGAGGTCTCCTTTACCATTTCTTGCCCACCACTTGGTAGGAGAACACGCATTTACCTCCGTGCATGGCATCAATTCGGATCTTCAGTTGGCTGGGCCCAGTCAGCAAACTCTTGATGGCATTAAAGTCAAAGATGGTCCGAAGGAGGTTGAGATAGATATCCACTGGGTCCACTATCTCCACTAAGGATAGGAAAGCAAAAGGAGACACCAGTGACTACCCATGAAGGATACTTGGAAGCATAAAAATGCATGAAATTAGGATCACAATCACATCATAACCCCACACATTTACGTGGGAAGCGAAGCATCCATTTGCAGACAAAATCACAAATTAAAGCACAATCAAGATGCTGCAAAGTTTGCAGGTGATCAAAAGGTGTAAAAAATCTCAAGTTATAAATTCTTCTTTGCAAGTGAAAAAATCAACCACAAGAATAAAGTAGTTAAGATAAAACTATGCCTACTGTCGCTACTCCTACCTTCTTTCCCTTCCCCAAACTGCAACACCTCAATGCTAAGAGGCATCTTGGCACACCCGGTTGCCTCTCCTGTGGGGAATGGCCAAAGAATGACTCAACTGGCCTGAAACAAATCAAGAAGTGACCTCCACAATGACCCCTACTTTCCAAATGCCATGGTGCCAACCAGATCCAGGTTCTGAATTGGTGATGAAGGATATTTTTCTGAGTTTGTGTGAAGTCTCCTGCATGCCCAATCTAGTACCAGTTTCAGGATGAGTACCAGATATTTAGAAATCCTCATTAAACACGAATGTTCTCCAGTGTCCTGCACCACCCAATGACCAGGCATCCAAAACAAGTCTTTTCCACTTATTTCACAGATTCATAAAGCTCAGAATACATCACATTTTTCAACCTTGGCAATCAGTACATAATTAATATTCAGTAAGTGCTTTTCTTAGAAGTAATAAATATTTTATTTTAGGCACTAAAATTTGTCCACGAGCCCTGCTTCTTAAATTCGTAGTTAAATTTTGAAACTTATGTATGCTGTTTCTCAAATTTTTCAAAAACATACTACTTTAGAATCCTGAAGTACTTAAACCTGCACTAAAGATATTACCAATCCACCTTTAATAATTTTTAGTAAATCCAGGTGCAATATTTGATGGATGAGATTTTATATGTAATATGAAACTGTCCCTTTGTCTAGTCAAATACACATCGAAAAATATTTTTTCTTGCACTTAAATCAAGGTAGTATGTGTGTCCATTCAAATATAATGTAATTACCGTTTATAGAACACAGATAGTTTTTAATCATCTTTTGATATTTGGAGGATATTAATCTATAAAATAAATTTAAAGTTAATCTATACGAACTGTACATCTAAAAATGATTAACATGATATACTTTACGTTACATATATTTTACCACAATAAAAAATTAATCTATAAAATAAAAGGTTATGGCCTGAATATGTTTGAAGTTTTACTCACTCTACAATTTAGGATAATATTTTTGGCAATTATTTCATTCTGGTTCTTTTCAGAAATTCCTGAACCACTTGTCTAAATACATTTGGTATTTATAGCAGATAACACATAGTACCAAACAGAAATGTAAAAAACAAGGAAGCAAGTAGAATTCCATGAAAACTGAAAGTCCACATCACATAGTTCATGCTCTTCATCCTTTAAGGTGAAATGTCAAAGACTGATTTGTTTCCAATTAACTCAAGCCTTGCTCAACATTTAAAACAGCAAGAACACAGTACATAAATTATCTCAAATAATTATCTCCAAATTCTTCTTGGGAGCCAGGGAATGTCTCTATCTACCTCGTGGTATCTGTAGCATTATAGAAAACTCATCAAGCTAGCAATGTGGCTGGAGCAGTGCGCCTGAATCTGAGCTCACCAAAGATCTGGGTCTCTTGGACAACAAATACAATTGTGAAGATACCATAAATAAATAAATAAAATTTCTTCCTGATGGTAATACCTGCTTTTTCTTAGTCATCTTATTTGCCAGTCCTTCTAAACATATGTAATCAAGTACACTTAAATCATTTGTTTAACATAAAATATCCCTTGAGGACTTCCCTGGTGGTGCAGTGGTTAAGAATCTGCCTGCCAATGCAGGGGACACTGGTTTGAGTCCTGGTGCGGGAAGATCCCACATGCCGCAGAGCAACTAAGCCCGCGCACCACAACTACTGAGCCTGCACTCTAGAATCCGCGAGCCACAACTAATGAGCCCGTGTGCCACAACTACTGAAGCCCGCACACCTAGAGCCCGTGCTCTGCAACAAGAGAAGCCACTGCAATGAGAAGCCTGCACACCACAACGAAGAGTAGCCCCTGCTCGCCGCAGCTAGAGAAAGCCTGCATGCAGCAACAAAGACTCAATGTAGACATACATACATACATACATACATACATACATACACAAATAAAATTTGAAAATAAATAAATAAATAAAATATCCCTTGCTTTTAGTTGTCAAGCGATTGTGCAAGCATGTGTGTGTGTGTGTATGTGTGCACACTCCCAACTAGATTAATAAAATCAGGAACTGTTGCTTCCAATAAATATCACATGGTTTTCAATTAATTTCTGCTCACTAGCTAAGCAAGCAATTGACTCAAAATCTTCCAAGACAAATGTGGTAGAGTTGGCCCAAAACTGTGACTCCAAACAGTCCATTTCAAGCTCTTTTCTGTCCCTAAAATACCATGTGGCCATGAGCCAGGTATTTCACCTTTTTAACTAAATTAAATTACTTGTAAAATAAGGATACCATCTTAACACAAATTGGATTTAAGCTTATAGGGGCATTGAAGGAGTAAAAAAGTGTTAGTTTTATTGCTACTTAAATGCCTTCTAGGAAAAAGCAATAGGATAATATAGAGGGTGAAAAAATGATATGCATATACATGGCATTAATGTTGTTATATGGTTCAATATTAATCTACAAATTGAAAGGTTATAATGGAGGACTTAGAAGCTTTATTCATTCTACAATACAGGATAATATTTTTTGACAACTTCATCCCAGTTTTTTAATTCTTGAACCATTTTCCTAAATCTATTTGGTACTTTATAAATTCCTTTGTAAAATCTCCTAACACGGAGTGTGATACAGAGCAGGTGATCAACAATTGTGCATTGAATCAACATGAACGCGTGGTTCTGGCTTGGAAAAGAAATGCATACCTTCCATGGGAAATTTTAATAACCCCATTACCTTTTAAGGTCTCTTCTTAATTATCTAAAGTATTTCGGTATGTTCACCTTAATTGCTTAGAAAAGCAAAGACACGTTTTGGCTTCACAGCCTATTCCTGGAACACTGTAAAAGAGTCAGCAATGAAATGTTCCCTATGTCAAAAATGATAGAGAGTTTGGAAAGTCGTTTTTGAAAGTTTGCCAGTTCTAAATATCTTGGCTGCTCTCATTTCCCTCTGCACCACACTCAGATTACATCTACTTATCAAGTGCCACTCCTGAGATTGATAATTCCATCACTTTCGTGTGTGCTTTTCCCTGAAGAAAAAACCAGAGTCACCCCCATCCACGGAATTATTCTGATTTCTTCAAAATACAGTTTCTCTGTTACCTCTAAACGGTTTGAATTTGTTCTCCAGGTCAAACTCTTGTCTTCCTAGTCGAGACAGGTCGATTCGTAAATCAGGGCATATGGCGTATTCCTCGATTGTTTTGCTGATCTGATAGATTTTGTCTGAGACGACATCTGGCGCAGGACCTAAAATTCGAAAAAAATGCACCACCAAAAATAAATCTGCTTAAAAATTCAATCAGAGGAATGTTAGCTCCTCCTCCACCAAGCAGGAGAAAGATTCATTTGTGCTCTAGACAACAGTCAACAGTTCACAGTTCGATGTGCCTCGAAATTTCTTATGCTTCCACTCTGGAGGAAACGTGGCCAGCCTCACCTGTTCCATGTAGGCTACTAACCCACATGTTTGTTTGTTTTAATCCACATTAAACAATGTGGACCTTCTAAACAATGATATGTCTTCCCTAAAAATAGTTGCACACCTGCCAGGGAGACCTGGTTATGTCATCAGCTTTATTCAGGATATGAGACACAAACAGGATATGCATTTGACAGAACTGAGGGATTCCAGATTTTAACTGCAGCTTCCCAAGTGCACCTAGAGAAAGAAAATACGATTTCTACTCCCAGATCTGCTGCCTATTTGATGCATAAGCTGACCAGGGTACATTATTTTCCCCAACTCACACTCTGTAGTGTCTCCCAAGTTTTTAAAGTGAGGTTTAAAATATCTGATGCACTTCCTCACAAGGTCAAGCTGACAGTTAAGGTCAAGTGACAGGCTTTAAATGAACTGAACATGAAATCAATGGTTGTCCTCCTTTAATTTTTCTTTTCTTTTTAATTTTTATATCTTCATGCAAGCAACTTCAGGTTTTTTACAACGAGTTTGGGAATCAAATAAGTAAGTAGATTGAAAGATCTAAAACGTAAATAATTGATAACTTTGTGTATTGACCTCACTCACCAGCTATATTATAACTTTCTACTGAACAGAAATTATTTCTTGATTTCTTTTATATCCCAGCGCTTAGGGCTATACTGTCCAATTCAATAGCTGCTAGCCACATGTGGCTCTTGAACACTTGAAATGTGACTAGTCAAATTGACATGTGCTGCAATTATAAAATACACATCAAATTTTGAAGAGTTAATAGAAAAATAGAATACATTACATTAATAATTTTTATAGTAACATGTTGAAGTGATAATATTTTGGATATAATAAGTTAAATAAAATATATTATTCATTTCACCTGCTTCTTTTTACTTTTTTAGGTAGCTACTAGAAAATTTTTAATTACAAATGTGGCTCACAATATATTTCTTTCTTTTTTTTAACATCTTTATTGGAGTATAATTGCTTTACAATGGTGTGTTAGTTTCTGCTTTATAACAAAGTGAATCAGTTATACATATACATATATCCCCATATCTCCTCCCTCTTGCATCTCCCTCCCACCCTCCCTATCCCACCCTTCTGTGTGGTCACAAAGCACCGAACTGATTCCCCTGAGCTATGTGGCTGCTTCCCACTAGCTATCTATTTTACATTTGGTAGTGTATATAAGTCCATGCCACTCTCTCACTTCGTCCCAGCTTACCCTTCCCCCTCCACGTGTCCTCAAGTCCATTCTCTACATCTGCGTCTTTATTCCTGTCCTGCCCCTAGGTTCTTCAGAACCTTTTTTTTTTTTTTTTTAGATTCCATATATATGTGTTAGCATACGGTATTTGTTTTTCTCTTTCTGACTTACTTCACTCTGTATGACAGACTCTAGGTCCACCCACCTCACTACAAATAACTCAATTTCGTTTCTTTTTATGGCTGAGTAACATTCCATTGTATATATGTGCCACATCTTCTTTATCCATTCATCTGTCGATGGACACTTAGGTTGCTTCCATGTCCTGGCTATTGTAAATAGAGCTGCAATGAACATTGTGGTACATGACTCTTTTTGAATTATGCTTTTCTCAGGGTATATGCCCAGTAGTGGGATTGCTGGGTTGTATGGTAGTTCTATTTTTAGTTTTTTAAGGAACCTCCATACTGTTCTCCACAGTGGCTGTATCAATTTACATTCCCACCAACAGTGCAAGAGGGTTCCCTTTTCTCCACACCCTCTCCAGCATTTATTGTTTGTAGATTTTTTGATGAGGGCCATTCTGACCAGTGTGAGGTGATACCTCATTGTAGCTTTAATTTGCATTTCTCTAATGATTAGTGATGTTGAGCATCTTTTCATGTGTTTGTTGGCAATCTGTATTCTTCTTTGGAGAAATGTCTATTTAGGTCTTCTGCCCATTTTTGGATTGGATTGTTTGTTTTTTTGATGTTGAGCTGCATGAGGTGCTTCACAATATATTTCTATTGGACAGTGCTGCCTTAGAGCATAGCACTGTTACCGTCTCCCAAAAAAGGTTCACTGAACATATATAAAGGAATAATGACCAAACTCATCAAGTTGCATATATTAAATATGTGCCGGTTTTTTATATATCAATTACATCTCAATAAAGAGGGGGAAGAGTGGGGAAAGGAATAGCAATAGCACCATTTCAGTGGATGGAAAAGAGTCTAGTAGATTTTACCCACATTTTCTTGTATAGGAAAAGTGAAGACCACAAAGAAGTAAACATAGCCCGTCTCAACTTCACTCCTTACCATTTTTTATTCTTTTGCAAAACTTAAAAAGTAAATAGTGTTATTTAGTTTTTGCATTTTTTTATGCTTGCCAGATGATACGTGTCTATCCCTCTGCCTCCCAGGCACCACACTATGTTCTTGGGATGTTTCCATCACATTTTAAAAGTCTCCATCTGAGTTTGTTTGCCAAAGCACACTGATTTCCAAAAGCAACACTGATAACCTCTGAGTTCATCAACATCCTCTGCATCCCTTCACATCTTCCCAGTTCTTGACATCTTCCACTCCAGTGACTTCCCTCTTGATTTTAGTCAATTCCTAGTACAGTCATACCATAAGTATTATTGTCTTTTGATATGCTTCTTGCAAAAATATCAAATTTGAGTATCTTAATCCCACAAATTCCTAATCTTTCATCTACCCTACTTTGTACCCCTGTGAACCTGTTCCTCTTTCCTATACTGATGCCCAACATCACTTGATTACTCCCAGGCCATCGGTCCATTTCATTTCACTGGTCTCTTATCCCAGAAGGACCCTATGGTCTAGCATTTGAGTCTTGCCTTTGTTAGTATAATAAGACAAGCCAACATTTGTTGAAACTTACACATACCACATTTCACATCATACGTGGAATTTAGCATTCACAAAAAGCAGATGAAGTAAGAATTATTAGTATCCTCATTTTCCAAATAAGGAAACTGAAATTGGAAGAGGTGACCTTAACAAAGGTCACATCACTCGTGTGACAGAGGCTGGGTTTGACTCCTAATAGTCTGATGTCAGCTCAGACACTCTTAACAACTACCAGCCCACCTTATGCTCTGCCATGCCCACACTGCCATTCCCCAATCCCGGGACATCACCATCATCTGCTCCATTGCTGCTATTCCCATACTCCCCCCATGAATTGCTGAAGGCAGTCATGAAATTACACCAACTGGCTCCCCCGAAGAATGAGATTGCTTAACTTCACCTTGGTCCTCACAACCCCTCAGGAATCCTCAACAAATTTCCCAGAGGACCTTTTAGAAAACATCTCCATTTATCCCCTTCTCTATCCTTTCCCCATTATCTTAGCAAGTAACATTTCCTCTTCTTTTTTTTCAACAGATATAGGCGACTATTTCCCAAAACTTCCACTCTGTACCCTCAAAGTGCTTCTTTCACCCATCTCTGCCTTCTTACTCAGAAGTTCTACCTACTTCTTGGAATCTAGGTTCCAAATGAGCTCCACAGCTTATGAGTTCTGTGACATTGGACAAGTTTTTTAAACCATGAGGATTAAATGAGAACATGTATGTAAAGTTCTGACTATGAAGCTTGGCACACTGTAATTATTCCAAAAAATCAGTATTTTTATTACTGATTCCTTTTGTCCTCTAGCACCTTCCCCCCTATTTAAAAACATGCTCAGAAAGGTCCTGTCCTCTAAATAATTTAAAAGCAACATAGCTTTAGATGTGTCCTATTTCCCTGGATGTGCCTACTAATTCTATAGACACTTCGCTTTTAACTTACGCCATAAGATGTATTTGTATGACACCCAATAGAAGAGATGAATGTCTGCAACTTCAGATGAAGGATAACATGGTAAAACTCACTCTAAGTGGGAAGAAACCAACTGAATCTCTCTATGCCATCAGGAATGTTAGTCTCATTAATGATGCCAAGACATGTAAACACGAAGAATTAAATGTAAGAGGAAGGACTTTCAACAGAGTTAAAGGCTAAACGATAAGTTCAACGCCCCCCCTCTATTCAGGATATGACTGAACAGGTCTCATAACCTCCTGTAATTCAGTCTACGAAATGGTTATTTAAATAATATCTTCCCCTTTTATGCCTCACAAGTTATCATAGAGATGACTGAGATTCTCTTGCAAGATACGAAGTCAGACATTAATTTAAATGCTTAAATACATTATTTAGTTTGGCAACTTATATATTACATTGCTCTACAAATTGCCATTTTCTGAGCTCATGAAATGTCCTGTGTTATCAGTGTGCAGAACACCTACGCATTGCATATTTTTTCCTGAAATATTTAGTAGCTGCTGCAAGACTAGATGTTGGCCCTAGGTGTGCTTCTTAGTGAAGCAGGGTTTCTTGAATCACACTTTAAAGAATGAGGCTCTTCATAAGGTGTTTTTTTTTTAACACTTGATGTGAGTAATGTTCTTTCTTTGGATAATGTCCAAAATGGCTGCAAGGAGGGGGCAATCACGTACTTCCCCTTCAGGACGTGCTATTTTGCCTGGGCCAGGAATGCTTCATAATGGCAACAATTGTTGGTTAAAATTCAGCTCCCACCCACATATACACGAAGACTCAGTATTCTAGATTAAAAGAGACTTAAGAGACTTAAAAACCAAATGCAGGGGGCTGGGATGAATTGGGAGATTGGGATTGACATATTTACACTGCTATGTATAAAATAGGTAACTAATGAGAACCTACTACATAGCACAGGTAACTCTACTCAGTGCTCTGTGGTGACCTAAATGGGAAGGAAATCTTAAAAAGAGGGGATATATGTATACGTATAACTAATTCACTTTGCTGTACAGCAGAAAGTAACACAACATTGTAAAGCAACTACACTCCAATAAAAATTAATTTAAAAAATAAATAAATAAAACTAAAATTAAAAAAAACAAATGCAATGCATGGTTCTGGGATAAATCTTGGTTTGAACAAAACAGATGTAAATAACATCTGGGGGATACCTGGAAAATTCTGAATACAGATTAGGTTTTAGATGATATTAGAGAATTAGTATTATTTTTGTTAGGTGTGATCATGTAGTTATATAGGAATACGTCTTTATTTTAAAGAGATGTCAGAAATATTTAGGTGCAAAATATCTTCATGCTGTAATTTACCTTAAAATTCTTCAGAGGAAAAAAATAAGCAAAATGGAAAAACAAGGTAATGGATACATGGTATCCATTTATTATCCTTCCTACCTTTATATATGTTCAAAAAATTTTTTAATTCACCCCTATACACATATCCCACCCCACTAGGACTTCTAAACTATAAATTTCTATAAATATAAGAAAAAGTGAAATAATTCTAGGCATGTCAGTGAGAGAAAGTCAACACTATAGGAAAGAGAGAATGTAGGACTTATGCTAAGGAGTCATCTGTCTGACCATGTGACCTTTAGCAAACAGCCTCTCAGGGCTTTGATTTGTTCACCTATAAAAAGACAGGAATGATCTAAATGATTTTGAGGGTCTGTTCCAACTTTAAAATCCAGAGTCCTTCCATGTCAGATAAGCATCAACATTCAACCGTTTCACTGTGCTGAGGAGTACAGAGGACCAAAATGGGTTTGAGACCCCGTTATGCCATTTCCTCGTCATGTCACCCTGGGCGACGTGATGCTTAATTTTATGTGTCAACTTGCTTTGGCCACAGAGAGCCCAGATGTTCATTTAAACGTTATTCTGAGTATGTCTGTGAGGGTGTTTCTGGATAAGATTAACATTTGAATCAGTAGACTGGGTAAAGCAGATTGCCCTCCCCAGCGTGGCTGGGCCTCATCCAACCCACTGAAGGACTGGACAGAACAAAAAACTGAGAAAGGGAGAATTCACTCTCTGCCTGACTGTTTCCAGCTGACACACTGGCCCCTCCTGCCTTCAGAACTGGACTCAGACTGGACCTTACACTCTGCTGCTTCTCAGGCCTTCGGACTCAGATCAGAACCATACCATCCATTGGCTCTCCTGGGCCTCCAGCTTGCTGACCAAAGATCTTGGAACTTCGCTGCCTCCAAAATCACATGAGCCAATTCCTTATAATAAATCTCTATACAGATCTTCCTCAACTTACAATGGAGTTATCGTCCGATCAACCCATTGTAAACTGAAAATATCGTAAGTTGAAAATGCATTTAATACACCTAACATCATGGCTTAGCCTAGCCTACCTTAAGAGTGCTCAGGACACCGACGTTAGTCAACACTTCTACAAAATCATCTATCACAAAGCCTATTTTATAGTAAAGTGCTGAATATCTCATATAATTTATTGAATACTTACTGAAACTAAAAAACAGAAATGATTGAATGGGTACAGAATGGTTGTAAGTGTATTGGCTGTTTACCCTTGTGATTGGGTGGGAGCTGCATTCGCTGCCCCTGCCCAGGATCACGAGAGAGAATCATACCACGCACACATTGCTAGCCCAGGAAAAGATCAAAATTCAAAATTCAAATGAAGTAGTTTCTATTGAATGCATATTGCTTTTACACCACTGTAAAGTCAAAAAATCTCTAAATCAAACCATCGTAGGTTGGAGCCCATCTATGTGTCCTATTGGTTCTGCTTCTTTGGAAAACCCTGACTAATACAGGCACCTCACTAGATTTTTCTGAGCCATTTTCTCTCCGCCTTGCTTGTCTACCATCAGTGGGTCACTGTAAGACTATGACAATATAAGAAGAAAGAAATCATGACAATTAAGGCATATTCTGAACCACATACCTCCATTGGCAACATTAAATTTCACTCCAAACTCTCCCCCTGGTCCTCCAGGGCAGTGGCTGGCTGTCAGGATGATTCCACCAGCTGCCTTGATCTTTCTGATAATGCAGGAAACAGCAGGTGTCGACAAGATGCCATTCTGTCCAATAATCAGTCGACCAATCTAGATTAGCCAAGGAAAAAAAAATCAATCCAGTTACATGGGATTGAAGTGCATGTCAATGAGAAAGCGTCCCAGGCTCTATTAGCACACACTAATCACTTGGCAAAAAGAACTGAGTGGGGTTAAGGTGGGGGGCATGTGTAGTGGGGTGGGAGGAAGGGTAGCTCAGGCGTTGTCTTTCCTTCCCCATGTCTTCAAGACCATTTGGGACACCCACATCTCACAGTCAGTTATTAACCTGTAAATGGGATCTGCCTCATCGATTTTCAGTAGTTTAAAACACGTGCTTTTGCTGTACACCTGAAACTAATGACATTGTTAATCACCTATACTCCAATGTGAAATAAAAATTTTTTTAATATATTAAAAAAAAACACCCACTTCTGATGACCAAAGGGTTAGCTTGAATCACACGAGAAGTTCTTAGTTTGTTACTGGCTTAGAAACCGCACGTGTACATGCTGGAAATTACAAGAAAAAAAAACAGAGCACTTCTCTGCTTCACCTTCCTTCTCTGCCTCAGCACAAGCTCACACAGTAGGGACCTGATTTGCTACATCCTCATCGTCTGCAAGTGTGTTTTAACTGCACTTGGAAGGCCCAGTCTCCTGAAGGCAGAAGTCCTATTTTGGCAGAATGTGCTAGGGACATTGGAGAAATCCAGCCATGCTAGGCAGAAATCTAGAGGTCATCCATCAGTGTGGCCAGACTCTCTATAGCTACATAACTGATCTTTTTAAAAAGAAAGAAAACAGCATAGCCCTGCAGAGCATCACTCCATGTGCTTTGTTTTAAAATAGGGCCCAACGTCATCCAATCCAGTGGTTCTCAAATGTTGCTACAAATCAGAATCATTAGTGAAGCCTAGAAAATTCTAGTACTAAGTAGTCTAGTAGTCTAGTCCGGTACTAAGACTGCATTCCAGACCAATTATATTGGAATCTCGGGGTGGGATTCTGAGCTCCACAGTTGTTTCCAGCATTCAGCCAAGTTTGGTGATCAAACCCCCTCGCTACTCAAAGGGCCAGCGGCATGGGCATTACCTGCAAGCCTGGGAGAAATGCAAAACCTCAAGCCCTACCCCATACCTACTGAATAAGAATCAGTATTTAGCAAGATCCCCACCCCTTCTCCACATAATTCATTTGTCTATTAAAGTTTGAGAAGTACCAACATAGCCCAGCAACCAAAACCAGCTCCTGTGTCCAGCTCAACAGCAAAGTTACCCTGGCACCAACAATAGCATTGCTGGAAGTAGGTCACTGACCAGATATGACAATGAAAAAATATACAGAAAAAAAAAATTTTTAAAGGGCAAACACAAGAGCTCCAAAAACAAAGCAGTCTTGCGATAATTTAGTATAGAAAGACCCACACTCCACAACATCCCCAGAGTACATATTTTCAAGTGGATGAGGCAGATTATAAACAAATAAGCCTAATAGTAGTAGTGGTAGTAGTAATTACTAGCTGGATACATATTGGGAAAAATCAGCAGGTTTCTGTGATAGAGAATAATGGGGTGTTAATTTTAATAATAACAGTAACAATTATAGCAATAATAGCTAAGGGAGCTTGGATTTTATTCTAAGTACAAGGGGAATCCATAGAAAGGTTTTAAGCAGTGGAAGTGACCTGATATCAGTTACATTTTTTAAAGATCATGGGCTGAGCAATCCAAAAGATCGTATTAAAAAGCGAGTCATTCACATCAGCAAAGCATTCCAATGACTGTCCTTGTCTCCCACCAACCCCAGGTAAAGTCAAAGTCTTCATAGTCTACCAGGCCCTACATGATCTGACCGCCATCACCTGCCATTCTCCACTTCCCTCCCTCCCTCTGCTCCGGCCACACTGGCTGGTTTGCTGCTCCTCACACACATCAAGCGTGCTCAGCGCCTTTCCATTTGCTCTTTCCTCTCCTTAGAGCACTCTTATCCAGGTATTCATAAGCCTGCCCCACCCCATCGTTTGGGTTACTGTTTCAACATCAACTAATCAAAGATAGCACCCTTGACAGCCCTATACGGTACGGCACCCATAAGTCCCTAATTTCTCTACTGTCCTCTATTTTCTTTATCCTGTTTGGTCTTCTGTATTACACATATTACCCCTTAATATTTTCCATTTTTTCTGTTTATTTTCCCACTATATATAAGTTCTAAGGACTTTAGTTTTTTCACTGCTATACTCTGAGTATCTAGAACAAACTCAGCATATACTAAGTACACAATAAATATATGTTGAATTAATTAATTTAAAAAAATGAATGAATGATGAGTGAGTGGCTGCAATATGAAAAATGCATTAGAGAGTGACAAGAGCAAAAGGAGAAAGATCAGATGGAAGGCTCTCACGGCAGAGCTGAGTGTGGATAGCGTCTTGGACTAGACCAGAGGCAGCAGAAATGAAGAGAAGTGATTACGTTTGAATATATTTTTGGAAGGAGAATGAACAGAACATGTGGGTGGAATGAAATATGGAAGAGAGGCGCTAGAGTAGCCAGCCTCTAAGATGGCCCCCAATGATCTGTGCGTTCTGGCATTCATGCCTTGGTGCAGTCCCTTCCCACAGTGAATAAGGCAGATCTGAGTGATTAGTAGAACATTGCAGAAGTGATGGTGTGTAACTTCCAATAAATGACATTGCTGCTTCTGCCTTGCTCTCTTGGGTTGTTCACTCTGGGGGAAGCAGCCACCATGTCACCAGGACACTCAAGGAGCCCTGTGTAGTCACCTGAATGGAGAGGACCTGAAGCCTCCCACCAACAGCCAGCACCCACTTGCCAGCCGTGCAGGTGAGCCACCTTGCACTAGATCCTCCAGCCCTTCAAGCCTTCATATGACAAAGCCCCCACCAATATGCAACTGTGACCGAGTCAGAACAACCTACCTCCTGTCCCACAGAAACTATGAGTAATAGTAAATATTTGTTTATTTTAAGCCACTAAGTTCTGTCATAATTTCTTACACAGAAATAAATAACTAAAACAGGGGCAGTGAGGAAAGGAGCCAACTCACAGCTTCTACCTTTAATAACTTGATGGATGGTGGTGCCATTGATTAAGATGGGAAAGACAAAGGACAAAAATTACACTCATATTTTAGCCAGAGCCAAGATAAATCATGTTCCACATGCTTTTGTTAAAATTTATTTAGTCATTCAACTTATTTTATTGAGTATTACCATGAAACAGGCAATGTAGAAGACCCTGCAGGTACAGTAATGAATACAAATTAATCACTACCCTCAAGGAGTAAACCTGCAGATTCAAGAATCTGAAAAATATTTGTAACTTTTGTTCATAATTTTCTCTCTCTCCCATTTTTCAGAATTATTCTTAAAGAAATAATCTTTAAAGGGGAAAAAGGTATGTATGTGTAGACATTTCCTACAGTGGTATTCATTAGAGGTGAAAATTTTTAAAAAATCATTATAAGTGTCTAATAATGAAGAACCTATAAAATAAAGTGTGATGTATCAACTTATGGAATATTCTCCAGCCATCTAAAAGGATTATTATGAAGACCGAGCACCTGGCAGACTTGGTGAGCAGTCCACAAAAAGTTATGCTTCCCTTTCACAGGGCAGAACTGTTGCTGCACAGCAGCTGCCCAGCCAGAGGCTACATTTTCCAGACCACCCTTGCATCTAGGTGTGGCCACATGACCAGTTCTCGCAATGAGTGATAAACTATGAGAATGAGAACAGAAGTAATGTGTGTCCCTTCTGGGCTAAGGATGTTAAGGAGTAGATACGTCTTCTCCTCACGGCATATTTCCCCTTCCACAAACTCAACACAGGTGACCACACAGCTCTAGGAGATGCCAGAGGAAGAAGATGGAAAGAACCTGGGTCCCTAACTCACAGGATGGACAAGAGTCTTTGTTCATCAGCAAAATCCCCATAGGACTATTACGTGAGTGAGAAATAATTTTATATTGTTTTTAAGGGAATAAAAATTGCCGAGGAGACCTTCAAGTCTCCTGGTAGAGAAGTAAGACAGGGAGGTCCCCTTCCTCCCCACAAATACATCAGAAATACATCTACATGTGGAACAATGCCTACAGAACACCTACTGAACGCTAGCAGAAGACCTGACTTCCCAAAAGCCGTGTGGCTGACAGGGTCTTGGTGCTCCAGCTGGGTGTCAGGCCTGTGCCTCTGAGGAGGGAGAGCCGAGGTCAGGACATTGGTCCACCAGAGACCTCCCAGCTCCACAAATATCAAATGGCAAAAGCTCTCCCAGAGATCACCATCTCAACGCTAAGACCCAGCTCCACTCAATGACCAGCAACCTACAGTGCTGGACACCCTAAGTCAAACAATTAGCAAGACAGGAACACAACCACACCGATTAGCAGAGAGGCTGCCTAAAATCATAATAAGGTCACAGACACCCCAAAACACACCACCGGACACGGTCCTGCCCACCTGAAAGACAAGATCCAGCCTCATCCACCAGAAAACAGGCACCAGTCCCCTCCACTAGGAAACCTACACAACCCACTGAACCAACCTTAGCCACTGGGGGCAGACACCAAAAACAATGGGAACTACGAACCTGGAGCCTGCGAAAGGAGACCCCAAGCACAGTAAGTTAAGCAAAATGAGAAGACAGAGAAATACCCAGCAGATGAAGGAGCAAAGTAAAAATCCACCAGACCAGACAAATGAAGAGGAAATAGGCAGCCTACCTGAAAAAGAATTCACAGTAATGATAGTAAAGATGATCCAAAATCTTGGAAATAGAATGGAGAAAATACAAGAAACATTTAACAAGGACCTAGAAGAACTAAACAGCAAACAAGCAATGAAGAACAACACAATAAATGAAATTTAAAATTCTCTAGAAGGAATCAATAGCAGAATAACTGAGGCAGAAGAACGGATAAGTGACCTGGAAGATAAAATAGTGGAAATAACTACTGCAGAGCAGAATAAAGAAAAAAGAATGAAAAGAATTGAGGACAGTCTCAGAGACTTCTGGGACAACATTAAATGCACCAACATTCGAATTATAGGGGTTCCAGAAGAAGTAGAGAAAAAGAAAGGGACTGAGAAAATATTTGAAGAGATTATAGTTCAAAACTTCCCTAATATGGGAAAGGAAATAGTTAATCAAGTCCAGGAAGCACAGAGAGTCCCATACAGGATAAATCCAAGGAGAAATACACCAAGACACATATTAATCAAACTATGAAAAATTAAATACAAAGGAAAAATATCAAAAGCAGCAAGAGAAAAACAACAAATAACATATAAGGGAATCCTCATAAGGTTAGCAGCTGATCTTTCAACAGAAACTCTGCAAGCCAGAAGGGAGTGGCAGGACATATTTAAAGAGATAAAAGGGAAAAACCTACAACCAAGATTACTCTACCCAGCAGGGATCTCATTCACATTTGATGGAAATATTAAAACCTTTACAGCCAAGCAAAAGCTAAGAGAATTCAGCACCACCAAACCAGCTGTACAACAAATGCTAAAGGAACTTCTCTAGGCAGGAAACACAAGAGAAGGAAAACACCTACAAAAACAAACCCAAAACAATTAAGAAAATGGTAATAGGAACATACATATCGATAATTACCTTAAATGTAAATGGATTAAATGCTCCCACCAAAAGACACAGACTGGCTGAATGGATACAAAAACAAGACCCGTATATATGCTGTCTACAAGAGACCCACTTCAGACCTAGGGACACATACGGACTGAAAATGAGGGGATGGAAAAAGATATTCCATGCAAATGGAAATCAAAATAAAGCTAGAGTAGCAATTCTCATATCAGACAAAATAGACTTTAAAATAAAGACTATTACAAGAGACAAAGAAGGACACTACATAATGATCAAGGGATCAATCCAAGAAGAAGATATAACAATTGTAATTATTTATGTACCCAACATAGGAGCACCTCAATACATAAGGCAAATGCTAACAGCCATAAAAGGGGAAATCAACAGTAACACAATCATAGTAGGGGACTTTAACACCCCACTTTCACCAACGGACAGACCTTCCAAAATAAAAATAAATAAGGAAACACAAGCTTTAAATGATACATTAAACAAGATGGACTTAATTGATATTTATAGGACATTCCATCCAAAAAAACAGAATACATTTTCTTCTCAAGTGCTCATGGAAGATTCTCCAGGATAGATCATATCTGGATAACAAATCAAGCCTTGATAAATTTAAGAAAACTGAAATCATTTCAAGTATCTTTTCCTACCACAACGCTATGAGACTAGATATCAATTACAGGAAAAAATCTGTAAAAAATACAAACACATGGAGGCTAAACAATACACTACATAATAACCAAGAGATCACTGAAGAAATGAAAGAGGAAATCAAAAAATACCTAGAAACAAATGACAATGAAATCACGATGACCCAAAACCTATGGGATGCAGCAAAAGCAGTTCTAAGAGGGAAGTTTATAGCAATATAATCCTACCTCAAGAAACAAGAAACATCTCAAACAACATAACCTTACACCTAAAGCAATTAGACAGAGAAGAACAAAAAACACCCCAAAGTTAGCAGAAGGAAAGAAGTCATAAAAATCAGATCAGAAATAAATGAAAAAGAAATAAAGGAAACGATAGCAAAGATCAGTAAAACTAAAAGCTGGTTCTTTGAGAAGATAAACAAAATTGATAAACCATTAGCCAGACTCATCAAGAAAAAAAGGGAGAAGACTCAAATCAATAGAATTAGAAATGAAAAAGGAGAATTAACAACTGACACTGCAGAAATACAAACGATCATGAGAGATTACTACAAGCAACTCTATGCCAATAAAATGGACAACCTGGAAGAAATGGACAAATTCTTAGAAAAGCACAACCTTCCGAGACTGAACCAGGAAGAAATAGAAAATATAAACAGACCAATCACAAGCACTGAAATTGAAACTGTGATTAAAAATCTTCCAACAAACAAAAGTCCAGGAACAGATGGCTTCACAGGCGACTTCTATCAAACATTTAGACAAGTGCTAACACCTATCCTTCTCAAACTCTTCCAAAATATAGCAGAGGGAGGAACACTCCCAAACTCATTCAACGATGCCACCATCATCCTGATACCAAAACCAGACAAAGATGTCACAAGGAAAGAAAACTACAGGCCAATATCACTGATGAACATAGATGCAAAAATCCTCAACAAAATACTAGCAAACTGAATCAAACAGCACATTAAAAGGATCACACACCATGATCAAGTAGGGTTTAACTCAGGAATGCAAGGATTTTTCAATAAATGCAAATCAATCAATGTGATACACCATATTAACAAATTGTAGGAGAAAAACCATATGATCATCTCAATAGATGCAGAAAAAGCTTTCAACAAAATTCAACACCCATTTATGATAAAAACCCTCCAGAAAGTAGGAATAGAGGGAACTTACCTCAACATAATAAAGGCCATATATGACAAACCCACAGCCAACATCATTCTCAATGGTGAAAAACTGAAACTATTTCCACTAAGATCAGGAACAAGACAAGGTTGTCCACTCTCACCACTATTATTCAACATAGTTTTGGAAGTTTTAGCCACAGCAGTCAGAGAAGAAAAAGAAATAAAAGGAATCCAAATCAGAAAAGAAGAAGTAAAGCTGTCACTGTTTGCAGATGACATGATACTATACATAGAGAGTCCTAAAGATGCTACCAGAAAACTACTAGAAGTAATCAATGAGTTTGGTAAAGTAGCAGGATACAAAATTAATGCACAGAAATCTCTTGCATTCCTATACACTAATGATGAAAAATCTGAAAGAGAAATTAAGGAAGCACTCACATTTACCATTGCAACAAAAAGAATAAAATACGTAGGGATACAGCTACCCAAGGAGACAAAAGACCTGTATGCAGAAAACTATAAGACACTGATGAAAGAAATTAAACATGCAACAAACAGATGGAGAGATATACCATGTTCTTGGATTGGAGGAATCAACATTGTGAAAATGACTCTACTACCCAAAGCAATCTACAGATTCAATGCAATCCCTATCAAACTACCACTGGCATTTTTCACAGAACTAGAACAAAAAATTTCACAATTTGTATGGAAACACAGAAGACCCCGAATAGCCAAAGCAATCTTGAGAACGAAAAATGGAGCTGGAGGAATCAGGCTCCCTGACTTCAGACTATATTACAAAGCTACAGTAATCAAGACAGTTTGGTACTGGCACAAAAACAGAAATATAGATCAATGGAACAGGATAGAAAGCCCAGAGATAAGCCCACGCACATATGGTCACCTTATCTTTGATAAAGGAGGCAAGCATATACAGTGGAGAAAAGACAGCCTCTTCAATAAGTGGTGCTGGGAAAATTGGACAGGTACATGTAAAAGTATGAAATTAGAACACTCCCTGACACCATACACAAAAATAAACTCAAAATGGATTAAAGACCTAAGTGTAAGGCCAGACACTATCAAACTCTTAGAGGAAAACATAGGCAGAACACTCTATGACATAAATCACAGCAAGATTCTTTTTGACCCAGCTCCTAGAGAAATGGAAATAAAAACACAAATAAACAAATGGGACCTAATGAAACTTAAAAGCTTTTGCACAGCAAAGGAAACATAAATAAGACCAAAAGACAACCCTCAGAATGGGAGAAAATATTTGCAAATGAAGCAACTGACAAAGGATTAATCTCCAAGATTTACAAGCAGCTCATGCAGCTCAATAACAAAAAAACAAACAACCCAATCCAAAAATGGGCAGAAGACCTAAATAGACATTTCTCCAAAGAAGATATACAGATTGCCAACAGACACATGAAAGAATGCTCAACATCATTAATCATTAGAGAAATGCAAATCAAAACTACAATGAGATATCATCTCACACCGGTCAGACTGGCCATCATCAAAAAATCTAGAAACAATAAATGCTGGAGAGGGTTTGGAGGAAAGGGAACACTCTTGCACTGTTGGTGGGAATGTAAATTGATACAGCCACTATGGAGAACAGTATGGAGGTTCCTTAAAAAACTAAAAATAGAACTACCATACGACCCAGCAATCCCACTACTGGGCATATACCCTGAGAAAACCATAGTTCAAAAAGAGTCATGTACCAAAATGTTCATTGCAGCTCTATTTACAATAGCCAGGACATGGAAGCAACCAAAGTGTCCATCGACAGATGAATGGATAAAGAAGATGTGGCACATATATACAATGGAATATTACTCAGCCATAAAAAGAAATGAAATGGAGGTATTTGTAATGAGGTGGATGGAGTTAGAGTCTGTCATACAGAGTGAAGTAAGTCAGAAAGAGAAAAACAAATACAGTATGCTAACACATATATATGGAATCTAAGGGAAAAAAAAAAAAAAGGCCATGAAGAACCCAGTGGCAAGACGGGAATAAAGACACAGACCTACTAGAGAATGGACTTGAGGATATGGGGAGGGGGAGGGGTGAGATGTGACAGGGTGAGAAAGTGTCATGGACATATATACACTACCAAATGTACAATAGATAGCTAGTGGGAAGCAGCCGCATAGCACAGGGAGATCAGCTCGGTGCTTTGTGACCACCTAGAGGGGTGGGATGGGGAGGGTGGGAGGGAGGGAGATGCAAGAGGGAAGAAATATGGGAACATATGTATATGTATAACTGATTCACTTTGTTATAAAGCAGAAACTAACACACCATTGTAAAGCAATTATACTTCAATAAAGATGTTTAAAAAAAAAAAAAAGAAATGTAATTGAGTTATTTGTAGTGAGGTGGATGGACCTAGAGTCTGTCATACAGAGTGAAGTAAGTCAGAAAGAGAAAAACAAATGCCGTATGCTAACACATATATATGGAATCTAAAAAAAAAAAAAAAATGGTTCTGAAGAACCTAGGGACAGGACAGGAATAAAGAAGAAGACGTAGAGAATGGACTTGAGGACACAGGAAGGGGGAATGTAAGTTGGGATGAAGTGAGAGAGTGGCATGGACATATATACACTACCAAATGTAAAATAGATAGCTAGTTGGAAGCAGCCGCATAGCACAGGGAGATCAGCTCAGGGCTCTGAGACCACCTAGAGGGGTGGGATAAGCAGGATGGGAGGGAGGGAGGAGATATGGGGATATATGTACGTGTATAGCTGATTCGCTTTCATATCAAACAGAAACTAATACACCATTGTAAAGCAATTATACTCCAATAAAGATGTTAAGAAAACATCAAGTTTTTTTGCTATAACAAAACATTTAAGTTTTGTTAAAACATTTAAACATTCAAGTTTATTTGCTATAACAACTTACACTTTCTTAAGTAGTAGAGAAGGAACATAGACAATGCTTTAATGCTAAGTCAAAATGCAGAAATCGAAATAACTTTTAAGCTATTACAACAATGTACAATTATGTACACTTTGGGGCTAGCACTTAGAAAAATACAGAAATAAATATGTACAGTTTATTTGTTAAATAGGTGAGATTATAGATACATTTTTATCTTATTAAATTTGAATTTTTTTAAAAGGTAATATCTTCTCTGTTTAACATTAAAGTGGGAAAATACACTTGAATAAAATTTCAACCTGAAACATTTTAGTTTCAGTGGAGTATTAATAGGAGATTAAATTCTAGTTATCTGGAAGTTTTAGCTGTGTGGATCTGCTCATTAACCCACCAATACCAAAAAAAATGAGGTAATGCTGGACACTGTATATAACTCTAGTTGAGGGACTTCTGAGAGGAGACAAGTGCTGGAGGGGATGCAGGAGAGCAGGTGATGAGGCTTCTAAGATAAGACATGGAAAATCGTGAAGATATTTGTGTCCCGTGGGAATGCTCACCAAAAAGTGACCTCAGCAGAGGAGGATTTAAATAATCAAGTGGCTAGAAGGACCAGCTCTGTCAAACCGGTCTGCCTCTTTCCCCAGCCACTTCTGTCATTGCCCAATGGGCTCGTGAACAGGATGGCCGACGGCTGCAGGGAGGGAGGTCAAGCGTGGGCTCAGCACATGGACCTCCACTCACCAAGGCCGACCTGGCTGCAGCCACCACTGAGGGCCTTATGTGCCCCCAGCAGAGACCAGCCCTCAGTCCAATCTCCACCTCTGTGTTCACATTACCCTCTCTGTGTGTCTGTTTTCTCCTCTTCTGTAAATTCTCCCTCTCCTAATTAGCCCAAGGCAAATGTCATCAGAAAAGCTATGACTTTCAAGATCTAGTAATTGATCAAAGAAATATAACCTTTGGAAGCCCTGCTGTATAAAGAGAAAGCAACACAACTTAAAGTGAAAAGATCTTTATATGAGTCTTTGCTCCACCCCTGACCTAAGGCAAATTGCGTCACTTGTCTGAGGCACCTTGTGTTCATCTGCAAAGCTGAGAGGGTTCAGGGTCATGAAAATTCACGTAAGATGAGATTATATAAACTCTTCATGAAATTCAACATGACCCAAATCATGCTATTGCCTTCCCCAAGCCCCCTCCCCTCCTCCAACATTTAAAATTCAATTTTAGACCTTAAATTAACCCTTAAACTACCATTTCCCCTTCTGAAAAAGTCTTAGAAGTACCATCCTCTGCCAATGTTGCAGACTGCTACCTTGCAAGAAAAAGATGGTCTACTTACATCATTGGCTTTGGTTTTGTTTACAGCATTGAAGCAGGCAACATCTGACTTCTATTCCTGAGTGAAACCCACACCACAGCCTGGGGAGGTCTGAGCCATGGCACTTTGCTGCTCCCTCGCTGACCCTCCCAAAGGGGCACTGGAGGAACTGCCACGCCCATACCATACAGTCTGTCTTTGACTGGAGGAAAGGAAACCTCACCCAGCCCTGCAGACGGTGCACCAACCTGGGTGGGCTTTACTGCTACTGAGAAACATGTCCTTCAGTTCCCACTAGGAAAGGGGGGCAAAGTAGACCCCAGTCCAGTGTTGCTTACACACACACACAGAAGGCACACATATACAGACAGATACCAGGATCCACAGGTAGCCATGAGAACACTGTCACAGTGTTCTGCAGACACATACGTGAGGCACACACTTTCCCAGACGCCCAGATACACAGACCCAGCATGAACTTGTTCTTATCCAGTCATGACTGCTAAATGCTAGGGAAAGGGAGGATGTAGCAGGTAGCCATGTGCAATTACCATCAATCATTTCCCTCAGTGCAGTTACTTATAATCCCTCTGAGTCTATTCTTCTAACTAGATGCCGGCGTCTTCCACCAACTCTCACGCCTCACCTAGATTGCATCACCATTTACTCCACCCATGAATGGGCACAGCAAGTGCCTCAGGAATCGATATGCCCTTCCACATACCACAGACCAGTGTCCTGAAATAGAGAAAATTTTATTTCATGAAGCTTTCTCCCAGCACATCCATACTTTACAACGTGTGCCATATACAACGAATTTTTTTAATGATTTTATTTCTGATGGCTCCCTCTTTTCAGAACACTAATAACTACTCTTCTAACCTAGATTTAGTATGAGTTCAGTTTCTAATTAGCTCAGATTAAAGTCCCAGAGAGCAGCAATATACAACTTAAACCCTCAGGCTAGAATCTCAGGGTAGACGTGGAATTTTGATACCAAATGATTTTTCCCCAGTAACATAACACTAAAGAAAGCAGGACTGTTTTCATGTGTGAAATCCCTTAAATAAGATTTCCACTTTATGGTTTCCTTTTAACTTTAAATAAGTCATAAAAAAAGAGTCCCACAGAGAGAAAAGAAAAAGTAAGCATGACATTCTTCAACAACCTCTGGTCACTGTGTCACATCCCTGTAATTCCCAAAGTGAATCAGAGAGAGTAAAGAGGGCACTAAACAGAAACTTCCTTGATGGTTCACAGACAGAGTGCTGTACAGGACCACACAGCCACCACCATGTCCACCTACAAAGTGCATGGAAAGCCATAAACACAAAGATGCCTGTTTCTCATCTTCTTGGTTAAACAAAAAACAAAAGCCATGAAGGAAACCCAGAGCCACGCTGCTGTGGATGGCCAGGCTTCAGTCTCTCGTCCCTGCTGTCAGAGAGGAGTACCAGCCCCTGACCACTGCTGCATATGAGTAAGCAGGAGATGGCTAAGTGGAATTTTGAGAAATAACAAACTCAAGACATGGATGTAGTTATCCAAACATCAAGGGACTTCTCCATTTGCACATAGATAATTGTGCAGTTATACGCTTTGTTACACGGAGACCAGATGGGAGCAACCGAGCTCATCCTCAGATGCCTGTTCCCCTGGAAGCCTTGACACACATACCCAGGGGCTGGAGGGTGAGACGAGAGTTCATTAGAACCAAACCAAGCTGTATTTCACATTTGATTCCCAACATCTGAACAGGTGCAGAAAAGACACGGGCATCTGGAAGTTTGGCCAAAGTTCTATTCCTCAATCAGCCCACCAATTCTCAAGGTCTCACTGAGAAGATCAGGCACTCTAGCTTTCCTTGGGTGCAAAATGGGGGCAATGAAATTGACATTTATGTTCCTACTGGTAATTCAGTGCTTGGAAGATACTGAAATCTTTACCTTAAGATATAGAACTCGGCTCACTGAAAGAAGAAAGGGCTCTATCTGCTGCCATTTTATGAGGTGATCAACCCAACCAGATACCAGGATAAGAACTATTGGATCCATCTGGGTCAAGAAAGCAGGGCTGAGTGCCCTGAGATAAGCTGAGATTTTGGCATTCAACGGGAAATGATGTAAAAATGGACTTGCCACCTGCCGGCTATATGACTTTGGACAAGATCCTGAATACTCTGTATTTCAGTTTTGTTACCTAAAAGATGGAGGGTAAAAGAAAGTAACACAGCCAAGCTCCAGTTCAGCATCTGACACCCAATAAATCTTTGATATATTTCCCTTGCCTTCCTTGCTGGTGTCATTTCTTAATTCTTAATTATGAATTTCTAATTCATAGTAATTGAATGCATTTGTTGTTTCACTAACCTGCAATGGTTTTCTAATTACAAAATATATATGACATTTATATATATGACAAATATATGTATATATAGTACATATATGACATTTAGAAAGTACTCATAAGCAAGAAGAAAGTAAAACTCATCTGTAAACCTAAAAGTGACCACAGTAAACATTTCAGTGTCTAACCTTTGTCTATGTGTCTTGGGATATCTCTCTCTCTCATTTACATATTTATATTTTTACAAAAGGGATTGTCGTGTAGTCTACATCTTTCACTTAACATATCTACCCCTTCCGTGGAGTCTTTCTCTGTTACTGACTATTTTTCCACAACATGATTTTAGTGGCTGTATAGTCTTCCATTATTTAAATGTACCATGGTTTACTGACCAATATAAAAGTGTTCTTTTACCTAAGTTTTTATATGTGAAACTAAAAATGTTTGAGGACTAAACCCATCCTATGGAATAAATTTAACTCAAAGTAGCTTGCCACCAATTAAATAGAAAATTAGTTGTAACACACCTACGTAAGTGCAATGTCTTCTTTCTTCTTTAACCACCAGACCTGCTCATTAAGAAACTGCTAAAGTCCATGGTGATTAGTGACAGGACCTCATGTCTGTATCCTCGCCTTGGCCCGGATCTTCCTATTTTCATTGCCCCATCTATGCCTCTGACTTGCACCGTCCACTGGTATGTCCCATGCCAGACTGCTAACTTACCCACGTTACTGAGCTCACAGCAGAGAGCTGTCCGTACAAGATCCTGCCTGGAATGCAGGGTTTATACTACTTATATTTCTTACTATTGGTCCATCCAACTCCAGCACAAGTTCTATTTATTATCATAGAAACATAGGTCATTTGGGAACATTTAGTCACCTCCTTCAACTCTATGCTGTCTTCAGATATTTCTGACATCTGGGTCTCTGCTCTACTCTCTTTTTGAATATATCCAGGGAAGAAGATGTATCTTCGGGGAGGGGGTGTCCTGGGCACATGTGCACACACATATGCTATTTGATAAACTATCTCAATGCTTAAGAACACTTTCCATCTGGAACCTTTATAAGTAGACAGTATACACACACACACACACACACACACACATATAAAATCCCAAAAGAAAAAACTCACTATCTTTGGCTCTTTTATGGATAGAATATATATATATAGATTCATATACATATTCCTCTATATATGTGTGTATCTTTTCCCAGAAAAATCTCAGTGTCTCTTTATAGCTATGTGTTTTTCCCTGAGTAGCAGTCACAGTCAATTAAAATACATATATGTGGATCTTTAAGTAAATTCCATCAGACCAATATCTGTCTGGTTGGGAAATAATTACTGTCCATTTGCTAAGTGCCACCAACCGTTATACTATGTTCCAGTGAACTAAAGACCTCTGGCGATCACAGATTTACAACTCAGCAAGATTAAACAATTTACTGTTATTTATGACAGCAAAGCTAGGTCTTCTGTATTATATTCCACGTTAGCATCTGTCACTTTACATTTGGGAGATGCTGTCCAAAAAAAGATTATGCCTCCTAACCAAACATTCAGCAGGGCTGCAGGAACAGGCACCCTGACAAACATCCTGACAAAATGCTTTAAAGCATCGCTAGAGCTTGCAGCTGTGCATTTTCAGACTACTCAGCAGATGAGCGTGGATTCTCTTAGCCTCTGCTTGGTCTGTTCCTCTCAGTAATCCCTCACATGGCCCAGTCCATTAGGCTTGAAAATCCGCATGAAATGAGCAGATTAAGATCTGGCCTCAGGTGGGGGCAGTGGAGCAGGTATAGAAGGGTGGGTCTGCTCTTCACGTAGCCTGAGCCTCAGAAAGGTTTAAGATTGAAAAGCATGGCATTGACTCAGCTGATTCATAATAGGAAATAATGCACAGACCATGCAAAAAGAAGTCCTTTATGTTGAGTTAAAGTCTACGCCAGAGCAGCTGCTGCCACCTCAAGTACCGTGACAGGGTGTGCGTACATGTGTGTCTGTGTGTGCATGAGTGAGTGAGTGTGTGTGTGTGTGTGTGTGTGTGTGTGAGCGTTCATGCTGGGAGAGGGGAGAGGATCATGAGTTCAGCAGTCGCCACCCAACCCTTAGCCAGCAGCCTGCAGAAATGCCCAAAGTCTTACGAAAGCAACTGTGATCACCACATTGACGGGCGCCTTCTATCAGTAAGGCTACTGAGAATAAAAAGCATATATGCACATGTCCTTTTATTTTAATCAGAGAAAAATAGTTTGGTAATAATTGTGCTATGTGAATCAATAAAATAATTGACAATAATCCATTACCTCATTCAATCCTCCCAAAACCCCTGGAAGATGTGGAAGGCAAGTATTACGACAGTGCCTATTTTTATAAATGAGGAAACAAACCCCAGAAAACTAGGTGACTTCCCCACAGTCATATACGTTGCAAATGATGGTATAATGATTCAAATTCAGAGTTTCTCCTTTTTTCTTAACTACTCTCTAGTGATGTGTTTAATTATGAAAGCAAGGCATATATACATGTGTAATTACTTAATAAAGAGAAGTATATGAGTAGAAAGGGAAAGGATTCCCCTCCCCCATCAAACACACCCACATACCCCAGATATATTCACTGTTAACTGTCTGGACTATGTTCCTCCAACCCTATTTTCTATGCCTAATTATATACACAAAAGTGGGATCATGCTACACATGACCCTCTACTAATTGCTTTGTTTCACTTTAACAAACTATCATCCACATCTTTCTCATGTCACATATAGATCCACGTCCTTCATTTATGGATATTAATGCATTCCTGGTGTGGTTGTGTCATAAATTATGTACCTGTTCTCTACTGCTGAACATATAAATTGTTTCCAAGTTTTTTTTTTAATAAAGCTGTTTTGTTTTTTTAAGTTTTTTTTGGGGGGGGGCGGGGGGGGCCTGAGCCGAGCAGCATGTGGGATCTTAGTTTCCCAGACCAGGGATCAAACCCACACCCCCTGCATTGGAAGCGTGGAGTCTTAACCACTGGACCACCAGGGAAGTCCCTCCAAGTTTTTCTTTAGCAAAATGTTGCAGTGAGTATTCTTGTACATAAATGTTTCCACATTTGTATGAGAAAATCTACAGGATATATTCTTAGAGTAAGGGATTCTTAGATTATTGGACAAGTACTCTATTAATTTAGATACATACTGCCAAATTGCCTGACCAAAAAGTTGTATCAATTTAACTTCCACCAACAGTGTACAAACATGACAATTTTCCAACACCTATGCCAGCTCTGAGTATTTTCCGTTTTTTTCAAATTAATGGATTGTTTTTATTTTTATTTCTTTGGTTACTAACGAGGCTGATCACCTTTTCATGCATTTGTGGTGGTTGTTGACAATATTTCTTTTAAACTGTTTGAATTTTCTTATTGATTTGGGAAAGCTTTTCATATATTGTAGATATTAACCATCTGCTGTAAAACTCTCCTCCTAGTATTTTGTGAGGTCTTTTGTCAAGCAGGATAAACTCTGGTCCTATGATTTCAAATTCTTTTCTCTTTTTTATTATAAATGTCTAAATATAAAACTACATATCCCTAGCTACCAAACTGGACCCTTATTAGAGGAAAACAATAGAAAGGCAGTAATTATTCTATTTGTACAAAGCACCTATTAGTAGAGACTTGGAAAGAAAATTGTCTGTGACTTTATGCCAAGAAAAAGAATTTCTTTGGGGATTCAATGTTCCTAAAAATTTTTTTTCTTCATACAAATACAGGCATTACTCCAAAATTTGACGTCACTAACAATGCAGGAGATGAAAGGTATTGAAAGACTCAGAAAATGTGGATTTTAACAAGTCTTGTGTATATCCCAGATATCCTCTTATTCATAAGTAATGAGAGTCAAGTCAGATGAAAGAACCGAAAACTTTCCCTTTGGCTATGCAAGTATAAACAGTAAAGGCATACTGGCCAAATCTTGAGTGTTTGCAATTAGCTGTCAAGGCTGTAGGCTAACAAAGGACATTGCAGCCCTAGCTTTTTACCTTCAATTTAAAAATCCCTGGGAAATTTAGACCTTATTTTTTTTTTCTGCTGCCTATTATTCCCAAATAACCCTATTACAGTGTTCATTCATGTCACTGTTGTCTAACAGAAGAGTGGCCAGAGCCCAAAAGATGAAGGGTAAGGTTGGTAAAGCCAATAACTCTCCTTAGATTCCCCCAAAATAGGTTCCAACTTCTATTCCTCAAGGCTGTACAGAAACTAGCAAACTTCCAGAGTTCACAAAGGGAACAGATGTTTTATAGAAAATTCTTAGGGCAAGTTTCAGACATAATGTTGCTGATGGGTATCTGTCTTTTCAATAAACATCATTATACTTTATCACAAGATTTAATAAAGCAGCTTAGTTAAAAATGCCATCTGGGTCTCTGGACACATTAAACAAAGCTTAAAATAACCCACCCCAGCAACTGGGAGGGCCCAGCTGTTCTCAAAACCTCTCCCACTCCTTTTACTTCCTCATAAAAAAATGAATGAGGACTTGAGGCTAAAAGAGTCAAGAATGAACAGACCCAAACAAGGAGAAGGGTGGAACCAAGGGCTCCCTAAAATTTGCTATTGCTCATATAATAGATTTTCCATTTCCACAATTCAGGGGATGAGGATTTGGGAAGGGAAGCAAGATAAAGTTATGGGAGGCTCTTTAGGGTTTTCTAATGTATCACAAGCCAGCCCTTCCTAACATCTGGGCCATAGTAGCCCATTCCATTCACCTATTCTGTTGTGAACACCCATAGAAAATACAGAGCAATCACCACCCAGTTCTTTTCCCTTCTAGAGATAGGACCTGGAGCTAGCCACGCCCAGATTTCCAGATCCATTCCAGGAAAGAAGCCTTAGTGTTACAGTACATGTTTCCCTCTCTTGCTTCCTCCTTCTTTCATCACTGCTGGCCACCCACCACCATATCCCACTCTGCTTCTCTTCCAAATATATGTTCCTTGTCTTTGGGACCAAACCAAAATTTGTTGCCCAGATAGTTCTCATAAATGCCAAGGCAAGTGTATTCTCATTCTTTGGAAACAGACACCTCTTTATGACCTGTTGGAATCAAATACAACCTGTGCCAGCATCTATCCGGAGGGCACGCCCAAGCCCCTCACTGATCTAGCATTCCTCATATCATTTCACTTCATTTTCTACCTCTAAAAGATTTCACAAGCCATTGAGGAGCTCTTGAATTCTGTAAGCTGCACTGTATGCCAATATTATTATCATTAATGCTGATCATCATATGGCCAGTACAGTGCATGGCTAATTGACAAATGGATTTTCCCTTGGCTAAAACTTGTTACAGAGCTCTAGGTTAGTCCATACATGCAGTCAAATCATTATTATCTGAGATGTATTCAGCTGACCATAATAATACTCCCTTGTATTTCTTAGTGCTGTGGATGTTACAAAATGCTTTCATATGCAGTGCTTCATTTGATTCTCAGGATAATTCAGAGATGCTATCATACCCAATTTATAGATGAGAAAACAAGTGGTTTCTAGGTATGTCAAGAGGCTAAAGCATTTGCACTGCAACTGGTATGTCAGAGCTAGGAAAATAAGGCAAGCCCTCCAGCTGCTGATACAGTGCTTTTTCTACCATACCTCATTGCCTCCTGGGCTAAAGTCAAAAGAGAGTGTGGTTATCGTATGAAGAAATCTGGTTTGGGTTTGCCAATTATGTATTTGTAGTATTTGTTGACCTCCCTTTATTTAACCAATAGTTGCTTTTGATTGTAACAGTCTGGCTCCGTTAAACACACACACACACACACATTTTAAATGCTAAATTATAGAACTGTGCTGTCCAGTATGGTACCTACTAACCACTTGTGGCTACCTAAGTTTCCATCTTAATTAATTAAAATTAAATGAAATATAAAATTCAGTTCTTCAGTAGCATCAGCTACATTTCAAGTATTCAACAGTCAAGTGTCCTAGTTGGCTAGGACAGTGCAGATTACAGAACATTCCCATCATCACAGTAAGTTCTGTTAGACAGTGCCGATATACAACGTCATCTCAGAAAAAGGAGACTTTAGAAAAAGTCAGAAACGTCTTCAGGCAGACACAGTTCTGTCACCTGTCCAATATTAAAGGTAGTTTAGGACTAAAAAAGAAGATTTTAACAAAGAGGAGAAAGAAAGACAGATGCCCTTAGCCACAAATGGATCTACCCAGAGAAGGGCAAAGGCATTCCTGTAGCCATTATGATGCATTTAGCTTTTCAATTCTTTAAGACATTAGAATAAATTGATACATAGAGGATCTAAACCCCTGAGGAGGATCTAAAGCAGATGGAAATAGAAATAGGATAAAAAAATCAATTAGTTTCAAACTAAGTCTGATCTCAATTCATTTAAATGACACTATTTACTTCATATACTTAGTTTTTTGTTGTTTGTTTGTTGCTCTATATAGCATGACATAGTTTGTATCTTTAAAGGGGGATTAAAATACTTCTGGGGTTTTTTAGATAAATTCACATAGCCCCATAAAAACTACTAAAAAAAAAAGGTAGTTTCTTTTCATTCTTCAATAATCTATTCAAATTGATTATATAAAAATCCAGGAGTCCATAGGGATATTCGAAAAAGTGAAAGTAAAACAAAACAAAATTCATGTGTCATCAATGGAGGTGGCTATTTCACCAAATTCTTACTCTGAAAATTGATGATTAAAAAAGAGAGAGAAATAAACACATATTCTGTCTTTCCAGAAGGAACTATATTACAGAATAATCAAATAGCCTAGTAGTGAGGAAAATACCCAGTTTATAGAAAAATGCCAGCTAAAACATGTAGATGGAATTAGAGAATTTGAAAATCATCATTTTGAAACCCCTAATGAAATAATCAACTCAAGCCAGTATCATTAATGGATGCTAAAATAATTGGGTAAAAATTGATAAGGAACTGAATATTCACATGGTACAAAGTTCACCCCATAGCCTACTGCTAGTCCCAAAGGGGAAAATAATGGACCATACCACCATAGCTCTATAATTATCTCAGCATCACGGATGATGGAGCAACCAGAGATTATGTTTCCTTGTATTATGCAACTGAATACACACCATCACCTATGAAATAATCTTATAAAAAAAAATCGAACCTGACTCTAATTAAGCCTTTAGACTGATTTCTAGTTCACACACACACAGGGAATAGAGTGAAAAGTTAAATGACACCATAAAGAAGTAATCAGAAAATTCCAGAAAGGAGGTGGAGGAGACATTCTACAGAAAAACCAACCGACCTAGTCTCGGCAACAAGTCAATTTCGTTAACAAAATAAAAATAAAAAGGGAGGTACTTTCTAGGTTAAAAGAGACTTAAGACAAATGTAGTGTGTGTTCCTTGATTAGAAGAAACAAGTTTGAACAAATTAGGTATAAGAGACATTTCAGAATAATTGAAGAAATCTGAATGTGGACTGGGTCATAAATAATGTAAAGAAATAATTTTTTATGTTGTTTGGGATGTTAATGATACTGTCACTATCAAGGAAAATGTTCTTCTTTTTTAGAGATCCATACTGAAGAACTTAGGGTAAAATGTCATGTTCTTTAATATACTTTAATATACTTTAGCCCCTCGAAAAGATGAATCAAACATAGAAAAATGTCAACAATCTAGGACAAGGGCATATGGATGTCGTTAATCTATTCTCTCCACTTTTCTGAAAGCTTGAAAGTTTCATAACTTTATGAGAAAGCTTTTTAA
This sequence comes from Eubalaena glacialis, assembly GCF_028564815.1. Classification (NCBI taxonomy): domain Eukaryota; kingdom Metazoa; phylum Chordata; class Mammalia; order Artiodactyla; family Balaenidae; genus Eubalaena; species Eubalaena glacialis. The sequence goes on from NC_083724.1 coordinate 52,157,489, forward strand.
AATCTCAAATTGTACAGGTATTTGTATAGGAATCTATTTCAAACTTTATGAGATATTAAAATATTAATAGTGTAGTTTATTGTTTTAGAAATTCCAAACTTCTGTTTTCCTTCAGCAATTACATAATCGAAGAGCAACTATCATTTTTTATAGAAAAACTGCTTTGTAAAATTAACTTTTTCAATCAAAACCAAGGTTTTTCAGAGAGAGAGAACGCAGCCCACCTGGTCAGATTCAAGTCAGTTCAAAGAGAATAAATTCTATCTTCTACTATTTTCTATTTTTTTTTTTTTTACTATGAATATCCAATGGGAAATCAAAAAAGGCCAAAGCATTTGGAATCGAAGTTCCCCATTCCTTAGTATAATCAGCAGGCCAAGTCAGGAGGCAAGTGCATCCCCATCAATTTGCAATCATGCAAGACCAGTTTTGCTTACGGTGGTCCCTTTTAAACCGCCTCTCTCCTGAAGTCAGCCTTCTGATTATTCACTTTGCTTTAGCAAAAGCTCCCACGAAGGTGAACAAAATGAGGAAAAGACTGGTGAAAACTGGCTGTTTGAAATCTTTATAAGAGTCAACCATCCCTTTCCCCCATGACCGTCCATCTTAGAATTAATACTTTCAGATTATTTAAAAGACGGTGCTTCTGTGTGGACTTTAGTTTGTCATTCTGTCCTTCATAACAACTGGTAGATTAAATTTGACTCTATTCTAGGTATATATTAACGTATGCTAACTATCTCCTAAAAGAAACTCCACTCTTAAAGTCAATAAAATGTGTTTACAGAGCAGACCCACTGAAGTTAAGAGATTGAAGAGTCCTTAGGGTAAAGTATGCCAAGAAATAATAAAGCATAATAATAATGTGTCCATGCAAATCAACAACTGTAACTTCAAAACTATCCTGACCCACAGTAAATACTGGACAGGCTATGTTTTTCTCACTTGTTGGAAAACCTGGCCCAGGAAGGAGTATGAAAGCTGCCACAGCTCTCCCAAGGCTCATTATTCTCCATCATTCCACGGGAACGGCTTTGTCAGACAAGAGTAAAAGACCATTTGTTAACCTCTCTCCAAATCCCTGATTCAAGCCAAATTTCATCAATCCCAAGTGAGGAGCCAGAGAGAAATACAAGTCTTATATCTCCAGCAGCATCATCTGCTGGGGTTGGAGATCACAGTTCCACCACCCAGCTCACCCTCACCCCTACCACCCCACCCCACTCCCCAGCCAGGCCCTGTTTCACCCAACTGCTTTTTGGTTAGTAAAAAAAAAATCCTCTTTCCCTATTCCTGAAACACTGAGAAGGGGGAGTTATAGTAGACAAATGTGAAGCATGGACAACCTCAAAGCTGTTTTTTTAAGAAAGAAATGAGAAAATTAAAAAGGATAGGTTTGGAAAGGAGGGAAGGAGGGAATTCAAAAGCCAGATAATTGTTTAGTTTCACTTTTTTAAATGTTCACACTCATTTATACATCTGCAGAGGTTTCACTTAAAGGAAAGTTCTATGTGTGTGGATCTGACTGCATTAACAGGGCTTAAGTTCCTCTTTTAGACAATGTTTCCCACAGAGAATTCAGGGACCCTTGAAGTCAGTATCCCTCTTGAGACGCTGCTGGCTTTGGAAAGGAGGAAATCAGGGTATGGGGATATGTCAAAAGGTGCGTCTAGTTGTAGGATAGGGAGAAAGGAAGGAGAAAGAGAAAAACTCAAGGTCTGAGAATTCACATCGCAAAAGAAGACTACTTAAGCCGTGCAAGAAGGGGGAGGAAATGAGGATGAAAACTGCAGGGGAGAAGAGGCATGAAATGTTGTCAACTGCCAAAGGGCATCTTGGAGAGAAGTTGGGAATTGCTTTAAGAAAAGCATTGCAAATCTCATTTCTGACCATTTAGAGATTTGCCTCCCCGGAACGGAGAGCCCAGTCTGTATAGCTTCAAATTGATCCCCGTCCCATCCTTTCCCTAATCAAATCAATTATGAAATATAACTCCACGAACCAATGATATTAAAAACCTTCAGGGTCCACGCTTGCTAAATATGTCAGTAACCAACACTGGTGTGTGTGTGTATGTGTGTGTGTGTCTGTGTGTGTGTGTCTTCGGAGCCAACACTACTGTTAAATTTGGCAGAGCCAAGATGTGGAGTAGAAGAAGACTGCAAATAGGATACAGGAGTTGGGGGGGAGGGGGACAACTATCAATATATTGGTAGCGGGAGGGTAGTGAAAACGGTCAGAGCAAATATTTTTAAAGGGCTGGGGAAGAGAAAGTCAAGAACAGCGAGCAGGTGCAGGACATGGTCAGAGTCCAGAGAGAGTTCAGGGCGATGTGGCAGGTCGGTCGGGATGCCGGCTGGGCTCAAAGAAGGGCGAGGAACCCTTAAGGCCTTTCGGAGCGGCGGGCGCGACACAGCCCGGGCGTCCCGGGGGCGCCGGGGAGGCTGCGGGGAGCTGCGGTGGCGGGACGCGGGTGGAGGGGACCTGGGGGAGCGGCCGAGCCCGGGAGCAGGGTGGGGGTCTGCGCCGGGCCTGGGGCGGGCCGGCGGAGGGGGCAGAGTGAGGAGGGGGACTGCGGACGCGAGGGGCAGCATGTCACTCACCCCGTTGGCCGCGGCCATCTGCACCACGATCTCCGTGGCCGTCCTGCTGAAGTACCTGCCGTCGCTGCCCACCACCATGGTGCAGCCCTGGCGGTCGCGCAGGTCGATGGACGACAGCACGCTCTGGATGAAGTTGGGCAGGTAGTTGCGCTGACCCTCGAAGAGCCCGGTGGGCCGTCGCAGCCCCCCGCCGCCAGCCGGCCGCTGGTCCTCGTAGGGCGCCGTCGGCACCGTCAGCACCGGGATGGGGCTCCCCTCCATGGCGCCTCCTGGCCGGTCCTGCCGCGGCTCCGGGAGCCGGAGGGAATCTGCAGCCCGACGGGGCCCCCACCAGCTTGGCGGCGCGCCCGGGCTCCGCCTCGCGCCGCGGCCCCCTCTGCGGCCGGCCCGCGCCCCGCGCCCTCCTGCCGCGCCGACCGCTCCTCCCTCTGCGCGCGGCCCCTAGCTGCCCCGGTAGAGTTTGGCCTCTACCTTCCAAGAAAAGTTCGCACCCGCCCAACTTCCTCTCCGGCCGGAGCGCCCGAAGTGCCCGCAGCTTCTTCTCCCAGCTGGAACCACTTTCGGGGTGTCCCAAAAGCCCCTTCCCAGCGCCAGCTACCCCGATCCCGGGGACGCCTCCTCGCGCGCCTAGCCCGAGCCTTCCCCGGTGATCGCCTCTCCCCCGGCACACCCTCCGCTAGAAAACAGCCGGGGAGTGGGTGGTGAGAACTTGACCAGGATTGGGGGTCCTCTCCCCGTACCCGCGGCCCCTCTCCCCTCCAACCGGCAGCCCTGCCTCCCGGCCTCCCAGGGAGTGAGCGGTTTACAAGCACCAGTTTCTCTTTTGAACAAGGACAGGGGTGGAGTTGGGAGGGGGCTGAAACCTTTTGCCATTAGAGAACAGCCCCAGCCAAAAATAACCCTGGAAGAGCGAGCTGAGAATTGTTATCTTCTGCCAGCGCTGAAATTGGAGGCTGGGCGCTGCGAGTGTGTCTGCGTGTGTACACACACCCCACCACTACCATTTGTTGCAGGGAATCACATACTGTCAGGCCCTTCAATCCAGCAGGATCCACCCAGCCATCCACACTTTTCCCCAGGCTCTCTGAAGGCAGCACACTTCTCAGGAAGAAAACTTTTTTTTTTTTGCTTGTTTGTTGTGGTGGTCGCAACAGCAGCAACACAGATGCGTGGACGCGTATTTCCTTATTCTTCTTGCCCTTTCACCCTCCCTGGCCCAGCTCCTGCTTAGAAACAGGCTGTCCCACACTGTACGTGTCCACACTGTGGAGCTCTTACCAGGATTCATGGCTTTCACTAGGAGGAAGGTAAAGCCCTTTGTAAGGTCCTACCAGGAATAAATGAACAAACCCAAATTAAACAAGGACAGGGTACCAGGAACTGGCTTGCTCCTTTCACAAGCTTTCTGGCATTTGGGGGTGGGGGTGGGGGGGTCAGAGATGTTCTGCCTTCTCTCCATAAAGCCCACCAAAAATCCCAAATCAAGAAACTCCCTATAGAAAATCAACAGGCAAAAAGGATAAAGCCCCAAAAGGGAAGAAACAATTCTCATTTTTGCTTCTATCTCCTTTCACCCTCAAAGCATTTTTGCACCCACTAAAGTCACTGAAATCTCCTGCTTCTTCTCCTCCTCCAAATATTGTCCACTTCCTGGGACTAAGCTGGATTTGCTGCAGGATTATAAAGTGTTTGATCATAGTAAGATGACTGTGAATAACAGCTCACACTTATATGTTGTTTTGCAGTTGACAAAAGGCTTTGCATCTGTTTTCTCTTTGGAGGCTCAAAACAACTAAAAGAAGTAGTAATGGCATTCATATCATTCCCATTTTACAGATGAGAAAAAGGAGGCTTTCTGTGAGGTTGAAGGAAGTGGCCAAGATGGCACCTTCAATTCAGTACAAATTCTTATGTGGCCCCTCCCCTTTTTATTAATATCATTAAAGTGTGAAGTCATCAACTGAATCCTATTGAGACTCTTTAGCTTTTCTCTTCAACAGCGAAGTTTGTGTGTGTGTGTGTGTTGTTGTTGTTGTTGTTGTTGTTTTGCCTCTACTCTCTCCATTCCACTGTAAAGTTCCTGACTTTATGGTTGAGGGAGCCTTGTCTTAGCACCAAATAGAATGTCAACACTTCTAAGGACCTGTGCACATCTCTATGGTGGGGGATTTTTTTTAACCGCTTTCTAATAACATTTTATTTTGCAAGGAAGGACAGTATCATTCCCAGAAGAAGAGAGGGTGTAAGTCCTCTGTCCCAGAAAAGAAGAAAAGGATGCAGTCTCCAAGCCTCAGAGATAACCAGAAGGTCTCCAGGGCTCCATCTCTGCACTTCTAGGACCTGCCTCTCTCTTGACATCACCATCATTCTCTCCTACCACAGCCCAGCTCCTTCCCCAGGACTGAGGACAAGTCAGGCACATCTCAGATAAGATTTTACAGCTTTACCAGCCAAAAGGAAAGTCTCTTCCCTTGGTTCTAATCCCCAAATTCCCAAAGACTCTGGTCCAGTTTGAGGCAATGCAACCAACCACAAAGCAGGAACCCCACAGTGAAAGAGACAAAGTTCCTCCAAAGTCAGGGGGTGCTGGTCCCCAAAGGCAGGAGAGATGGGCAAACAAACCATAATTGTCCACCACATAATTGACACTTTCACTGATCAAGTCTTTTGAAAATTATTTTTCTGTTCTCTGAATTCACGTAGCGCTTTGTACCACTCATAAGGAATGTTTCATGTGCTGCTACACCTTTCTATATATCTTCTCTCCTCCAGCTGTACGTGGCCTTGGAATAGTTCCTTACCTTCTCCTCACCTCAGTATCATCACTGTGAAATGGGGATTATTATAATCCCAACCTCATAAATTGTTGGGAGGATGAAAATATTAGTACAGTGCCTGACAAACAGAAAGGCATTCAATAAATGTTATTCATATTATTGCCATCTATATAGTATTTGTCATTATTATCAATGTCTTATATAGTAAGAACTACATTTTATATCTTTGTAGACCACCACTGTACGTAAACATCTTTGGGCAAAGGTAATATTATATAAAGTTTGGTTGAATTAATCTGTGGTTTTTGACAACGGAAACTCAAGGTATACAGAGTAATTTACCATTGAAACATACAAAAAGGGCTTACGAACTAAAGAAATCTCTTCAAAGCTGCCCCCAATTTTGATCAAGTTAATTCCAACAAATGTGTCAAAGTGATGGAGAAAAGGAACCTGAGAGGGCCCCACAGGTAAGAAATGCCTGCCCAGAGTTGCTCACTGGTAAAATGAGAAGGTCGGATTAGATCAGTGTTTCCCAAAGGGTTTTCCTTGTAACACAAGTGCCTCCCAAATGCTGTGTAAGTGTTTCATAGTCAAGTAACTTTTTAAAATCCTGCATGCTCTATCCCATTCTTGGAGTTTCATGATGTGCATTTTCAGACTGACACCTCTGAAAGGGCATCAGTTTAATGTCTTCTTGAACCAGTGCTTTCCAACCTAAACTCACACAACTAGTTTGCTTAGGGAAAGGGACCCAGACTAGCTTTGGAACTACAGCTAGGACAGTCCCCTCCCCACTTCATGTGTCCTCAGTGGGCTAGGTCAGGGATAAATACATTTTCCTGATTCTAAGGGGCTGGTCATCCTTCTGTGCTGAGTTCAGAGCTTCTCTACAGCGTGGGTCACAATGAAGTGGGCCCTGTTCGCCTACAGATGCCTTCCAGCCTTCTCTGAGCCTCCAGGGAAAGGCCTCTCACTGAGAATTCTTGGCATGAAACAGGGGCAACCGATATATCCTTCCTTCCCCTTGGGATTTCCTTTCTCTTAAAAAGGTGTCAGCTGCTATCATCATGTAGAGACCACACTAGTTGGCTCACTTAGACCAGCATTTCTCAAAAAGAGAATTTGGGGTAAAATAAGTCTTGAAACACTTCAGACTTTATCCACCCTCTTGGAGATTCACAAAGCACACTAGCATATGAAAGACTCCATGAAGTTCCGCAGGAAAAATACCTATTTAACTTTAACCCAGCATTCCCAAATTTTATTTGACCATGGGGCCCATTTCCAAAACACCTATTAAGAGATCAAGGACATTAATATTCCATGAAACACTTTTTAGATCTCTGGGGTCCCTTCGAGCCATATCATTCTATGATTTGCTTTTTTTACTTATGAGGCATTAAAAGATTAATTTCTATCAGGCTTCCATTTAGGAACTTATCAGAATGTGCAAGCAGAAGCACTGGTAAAATTGCCCAGTTAAAAAAAATACCCTTGAGTGATTATGAGACTTAAAATGAATTTTATACACACACACACACACACACACACATACACATATATATACATTTACCTATAATTTTATTCTCTATACTCTGTTCTTCCACACTGCCCTGCCCCCGATCCCCTGGCTGGCAGAAAAGGCTGGCACAGGTCTGGCACTTCTGTGCACACAGGGCATGCTAAAAACATGCTGTTGACTCACTGACTCTAAGAGCAGAAGAAATGCCAGAAGTACAGGAAGAGGCAGAAAAGCAGGTGGAAAATGTCATGGGGCAGTCCTCTAAGGAAGCGCTAGTTCCCTTTCTAATCTGCCCAAACACCTTCTGGTGGTACGGAAAGTCAGTTACATATTTCTCCTACAACGCCACCTTCCACTAAGCCTTCTGTTCCCCAACAAATGAAATAACATATAGTAATTCCAACAGAACTTTCTGTTTCTCTACTTCCTTCAGTGTAAGGCCACTAAAGTGAATGTTCAAGTGATGGAAATGTGCATGTCACAGGTGTATCTTATAAATGGTTGTGAACTTGTCTCTGTGTTCTCACATCTAGGCTTCAAAACTTTGTTTCCCACCTTCATCAGTGACTACCCAGTCGGCCTTGGACAAGTCGCTTACCCTCTCTAAAGCTCACTTTCTGCATCTGTAAAATGGGCATAATGCTACCTACCTCCTAGGGTTGATGATCATATTCAGAGACCTAATATGTGAAAATTGCTTAGCACAGGGCCTGGAACATAATAAGGGCTTAATAAGTGCTTGCTGTAATTATTATGATTATTAGTATTACTATCACTAAAATAGTTATTATTATAATCATTACTATAATTATTATTACTATAATAATTCTTAATCTTTGCATCAAATAGTATTGTCTTTGAGGCATCAATGGACTATGTCTGATTAACTTCCAGCACAATATCTAGCATAAGATCATATGCAAATTAGGGAACTAGTGTTAAGGATGAAAAAAATTATTTTTATTGACCCTTAAAGACTTCATAAGTAACTGGGCAAAAAGAGCCATCCATCTCACACATGGAAACTCCAGTTCCTCTGGAGTTTGTTTTTGGAGGTAATTACAGGATGCCTAGAAACACTGAAATGCTGTTTATAAATCTCCTGAGACCAGCGCAAGGTGATGGGCACAACCAATGCAGATGTGGTCTCCTGACTGCTGCATGCACTGGCGTCAACTTTGAAAAGCACTTGACGTTAACTAACTTGTAAAACCTGTGGTTTTTGGAAAGCAAAAGGTTTCATTTTAATTCAGTTTTACCTAAACATAATAGGCCTCTGATCTACTAAGAATGAAGATTTGATTTCCATGTGTCCCCCACAGTATCTAGAAATATCAATGATATACAGTAACAGATTATTTAAAACTTTAGAGCCTTATCAAAGTTCTTTATTCTATAAAAGGTAAATAAAGTTTACTTTTCTAAAGGAATCTCAATACTTTTTAACAGCTGAATTTTGTTTTTAAAGGCTTCAAAAAGGAACACAATTTAGATCTTTATTAAAAAGGAAATGTATTTTCCATGTTTTACTTAAATTATGTTGCATTAGCCATTTACAATCATAGTCTATATGGAATTTTCCTTTGGTGGTTTTTATGTTTGGGTTTTAGGAAGGGACCCCCAACATATGGCTAATCTCTGAATAAATATTTTAACATTCCTATGTAAAGTCATTTTTTAAAAAGCTATTTTATATCCATCTATGTCATGGAGCTAAATAACATGGCTTGCCGTACAAGCCAGTATTCCTGCCTTATGAATGGGTTTTTTTCAACCATGAAGTCTGGGTGAATTTGCATGACTGGTAGTGAAATACTGTGTTATCAGACCCAGCCAGTTTGATGCCATCCTCAAGTCCCTCTAGCCCAGCCCAGGTCCAGCTCAGGTTTTACTCACACACTTAACCAGGAACTACTCTCCCCAACAATTCTATGCACCCTGCTGGGCCAATTTTCTCCATGAGATTCTTCCAACCTTTCCTCCATTCCCTCAGAGTACATCTACAGAGGACACACATATTTGAAAAGTAACTCAAGCAAATAGAGAAACAATGCACACAACCACTGCATTTTAACCTAGGATTTTCTGGACATGCTGTTTTAACCCAAAAATGATGCCAGTGGTTGGAGTTTCATAGACTAAACTATGGCTCCCAACTTCACAGCCATGCCCATGGGTACCTTCACTGTTTTGGCATTTTTCTTCCCCCTGTTTCTAGTGTTTCCTTGGAAGCCAGAAAGTAGTCACTTTTCATTTAGCATGGAATTGATTTTTTCCAACTTTCGGTAGGAGCCAAAATCAACCTGGAGGTTTGTATCCAACAACAGTTCTGTTTGTGCATCTGAGATCCCCCAACAAGTGTGACTGACTCAGGGACATCGTTCATGACAGCAGCTCAGAGCTCAACAGTAACGTTTTAACATTGACCCTGCCAGGTGTCCAACATAGGGTGTTATTCCCTTTTACTGTGCCCAAACTTCTGATAGATATTAATCATTGGGATTCAAGAATGAGGAAATGGACCTTCTGAGAATTCTCAGCAATTCCAGAATTCATGTTAGTATTCTGTAATTTTCATAACACTTGTACTTAGATGTTTTTGAAAAATAATAAGTGACCATAATAATAAGTAGAGAATCGTTTTTCTGTGACAGGATTATATGAAAAGTTTTCATGGTCTTTTGTTTAACAAGATATAATACCAAATGTATGGTTTATTATTATAATTAACCAACAAACTGTGACAAGATTATTGAATCCAATAACCTGTAAAAACGATCTCTACCTGATAGAGACACAGGATAATAGAAAACATTAAAAAGAAATGAATGTTAACACAAAATAAATGCTAAATAATTTTTAAACTGGAAGATAATTCCACAAATATTTAAAGATTCTCATTCTTTAAATGAAATTTTTAACTCCACAAAGCATCAATTGTTCTAATAGAATTCAAATAATGCAATATTTGGATCTCCTGGCAAGGTGAAGAGCACTACAGAGAAGTAATTGTCAGAATAGCCAATTTAAGGACATATTTTGCTTCCAAAACCTGGTATTTCTTAGAACACCACTAATAGGATTTGTAAAAAGTATCCTAAGGCCTATAAACTTACTAATATTTACCTGCAAGAATTATTCACTGTCAGCTGTGGACAGAGCAATGAAGACACTTAGAGCAACAGACACAAGAGAGTCTCACTGATGCTTCCCTTCCACTGCTCATGTCCCGGTTCCCAAAAATGCTGACCTTGACCTTTGTCTCTGTGCATCAATATTTCCTGCTCTTGCTTTCAACTTGAAGTCAGTGAACTTCTTCACACCAGTAAGGTGTGACTTCACACCAGTAAGGTACGGACTATTAAGCTTTAATTCTCACAGGAGAATTGTAACACTTCTTCCAGTTTTCTGGATTTCTCAACTGATTTTTCCCAGAATCTAGAATTTGGGAGTCCATATAAATTTCCCTCAGAAATGCCAGAAAGGAATTCCCAAATGGACAAGTGTTTTTCTCTATATTCCTTTGCAGAAGAAACTATAAACACAGAGATTTCCCTCTCATCACCAAATTTTCTCTGCTCACTATTGTTGTCACTTCTTTAGATGCCCTACTCACAGTTTCCCCTCCTCTGGAAATAGCCCCAATACCACGGGACAGGTTCTCGGTGGTTATGTCCTTTCTGCATTACCCTGCATTCTTGACCATATACCAGAAGTTGACCGAGGGAGGACACCTGGCCCAACTGGATTCTCTTACTGTCTCTGGAATTCAAATATTGGAACCCAGACATACAGAGACTGGGGGCCACTGTGGCCATATTGATATTGATATTGATATTGATGACAGCTGCGGGAGGGGTTGAATCTGTACCTGCCTGTTGCTCAGATCCCAGGAGCTGTCCTGAACTCCTCTTTCCCAGTCATGGGGTACTTAAGATGCCCCAGTAATCTTTATGAAATCCCTCCCTGGTTTAAGCTAGCCAGAATTAGTTTCTGTTGCTTTCAATCAAAAGCAAATACATCATTATTCCTTGGCCCTAGTTCCTTAAATTTTTCAGGAAAAGAAGTAAAAAGTGACAACATAAGATACCATTTATCTAACATTTGGAAACACACAAAGGAATACTTTGTACAGTTTATGATGCACTCATACGTAGTATGGACATAAATCATCAACAGTGTGCACATCTACATCAAGATCATGATTGCCTTGGGGGATGGGGGAGAACATGGGCCAGGAAGAGGCACAAGGGGAGACTTCAACAGTTACAATAATACTTGATTTCCAGGTGCCCATACGACTCAGTTAGCCTGAGGCTGTTGAATCCACATTTGTTAACCCAGCATAATTATCAACAGCAGGCCCTTCTTTCTCAAGAGTATCCCAGTTTGGATACTAAGCTCTATGACCATGCTTTAAGAACACTTTAAATAATTACAGAAAAATACTTCTGCATATTTTCCTGCATGGTTTAAGTATTTTATAACAAAAATAATTCAAACTTATTACACATACAGAATGTAGCTGCCAAAGCCCCTGCTTTGATATCCCAGCCATGAATCCCTCTAGAGCACCTTCCCCATACAACACCTGTGAGGATTCAATGAGACCAGCTCTATGAAGCACTCATCAGTGATCTGCACTAAGAGACAGTCGCCGTTAAGGTGACATTTCTTTATTCTAACCAAACTCCTGGTAAGTTATTTAGGGACATTTTAATTTCATTTTTTCTTTTAAATTAGTTTTATTAGTTATCTATTTTATACAAATTAGTGTATATATGTCAATCTCATTCTCCCAATTCATCACACCACCACCCGCCAGCCCACTTTCCCCCCTTGGTGTCCATATGTTTGTTCTCTACATCTGCGTCTCTATTTCTGCCTTGCAAACCGGTTCATCTGTACCATTTTTCTAGGTTCCACATACATGCGTTAATATACGATATTTGTTTTTCTCTGACTTACTTCACTCTGTATGACAGTCTCTAAATCCATCTACATCTCTACAAATGACTCAATTTCGTTCCTTTTTATGGCTGAGTAATATTCCATTGTATATATGTACCACATCTTCTTTATCCAGTCATCTGTCGATGGACATTTAGGTTGCTTCCATGACCTGGCTATTGTAAATAGTGCTGCAGTGAACATTGTGGTGCATGTGTCTTTTTGAATTATGGTTTTCTCTGGGTATATGCCCAGTAGTGGGATTGCTGGGTCATATTGTAATTCTATTTGCAGTTTTTTGAGGAATCTCCATACTGTTCCCCATATTTACATTCCCACCAACAGTACAAGAGGGTGCCCTTTTCTCCACGCCTTCTCCAGCATTTGTTGTTTGTAGATTTTCTGATGATGCCCATTCTAACTGGTGTGAGGTGATACCTCACTGTAGTTTTGATTTGCTTTTCTCTAATAATTAGTGATGTTAAGCAGCTTTTCATGTGCCTCTTGGCCATCTGTATGTCTTCTTTGGAGAGATGTCTATTTAGGTCTTCTGCCCATTTTTGGATTGGGTTGTCTGTTTTTTTACACTGAGCTGCATGAGCTGTTTATATATTTTGGAGATTAATCCTTTGTCCGTTGATTCGTTTGCAAATATTTTCTCCCATTCTGAGGGCTGTCTTTCGTCTTGTTTATAGTTTCCTTTGCTATGCAGAAGCTTTTAAGATTCATTAGGTCCCATTTGTTTATTTTTGTTTTTATGTCCATTTCTCTAGGAGGTGGGTCAAAAAGGATCTTGCTGTGATTTATGTCATAGAGTATTCTGCCTATGTTTTCCTCTAAGAGTTTTATAGTGTCTGGCCTTACATTTGGGTCTTTAATCCATTTGGAGTTTATTTTTGTGTATGGTGTTAGGGAGTGTTTTAATTTCATTCTTTTACATGTAGCTGTCCAGTTTTCCCAGCACCACTTATTGAAGAGGCTGTCTTTTCTCCACTATATATTCTTGCCTCCTTTATCAAAGATAAGGTGACCATATATGCGTGGGTTTATCTCTGGGCTTTCTATCTTGTGCCATTGATCTATATTTCTGTTTTTGTGACAGTACCATAGTGTCTTGATTACTGTAGCTTTGTAGTATAGTCTGAAGTCAGGGAGTCTGATTCCTCCAGCTCCATTTTTCGTTCTCAAGATTGCTTTGGCTATTCGGGGTCTTTTGTGTCTCCACACAAATTTTAAGATTTTTTTGTTCTAGTTCTGTAAAAAATGCCATTGGTAATTTGATAGGGATTGCATTAAATCTGTAGATTGCTTTGGGTAGTATAGTCATTTTCACAATATTGATTCTTCCAATCCAAGAACATGGTATATCTCTCCATCTGTTTGTGTCATCTTTGATTTCTTTCATCAGTGCCTTATAGTTTTCTGTGTACAGGTCTTTTATTTCCTTAGGTAGGTTTATTCCTAGGTATTTTATTCTTTTTGTTGCAGTGGTGAATGGGATTGTTTCCTTAATTTCTCTTTCTGATCTTTCGTTGTTAGTGTATAGGAATGCAAGAGATTTCTGTGCATTAATTTTGTACCCAGCAACTTTACCAAATTCACTGATTGGCTCTAGTAGTTTTCTGGTGGCATCTTTAGGATTATCTATATATGGTATCATGTCATCTGTGAACAGTGACAGTTTTACTTACTCTTTTCCAATTTGGATTCCTTTTATTTCTTTTTCTTCTCTGATTGCCGTGGCTAGGACTTCCAAAACTATGTTGAATAAGAGTGGCTAGAGTGGACATCTTTGTCTTGTTCCTGATCTTAGAGGAAATGCTTTCAGTTTTTCACCATTGAGAATGATGTTTGCTGTGGGTTTGTCATATATGGCCTTTATATGTTGAGGTAGGTTCCCTCTATGCCCACTTTCTGGAGAGTTATCATAAATGGGTGTTGAATTTTGTCAAAAGCTTTTTCTGCATCTATTGAGATGATCATATGGTTTTTATTCTTCAATTTGTTAATATGGTGTATCACATTGATTGATTTGCGTATATTGAAGAATCCTTGCATCCCTGGGATAAATCCCACTTGATCATGGTGTATGATCCTTTTCATGTGTTGTTGGCTTCTGTTTGCTTGTATTTTGTTGAGGATTTTTGCATCTATGTTCATCAGTGATATTGGTCTGTAATGTTCTTTTTTTGTAGTATCTTTGTCTGGTTTTGGTATCAGGGTGATGGTGGCCTCACAGAATGAGTTTGGGAGTGTTCCTGCCTCTGCAATTTTTTGGAAGAGTCTGAGAAGGATGGGTGTTAGGTCTTCTCTAAATGTTTGATAGAATTCACCTGTGAAGCCATCTGGTCCTGGACTTTTGTTTGTTGGAAGATTTTTAATCACAGTTTCAATTTCATTACTTGTGATTGGTCTGTTCATATTTTCTGCTTCTTCCTGGTTCAGTCTTGGAAGGTTATACCTTTCTAGGAATTTGTCCATTTCTTCCAGGTTGTCCATTTTATTGGCATAGAGTTGCCTGTAGTAACCTCTTAGGATGCTTTGTATTTCTGCGTTGTCCATTGTAACTTGACATTTTTCATTTCTAATAATATTGATTTGAGTCCTCTTCTTTTTCTTGATGAGTCTGGCTAAAGGTATATCAATTTTGTTTATCTTCCCAAAGAACCAGCTTTTAGTTTTATTGATCTTTGTGATTTTTTTTTGTTTCTATTTCATTTATTTCTGCTCTGATCTTTATGATTCCTTTCCTTCTGCTAACTTTGGGTTTTGTTTGTTCTTCTTTCTATAGTTCCTTTAGGTGTAAGGTTAGATTGTTTGAGATTTTTCTTGTTTCTTGAGGTAGGCTTGTATTGCTATAAACTTCCTTCTTAGAACTGCTTTTGCTGCATCCCATAGGTTTTGGATCATCGTGTTTTCCTTGTCATTTGTCTCTAGGTATTTTTTGATTTCCTCTTTGATTTCTTCAGTGATCTCTTGGTTATTTAGTAACGTATTGTTTAGCCTCCATGTGTTTGTGTTTTTTATGTTCTTTTCCCTGTAATTTATTTCTAATTTCATAGCATTGTGGTCAGAAAAGATGCTTGATATGATTTCAATTTTCTTAAATTTACTGAGGCTTGATTTGTGACCCAAGATGTGATCTATCCTGGAGAATGTTCCTTATACACTTGAGAAGAAAGTGTAATCTGCTGTTTTCAGATGGAATTTTCTATAAATATCAATTAAATATCTGGTCTATTGTATCATTTAAAGCTTGTGTTTCCTTATTAATTTTCTGTCTGGATGATCTGTCCTTTGGTGTAAGTGAGGGGTTAAAGTCCCCCACTATCAGTGTGTTACTATCAATTTCCTCTTTTATAGCTGTTAGCTTTTGCCTTATGTATTGAGGTGCTCCTATGTTGGGTGCATATATATTTATAATTGTTATATCTTCTTCTTAGATTGATCCCTTGATCATTATGTAGTGTCCTTCCTTGTCTCTTGTAACATTCTTAAAGTCTATTTTATCTGATTTGAGTATTGACACTCCAGCTTTCTTTTGATTTCCATTTGCATGGAATATCTTTTTCCATCCCCTCACTTTCAGTCTGTATGTGTCCCTAGGTCTGAAGTGGGTCTCTTGTAGACAGCATATATATTTGGTTCTTGTTTTTGTATCCATTCAGTGAGCCTGTGTCTTTTGGTTGAAGCATTTAATCCATTCATATTTAAGGTAATTATTGATATGTATGTTCCTATTACCATTTTCTTAATTGTTTTGGGTTTGTTTTTGTAGGTCCTTTTCTTCTCTTGTGTTTCCCACTTAGAGAAGTTCCCTTAGCATTTGTTGTAGAGCTGGTTTGGTGGTGCTGAATTCTCTTAGCTTTTGCTTGTCTGTAAAGCTTTTGATTTCTCCATTGAATCTGAATGAGATCTTTGCCGGGTAGAGTAATCTTTTTTTTTTTTTTTTTAATTTTATTTATTTATTTATTTATTATTAATTTTTGGCTGTGTTGGGTCTTCGTTTCTGCGCGAGGGCTTCCCCTAGCCGCGGCAAGAGGGGGCCACTCTTCATCGCGGTGTGCGGGCCTCTCACTATCGCGGCCTCTCTTGTTGCGGAGCACAGGCTCCAGATGCGCAGGCTCAGTAGCTGTGGCTCACAGGCCCAGTCGCTCCGTGGCATGTGGGATCTTCCCAGACCAGGGCTCGAACCCGTGTCCCCTGCATTGGCAGGCAGACTCTCAACCACTGCGCCACCAGGGAAGCCCTAGAGTAATCTTCGTTGTAGGTTCTTCCCTTTCATCACTTTAAATATATCACACCACTCCCTTCTGGCTTGTAGAGTTTCTGCTGAGAAATCAGCTGTTAACCTTATGGGAGTTCTCTTGTATGTTATTTGTCGTTTTTCCCTTGTTGCTTTTAATAATTTTTCTTTGTCTTTAATTTTTGTCAATTTGATTACTATGTGTCTCGGCATGTTTCTCCTTGGGTTTATCCTGCCTGGGACTCTCTGTGCTTCCTGGACTTGGGTGGCTATTTCCTTTCCCATGTTAGGGAAGTTTTTGACTATAATCTCTTCAAATATTTTCTCAGGTCCTTTCTCTCTCTCTTCTCCTTCTGGGACCCCTGTAATGTGAATGTTGATGCATTTAATGCTGTCCCAGAGGTCTCTTAGGCTACCTTCATTTCTTTTCATTCTTTTTTCTTTATTCTGTTCTGTGGCAGTGAATTCCACCATTCTGTCTTCCAGGTCACTTATCCGTTCTTCTGCCTCAGTTATTCTGCTATCAATTCCTTCTAGTGTATTTTTCATTTCAGTTATTGTATTGTTCATCTCTGCTTGTTTGTTCTTTAATTCTTCTAGGTGTTTGTTCTTTAATTCTTCTAGGTCTTTGTTAAACATTTCTTGCATCTTCTCGATCTTTGCCTCCATTCTTTTTCCAAGGTCCTGGATCATCTTCACTATCATTATTCTGCATTCTTTTTCTGGAAAATTGCCTATCTCCACTTCATTTAGTTGCTTTTCTGGGGTTTTATCTTATTCCTTCATCTGGTACATAGTCTTTTGCCTTTTCATTTTGTCTATCTTTCTGTGAATGTGGTTATCGTTCCACAGCCTGCAGGATTGTATTTCTTCTTCCTTCTGCTGTCTGCCCTCTGGTGGATGAGGCTATCTGAGAGGCTTGTGCAAGCTTCCTGATGGGAAGGACTGGTGGTGGGTAGAGCTGGGTGTCGCTCTGGTGGGCAGAGCTCAGTAAAACTTTAATCCCCTTGTCTGCTGATGGGTGGGGCTGAGTTCCCTCCTTGTTGGTTGTTTGGCCTGAGGCGACCCAGCAATGGAGCCTACAGGCCTTCTGGTGGGGCTAATGGTGGACTCGGACTCCAGGAGGGCTCACACCAAGGAGTACTTCCCAGAACTTCTGCTGCCACTGTCCTTGTCCCCGTGGTGAGCCACAGCCGCCTCCCACCTCTGCAGGAGACCCTCCAACACTAGCAGGTAGGTCTGGTTCAGTCTCCTGTGGGGTCACTGCTCCTTCCCCCGGGTTCTGGTGCGCACACTACTTTGTGTGTGCCCTCCAAGAGTGGAGTCTCTGTTTCCCCAAGTCTGTCGAAGTCCTTTAATCAAATCCCGCTAGCCTTCAAAGTCTGATTCTCTGGGAATTCCTCGTCCCATTGCCGGACCCCCAGGTTGGGAAGCCTGACGTGGGGCTCAGAACCTTCACTCCAGGGGGTGAACTTCTGTGGTATAAGTGTTCTCCAGTTTGTGAGTCACCCACCTAGCGGTTATGGGATTTGATTTTATTGTGATTGTGCCCCTCCCACTGCCTCATTGAGGCTTCTCCTTTGTCTTTGGATGTGGGGTATCTGTTTTGGTGAGTTCCAGTGTCTTCCTGTCGATGACTGTTCAGCAGTTATTTGTGATTCCAGTGCTCTCGGAAGAGGGAGTGAGCACACGTCCCTCTACTCTGCCATCTTGAACCCAACATCAGGACATTTTAATTTTAATATTGTATGTAGGTTATACATTCATAAGGTTCCAAATTCAAAAAGTACAAAAGGGCAATGAGAAGTTTTCCAGCCCTGCCCTTGTTTATCTCCCTGAAGACAACTAAATGTTTCTAGATTTTTTAATATCCTTAAAGAATATCCTGTGTAAATAAGAAAAAAATATATACATATATCTGTGTGTGTATTACCCCATTAGAAGCGCACAAAAACTCTTTGAAAAGATATCATTATTACTCCCATTGTACATGAAGAAATTGAGGCTTGGAGCAATTAAGTGACTTACCTAAGGTCACACAGGTGGTAAATAGCAAAACTCAGGTTCAAATCGCCTAACCACTACAAGTATTGTCCCAAATTTTGAAAAAGAGGAAGTGGAATTAACCTACTAAAATGAAGGCATATTTCAGGTATCAAAGAAGCAGGCACCCACATTCCCAGCTCATCTGGAAAGCTCAACTTGCCCCAAAATATCTCCCCTTGTCATAAGAAATTCCACCTTTTCAAATTTTTACTTAGGAGCTTAGAGGGCTCAGCTCTTCTCCTAGGGCTCCCTAATTAAAACAGAAATAGAAATCCTGGAAGGCTAAATATATGCTAACACTTGGAAATTTGTTGGCTGTCCTTCCTAAGGCAAGGCACTGAAAGGGAGAGTCAGATGGGGTGAGCAGGGGGCATCCTTGAGGAGAGGGGACAGGAAACTGAAAGGCAAGACAGGACGTGACAAAGAAAACCACCTCATGGTTTTTCCTTGAACCTGCCCTAACTTAGGTTTACTAGGTTCAGCCACCAATCACCATCAGAAGACCAGTCAATCTGAGTTGTTTTTAATATGATGACGCACATCAATTTCATCCTTTCATCCAACATTCTCATCTGGCTCTTCTTTCGACCAAGGACACGCACATTGCCAGGAAGAGTGGGGGCAGTTAGTTCTCCCGCGCAGGAATCTGATGGTTCTGAGTTCCCCAGGATCACCCACCTTAACACCTGCCAGTTTGTATCCTGAGTCCTAAGTAGCACTCCCCCTCCCCCCATGCCTCAAGTTCTGGATATAGCACAGCCTTGAACACAGCAACATCCAGCCCTCCAGCAGGAAAGTCCCAGGTAACCAGAGGCAAGAAAATGTGAATACGAACTCAGGAACAATGAGCCAAATTGTGTTTCTGTCTGAAAAAGGATATTAAGAGCTTCATTCAGGTTACATCAGAGCCAATCCTCAGAATCAAGAGGAAGCACATACCTAATACACAGAAATTACAAGATGGAGGGAAAGGAGAGGTCAGGCCTCACCTTGGTAAGTGCTGATGATTGGCTCAGTATGGTATAAAATATTTGTTCTGAAGCCAGATATTTGCCTGATCATTTGGACACTGCTTGCACAACCAGAAAAATCAGTCATCAGTTAGGAAAATGTGTTGCTGTGTGAGGCTTAGAACTCAGTTATCTAAAACTGCAAGGGAAGGCAAAATTTTCATCCAAAGTGAGTGCCTTTGTTTGTCTTGACTGATTATTCTAACATCAACAGCCTCTAAATAAGGTGTTGAAGATCATGACATAACCCCCTCTTTCTCCATCTTTCTCATCCTTCCCATACGGTTTCATTTGCCCAAAGTCCACCATTAACAACTCTTTCTGCTGAAATCTGGCTCTCTGAGGAAGAGCATCCAGAAACAGAAGACACAGATCAGGGAGTTTCTTCCTACTAGAACTGCTGCTTTAGTTTAACTTGAAAAAACCCACACCCAGTTCCTAATGTAAAACATCTGAACCACCAGGTCTTCCACAAGCAAGACGGTGCTTACGCTCTCAGTGCACTCCATCCTACATGCAACCAACAGATTGCTTGCCGAGAAACAGAGCCTGGCTGCCAGGAGAGCAACATTCCACCAGACCCTGATTTAGCAAGACATTTCCATATCATACCCCCAACCAGCTGGAAATCTTCCACTGCTTTTGTGCAAAGATCTAACTCATCTCGCTGAATTTCCTGATTTAAAAGTCTAATTCATTGCATCAAAAGTGTGACAGAAGGAAACCAAGTATACCAGCCTTCTCCTGCCAGATTGCCCCAGACTAAAGCTCTTGCATTTTCATTCTGTAAAAAATGGTCCAAATATGCTCTGCAGGAGATGCTGGTCCATTGGTCATCCTCTTATTCTTGCTGCAGAACCTTGGCTGATGGCACTGGAGGAAAAACAAGTTTATCAATTACAAGAGCAACTAAGCTCACTCCTCCATGAAAAATAGTAACAAGCCTAATGTCTCTTAAGCTTATGAAATAAGCACTGAAAAACACAAAGGACTCACAGTTTTAAAATGTGACATACTTTCTCTAAGCAGTGAGGTACCTAGAGATGCAATGTTTACATTGCAAACCCTCCCAGAGCGGGGGTCATGAGGCTCAGCTGTCCTTCAGTGTTCAGGGATGAGCCATTTAGTGCAACGGAGCCTGCCAGGGGACAGTAACTTGGGGAAGAAGCCCAGGTAAAAAAAGGAAGCAAGTCCATCTGCTAATTATAAAAATAACACACACATACATGTAGCTATACATATACATTTTTTAAAAATATGGCTTTCACACACGTAATCAGCCCATAATGACTTCTCCTGGCTAATCATCAAGGCAAATCTTTTCTCTTTTTCCTGCACCTTTCTAGGCTCCTTTTTTAAAAAAAAAAAAAACTTCTTTTATATATAAATGATCAATTCTAGGCTCCTTTTTTTAAAAAAAACTTCTTTTATATATAAATGATCAATTCATTTTCTGTAATTTGTAGTCCTCTCCCCATTTCCCCCACACTATCTATTTATACCACTGTCTGCCACAGCTCCTGGGCATCCTCAAACCCCCCAGCTTCTCTCTTAGGTTAGGACAGGCATGTCCAGTAGGCACCAAAACCTCATCCCTACTGCTTTGTTTAATTTTTTTATTGCCTCTAAGAGAAATCTCAGGATTGCAAACTAGAAGGAGGCAGAGCTGCCTCCACGTATCTCAGTAGGAAGAGAATATCATATGAAAAAAGATTATTCTACGAATCAAAAGGAACAATCCTTCTGATAACAAATCATCCTCTAAATGCGCTTAGGTACCGATTGGAAGTGTGCATGGGAAAATGATCCAACAGCACCACTTACAGTAAGAGCTGTTAAGTGCAACACTGTTGGTCCATGTCAGCAAAGAAAAGCAAGCCGGCTCATCAGAAAGGTTGACCTCCCCCATTCTCTGCAGAAAGACTGTGCCGGGGACAGGAAGCCAGTGCAATTAGTTTGTCATCATTTGAAAGGAACACACAGATTCCAGCAAATCCTGGGGAGAAAATGTTCTTATCAGGCTCTGCTGACCGATGAGGAATGACTCCCACCTGAGACAAACTGATTTTCGCCAGAGGCTCCTAGTTCCTGGAAAGATAGACCAGGGAATCCTCTATTACATCTGGTATATATAAACAAAGCATTTCTTCCTTTGTAATCAAGGCTCTCCCCAAAACTCAAACCAATCCAGACTTTATGAACTGCCTCTTCCAACTTGCTTTCAGGGTCTCCAGGTCAAAAAGAAATACAGCACAAAGATGCTTTCTCCTGAGGGATCATACATAAATTCACTCAGTCTGTTTCTTTTCCACATAGAGCAACAAAGCCATAAGACTTCCATCCACTCTTTGGCTCCTTCTTGGTTAAGGTAAGATAAATCTTAGACCTCTGTCTGCATATGGCAGGTTACAGGCGAGTGAGGCTTGGCTAGGGAGATTTGACTTGGAAAAGTCCTCTCCAGGCCTCTGTATGCAAGCAAGCTGGCGTGGAGAGGTGCAAGCAATTATGGCTGCATTTCAATTCCCCAAACCCTACAATTAAGAAGAGGGAGGAGATATGGGGATATATGTATATGTATAGCTGATTCACTTTGTTATAAAGCAGAAACTAACACACCATTGTAAAGCAATTTATACTCCAATAAAGATGTTAAAAAATTTTTTAATTTAAAAATAAAATAAAAAATCAATTTGATAAATAAATTATATTGTTATTCTAAAAAAAAAAAGAATGGAAAATTTTGTCTGTCCCTTCATATATGTGTGTTGATGAAAGAGAGAGTTTCAACTATCCTTTTTATTGACTACATTGTTTAAATTCACCAGTGACTCCATCTTCACTTTGCCTGGATAGACCAAATTCAGGACACATTTTCAAAAGCTTTAACCTCCTCAAATCAAAGAGAAGAATCAGCAGTATTATTAAGTTCAAAGTTCAAATAAGGTCTTATCTCATTTTTATTTGTAACGCGCCCATTCCTCCAAATGCCATAATCAGGTAAGATCACAAACCCTGATTGGGCAACCATATTATTAGAAAATGCAATTCTTACAATTCAGTGTGTAACTACACTTTTAATAAGCCCTCCACTCTTCCCCATGTATTCTCCATTAGACACCCCTTCTCAAATTTAAAGTCATAGATACAAAAATGTTATGCCTTTAGAGAGTCTAGTGACTGCCCAATCCTGTAATTTGATGGGTGAGAACACTGAAGCCCAGAAGAGGTTGTCATTTGTTCCCAAAGCCTTAAATAAATAAAAGGGAAGATGACCAGTTGACAATTCCCATTCATGTCCAAGGGCAGAGGCCTGCCCTTGTACATGAGTCCAAGGAGAGACTTAAGAAATACTGATACCTGGGCTCCACCTCCCAGAGATTCTGGCATAAGTGTCTAGGGTTTGAACTGGGCCTAGGTATTTTCTTCAAAAGTCCTCAGCTTATAAAAAGCTGGCAGGTTGGGCTTCCCTGGTGGCACAGTGGTTAAGAATCCACCTGCCAATGCAGGGGACACGGGTTTGAGCCCTGGTCCGGGAAGATGCCACATGCCACAGAGCAACTAAGCCCGTGCGCCACAACTACTGAGCCTGCGCTCTAGAGCCCGCGAGCCACAACTACTGAACCCCGCACGCCTAGAGCCTGTGCTCTGCAAGAGAAGCCACCGCAATGAGAAGACCGCGCACCTCAACGAAGAGTAGCCCCCGCTCGCCGCAACTAGAGAAAGCCCACGCACAGCAACGAAGACCCAACGCAGCCAAAAATAAATAAAAATAAAAATAAATTTTAAAAAAAAATCTGGCAGGTTATAAGCAAGCAAAGCCTGTACAGCCCAGTTTAAGAAAGAGGAGTCTAGATCAGTGGTTCTAGAACTTTAACTGCCTCAGAACTACCTGGAGGGCTTGCTAAACCACAGATGGCCTGGCCCCACCTCCAGAGTTTCTGGTTCAGGGGATCCTGGTGGGGCCTGAGTATTTGTATTTCTAACAAGCTCCATGCGGATGCTGCCGGTCCAGGGACCACATTTTGAGAATCCCTGCTAGTTAGACAGACCATACAAGATCAAAGCTCAAACTCATTCCAAGAAATTTTCTAGACCCATAAACAAGCTGGAGTTGAAGCAAGCACCTTACGGATGAAAAAAGTTTGATTATGAACACTTGAAGTATTTCATCTGTTCCCTCATATACTCATATTTCTCTCAATGTAAAAATGCCAGAGGTAGTTCCCAGCTTGCTTGTTTTCATCCTCATAAATAACTTTTCCATCAGCACAAGTTCTAAACATAAGCTGTAAAAATATCTTGGTTTACAGCCCCTGGAAAAACCCTGAGGGAGTCTGGCTTTGGGTTCCAGTCCAGATGGGTGGGTTGTAGCCATCCCTGCTTGTGTGAAGAGCGCCCCCTGGAGTTCTGCCACAGATGGTGCCCGGCATCTGACATTGGGCGGAGAACACAGCCTCTTTGCTTTCCCCTCAGGAAGCCACCCCAAACTGCTCTGAGGAATCCCTTGAAACCCATGTTACCTCTAGGACAGCATGTTTTCCCAAAAGCACTTTGCCTTTGCATCAGATTTATTATACGGCAACAAAGAAAAGACCAACGCCTAAAAGATTTCTCTCTTTTTCAATTCATACTCAATTCATAGCACATTGTCATTATCAGTCCGTGCAAAGCCTCTCTCTTTTTATTTTTTCCCTCTTATTTCTGATCCTCATACTCACCCTCCCTATTTTTTAGGCAACCTCTCTAATATGTTAGAGATATGTCCTTAAATATGCATGTATCCCTGTAGAAATGAGGAGGGCTGCTTTGTATGCGCATGTGGCTTTAAATTACATAATGGCACCGTAATAGCAATCTCATTTCTTATCGTTACACTCAACGTCATGTTTTTAAGACCTACCCATGTTGCTTTATGTCCACCTAAGATGCACCCAACCACATTTTGCTTATTGAGAAGTTGCCTTTACACATGTGTTTCTCACAGTGAAATCAGGATGCTGTTGAGTCAGAGCATTTCAGACCAAGCGAGATTGTTTGCTGGGGTTAATCTGACACCAGATGCATTTATCCCTGTTTTAGGACTGTAACTAATTCCTTTCCGCTCCATTGGTCCTGCTCTCGAGCTGGCATCACAGGTGTCTTCTTTGAAAAGAAAAAGATTTTGTCCCTTGGTTTCCTGGCAGTCCCTCACTTTTTTTTGGAGGGGGGCTCTTTTTCACAAAGTTTGCACCAAAAAGCATAGAGATGGACTCCTCCAAGGGAAAAGTCTCTATCATCTACAATTTATCCTTGCTTAAACAAGATCATTCCAGCCTGTGGAAATTGTTTTTTTTTAAATAAGAAAAGTTGCCTCAATTTTGGATTACAGGTTTCAGATCAAAATGAAAAAACAGTCAAATTGCTAATCAGAGAGTCTTCTGTTCTTACTCTGCTTACTTACTCCCCTTGTAGATGTAAGTAGTAAATCCAAAACCAAATTCTCTCTCTCGAGATGTGAACTCCCACCAACACCCATGAGGAGGCAATTGGGCTCACACAATAGCACTTAATTAAAATCTATGATTTCCACATGTACGTGAGAGATAAAAAGAATGCATCTTTGGGCCTATTTCCAGCCCAGGCCTTCAAAATACGTGAAATCGTACTTCTTTATCAACTGGACCCCATAAAGTGATAAATATAAGGTACCAAGATTTAAAATGCAAGTAATACTTTCCTCAAGACTCTGAGATGAGCCCTTCACAAGTCTGTAGTAAAAAATATTAAAAATAACTACCATATATTACGTGTTTATAACGTGCCAGTCACAGTACTAAACATTATTCGTGTGTTTTCCCATTTAATCCTCATAAGCCTATGACATAGATTCTTTTTAATCCCCGTTTTCAGGATGAAAGACCTAAGGTTCAGAGATGAAAGAAAAAGAAAACTTTAATCCCATTATGCAAGATTAACTCATTCCCCTGAGCCAAAAAATACATCTCCCTTCTCCTAAAGAAATATTCTTTAACTTGTTTCTCTCTCAAGAGCCCATCCTCTCTCTCCTCCCTGACCTCAGCCAGCATCTGGAATTCTCTGGGGCGCCCATCTCCTCCGTGTTCTCTCCTCCCTTGCAGTCTGGGTGCCTCTCACAGCAGTGACACAGCAAGCCATTTCCTTGGTCCACAACTAACTCAGACTCTGAATCTCTTTGAACCCTCGGCCGCCCCGTTTTAAATCCTCTCCTGCCTTGATTTCTCTGGCGCTAGATGGTCTCAGTTTCTTGTGTCTCTTTTCACATCTTCCGACCATTTTGCCAATTCTTCTTCCTTTGCCACCCTCATGCAACAAGGCACAGCACAGCTCCTGCCTCAGCCTGTTTCCTTAGTCCCTGCTGGTGTCCCAGGAGCTCCCCTTGCCCCCAGACTGGAGCCTGTATCTGGGGTAGTTCCCCTCCCCACCCAAGAACCCTCAGCCCCTGCCCACCAGTGGTTACCCCAAGAGCCTGCCAATTCCTCAAACTCTGCCCCTTCCACAATTTCCCAGTGTTGGCCATTTATTACCTGTGTGAACCTAGGCCTCAGTTTCCTCCCATATAAAACAAAGAGCATGAACTCAATGATCTCTAGTGTCCTTTCTAGGTGTACCATTCTCCCATAGTTCCTCCCCATAAACAGAGCAAACTCAGGCCTCTTCAGCCTGGCATTCAATGCCCTCCACTCTCTGCCCTCGCCTCACTTGTAATACCCTACAGGTCTCTCAGCCTTTCCCTGAAACAGACCCGGAGGTGCTTCTCTGCCGGTAAGCTCCCTTCTTTATCTCCAATATCTGCTTGCCAAAGCCCCGGGTCAGCTCCAAAAATCTTCAATCCTCAAGCAGTTTTCCTGGTTGAAAACCATTCTGCTTGCACTGCACCTGGGAGTCCACCACAGCACTTGTGACGGTGTACGTAGATTCAGAGCCCGGTGAATGCGTGCATGGCCCCGCCGTCTACCTACAAAGCTCCGAAGGCAGATTAGTCTCCAGACCTGGAGCCAGACAGCTTAGGTTTGTTTTGTATTTGCTTTTTATTTTCTGAATATTATGATGTTTTGACATCTTCAAACACCTTTCTAGTTGAGGAGAGACTGCTCCTCCCAGGGTCAGCCGGTTCTTAGAGACGACAAAGGGCCCAGCCAGAGCATACTTTTGATATGCACACTAACCAATCCAGAGCCATCCTTTTTCTGTCTGGCCCTTACAACCCAGGAAACAATATTCCTCTGGCTTAATCATCCCAGGGCCAAGTACCAGGCAGCTGGAGACCCTCTAGAGCCCAAAGCCCACCAAAATTTTTCAAACTAGCCAGTCATAAATGGAAACCCCAATAAAAGCTGTGGCCTAAGCTCTCCCCTCGCAGCTGCCTTCTGCTTCTCTGTACTATGGAGGCCAGTGAAAGCCTCTCTCATAAGGGGATTTTTGACAGAGATTTGAAGAAAGTAAAGGAATGCCACTTGGATATCCAGGCAAAGGGATCAGCAAGTACAAGGGTTCTGAGGAAGAAGAGAGTTGGCATGAATGAGGGACGGCGAGGATAGCTTGGAGTCTTAAGAGATGAGGTTTCTGGTGCCCTTTGACTGCTGCAGAGGGCCGTGCCCTCCACCACACAGCCCCAGCAATGCTAAAACATACCTATGCTAGGGATTTGTCAGATTTCCTTTCATCATGACTTATCTTCCAGTATCCTACCTCAGAAAGCAAAAATTTCCTGCTTTCTCCTAATAATTACTAATCCAGCTCCTTCCCAAAATGTAAGGCTAGTGAGGACACAGACTTGGTCTGTTTATTCACTGATGTATATACAGCTCCTATTTCAGGGCTGGAAACCAAATAGGCCCTCAATAAGTATTTATTATACAGATGAACTGGAAAACCTAGCCGTGTGACATGGTAATGAGGCAGCTGACCCTCTTAAAGGCAGGAGATTTAAGTTATAGACGTGTTGACACAAAGCAATAAGGAGATGAGCTCTAAAAATCACACATGTCTCTGAGCCTCACTTTCCCCCGTATAAAAGTATTAGACTAGAACTGGGTCTGGCAAAATCCTGCTGCAGGTATGACCATGCCCGTCCATGTGCCCTCCCATGCCCAGTAGACCCTCCAGTGAACCATGGCTCTCTTTCTGTCTAGACAAGACCTCAGAGTCTTTTCTAACCCAATGTTCTTAGCAGCCACTACCAATTGGTCAGAGATGATCCTTACAATGAACCCAATTTGCCATCCTTCATAAGATTCCTTTCAGCTTTAACATCCTATGATTCACATCTAAGCAAGTCCCTGTCTTTGGCCACACGGAGGCACACGTTACTGCAAACACAACGAGTCCTGTACTGCAGGAAATCACACTGCTCAGGGTCAGGTGAGCCCTGCTGGCTCCCTACCAAGGCTCTTCTCAAGCAGAGGCAACCAACTGGTAGTGCTTGCTTTAATTCTAGCAAATATTTTTCACCAAAAAACTCATTCAATGCTAGCTTTTTCAGACTCTTTCAAGGCTGCTAGGACTGATCCTTTGAGTAAACTGAGTGCTGTGGTTCCCCTCAAATCCTATCCAATAGGGATTCATAAATACTCCACTCATAAATACACAAGCCTAAAGGCTGAAAACCGGAATGGCCAGTCTTTGAGCCTTTAAATAACTCTATATCTCTGGCCAATAAGAGGGAGTTGCCGAGGACCTTGATTTGGTTGTGATCTTCTGGGTCCCAAACCTTTGGCCTGATCTCTCCTTCTCAGGCACCCATTCCTGACCTGTCCCTGACCCCTCTTCCTGTGCCCTAAGTTTCCTCGCCTCTCATCTTATTTGGATGCCCCTCTTTCTTCCAGCATGCACTTGCCTCTCAGGATATGTCATCTTTCAGCCACTCCAGGTGACAAGTCCAGCCCAATCCATGCTGACCTCATGCAGGCCCATGACGATGGCATTTCTGCTGAGGGAGAGAAATACACAAATATCCAGATACAGAGCAGGACCATGAAGGTCCCCAAAGTCACATGGAGAAACGTGGAAGGCTGAACACACCTCTTCGTCTCAACTTCCTCCCAAAACCACTGAGGAAAGTGTTTTAATGACACAAACCCATAAGGACAAAGAAAACTGGAGAAGAATCATCAGCAGAGACATTAACAAAATTTTAAAAGCTAAAAATGGACGAACAACAGCTGTCTTAGCCAGCCAGAGAATATCTGCTAAAATAAAGCTTTATTACATGGGCCCTGTAACAGGGGACTTATAAACATTATGGAAAATGTCTTCAACTCTATGTTCTAAAAAGTAACCAAAACCTTGATCAGATACTTATTATCAAAACAACTTCCTTTTCATTTGTTCTACCAAAATGTCTCCATGTCATCATCAATGACTCTATACTCTTCTTCTTGCTCCATTTCTCACAATGATGGTGCCTTGGGTGCCTGAGGGGCTCTAAACCCCTATAAACTCCAGGGACCCACTGCCAAAGTCATCCCAAATAAACACACAATGGAAATGAAAATGGTGTGCTTGCTATGCAAGCACTGCTCCAAGACAACTCCCAACCCTCCAACCCTTCACCCCAAATCACCATCCTAAACATTTCTTCCTTCTGTACAAGTTTTGACATGACTGCTGGGGCCTCAGCCACTGATTCTTACCCCTTATTATTCTGCCTCAAGATTGCATTCTTCCCTCCTTTGAAAATAATTCTCATGCCCACTCTGAGGAATTATGCTTTCATTCTTTTTTTTTTTTTTTTTTGTCCCTGGACCTTGTTAAAAGCTGTTCCTCAAGCTCCCAGCCCTTTGTGCTACTTGCTACTACCTGGTAATACACTTTCGGAGCTAGCTCTCAATAAAATGGAGGGCGTAGCCATAATAGTTATTCTTATGAAGGCTTTTCTGGAGTAATACCTGAGATAACCTCAGCAGAGATACAACTTCTGAGGTTATAGTTTAGCAGAGACAGGGTTTAGGGAAGCTTGAGCCCTGGAAAGTTAATATACCCATGAGAGGGTCTTTCTCAAGAGAGTGGTGGCTGAGGGCTTGATGCCATTAAAAAGCCTAAATGCAGGTGCTGCGGAGTAAAGAGGAAGCCATGAACATTATGCTCAGATACGTATACGTCAGAGCTTATATTTTGGGAGGAAAGTCTTGATTCCAAATTGTACTGATTGCCCTGAGTTTATGCTGTGTGATGTAATAAAAAGACCAAGAGTTGTGAATTTTTGATAGGGGTTTGAAGCCCAAGTTTACAAATTACAACTTGTGTGATCTTCCTTAGTCTTTCTGGACCTCAGTCTCCTCAGCTGCAAAAGAGAGGTGATGGTAATACCAGCCTCGAATGCTCATGTCAAGAACTGAAAGTTCTCATCAGGAGAAAAAAAAAATTGGTAACTATGTGTGGTGATGGATGTTAACTGGACTTACTGTGGTGATCATTTTGCAATATATACAAATATCAAATCATTATGTTGTACACCTGAAACTAATACAATGTTACGTCTCAATAAAAAATTTTAAATAAATTAAAAATAGAAAATATATATTGGTCTTAGGGGAAAAAATGTTCCACATTTAATAGCAAGGTAAAAAAAAGCTTTCGCTTACTTTATGTGGCTTCCATGTAAATTGTCACACTGATAATGGGTTCAAACTGAAACTTTAAAGGAAAGAATTTTAAATAATATACGTAAAAGTGTTTCATATGCTGCTCATTACACAGTTGCCCTTCAGTAAGTGATGAGTATTGTTTTTATTCTCAGTTGGACAAACGCCCATTTCATTTCCACGTGGATGTGAGTCTCAAAAGCACCTCTGCTAAGGGCAAGATTTTCCTCATAAATAGTTTAAAATCTTCCCATACACTTGAGTAAATTTTGATTCAATCGAGGTCCTCTGTTATAACAGAGAAAAGACAAAAAAGTTTTAAGAACAGGAGTTACTAATCAATGCCTTATCAGATCAGAGAATCTGATTTCTAGGTCTTCATGGGACCAACCAGGATGAGTTTTATGCAAAATGTGCTCCAACAGAAAAGATAAAATGATGATTTTTTTCAATCCTGGATGCACATAAAAAATCCAAACAATTAATTTAGAATTGCTTGAAATGGAGCCCAGCGTCAGAGTATTTTTAAGAGCCCTCCAGTGACTCTAGTGTATATAGCCAGGATGAAAAACCACCAGGATTTTTTTTTTAATGACCTATTGGATGGAGGGTAAGAGTTTACTCATGTAAATATTTGAAATGTTTTCCAAACCACCTGAGTCTCAGCATAGTTGCTGTTAATCATTTTCTGAAAAGTGGCCAACAACCTGGAAGCAACCAAGATGTACTTCAGTAGGATGGAGGAATAAACTGTGGTACATCCAGACAACAGAATATTATTCAGCACTGAAAAGAAATGAGCTATCAAGCCATGAATGCATATTACTAAGTGAAAGAAGCCAATCTGAAAAGGCTATTTACTGTATGATTCTAACTATATGACATTCTGGGAAAGGCAAAACCATGGAGACAGTAAAAAGATTAGTGGTTGCCAGGGTTTAGGGGGAGGGAGAGATGAACAGGCAGAGCACAGAGATTTTCGGGCAGTGAAACTACTCTGCATTATACTATTGATATAATGGTGGATACATGTCATTATACAGTTGTCCAAAACCATAAAATATACAACACCAAGAGTGACCCCTAATGTAAACTATGGACTTTGGGAAACAATAACGTGTCAATGTAGGTTTGTCAGTTGTAACATAGGTACCTCTCTGGTGGGGATGTTGATAATGGAGGAGGCTATGCATGGGGAGGGGAGGGGGTATGTGAGAAATATATGTACTTTCCACTCAATTTTGCTGAGACCCTAAAACTGCTCTTAAAAAATAAAGTCTATTAAAAAAAAGAAAGAAGAAAGAAACCAACAGTCTGATGCAAGAGCCTTTAGATCAAAGTCATGAAGATTGAGATCCCAGGAAGTACCAGGATGCCCCAGGCATAGTTGCCTCATTACCTGAGCCCAAAAGAAGAAGTGGGTTTGCAGGTGAAGAAGCAGGTAGACTAAAGCTCCAAAAAGGAGATGGAGGAGAAGCAACAGGAAATCTGGAAGTGGAGCAGCAGCCAATTTGACAGCAAGACTTGAAGATGCAGAGCAAGGTCGTCACCGAATGACCCTAGTGGGTGCACGTGCAGGCACAGCTTCCCTTGACCTTCAGCCTGAGCCCTCCTGCTGGAAGGCTTGCTCTGGATACCAGCACGTCAAGCAGATGCTGACACCATGAGGGTTATTTTTTTTTTTAACATCTTTATTGGAGTATAATTGCTTTACAATGGTGTGTTAGTTTCTGCTGTATAACAAAGTGAATCAGCTATACATATACATATATCTCCGTATCTCCTCCCTCTTGCATCTCCCTCCCACCCTCCCTATCCCACCTCTCTAGGTGGTCACAAAGCACGGAGCTGATCTCCCTGTGCTATGCGGCTGCTTCCAACTAGCTATCTATTTTACATTTGGTAGTGTATATATGTCCATGCCACTCTCTCACTTCGTCCCAGCTTACCCTTCCCCCTCCCCATGTCCTCAAGTCCATTCTCTATGTCTGTGTCTTTATTCCTGTCCTGCCCCTAGGTTCTTCAGAACTTTTTTTTTTTTTTTTAGATTCCATATATGTGTGTTAGCATACGGTATTTGTTTTTCTCTTCCTGACTTACTTCACTCTGTATGACAGACTCTAGGTCCATCCACCTCACTACAAATAACTCAATTTTGTTTCTTTTTATGGCTGAGTAATATTCCATTGTATATATGTGCCACATCTTCTTTATCCAGTCATCTGTCGATGGACACTTAGGTTGCTTCCATGTCCTGGCTATTGTAAATAGAGCTGCAATGAACATTGTGGTACATGACTCTTTTTGAATTATGGTTTTCTCAGGGTATATGCCCAGTAGTGGGATTGCTGGGTCATATGGTAGTTCTATTTTTAGTTTTTTAAGGAACCTCCATACTGTTCTCCATAGTGGCTGTATCAATTTACATTCCCACCAACAGTGCAAGAGGGTTCCCTTCATGAGCGTTATTTTTAATTGCTATGTGTTGGTTGCCTTTCTAACAGGCATAGAGGACAAAGGTACTTCCTCACTCCCTCTGAAGTGAGGCATGGGCATGTGATTTGATCCGGCCAATAAGATGTAGATGAAAGTGAGCGGGCTCCTCCAATGGAAGCTTTCAAAGCCATCACACACTTTACCATGCCTCAGTCAGTGACTAAGGGTACCTCGTGTAAAATTAAACTTTTTTATATTAAATCACAGAGATCTGGAGGTTGGTTACTACTGTGGTATAACCTATATCTATTGATTAATATGATACAGTTTGGGTTTATGAATGCAGCTCTTCTAACTCAGAGTTTCTCAACCTCAGCACAATTGATACTTGGGGTTGGATCATGTATTGTGGGGGTTATTCTGTGCACTGTGGGATGTTCAGCAGCATCCCTGGCACCCCTTCCCCAGCTGTGACAATCCAAAATGTCCCCAGACAGTATGATTCCACTTACGTGAGCTACCTAGTCAGATTCATAGAGACAGACAGTAGAATGGTGGTTGTCAGGGGCTGGAGGGAGGAAGGAATGGGGAGTCATTGTTTACTGGGTACAGAGTTCCAGTTTTACAAGATGAAAAGAGTTCTGGAGCTGGACGGCGTGGCTTTAAGCACAACAGTGTGAATGTACTTAAAGCCACTAAACTGTACACTTAAAAATGGTATATTTTATGTGTGTTTTGTCACAGTTTTTAAAAAATGGAGGGAAAAAATGTCTCCAGATATTGCCACATGTCCCCTCGAGGGCAAAATCACCCCTGGTTGAGAACCACTGTTCTAGCTGTAGGGACACCTCGTTGAAATGTATGTGTGAAAACGCAAGGCTAGGGCTCGGCTCGGTTTTACACCATAAAGGGTTAGAACTTCAGCTCTCCTCAAATGGTTTTTATCTGCTCTGATTTTCAGCCAGGATCTCCATAACAATTAAATAGTTTGATCCAGAAAAGGCTCCTCCCTATAGACCCAAAACTGATGTGACAGAAATAAGCCCTGTGAAAACTCTTACACTGTTTTAAGCTTTCCCCTCCGTTTGATAAATCCTAGGGATTTTATTTGGACTAATTCTTCCTAAAACCTACTGGTTCCTCACGCAGACTCTAAGGTTAAAGGGCAAAGGGACATTGAAGCAAAAGAATGGGGAGACTGGAGGGACTCCCCAGCAGGTGTGTGACTGTCATTTGGAAGTGCTCATGGGTTTCCCTTCTCGAGTTCACCTTGAGCAGTAGTCCTCATGTCTGAGACTAAATTAAGGCCAACACAGGGGTTCAAATGGTGATTGGCTCTGCTCTCCGTGAACTGAATTCCATCTGACATTGAAGCAGCAGAGGGCTTCTTACGTCCACCCGCACTGCCACCACCCTGCCTACCTCGGAGAATCCTCTTTGTATCTCAACATTGGGGCTTCATTCTTACCCCTCCATCCTTTTCCATAATGACTCCCCCCACATTGCTACAGTCTAGAGCCATGATATAGAGGGCAACCTCAGTGCTGGGCGAAGACTTCATGTCAAAGTCAGGGGTGGGCACCCTTGATGGCAGGGCTTCTCTCTCCGGCCCTCAAGGACATTCTCCAGGTTGACACTGAAACTGCTCCCCCAAAGCTGTCTAATAGGCATGAACAGATTACCCTCCTCTTCTTGGTTCCCATGGCCAGAATCCTTAACTAATCTTCTAACCACAAAGTATGGCTAGTTTCACAAGCTGTTGTTTCAGCTGCTTACTTCGACATCTGCTCCTGATTTGCTTACTGAACACCTCCTACACGCACGGAGTCGCAGCATCACGCTGCATCCCGCTCAGCTTTTTGCCCCCTCCATCCTCGAACACATGTGCGTCTGCACACACCTGCCCCACTCGCTCCCACCCCAGGGCTGCACACCATTGACCCATCCACCTGTGCTTCAATGCCCCCAGCCCCTCAGGGGCTTGCACCATCAACTCCTTGCTCTCAGTCCGGAATCTAACCTTCCCATCCCCAGGGCGCCTTCATTTATTCAACACAGTAACATGTTTAAGCCTCTAACATCTTGGAAAAAAAAACCATCCTCCCTTTATCACCGTCTCTCTCTCTCCAGCTTTTTTTTAAATTGTTTTATTTCATTCATTTTATTAAAAATATTGAAGCAATCATAGCAAAGTGTAAACTATCAATAAAGTAGTAATAGAATTTTTTCATTTCTCAAAATAAAAGAAAAAACTTTCATTAAGAATGCCTCAATATGCTGTTCCTAGCTATATTACATCATTTTTATAGGGAAAACCCATAAAATTCACTTCTTCATTACTTCCATGGA
Organism: Eubalaena glacialis; assembly: GCF_028564815.1. NCBI lineage: Eukaryota > Metazoa > Chordata > Mammalia > Artiodactyla > Balaenidae > Eubalaena > Eubalaena glacialis. The sequence goes on from NC_083724.1 coordinate 52,192,032, forward strand.
ATACAAAAGTCCCGAAGGACTTTGTCTACGTTCATGCTAAACATCAGTGAAACAGTTCCCTCTCTAGCTTCTGAAAGCATAGTCTATAATAGTCTTCGCTACTCATTTACCCCTGTGCTGAGTTGATCAGTGTTCCCCACAAAACTCATGTCCTTCCCAGGAACCTCAGAATGTGATCTTAGCTGGAAATAGGGTTGTTACATATTTAATAAGTTAAGTAAAGGATCCAGTGTGACCAGTGTCTTTATGAGAAGAAGAGTCACAGACAGCACACAGGGAGAAAGCTGCATGACAGTGGAGGCACAGATTGGGGCGATGTGCCCACAAGCCAAGGAAGGCCAAGGGTTGCGGGCAGCACTAAAAGCTAAGAGAAAGGCATGGAACTGATCCTTTCTTAGAGCCCTCAGAGAGAGCATGGCGCTTCTGACACCTTGACTTCAGACTTCTAGCCTCCAGAACTGTGAGAAAATAAATGTCTGTTGTTTTAAGCCACTCAGTTTGAGGCACTTTGTTATGGCAGTCCTAGGAAACTAATACACCCCTTAAGTCACCATGGTTTTCCTTCTGGCTTCAGGATTCCTCTGCACGTGACCTGCTAGAGCCAAATCCAGTTTTTATTTTATTTGACCTTCCTGGACTCAGGCTACTCATTTATTGCCTGTTGTTGCTCTTCCACATCTGTAACATCGCTGGCCCTTGGTTCTCCTCTGCATCCTTCTCAGCCCCTCGCTGCCTCCGACTCGCTGAGGAGTGGCATCCCTGGGTTCACCCCCTCTCTCTTCTACTCACCCCCTGTTGTGATCTCATCCAAACGCCAGCTCTCCTACCGTCTACAAGCTGAGGACGCTGCACAGTGTCCCCCGCCCGCCAAACCACTCTCCTGAGTTCTAGTTTTTAATTTCCGACTGCCTCCTGGACATTTCCACCTGGCACTTGTACAAGCACCTCAAATACTACACAGCTAAGATGGAAGTCATCGTCTAGAACTCCCTTCTCAAACAAGCCTGTTTCTCCTCCTCCAATGTGTCCACGCAGGGGCACAGGTCGGACATTAGACGTCTTCCTGGACCCCTACTGCACCTTTCACTGTGGTCAACAAGGCCAAAGGATGTTGCCCATGAGGGTTTGGGGACGCCATGCCCTCTGTCCATCCCTGCCGCTGCTTCGGCTCTAGCTCAGACTCTCACCATCTCTGTGACTAGTACCAAATCCCACTTTAAGGCTGCGCACTGGAACTGCTTTCTTATACCACCTTGAGGTAAGTCACTTCCCTGGTCAAATGCTTCAGAGGCCCCTGGTTACCTGCAGGACAATGCCTTCAGCACACCTCGGCTTGGAAAAATAAGGCTTCTTAGCACCTGGCTCTCAGAAGTTTAGAGTGAAAGGACTCTAGATTCAATTCCAAAATGCACCATGTGCTTGCTGTGGCCTTGGGCAAGGTATTTAACCTCTTTGTGCCTCAGATTAGATTTCTCATCTGTAAAATGGGTATAATAATAGTAACTACCTCATTGGGTTGTCATAAAGATTAAATGAGTTATGTTTAAAGTGCCAGAACTGTGTCCAGCACATGGGAAGTGAGCACTGAACATTAACTGCCGTTGCTATGGAAACTGCGTTCTTCCTCCTTTCCTCCCAGCTCCGCATGTACCTTGTTCTCCAGCCAATCAGAATCACTCTCTCATCACTGTGTTCCCCTGGTTCCCAGCCTCCACACACACTGCCTGGAATACCTTTTCCCTCTCCCCTCTCAGCCCAAGAACTCAGTGAACATGCTTCAAGATCTCCTCTGTGGAGCTGCCCCCCTGCTGGGGTCAGTCGTACTCCTCACCGGGCCCTCATCAGTTCCTCATATGTTCCTCTGTCAGAGCACAGATCATACTCAATCATAACAAACTGTCTCCTGCCTCTCGGTTAACTCCTCAGGCAAGGCCTGTGCCTTATTGATCTTGGCAATGCCAGCACCTGGCATAAAGCAGCTCGATAAAAGCTGTAGAATTAAGTATTGAGTAGTACAAGGCGGAGTAGAGGTGGGGTACACAAATGTCCTAGGCCGCCTGGGATGGTCCAATTTAGGCGATGGTCCTGACATAATTATTAAAGCACCCCCTTTAACTCTTAACAGTGTCTCCACATGCATAATAAATTATAAAGTCACTCTAGGTATTAGAGCTGAGATTCTCTATCTGACCCAATACTCCCTTTGTCTAACGACTATTCTGGAATGCCCCACGAAGTATCCTTAAATAAAATTGACAGATAATCGAATCTGAATAGAATTTCCAAATAATTGATGCAATGCCCTAGATAGCAGGTAAAGAAGACTTAAAATGAAAGTAGCTTAAAATAAAATTATATGTATTTTGATGTATACATATAATTTTATATGTATCTATAAAATACATACAAATATGTATTTATAAAATACATAAATAAATATGTATTTTATACATATAAATATGTATTTTATTTATACATATTTGGGTAAATGACTTGCTTCTGGCCAATATAGTAACAGAGACCAAAATTACCCTCCCACCTCAAAAAACTAAAAAACTGGACAAAAGGCATGAAACAATGGTCTTCAAGACACTGGAATTAAGCAACAAAGGACAGTAATCCCCCAGATTCGGTAAACCAATGAGGTGAGCTCTTCGACTGCCCTGGTTTACTGCCTTGTGGGGCTCCCTGGCCACAGCACACGGAGGGGGATGCAGACAGAGCCCAGGGGTCTCCCTGAGGGCGGAGGACAGAACTGGGGATCTGGGAAGGCCGAGGTGGCTAGAATTCACAGAGCAGGGTACTGTGGAGAAGAGCACTGCACAGAACTGCAGGGAACACTCATCCCCCAGTGCATCTAGCAGAGTACTGACTAGAGCATCCATGTGAGAAAACTACCTGAAACTGGAGAAAGAACGACCCATAAGGGAAAAGCACTGGGTGCCCACATGGGGCCATGAATAGTGCCTGCTGCCATCAGTTAGAGTAGAAAACCTCAATTCATGAGGCAGGAGTAGAGGATGCAGATGGGTTTTGCCTCAGTAGGGGGCAAACAAGCCCTAGACTAAATGCTGTTCTTACCACCTAATAAAGCCAGATCTGAAAGGATCAGACTCTTTCCAAGTAGCTTAATGGTGTGACAGAACAAAGCTTAAGAATATTTATAGGAATACACATTTATCACATACCCAACAAGGTAAAATTCACAATGTCTGTTATCCAATCAAAAATTCTCAGGGCTGTGAAGAGGCAAGAAAATATGACACACAAAGATCAATCAAAACCAATCCAGAAATGACACAAATGATAGAATTAGTATAAAAATATATTTGAACAGTTACTGTAACTGGATTCTATATGTTCCAGAAGCTAAAGATTTAGCATTTTAACCAGAGAAGTGGAAGATACAGGAAAAGACTCAAATGGACTTCTAAAGATGAAGACTATAACGTGTGAGATTTTAAAAAATACACTGGATGGGATTAATAGCAGATTAGACATTGCAGAACAAAAGACAGGTAAATTTTAAAACACAGCAACAGAAATTACCCAAAATGAAACAGAGAGAAAAAAATACTAAAATAAATTAACAGAGCAGCAGTGAGCTGCGGACAACTTTAAGCAGCCTAATATATGTGTATTTGGAATCTCTGGGGGGAGAAGGGACAGAAAGAATAGTTACAGAAATAAAGGTTAATAATTGTCCAGGGCTTCCCGGTGGCGCAGTGGTTGAGAGTCTGCCTGCCAATGCAGGGGACGCGGGTTCGAGCCCTGGTCTGGGAGGATCCCACATGCCGCGGAGCAACTGGGCCTGTGAGCCACAACTACTGAGCCCGCGCGTCTGGAGCCTGTGCTCCGCAACAAGAGAGGCCGCGATAGTGAGAGGCCCGCGCACCGCGATGAAGAGTGGCCCCCGCTTGCCGCAACTAGAGAAAGCCCTCGCACAGAAGCGAAGACCCAAAACAGCCAAAAATAAATATAAATAAATATTAAACTTTTTTAAAAAACAGTACAAATAAGTTATAAAAAACAAAACATATTCCCGCTTAGTTTGAAAAAAATAATAGTAATTGTCCAAATGCTCAGGTAAGACCATGAACTAGTTACACGCTTTCGTTTAAACACGTAGATTACCATGACAGCAACAGATGCAAATGCAGACCATTGCAGAAGGTGATTCAAACTCAAATACCATGAATGGTTTTTTGCCTTGGGTGGGACCCTATGGTATATTTCAGGATGTTCATCAACCCTAAACCTCACCGGAAAAAATGTCAGTAATGCCTCCCAATCACTGTACCCAAAACACAAGAATCCCTCCCTAGAGTGAGGTGTCACTTCTCTGAGGGCCATTGGGCTACACTAGACAAGGACCAGCAAACTATGGGCTGCATTTGTATGGCCTGTGAGCTAAGAATGATTTCACACTTTTTAAAGATTGTGAAGAGGAGGAGGAGAAGTACGAATAATAGTAGAAGGAGGAAGAGATGAAATAAAGGGAAAGAGAAGATTATAAGTGGTCCAAGAAGCCAAAAATAAGATTTTGCTGACCCCTGGTCTAGACTCCAGAGGGAAAAGGACATCACATGGCCCATCCCTGCAAGGCGTTTATAACCTAATGGGGAATGCATCTGTTAGGATTCAATCCGAGAAGCAGAACCATCATAAGCAATATGCAATAAGGGATTTAGTACAAGGATCAGACTTTGTGCAACTGTGGGAGCTGGTGAAGAAGTCCACAGCAGGCTGATGCCTTCGTGCCTGGTGGGGGCCGGAGGTCACTGCAGGTGGACAATGCTTCCATCTGGAAGAAAAGCTACATGCGATGTTGGGGAAAGCAAGGACAAACGGGAACCCACCAGAGCCAACTGCAACCGATGAAGACAAACTAGAGCCTGCGTCTGTCTCTCTCCAGCTCCAATCTCATTGATGAGCGTGACCTGAAGAAGCTGATGCCCTCTGCCACAGAGCTGCACATGTGCCGCCCTCTACATGCTCTCACAACACCCTGGGTTAACCCAGCACTGGCCCCATCACACAGTCCTATAGTTGCCTGCTTCCTTGTCTGTGTCCTCGGCTGGACTCCAAGCCCTTGTGGTGAGGGCTGCATCTGTCTTGTTCATTATTGTATGATCCCTTGCTCCTAGCACAGTACTTAACACAGCATAATTGCTCAAGCAATACTTCCTGGATGAACAAATGAAAAATAAATCAACATATCAAGTGAAAATTAAGCTGGGCAGAAATGAAGCAGGTGATTCATTCAAGGGAAGGATGCTCCTGTTATTCGACATGTGCTAATTCTAATTTTTAAGGTGTTGTGGTGACTTCGTGTCATTATGCGGGGCTTCATTGACAGGCAAGAGCAATTCTCGTTGTAAACAAGGAGAGTTTGCCCAAAGGCTATGTACTTCACTATGCTGGTCCTTGGGAAGCAATGGTGTACATGTTTGTCCCTCACACCAGAAGGCTGAGCTAAGCTAGCAGGAGACCTACGCTGGGAGCCTTCTAGCAGGAAAGAAACAGCATGCCTTGTATATCACCCATGTGAGGCAGGAACTAAAGGACGCCCACCATGTAAAGACTGACCAGGACTCAAGAAAGAGGGTATCAGGGAAGGTTCCACAGATACTTAGGGACACATCACAGTTATTATCATCACTAAATAACAGCTGACATTTATAGAGCATTTAGCCCGTGCCAGACTAACCATTCACATGCATTATTTCATGTAATCTTTACAATGAAATCTATAATTATCACCATTGGATAGATGGGGAAATCGAGACTTTGAGAGGTTGTCAGTCCAAGATTGCAGCGTTAGTAAGAGACAGAACTGGAATGCAAACCAACACACTTTTCATCCAGAGACCCAATTCCTCACTACCCTCTATCCTTGGAAACTGGGCTAGTCCCTGAGGAAACTTGAGTCTAAGTTTTATTTTAACAAACAGAAGCTGTTTCCCTACAGTAGGTATTTTTTTTTAATTAGGGTATAGTTGCTTTACAATGTTGTGTAGGTTCTGCTGTACAATGAAGTGAATCAGCTATATGTATACCTATATCCCCTCCCTCTTGGACCTCCCTCCCACTCCACCCACATCCCACCCATCTAGGTCACCATAGAGCACGGAGCTGAGCTCCCTGTGCTATACGGCAGGTTCCCACTAGCTATCTATTTCATACATGATGGTGTATATATGTCAATACCAATCCCCCAATTCATCCCACCTGCCACGACCCGTGTCCACATGTCCATTCTCTCCCTACAGTAGGTAAATGGTTTTAGTAAACATTGGAAATCTACTCCAGGATTAAAGTTTCAAAGCTATTGAATATAAAATATATACATATATTTGTATATATCATATACAGATATGATACATGATATCATATTAATGAAGTGCTGAATGCTATGAATCTGGAAATTCAGACAAACAAGAAATACCTAACAGCATTATATAAAACACCAGCTGCTTACCAAACAGGTATTCAATGGTTAAGAATGTGACCTATTAATTAAGGTATTAGAATATCCAAATCTAGTTTTACCTAAAATCTCTATTTGTTCTAGGTAAATAATACTTTTTGAACAACTATAATTTGAATAATATTTACATCCATCTAAACTTAAAGCAGAGCCCAATATATGTACCACCCTTTTACACACATCAATATTATAGATACAATAGATTCAAATTAATTTCACGTGTAGTTTTGAAAACGTGCTGGGAATTGTTTGAGATACAAAGACGACTAAAATTTGGTCTCTACCTATATAGGATTCCAGAGATTGGAGGACACAGAAACTTCCGAAAAGAACTGCAGAATGAGACAAATGGTAATAAAAGCCCAAGGTACAATGGAAGAATGGAAATGGAAATTGAATTTAGTATGCATACTCATTAAAAAAATAAGGAGCCCCCAAAGTTGGCTACTTTTAATTTTTATTAAACATATTTCTTACATTAAAGTGAAATTTTTTCTGTTCAGTATAATTTCTTTCATATCCTAAGTCTGTTCAATTTAGCGTTATCCTAAAATGAATTTTCTTCTCATGAGCACATTTATGAGATTTAATGTTACCACTTTTCATTCTAAAATACGTAACAATATAAAACATAAATCTTTTTTTTTTTTTGGCCATGCGGTATGCAGGATTTTAGTTCCCCGACCAGGGTTTGACCAGGCATCAAACCCGTGCCCCCTGCATTGGGACCACAGAGTCTTAACCACTGGACCACCAGGGAAGTTCCTAAAACATAAAATTTTGAAACATAAAATGTCTTTGGAACTTCAACTAAAATTTTAAAGGTGTAAAGAGCTTCATTCATGCCAAAATAAGACTAGATTTAAATTTTTAGATGAAGTATTTGATTGGTAATTTTATATTTCTATAGATACATGGGAAATAATCTCATTTTTAAAGTTGTAAGAAAATGTGATCTTTACATTTAGGAAAAATTACAAAGCTTTCCCAGATCCATGCTTACCCTAATAATATAATATTTTCTCAACAGCTGACTCTTAAAGGTATCTTAACTAAGCCCTGCCCCTCTACAAACAATATTATTATCAATATTTGCTAGTATTCAGAAGTCTAAATAAATTATCTTATCCCTGATAATATCTTTAAATATCATAAAAATATTGCCTGTAACCACAAGATCAAGAAAGTCAAATTCTTCCACCTAGAGGGGTGGGATACGGAGGGTGGGAGGGAGACGCAAGAGGGAGGAGATATGGGGATGTAGGTATATGTATGGCTGATTCACGTTGTTATAGAGCAGAAGCTAACACACCATTGTAAAGCAATTATACTTCAATAAAGATGTTAAAAAAAAAAGTCAAATTCTTGAAGATAGTCCAGTTTCTTCAACAAAAACAAAAATAAAATTTTAAAAAAAGGATTGATGAAACCTAAAAGGAAGAGACTATAAGAGACTATATCAACCAAATACAATGTGTGCCCCTTATTTTCATCTTAATTCAAACAAGCCAACTAATCAAAAACAGTTTTGAGAGAATTGAGGATATTTAAGTATAGCCTGGATAAATTGATCCTATTAATGAATTACTTAGGTGTGGTGATTACTTAGGTGTGGTGATATTGTGGTTACATCAATGGAATTCTTATCTTCTAGAGAAATGTTCAAAAATATTTGTGGATGGAATGATAAGATATCTGGGATTTGATTCAAAATAATCCAGTGGGAGAGGACTGTCAGAGGGTAAAGATGAAACAAGATTGGCCTAACCAAGGGGTACACAGAGGTTAATTATATTAATCTCTTTACCTGTATATATGTTTGGAAGTTTCCATTATAGTAAACTTTTTAATAAAGGAAAAAATAATCACTGCTTGAAATACAGCACGATGTCTCTTATACAACAGATACCTTGAATAACAATATAGTCACCTTAATTCTAAGAACTAATGGTCATAAGCATGGTTTTGAATACAAACATAGCTATAGGTAGCAAAATGACAGTATCTGAAGAAAAGGAATTCCCTCATGCTTAATTTAATCTCATTGTTCTCTTTGCCTGGAATTGGGAATAGAAACTGCTTCACTGGCTGAATAAATCATAACTATCCCCAAATAGTCTTAATTACTGATCTCAATAAGCATACCCCTGCATTCTAAGGACAAACAAGTAAAGGAAGTTTATAACCAAGTACTTCTTTTATAAGCATTCATTTTAACATATAAATCTTGATTATCTTAAGGTAGCTGAGCAGCAAGAAACCGGTGTTAAACTGATTTTCAGACTGGGTCTTCAAAGCCTTTTTCTTTTCCTTCACCTAATTTTCCTGGGTTTTTATTTGGGGGGGGTGCAAATTTTGGTATTAACAGATAAAACCTCTTTAAGTTCTTTGCACCTAGTGATGTATATGACTTCAATGAATGTTTAAACCAGAGAATAATTTCAGTGCTAATATGAAAATTAGGCCATTAAGACTAACCAATTTTTGTAGAAATTACAAGAAGGTGACATTAGCAATTAGAGTAGGATTACAGTTTAGACTGGAATAATATGTTAACGTGGGAAGACATTTCTGAACATTCTTCCTAAGTGCTGGGGGGAATGAGAGCTAGGAGTTCCCCACACAATAAAATGTGAAGGACGGGTGCAAATTCTTAGAAAACAAAATTTGCTCTACCTCCCTCCCCCAGCCTTGGTTAAATCTTATCATCGTTTTGATTCTATTTATCCTAGCGTCTGCTGTTTCTCTAGATTTTCTGCTGTCTGTTATTGCATCCAAGTCAAAATGAAAGAGAGGGGGTGTCTGGTTTAGGCAGACAGGAGATGAGAGAGGTTCCCGAATCATTCGCTACACTCCGCTGAATACGCAAGGACCATACAGCCGACGTACGCAGGAACGGGGCGAAAGTCATGTAACCGCGGTGCCAGATCGCACCTGCGCGGGGCGTGCAGGCCACCGACAAGCACCCAGGCTTGCAGCCTTCGACCACCTCGGGGGACTCCAGTCCGCCCGACCCACAGACGCCCTCCCTCCTTCTCTGCCAGGGTCCCCACCTGCACTCCAATTCCTGCCGGCCGGGACCTTCCGACCAGAGGGTGACTGAGGGCTGGTCCTTCCTCAGTCCGGCGTCCCCCACCCCTCCCTCGCCTCTCCCCAGGCCGGTGGCGCCCAACAACCTGGGCACATCAGGGCCCCTTTCGCGCTGCCTGGATCCAGTGCCCTCACGGGGCGCGAAGCGGAGCGCAGGGTCCATATTCCGGAGAGGAACTGTGGCTGGGCGGGGCTGCGCGGGGCAGGAGGGAGCCCACCTCCACCGCCAAGGGCGGGCGGCAGGGAGGAGGCAGCGGCGCTGGGCCTGCAGGCGGTCGGGGTTCGTGGTGCCGCCGACGCCTACGCGCAGGGGTGCCTGGGCTGCTGGCGACCACGAGGGGAAAGAGCGAAAGTCCTGCTGGGGAGGAAAAACTCACTCTCAGGACTCCGCTGACTCCTCACGGGCGACCTTGGGTTAAGCGAAGTCCTCGAGTTTGGCGAGGGCCGGGGCACTTGCCAGGGCCGGGCCGGCCGTGACCTTCCTGTCGCTCCGCTCTGGCGCTTCCTAGGGAAACGCAGAGCGGAGCCGGGGCGCTGGGCTGCGGATATGACCGTGCGCGGCCTTGGGGCGTCCGGGTCTTGCGGAGAGAAACGCGCTTCCTGGCGCGCGGGGCCGGATCCGGGATTCGGGATGCCGGATCCCGGATGTACGATCTGAGATCGCGGCCCTCTTCCTGCCTGAGCCTCGGCGACCCACTGGAAGCCCAGGCCTAAGAAGGTTGCTGACGCCCACGGGGCTAGTGGTTGGGAAACCCGACAGAGCCCGGTGCCACCGCCCAAGGTCCTCGGGCGAGTTTCTTAATTTCTCTAAAGCGCAAATTTCTTACCTGTGTAATGGAGATTCCATAGTGTCTTCTTCATTGGGTGCTGGGAGGGTTAAAGGGGAATCCATTGCCCCGCTGACAGGGAGCAGGAGATAAGGATTAGCCGCTACTGTTACTATTATTAGTGTTATTATTAGCGGGCTGGACCTGAGGGAGAGTCACTTTTCCTTGTTTCTCCTTCTGTCCTCGCCCGGCCTGTCTGTGCCTCCCAGCTCCTTCGCACTCCGCTCCAGCCCTTAGGCTCCACTACTCAGGCAGCTCTGGAAGGCCTGAAGAAGACGATCCCGAGGGTAGGAGACGACCCCTGACCCTCTAGTCCTTCGCGTAACTCGGAAGCGCCGCGCACGCGGGGGTTTAAAATGGACCCGCGTTCTTTTCCAAGCCTTGGGCCGAGGCCAGCCGCGGGGCGGACAGAAGCCACGGACCGGGAAGGCGCCCTGACGCCCCTACTCCGAACCCCCGGGGCCAGGCCTAGGAACCAGAGCTGCGGCCTCGAGCTCGGCGCGGTACAGGACGCGGCCCGGCCTGCTCACCGTGCCGAGCACCACGCGCCCTCGGCCCATTCCCGCCGCCGGCCGCCCCTTCCCCGGGGCTGCGCCGCCACAAGGCTGGCCGGAACGCGCTAGCCCGGCCCCGTAGTAGTAGCAGCGGCACCAGGCGCCGGTCCGTTCGGCGAGCCCCAGTGAAGGCCGGAGCTCTCCGCGCGGTCGCGGCGCTTCGTGCAGGTGGACCCGAGCGCCACGTGCGCTAGGAGAAGAACGTTTAATTTACTCTTCGACGGAATCGATATTTTTCTTGAAGATTGATCGTTCGGTATGGTTTCATTCGGTAATAATTAGGAGCTTAGGGGCCGGCTTGGGCCGGGATCCGGCCCGCAGTCACCCACGTTCGTGGCTCCGCTGGTCTGGCCTGGGGCCAAGGGAAGGAAGGAAACGGCGTCTCCTGCAGGGCGCGCGGGAGAGCCTCAGGGTCGGCTCTGGGCTCATCCGCGGCTGCACCCGGCGCTCGGACGTTTGTTGATCGAATAAATGAACGAATGTAGGCCTGGAGCGTTTCCACACAAAGGGCAAGAGAAAATTGGAATGTGAACGGGTGTGTTGTTGGCATGAAATAGGCTCCCTTTATATTCTCCCTTGTTTCCAAACTCTTAGGTGAGCCCCACCCCGCGGAATTTTCTAAAAGGATCTTAAAGCTGAGGTGATGAGGGCGAGACAGACTGAGTTCACGATTTGGCAAAGCCTAAGGAGGGAGAGGGGGATGAAGGGGATGGAGGGGGTTTGGAGGATCGCCTGCAAGCCGAGGATAGGGGCCGACGTAGTCAACCGGTGGTGCTTGCCCTGCGGGCGAAGGCTGCAGGTGCAGCGGAGGGCAATTGAATCGGAAGCTCGAGAATGGCGGCTACCAAGGGTTGGGCTTGGGAACTTTCCAGAACACCCTCGGAACGAACTACTGCAAGCCAGGAGTCAGTGGGGGTCGTAGGCAGAAGTTCCGAGTGATGGGATGGAGATGAGAAGCTGGAGTAAAAATGGGCCAATTAAACGGCTGTAAAAATGTGTGTCTCTATATGTTCCCTCCCTCCTGGAATGAGAAATTCAAAACTGGGGCTGAAGAGTAGATGAGGGGGAACGAGCTTCTTACACTCACGGGGGAGACTTCCTCCAAACCCGTGCGGAATACAGTTCTTTTGAAACGTGAGCCCTGGTCAGGACCTTGAGAGCTGCAGGGTCTCTAGAAATTTGCTTTCTCTGGCGGGAGTATTTCTTGATGGACATCTTCGTCTTGTTTGCCTCCCACCCAGTCACCTGAAACCGAATACAGTGAAACCTTTCTGGTGGCAAAGTCCTTTCAGAAATTTTTTTGAAAGAGAGAGAAAGTTCCTTCTGTTCTAAAGAAAGGGAATAGAAGTTCCTAGAAGGTACCTGACCTGGGAGTTTTTTAAATTGCAAATGTCCGGGATCCGAGTGCTTCATTTGATATTTCCTTTTTCTCTGGGCCCTAGTTTTGACATTTCTAATTTTTAAAATTGCCTTTTATTTTTCCCGAATAAACTTTGGCCACTACATCTAAGATTCATGTCAAATCGCCCTTCAACTTATTCAGGGGAAAAATCAACGCTTTAGAAAGATGGAAAATAAATGGAGAATATATTTAGATGACCTCTAATTATTTTTCACTTATAGATTTCATACATACTAAATCCCATATTTTAAATGACAGAATTTTTTCAACTTCAAATATTCGGAAGTTTTAAAAACCATTTTGAAAATGGATTGTTTCTGACGTCTATAATGAACATGAATTGTAAAACTAAATTGTTTAACTGGGAGGAAAAAACTAAGTTTTAAAATAAGTTCCATTTAGAAGGTGAAGTAATATAAAATATAAAATAAACAATGTTGTGTAGTGATTTAGCACTTTATTTAGTCCATATAGTTAGGTTTAATTTTAACACCTCTCCACGGAAGATGGCACATCAGACATACAGATCAGAAATAAATCCTCTGAAATTAAAATTCTACTCATATTACACATCGATTTCGGGAAGACAAAAAGGGCACAAGGATTCTGCGCTGGATTTGGGAATAATACTTGCAGTTCCTAGGGAGTGAAGACGGGGGAAACGTTGTGCATTGGACGATTTATTTTCTTTGTTTTTCTTTTAATAACAGAACAAAATGCCCCACTCACGTTCATAGTTCCTCTGGAAATGTGCAAATCGGAAAAGCCTTGGAAGTCACGACTGAAGGCTGGAAAAGAAATGTTCGACGCTGACGCCATCGAACATTTACGTTCAGGTTGTCTTAAGGGAACAATAACCAACTTTTCCTTTGTAAGTATTTCGCAGCGAACCGAAATTAGTGGTTGCTCCGCTGTAGGATGCAGATACACACTCTTGGTCCCGGCTTTGGAAGCTGGAGTGCGCCAGGGCAGGCGGCGAGAGCGTGACCCCGGGCGGCTCCGCCCTCCAGGTTGGCTCCCTGTCCGCCCCAAGGAGTCGGGCAGGTGTGAGTGCTATTCAAAAGGCCGGTGAGGTCCCCTCTCCGCCCGAAAGGGCGACCAGCGACGTCAGCCTGGAGCCCTCTACTCCAGGCTGACAGCCCAGGAGCGCCGCGGTGGCGGACAGGTGCCGGCCCAGCAGAGCGCCCTTGCTGGGAGCGCAGCCGCTGGCAGAGTCCTGCTGCCGCTGCTGCTGCTGCAAAATCGTCCGGGCAGCGGATGCGGCGGCGGCGGAGACGTGGAGCAAGGGGGCAGCGGCCTGAGGATGCAACAGGCACGACGGGCGCTGCAGCAGGTGGCAGTAACCCCACGGGGTCGGGGGCAGACTCTGCGCGGCGCCTGTACCAGCTCCCCGGACCCCTTGCAGGATACTCTCGATGCTGAAGGAGGTGCATCCGCCTGCCGGCCGCGACGCCGGCCCCTTGCCCTCCTCCCAAGGCTGGGAGCCTAGCGTGGGCTGCAGCGCCGGAAGGGCGCCGGGGGTCCCCAGATCCGCGCCTTGCGCTTTCCTGGGCGCCTCAGCTACGCTGCCTACGGCCGGGGCAGAGAGCAGCAGGTAGCGGAGGGGATGAGGATGCAGCAGCGCGCACGGGCGGCTCCCGGGAGTGGAGGCGGGATAGGCCCCCGGGACAGGCTGCGGCGGGGCCGGGGGCCCGAGCAGCATGCCCGGGTAGGGGGCATGCAGGGCGGTGGGCGCAGCGGGCAGGGGGAAGGGGTGGTGCAGGTGGGCTCCCGGAGGCGGGTGGTGGCGCTTGAAGCGCTTCCTGCGCCGAAGGAAGCTGCCGTTGTCGAACATGTCCTGGGAGGCGGGGTCCAGGCTCCAGTAGTTGCCCTTGCCAGGGTGTCCCGGCTCCCGGGGGATTTTGACGAAGCAGTCGTTGAGCGAGAGGTTGTGGCGGATGCTGTTCTGCCAGGCGGGGAACTTGCGGCGGTAGTAAGGGAAGCGGCCACTGATGAAGGCGCAGATGCCGCTGAGCGTGAGGCGCTTGTGTGGGCTCTGCAGAATGGCCATGGTGATGAGCGCGATGTATGAGTAGGGGGGCTTCGCCGGCTGCGGGGCGCCCGCAGAGGCCGCCGTAGACCCCGTCGGTGCCCCGAACTTGGGGCCAAACTCGGAGGAGTCGCTTGGGCCGCCGCCGCCGCTCTCGGTGCGCTCTCCGGGAAGCGCACCCGCGCCCGTGCCGCGCCGCGCCTTCTGCGGCTCCGGCTGGTGCAGCTGCTCTAGAAGCCGCTGGCTTCCCTCCGGTTCCTCGTCTTCCTCTTCCTCCTCCTCTCCTTCATCTTCCTCCTCTCCCAGGATATCGATCGCACCGTCTTCCCTATCGGAGCCCCGGAGGCTGCGCGGAGGTGTGGAGCGAAGTCGCTCAGCTCTTGGCAAGTTCATGAAGGAGCAGGTCTTGCAGATGCCGGGGAGGTGGCGGCCGCTCACCTGGCTCTGGGTGGGCTGGGCTGGAAGCCTGTGTTAAGAGTGTTCCAAGAAGCAGAGACGCTCGAGGTTACCCTTTTGGGTGGTGTTCTTCTTCTTCTGCCGATTTCTCCTCCTTTCCTACACCATCCGGCAAAGATGCACTTTGCCTTTTATTGAAGCTTCTTCTGAGTCCTTGTGTGGTGGCCTCCCCCGTCCCCCTTTATACCCTTTCTTGCCCTACCTCAGAGCGCTCTTCCTTCCTCCCGACGCAGTCCAGTGATGAGGGTCCTTTGAGCATTACCCGACGCGGCAAGAGCCTTCAGCTGCCCCCTCCTTACACGCACCAGCCAGCAAGGAAGGTGCTTCACTCCTCAGGCTCAGCCAGCCAATTGCGCCAGGAGTTGCATAGGCTCTGTTAACGCACTTTGAAAACCGCGCAAATGAAAAAGGGGGTAGGAAAATGTGTACCTGACAATCTAAGGCCACCTCCACATTCAGGCCTCTCTCCTGAAGGATAAAAATAGGAGCTGGGAGAAGGCACTGAAATATATACGGTGTTTGACTGTAAAAGAATGTGTAATAGTAAATATGTTTTTGTGTTTCATAGCTGGTTAGTTACCCACTTTCACTGGTGGATTGTGTCCTCCACCCAGAATGAGGAGCTGAAATATTTTTAATGTTCTTACTACATTCCCCCGAGCTCAGAGTGGAGCGTGAGAGGGTGTGGCCTTGTCCCTACTACCCCCTACCTCAGCTTCCCAAAATGTTTTCCCTGACTCAAGTTTTCAGAAAAGACTGAAATGTCCTGTCATGAGGTTGTGGAAGTTCAGGGTGGAGGGAAAGCAGGAGGGCTACAGAGAAGTCCCCTTCCAGCAGTGATTCTCAACTTCTTTGAACATTTAACCTCAGTATGAAGTAAATTTTATACCACGATCTTGCATAGACTTATATAACTAAAATGAGTTTCATAAAACAAGTGATCACTGATATTCTTTCATTTCTTTTTTAATGGCCATGACCAACTAAATTGATTTTGCTGCATACTAACCAGTACAAACCCAGTTTGAAATATCCTTTTCACAAAAATGGCCCAACAACTCCAAAGTATACACCCAGTGTGAGACTCTGTCTTTCTCTCTCTCCCTTCTTCCTTCTTTAAAAAAAAGCCAACGTGACGCACTTTTTACTATAATAATAAATTCTAATCTTGAAACTTATAGGAGGCAAAAAAGGGCTGCAGTTTCAGTGTCTTAAACTAATTCACCAGGTCATCATTCCTTTCTCACACTGGAGAGGAACAAGATGACAGAGACGCTCTGTTTAAGTCACTGGACATCCTTGGAAGTAACATGATTTTTAGATTGGCTTCAGTTAAATTAGTTCAGAGAATAAAGCAGCAGTGCAGTGCAATATAATTTAATGTGTTATATCACTAGGTATCCTATGGTAAAATACTAACAGTATATACTCATAATTTAATACCTACCTACTTGTGAAAAGAATTTGAGGTGGCATCTAATAAAAATTCAGCGTAAAAATATTATGCCATTGATTGTTACATAGTAAATCTTCTATTAGAGTTTGTAAAATGACAACAAATTTTCAGTGAGAAATCAGAAGCCAGCTAATATAACAAAAAATAGCTTAAAGGAGTTAGTTTTCTTCAGGATAAAATTTTGAAAACAGCTTTCTTACAAGTCTTTTTAAAGTCTTATCCTCTATTTCTGAGGTGTTTACCCTCTAAGGCTTCTCAGTTGTATGTAGTTTGAAGTAGAACAAATAACAGAAGTTTTCGAGCCTAACAGATTTGTGTTTGAATCCCAAATTAACCAATTACTACTTGTGTGACCTATTAAACTAAGCTTCAGGAGGGCTGGGACAGGTGTCTTATTCAGCCTTAGATTCCCAGATGCCTCCCCCTCAACCCCCTGTAGGTAAGGCACATTTCTTCCAACAGCATAGGAATCCGATTACCTGGGAAAGGGAGCATTGTTAGTTTTCCTACAGTCAACTTCTATGGGGATTTGGGTTATTTAAAAATGAAAGGAGAAAAGTAAGGGCACTAAAAAAAAAAAAAAAAAAAGCAAAACAACCCCCAATGATGGAAGTATGTCAAAGAGGGCACTGGGAGACAAGAAAGAGCTGCCAATGGCCAAAGCTGGGGCAATTAGAGCATCAAAATATAGTATTAGATTATTAACCAAAGTATATTCATGTATCTATACTGATAAAAAATAGATGACTCAGTAAATTAATACATGGGGGAAAGAGGCAAATCTCCCTTGCAGAAAACTTCCAAATAAATTATGTAGATATTCCACCCTCTAGGAGGTAGAGCATAACCCCCCAGTCTCTTACTGTGGGCAATGCACAATGACTTCCTTCCAAAGAGAACCATATGAAGTGGGGGGAGGGGGAATAGTTACCATGGAGAAACCTGACAAAGGTTTCAGCCAGGTGTCAGGTAATCAATGGCAACATCAACAGTCATAAATCAGGTTGATAGTATGTACCCTTGATATGAGGTGATAAAAATGGGAGACATGACTACCCATGTAGTCATGGGTGGGGGTGGTGGAGGAGGGTGGATGGATATGGGAATTCCCTTCTACTGTCTGCTCTGCTCCATTTTTCTGTAAATGTAAAACTGTTTTGAAAATTATATTTTATTAAAAAATTAAACAGGAGAAAAAAGGCCTAGTAGCCAAAAAGTAGAAACTCAAATGTCCATCAACTGATGAGTAGATGAACAAAATGTGGTATATAAATAGAATTTTATTCAGCAATAAAAAGAAACAAAATGCTGATACATGCAACAACATGGATGAGCCTTGAAAACATTATGGTAGGTGAAAGGAGTCCAAATAGGCAAATCTAGAGACAGAAAGTAGACAAGTGGCTGCTGGGGAACAGGGGCAGGGGGAAATGGGGATTAACTGCTAATGGATACAGAGTTTAAGAGCTATGAAAATGTTCTGGAATTACTGATAGATAGTGGTACTGGTTGCCACTACCTGTGGATATGCTAAAGCTATGAATTGTATACTTTAAAGGGTAAATTTTTTTGCTAATTATATCTAAATAAAATTAATGTACAAAATATATCAATGTAAAAATAAATAGCTGTATCAAGGAAAACTAAGTTGAGTTCTTTGGAGATACTCCATTATGGCAAGTAATTCCTTAAGGAAAAAAAAGGGTGGGGGGACTCTTTCTGTCCCACCTGATTAATTCTTTAGTGTTGTGTTACTTTGTGCTCATGAAACACTGAACATTTAACATGGGGTCCAGTGCATAGTGGGCACTCAATAATATTTGGAGATTACTTCTTTCCTAACACTGAATAGGGTTTTTTTTCCTGAACAAATCTATCAGGGGGTCATAAACGCCATCCATCCCACTTTGAAAAACCAACCTCTCTAAACCACTGTACAGAAAAGAGGATGTCTGATTTCTCTCCATTTTGCTCTGAAAATTAAAGGCAATTCAGTTACCAACCAAGTTGATTCTAATTTTAAATAAGTTGATTCTAATATTAAGACTAATTCTGAGAAAAAAGTCTAGTTCTTCTTTCTCATCAAAGTAGGGCAAGTTGCTAGACATTCAAAGACAGAATTCACTTCTTTCAGTATCACCTCCACAATGTATGGCATTTCTAGAACTGGGAAAGTCCTTTCAAAGAAATCTAAAAATATAATTGTCCACCTACATTACTAATCCAAAGGAGACATTTATTCAATTTGTAGCAAGTAACCAAGCCCACAAATGTTTAAAAGCCTTTTAGCTTTATTTTGTTGATAATTCCCTTCAAACTTCATAATCTATTAGGAATTAGAGACCTTTTCAATCCCTGGTCTTCCCTCAGCCCCTGGGCTGACCCTTCCTACAGCTATCTTAAACTCAGTACTAATGTTCTTGCCCCTTTCACTAAAAGAATAATTTAAGAAGCTGTGCAGAAGCTTGAATATATTATCAAGTCTTGCTAGAAAAGGAGAATTTACATTTACTGAAACTCTAGAGTCAGGGTACTTTAAATTTAATCCCTGGAACAATTCAAAGAGATTTGCATTTTATCTGAACTTTATGAATAAGGAAGCAAAGGTTTAGAGAGATTTAGTAATTTATCCTATATTACTCAGTAAACTATAAAGTTACAGATGAACTATGCCTAAACCTTGATTATCATCATTACCATAATCATAATACCCTGAAAATTTTCTATGGTTAGCAGAATAATGGCCCATGTTATTTATTTGTTAGTGATTTCCATTATAAAAATAAAATCTTCTCTCGAGGATACCTATTGGAGGTTCCAAACCCCTCTGAAGTACAGGTTAAACTGGTAATGTCTCTGATCACTGAAAAATACTTCATTTTGGGAAAAATAAGAACGAAGAACGGGGTAATGCATATTTAAAAGAACTTATAAATAACATAAAAATACAGTAAAAAAAAAAATCTAAATTAAAACAGTGAGATGCCATTCCATCCAGAATGGCAAAGGTTAAAATGTGTTAGCTAGGTTTGGAAAAAAGGGTACTTTCATACACTCCTGTTTTACGGCAAGAAGGTACAGCCATTTGGGAAGGCAATTTATCAGTATCTATTAAGAACTTTAAATGTGCATATCCTGGAAGCCAGTGATTCCACCCTCACATATCTCTTCCAGAGAAACATTCTCACATAAAAACAAAGAGGCACACATAATGATGTTCACTGCAGCACTGTCTGCAATTTCAAAAACAGGAAACAACTAGTTCATCTGCCACGGTGATCACAACCACATCACTTGTCCAGCTCAAAACCCTTCAGCCACTTCCCAGGGCTTTCAGAATAATCCAAATATTTTGCTCTGTCCTGTAAGCAAAAAGCCCGGCCCTGGCTCACAACTCCAATCCCACCTCCTACCCTGGCTTTCAAACCTTCCACCACGCTTGCCTTCTTCCTGGTCTTCCAGCACACTATACTGGTTCCCACCTAAAGGCCCTCTCCAATACTTGCTCCCTCTGTGTAGAATCTTCTCCCTGACTTTGCATCAATGACTCCTTTTAACTCTGTTCTCAACTCAAAAGCCACCTCTGGCAACCTGGATGAACCTTGAGGTTCATTATGCTAAGTGAAATAAGTTAGAGAAAGACAAATACTGTAGGACTTCACTCATATGTGGAATATAAAAAACAAACTAACAAAATAAATAAATGAGCAAAACAAACCAAACAAAAACACGTGGATACAGAGAGTAGAGCAATGGTTACCAGAGGGGAAGGGGAAGGAAACTAAACTGTATGGAGAAGGATGGAAACTAAATTTTTGGTGGTGAGCACACTGTAGTGTATACAGAAGTAAAAATATAATGTTGTACACATGAAACTTATATAATGTTAAAAGCTAATGTCACCTCAATAAGAAATAAAGTTTTTTTAAAAATGACAATTTTCACCAAATTGTACTATAGATTGAATTCAATTCAGTTAAAATCCTAGCAGGCTTTTTGAAGAAACTGACAAGTTAATGATAAAATTTATATTGAAAACAAAAATACCTAAAATAGCTGTAACAACTCTGAAAAAGATAAACAAGATTGGAATATTTACACTACCTAATTTCAAAACTTACTCTAAGGCTAAAGTTATCAGGACAGTGTGGTAGTGCCATAAGGACAAATGAATGAAAATAATGTCCATGAAAACACACACACACACGCCACGTGATTTTCAGCAAAGGTACAAAAAGCTTATTCAAAGGGCAAAAGAGTTTTCAAGACATAACGATGGAATAATTAACTTGAAATGGATCATGATGCTAAATGTTAAGAGCTAAAATTATTAAGTTCCTAAAAGAAAACATAGGAAAGATCTTTGTGACACTGGGATTATCAAAAAGTTCTAAAACAGCCCCACCCCACCAAAAAAAAAAAGCCACTTCTCCTCAGGCTTTTCATGCCCACTCATTCTAAAGTCAGTTTTGATTTTTATCAGCCTTCTTCAGGCACCTCGTGTTTTCTCACTTATTTATGTCCCTCCACTAGAATGTAAGCAATACAAACCTGGCTTTTAACCATCATGTGCAGTTTCAGCCCCAGCACTAATACTGGGCAAACTTGGAAGCTCTCAATGAATGTTTTTTTAAAGAAATGTATTCTATGCTATACTATGAATTTCTGTCCAGCAGTTAAAGACATATTTATATGCATTGTCACGGAAAGATCTAAGATTAATAGTTTTTTTTAAAGAGCAAACTGTATTATAATATGTAAAGAATGATTTTTTATTTAAAACACACATTATAAAAATCTTTCCTTGAGGATATTTATGGCAAGTTTGTAAGTCTTCCTAAGAAATTCCTTAAATTATAGCTTTATTATTGGAAAATAATTCACTTTGGGAAACAATGTAAACCATAATGTGTACATAAGTGAAAAGAAACATCTAAAAGGACAGACATTAAACTGACAACACTGCTTACCCAGAAGTGACAGTGACTGAAAGAGAAAGGTCAGGAGAGACTGACTTCATCTGTAATGCTTGCATTTTACAACACAAATGTAGTCATGCAATACTTTTGTGAAGAAAAATATTTAAAGATTAATACGTTATAAAGAAAAAACCAAATATTTATCAGTTTAAAACAGATTTTTAAGAGTTTAGATTAATATCACTTCAAACATTTCTCCCACAACAGTACCATTAATTATAAGCCCTTTCTCATGGCCTAGAACAGATGAATCTAAATACTTATTATTTGCCAATGAACATTATGAAGTATTATCGTGACTACATTAATTATAAAACAAACTGAAATTGTTAGGAAGGAGAAAACATTTATCTATGCTCTGTTGTGGGCCAGGAGCTGAGCTGGGTGCATTACAAACCTATTTAACCCTCACAACAAGCTTGAATGTTTGATATTATCACTGTCCACTTTAAAAGTAAGAAAACTAATCTCAGAGAAAATACTTTGCCCAAGATTATACAGCCAAGAAGCAGCAGAGCTGGAATTAAAGCCCTGGAATTAAAGATCTGACTCAAAAATCTGCTGACTTTTATCAGGCAATTGGCTGCCACAAAATAAGCGTATTCTCTCAACCACAAATTAAGAGACTAGATTCAGGAGGCAAATGGATGAACATAGAGAAGTTATATTAAAAAGGTACAGAACACAGGGGAAGGGAGATAGATAATCTAATCAATCAGCCTGCCTCCAACTACTGGAACCATTCAAGATACAGAGATGTAATTCTGACTTAAAATTCTGAAAAAATATTCCAAAAGCCATTCTGACAGCCTTCTGATATTTAACAACCATTAACTCTTCTTTAAATTCCGTTTAATGCCTTTCTCTTGCAATTTGAATATAGTTAAGCTGACCTGGCCTTTAGCAGGAAGAAGAGAAAAGTAATCCATTGTATACTTACACACCTACCATTTATATAAAGATTGTTAAATTATCAAAAGTTAAATGCAGTTACATCTGAAGTTTTATACCTTGTCACTTTTTAGTTTATATTGAAAAATAAAGAAGTTAAAAAAAAAACAAGATGAATTTAATACCAGTAGTAAAATCTACTTTAAAACTAAAATCTACTCTAAAATTAAAAGCTCTACAATTGAAATCTTTGAAATATATTACAAAGTGAATGGCTGAAGTTCCATTACACTGACTACCAGTAAGGCTTAGAATCTAAGAGTAAGAGAAAGTTTCAATTAATTTCTTTGATTTAGGTTTCTTCCACTCTTAAGTCTCTACCACTGTAAACCCTTTATTTCCTTTAATAAAAATGGTGACATGTTTTAAAAAATTTTTGTTATTAACAAAATTACATCCATGCAATCAGCTGAAGTTCTAAGGGAAAATGACAATGTTGAAGTAAGTTTTCCCATTATTATTATTATAACTTCCATGGGTGAGAAATTCAGCATATGTAAACTCCAAAGCCAATTCTGAAAGATATGTTTATGAATCATCTGTCCACAAAAAAAAGTCAGAGGACAGTGTATTTTATTGTATGAATATCAAATGTTTTATAATACTGATTTACTATATTGTATGTATTCTATAAAATAAATACTATTTTAAAGTTTACACTGGAATTCATAAGAGAAGTAATGCAAAGAATAGATGCTTGAAATACATCCAACAGGAAACTTATTCCCAATTTTATTATCCAATCCTTTTGGTGATGCTTCTAGTGTTATGGACAAACTTGATCTTCTTTGAAATGTGTTGTCCATTGCTTTTCTGTTTCAGTCACAGTAGCTATAAATAGTTGTTTAAGAATATCCTTATCTAAATTCCTGCCTGCAAACAGAACAAAATATGGTATGAGTAAATGATGCTTATTAAAATGACACAGTTTACCTATTAAGTCCAGATCATTAAATGCTTCATGATCTTCAGAAATTTATAAAAACAATAGTAATTAGTGATTCTTTCCTTAACTTTCTAATTAAGTCCCTTAGAACCAAGTTGGCATTTGGATTAATCACTTTTCTAAAATTATTTGAAGAAGAGTAAAAGGCTTAACAAGTTCTTATGATGTTATCTCATAATTAAGACAAATACATTAACCACAAGCTTATTCAGATTAACCAATCAGATTTACAGATTGGTTAGTACTACTTACGTAGCACATTATACCCCTTTCTCTCTCTCTCTCTTTTTTGCTTTAGAAATTTAACTGTCTATAAGGGAAAAGAATCTGAAAAAAATAGATATATATGTATGTATAACTAAATCACTTCGCTGTACACCTGAAAATAACACAACATTGTAAATCAACTATACTTCAATTTAAAAAAAAGTTAACTGTTTGTCACTTACCAATAAGGACCAATCGATTTGTTCTCTTACTGTCGTCTTCCCAGCTCACTGATGTCTCCTCCAGATCATACAGCTCATGGACACCCTGGACAATCACTTGTTGTGGTTTGTCTTTGAGCGACACCAGCCCCTGCTCAGAGGAGAATGAGCAATCAGCCACAGTTTGAATTTAAAAGCAGAAATCGAGCATCAGTGTTAATGGATTAATTATTCCCATTTCTTTTTAAAATACAAACTCATAAAGGAGATGCTGTTAAAATTACTTAATTCCAGTTATTTGTGCATTAAAGAGTTTCCTAAATCCTCCAATTTTTAAAAAAGGCTTCTGCACACATTTTTTTAAAAACAATCCCTATTTCTAATGATAAAATTAATATACGTAATTAGGATGTTTATTCAGTGTTACCACAATGAAAACTGAAACAACCAAATGATAAAACATGTTATATCTCAAATTCTACCAGTTATTCTACTTTTAAGGATTTTTATACTTGTTTCACAGTTTTAGTGGGAAAATTTGAGAAGTTAAAGGATTTTGGTGATAATCTGTTTTTGAATGAGTTTTAATAAATGGAGTAGATAATGATGAAATAAAGGAAAAGAAAAACTATTATATTTATCTGAATAAAATTCATTTAATATTGATTTGCAGAAATGAGGAACAAATTATCTGATGAACTGGCCTATGGGGATGAAATAATTTCTCTGAAATAGTTTGTTATACATATTTATTATAAAAATAATATATATATTGAAAAATAGTAAGAGACAAACCACTGTCATTCCCACCACATAAATTTTGATGTATTCATGTATTTGGGGTACATGTTCTTCCAGTTTTCTTTTCTTGTGCAGAGTTTTGTTTTCTGCTTTTCAAATCTGAGTTTTAATATGTACCAACAGGGCTTCCCTGGTGGCGCAGTGGTTGAGAATCTGCCTGCCAATGCAGGGGACACGGGTTCGAGTCCTGGTCTGGTAAGATTCCACATGCTGCGGAGCAACTAGGCCCGTGAGCCACAATTACTGAGCCTGCGTGTCTGGAGCCTGTGCTCTGCAACAAGAGAGGCCGTGATAGTGAGAGGCCCGCGCACCGCAATGAAGAGTGGCCCCCACTTGCCGCAACTAGAGAAAGCCCTCGCACAGAAACGAACACCCAACACAGCCATAAATAAATAAATAAATAAATAAATTTTTTTTAAAAGTGCAATGATTGGGGTAATGGAACCCGAACTCTATGGGTTGAAAAAATTAAAAAAAAAAAAAATGTAACAACAAACCCCATGGAGAGAATTACCTAAGCATCAATTTTATACTTGTATAAAGACTTTGAAGTGTCAGCTGTTATTAGAGTTAACAGTTTAAACATGTTGATTATTTTCAGACTAGTATAATACTTTGTAACAGCAAAGAGAAGGAAGTCTATGAAGAGAAAGGCTGTGGTGCCTCAGATGTCCCAGCGTTGCTGTGATGAGAGGAAGGCCAAAAGAAGAATCAAGGAGGACAGCTGCAGAACAACTGTCATACACGAAGGACAAAATCCAGACTGGGATGGTGCAAGATGAGCCACTGAACTCTATACAGAGGTCTCGTTGCTGCATTAGTATAAACGCCCAAAAGGTTGCTTTTCTAGGTAACCACCCCCCATTCAGTACTAGGGGATAAAAGCAGTTACAGAATGAAATATGATCTTCCAATTAGGATCACAGAATGTAGATGGGGACACAGTCATAAAGAAGCAGCAGGATCTGGCTTAGTTCCTCTGCGGGGGAACGACTGGGGAATAGACTAGGATTCAGCTGTGCTGCTCTGCAGCGCCAATCCCAGGTGGAACCAGCATAGGGAGTGAAGAAATCTAAACCAAAATAGTTTGCCGGTCATTCTAGTGACCCTAGGAAGTCGGCTGCTAGCCAGAGAATCTAGCTACTAACAGTAATGATAATAAACAGTAATAATAAAACCTTATGCACACTTCTGGAAACACAGGAGTAGACACTCAAATGACTGTTGATTGGTTAAGCACACAGCCTAGAACCCAATGCTCCCTGGAAAAAACACCTTTTGTGACATAATACCCAAATATCAAGTAATATGAATGGATTTCCAAATACAGAGCAAGAATTCTTCTAGTCCTTTGTAACTCTGTCTCACAGTACAACAAATGTTTAGTGTCTGCTAAATTCATCAAGAAACATAAGGTTCAGCTGCAGCAAGATTTCTAATATTACTCCTCTGTTAAAGAAGCTCTCTTAGAAAAATCAACGCTGTGCAAATAAATCATGCTTTATGCAATGACTTCCAAAGCTTCTTTTCAGAAATGGAAATAAGGAAAAACGAAAACAGACAAAGGTTATTTGGACTAAAACTAGTCCTTGTGTTTAAGACTAAATATGGTTTTGTGTAACAGCAAAGAAAGGGACTTTGTCCAAAAGTATAAAACTGTAAGCTATGTACTGCACCTTTAGTCGTATGACCTCCATGCAGTCGTCATCCCTGTTTCTCACATTCTTTTCCCACAGAAGATTCTGTATCAAGTGACATATTTTAATAAGATCAACCACTGCTCATAGGAACAACTACATAGCAAAACAACTGATAAATCATTCATCAGTTAAAATTGCATTCACCTGAATATAGACATTTAGACTTTCTTCCTTTGCATTTCCTGGTACTTCGAATGTGACTGTAACAATACTCTGTAAATCAAGAGATAGTCAGTAATGATTTTTTTATAGTAATGTCAAAATTACATCACAAGTTTTAAGATGAAAAGTAAGGAAACATTCATGGACATTTGTGTTGCCTTAACAACTATATTAGGTATATCTTTTTCACTATATTTGCTGATTTTTGGTATCAGCAACTCCATGTTCTATATTCTGCAGAGTTAGTCAATGGCTTAGTATTTACACAGAGAAACTCTTATGAAAGGATACTCATTGTTTAATTCATTCTTTACAAGATTCTCAGCACTAAGAGGGAGGGTAATATAGAGAGCGTATCAACTATGTACTGAACGAGGTACTTTTGCCTGGGTCACTTTATTTCATCTTTTCATTTACTCATGACAACAATCCTGTGGATTAAAGAGAATTATTTCCATTTTATAAATTGGGGAAGATGAGGCTCAGAAAAAATAAACTACCCAGTGCAAGGAATAAAACTCAAATGCAAACATTTTCTGGGAAAAATAAATATAAATTAAAAGATTCAGTTTATCTCTGACCAAACATGTACCAAGGGAAGAAGAGTTCCTAGAGATGAGAATGATAATATAATGTCATCTTTGGTTTTAGAAGGTTGACATCAACATTTATAGAATGTTAACTCAGATTTATTTTCCTCCTGATCTTGATAAACCTCTCACTGTCCACTCTAAGGAATCAGAAGCTTAAGATTTCCTCTAGCTGAGCACATAATTAAAATCCAAACCTCCGTTTGCCACAGTAACCCAAAATTTCAAAATTAATTATAAAAATACACAAGAGCTAAGCATAACACAATAAAAGCACAAACACCACCTTGGATAATAACATGCTGAAACCAAGCTTTAAAACAGGCAGGACGAACACACTAATGCACAGCTTTGCGTAACTGTCTAGAACCACATATCTTAACAAATAATACTTAAAAATCCATACCAAAATGTATAGCAAGTCATATAGCATATCAAAATATACAGCAAAAGGTTGCCAAATGAAACATAATTTGTCAGTTTCAAAAGACAGTAGTAATTCAACTTTCAAAAATGCTTAAAATGTATTTTATTCAAGTTGGATAACTTGGCTTTTAATGTTGGGAATGTCTCAGTATAGGACTCAATATTGTCTTATTCTTAGCTTAAAGAATTTTGTATCAGGAATGATGTTTGCTTTTGCCAAGTTAGAGATATGACAATATCTCTAAGGGGTACAATGAACTCCAATGTGAAATTTTTAAAATGGTTTAAAAAATTAAGACAATGCATCATGGGGCTCAAGGAGGGAGAGATACTTTTAGAACTAGATGTTTTTCTGTACCAATAAACTCTTCTCATATTAGACAAACCCTAAAGAAGATGAAACCCATAAATGCCCAGTGCAGAAGATAAGGGTCACAACGCATAGTTCACAACTGGCTCTACTAATAAGTATACATAGAATGCCACCTGGGTTTTCTCATCTACCTTACCACCTTCCAAACCCAGGTCCTCTTTATCAGGATGACCAAGAAATCCATGAAAAATAGAGAAATGCACTAAACATCACTCAGCGATAAAACTGTAATGACATACATAACATGTCCTAGGTAATACCCATTTCAGACTTCTTTTTGAACCTAAAATTTTTATTTTGAACCTAAAATTAACTCTCCTTTCCCCAGACACAGAAAGAAGCAGAAACCTGAGGCAATAATTC
The DNA here is from genome assembly GCF_028564815.1 of Eubalaena glacialis. Taxonomy (NCBI): domain Eukaryota; kingdom Metazoa; phylum Chordata; class Mammalia; order Artiodactyla; family Balaenidae; genus Eubalaena; species Eubalaena glacialis. Next base: position 52,220,055 of record NC_083724.1, read on the forward strand.
AGAAAACTGAAGCAAAATAAGGTACTGCCCCTAAAATAAAATTTAGGAATAACTCCCAAATTTTTGTAGTTTGGTCTGTTTTTTCTTTAACCTACCAGGTTATTTCCCTCAGTTTTCTACTCTTTTGCAAACAATAACTAATATGCAATAATTTCTATATATTTTTTCATCTGGAAAACTAAGCCCACTATCATGCTTAAACATGAAACCTCTGTCTCCACACTCCACTCCTCTGCTCCTCTTTCCCTATATCACCTCTGCTGTGATCTCCTGCCATCAGGTACATAGCTAAATATTTGGTGTTTTCATCCAAATCAGTTTGCCTTCTAAATTTCCCTATCTCTAGGTTCCTCTTGTCAATCTAGGCTTGTTTCCCATCACTTCTCTCTCTCCTTACTGCTCACCATCAGTTACTAAAGCTATTCATGCAAGCCTACCTGTGCTCATTTTATACCATTTCCATTCTCACTGTAACCAGCATGGATCAGGCCCTCATCACAGGGTATCTGGACTTCTGCAATATCTTCCTGCTTGGTCTCCTGACTCCACACTCCAATCCAGCTCACCGGACACTGTCCAATAGCAGAGCATGAGTTCTCTTTGTCTGGCAAATCAAAGCCTAATATCTTAGGTCAGGATTCCAATACCGAGCATTCATCAGGACTTCTGCACTAGAATACTGCTCTTCTAGAGCACTGTCACTTTCCCACTTTTAAAGATCTGGATTGCTCTTTCTCTTATTTCTTCCAGTCTAAAAAAATACAAAAAACAAAAAACCTCCTAGTTTAAGGCTACTTTTTGGTGTATAAATCAGAATAGCAGTTACATCTTTGGAAGAAGAAGGGTTACCAACTGGGAAGGGACACAAGGGAACTCTCTTAACAGTTTTGGAAATCTTTATCTTGATCTGAGTGAGAATTACAGAGATACGTGTTCATGTGTACATATGGACAGCTATATAGGCACAAATGTAAGTAAAGATACATTGACTTGTACTCTAAAAACTTGTATGCTTTACTGTATGTTAAAAAAAAAGAAAAAAGAAAAAACTATCTTTCATGAAGCTTCAGATCCACTAAACCAAATGAGACTGTTCATGCTTCTGAAACCCATAGTCCTTGGTCTGCAATATTATATTATACTCTGCCCTATGTTTATATATCTAAAGCAGGAAAGTGCATCAGAATCTCCTGCAGAGCTTTTTTAAAAAAAAATAGACATGCCCTATTTACTGGTGAAATAACGTAATGTCTGGGATTTGCTTTAATACATACCAGCAAAGGTGATGGGTATTTGCAGGTTCATTATACTATTCTACTTTTATTTATGCTTGAAATTTTCTATTAAAATTTTTTAAAAAACACTCCAGCAAAAGAAATGTTAGGAAGATGGATAAAATAAAATCGGCAAAATGGTAAAAGCCATTGCAACTGGGTCATCTGCACAGGGGATTGATTCATTTTAATATTCTCTCTACTTTTGTATATCTTTGAAAATTTCCATAATAAAATGTTAAAAATATACATACACATTAATTTGCACATACCCAAGGTCTACTCCTGGAGATGTGAGAGATGGGGACCACTGAATGTCCAATATTTTTTAAAAGCCCACAAGTGATTCTGACCTACATCTCCATTTGAGAATCACAGCTTTTCATTCTTCACTGAGCACCCACCATATACCACATCCTGTGCTAAGCAATGAGGAATGTATATTTAGGAATTTATAGACTGCCGTAAGGGAAAAGCACTTCAACCCAAACTACAAGACATTATAAATGCCACGACAGGGGTACATTCAAGATACTGTGGGTATAGATAATGGCCATGATAAAGGTTCTTGAAAGTAAATACGATATATTCTTCATCTTCTACTCCTTATGACTCCTAGTATGATGTCCTTCACCTAGAAGAATGTGATGTGCTTCAACTTCTTCTTTATGACTAATACTGAGTATCATAAAGAATTTTTCTAAAAATTCTACCTCTAGGGACTTGTAACTTCTCTCATTCACTCATTTGAAAGATAAGTAAGATATACTGTGCTCACAGATTACAAGAATTAATATTGTTAAAATGTCCATACCACCCAAAGCAATCTACAGATTCAATGCAATCCCTATCAAAATACCCTTGGCATTTTTTTACAAAACTAGAACAAATGATCCTAAAATTTGTATAGAACCAGAAAAGACCCAAAAAGCCAAAGCAATCTTGAGAAAGAACAAAGATGGAGGTATCACACTCCTTGATTTCAAACTATACTATAAAGCTATAGTAATCTAAACAGTATGGTACTGGCACATAAACAGACACACAGATCATTGAAATAGGATACAGAGCCCAGAAATAAACCCACACTCATATGGTCAATTAATCTACGACAAAGGAGGCAAGAATATACAATGAGGAAAAGACAGTCTCTTCAGTAAATGGTACTAGGAAAACAGGACAGCTACATGGAAAAGAATGAAACTAGACCACTTTCTTAAACCGTATAAAAAACACACTTGAAATGGATTAAAGACTTAAATGTAAGAACTGAAACCAAAAAACTCCTAGAAGAAAACAGAAGCACTACACTCTGACATAGGTCTTAGCAATATTTTCTTGGATCTGTTTCCTCAGATAAGAGCAACTAAAGCAAAAATAAACTACTGTGACTACATCAAACCAAAAAGTTTTTGCACAGCAAACGAAACCATCAGTAAAATGAAAAGGCAACCTACTGAATGGGAGAAGATATTTGCAACTGATTTGTCTAATACATGATTAATATCCAAAATATACAAAGAAATCACACAATTCAGTATCACAAAAAACCCAAACAATCTGATTAAAAAATGGGCAGAAGATATGAACAGACATTTTTCCAAGACATACAGATGGCCAACAGACACATGAAAAGATGCTCAATATCACAAAGCATCAGGGAAAAGCAAATCAACCACAATGAGATATGACCTCACACCTGTCAAAATGGCTATTCTCAAAAAGACAACAAATAATAAGTGTTGATGGAGACGTAGAGAAAAGGGAACTCTCATGCACTGTTGGTAGGAATGAAAATTGGTATAGCCACTATGGAAAACAATAATGAAGCTTCCTCAAAAAACTAAAAATAGGACTACCACACAATCCAACAATTCCACTTCTGGGTATTTATCCAAAGAAAATGAAAACACTAATTTGAAAATATATATGCCCCCCCGATGTTCATTGAAGCATTATGTATTTACAATAGTCAAGATATGGAAACAACCTAAGTGTTCACCGATTGATGAATGCATAAAGAAGATGTGGTACGTGTTGTGTGTGTGTGTGTGTATGTGTGTGTGTGTATGTATACACACAATGGACTATTACTCAGCCATAAAAAGACTGAAATCTTGCCATTTGTGACAGTATGGATGGGCCTAGAAGTATTATGCTAAGTAAAATAAATCACACAGAGAAAGACAAATATCTTATGATTTCACTTATATGTAGAAACTAAAAAGCAAAACAAACAAGCATACATAGCAAAACAGAAACAGACTCATAGATAACAGAGAACAAACTGGTAGCTGCCAAAGGGAAGGGGCAGGGGGATAGGCAAAACAGGTGAAGGAGACTAAGATATACAAACTTCCAAATTGTAAAATAAATAAGTCACGGGGATGTAATGTACAGCAGAGGGAATATAGTCAATAATATTGAAGTAACTTTGTATGGTGACAGATGGTAACTAGACTTACCATGGTGATCATTTCGTAATGTATAAAAATACTGAATCATTACATTGTACACCTGAAACTAGTAATATCTTATTCTGTAATAACACTGTAGGTCAATTACACTTCAATAAAATAGATAAATGAAGATGAATATTCTATTAAAAGTTTCTCAGAGAAAAATGCCACAAACATGGTAGTATAGTTTCCATAAATATGAACCAAAATGAAGACAAATGAACAAGTATGCTATTATCTTGGCCCTATTAAAATTAATGACTCAAAAAATAAGTAACAGTCTCAAGATAAAGGAGAGAATGCCAGGCACACTGCTCACTCATATGCCCCTTTTTCACCGTGTTTTAAGAAGTTACCCTTAAGCTCCACCATCCACAACTTGCTTAAAAGAAAGATGGTTACAGTGAAAATATGCTTTCTTTGTTCCTAGCATCTTCAATGTTTACCTCAGGAATTATGGTTTTAGAGCATGAAAAACACCTTAAGGAGTTCAAATTTACAGTGCTATCTGAAGGTGAAATCAAAGTCAATTTTTATTTAAATTAGCCATGGATGCCTGTACTAGACTTTTCCTTAATCAGTTAGTTAAATATAGTTAAAAATAGGCTGCATAAAGAACCCCCAGGCTGCTTTTATATAGTAATTCCCTTCAGAAGAACTAATCAAAATATGTTGACTGACCTACCTGTGGAATGGAGAAGCTAAAAAGCATGATTTTCTAAGATTCTAAATAACTCTGGTTTGATGAACTCCTATTACGCATTAAGAAACTAGATTAGATGACCTCAAAAGCATTTAAATTCTGAAAACTATCAAAATAGTTCAAAAATGCTTTATAAAAAAGAATTCTAATAAAACAATCCTAAACAGAACAATTTAGTTAAAGAGATACTTTAAAAACATTTTTTTAAGATTTTTTTTACCTGATCAAGGTGAGGTTGTGTTGTTGGCACATTTTGAAGTTTTCTCTGCAAACTAAGAATAACTGATTATAAATTCAGAGGTCAATACACTTCTGATTTAACATTATATATTACTGAGAGATACAAAGCTAAACAAGGGAGAGACTTTCCACAACTGAATCTATTACACAGCTCCAATTTTACATGCTGTTTACATATTCTAATAGACAAACACTGGCAGACTGTTTAAAAACTTTTCTTAAAAATGTATATACATTTACATACATACATATACACATAATAGAGATAAAAACTAACCTTTAGCAACATTATTTGGTGCGGTTAAATATGTTAAATAAATTTCTTTTTTATTTCCAAAAGATCTAATACAGGCCTAGGAAAATATACATAAGCATTTTACAATTGCTCAAAATTTCATCAACTCTCCACATGCTTCCTCAGATGAAAATAATGCTGGAACCTAAAGAAAATTAGAAGGGTAAATTTTTCCTTTATCAATGTTTTCCCTTGAATATATCTACTTAAAAAAAAAAAAAACAGTATCCATAAATGTAAGCCTTCTATACAGTCAGTTACCAGTAGTTGAGAGAAAACAAAAGGTCAGAATCCTAAAAATGCATTGTTCTGATATGGAAAGAGCAAAAGATCAATATGCCATAAATTATAACCATAACAACTGCAGCATACCTTTAGAGACTGAAGGGGGTAGGTCGGGAGGAGGAAAAGGACTTAAAACCTTGCAGATGTTTTTGCCTTGAAGAACAGTGAGGGGTAAATTAGTAACAGCAAGTTTAGGAAAGAGAAAAGGCTTGTAGGAACTGTTGGAGGGAATGAGTCTCCTTGGGGGGTCTTAATAGGGAAAGTGTCAAATTAAATCCTTCCCAGCTGGTTGCTCAGGAAAGGATTCTCTTGTTGAGCATCTAAGCACAAAGAAAAGTTATGCAGAGGCGTATCCAGAACAAGGCTTCACCTTAAACAGCTGCTTCTTTAAGTGTCACTAACGCAGTTAAGTGTGGAATGAAATTACCTTAGAAAATGTTTGAAAAATTCTATGTTCTTTCCCTGTGTTCAATATTTAATGTTGGACAATGACTGCCTACAACTTCCACAGGGAAGGAAAAAGTTTTCCTCTACCTCGTAAGTCCCTGGCTGGGTCTGAAAATTAGACTGACAAAGATTAACAAGAGAAAAGCATATACATCTATTTAATAAAGGTTTTATTTGACAAAGGAACCTTCATAGGGAAATGAAGACCTGAAGAAATGGTTAAACCTGAGTGTTTTTGTGCTAGGTTTGATGAAGAGTGAAAAGCCACAGAAAGATATGATAGGACAGAGGATGAGCCAAGTGTAGTAAACTAGGGGAAACTCAGAGAGGCCTATGCCTTCAGATTCCTCTTGTGTCTCCCTTTGTCTTCAGAGATAGGATGCTCTTTTCCTCTGGGTGTAGAGAGGTTACCTTTCACATAAGGGTGTTATGACTCATCTTACTTCAGAGGAAACGGGAGAAAATATTTGCAAATCATGTATCTGATGAGGGGTTAATACCTAGATTATTTAAGAACACCTACAATTCAGCCACAACAACAACAAAAAACAAATAATCCAACTAAAATATGGGGAAAGTACTTGAACAGACATTTCTCCAAAGATAATATACAAATGGCCAACAAGTAAATGAAAAGATGCACAATATCTAATTGTTAGAGAAATGCAAATCAAAACCACAGTGAGCTATCACCTCACATCCATTAGGACAGCTACTACCAAAAACAACAGAAAATAACAAGTGTTGGCAAGGATGTGGAAAAACTGGAACACTTGTGCACTGTTTGTGGGAATGTAAAATGGTGCAGCTGCTATGGAAAACAATATGGTGATTCCTCAAAATATTAAAAACAGAATTACCATATGATCCAGCAATCTCACTTCTGGGCATATATCCAAAAGAATTTAAAGCAGGATCTTGAAGAGAGATTTGCACACCCAACCCATGTTCATAGCAGAATTATTCACAATAGCCAAGAGGAAGAAGCAACCTAAATGTCCATCAGTGAATAAATGGATAAAGAAAAAATGGTATATACATAAAATGGAATATTATTTAGGCTTTAAAAAGGAAGACAATGTTGTCACATGCTACAAAATGGATGAAACTTGAGAACTATGTGAAATAAGCCAGTCACAATAAGACAAACACTGTATGATTTCACTTATTTGAGGTATCTAAAGTAATCAAATTCTTAGAAACAGATAACAGAACGGTGGTTACCAGGGGCTGCAGGGAGGGGAACACCAGGAGCTGTCATCTGATTGGTATAGAGTTTCAGTTTTGAAAGATGAGAAAGTTCTGTAGATCCACTGCAAACAACGTGAATATACTTAACACTACTGAACTGTACACTTAAAAATGGGTAAGGATGATTAAAAAAAAAAAGATATCAATGTCCAGGGAAAAACAATTTGTTCTTCTTTCCCTATCAAAAGGATTCTCTCTGGGGAAAGAGGCAGGAAACTGATCCATCACTACGGGAAAAGGAGTATCTGTGGGAACACGCCAAACTAAAATTTTCTATGTATTTCATGCATTTTCTCATGGAAAGAATTACACATAGTGGTTGGTAAAGAAATGTTAACAATAAGTTTCTAAAGTTAACTACCATTTACACTATAATTTCTGTAGGAGAATACACGTGATTTCCAAACATACATTTAGCAAAACTTTCAAGAATCTAATCATTAGGAATGGTCTTGTATGCCAAAGAAATGACAGGAAGCATAAATCAAATGTGCATCTGTGTAAATCATTCCTGTAACTCCTATAACTGTGGAATAAAAAGTACATTATAATAAAAGTGACCAAAATACAGGAAACATACCTTATTCCAGAGAGACTGTCAAAGGCATGAAGATCTAATATACTTGAGAGATCAACTCTAAAAGGAAGAAAACGATTGTGAAGCATTAATTTCTGTAAAATATATTCAATTAATCAAGAAAAAAAAATCTCTATTCTGCTAGAAATGTAGACATAAATGTTAATCAGTATATACTATTTTGGGAAAAATAAAATGACAGGCAAGGAACAAAAAGCTATTGTAAAAAAATTTTTATGGAATTTATACATAAAATTTTAAAAATTGAATAAATGGTTTAAGACCAAGGCAGAAAATTACTTGGTTATTGCTTCAATAAATTGTAGTGCTTTTTTTGGTTTGTTTTTACCTTCGATTATCTTTTCAATCCTGAAAATTTGAGCTTTTCAAACTATATTTTTATAACAAAAAAAAATCAGTTAAAGAACTGAAACTTTTCGAAAGTAGCAGTTTATTACTCAAAAGATGAAATGAGGGAAATTGAACAAATGGAAATAACACAGTAGTACATGTACATTATCTTTGGAATTTCTGTATTTCTTTAGTACCAACATCTCCCTGCTTTCATGATACAACAGGTAGTATCATAAGAATATGAGGAGTCAAACAATCAATGTATAAATATTCACTCTAGGACCCTTACCTACATCTAAAGAATGTGGTTTGATTTTATTTCCTTCAGATGGGGTTGCATATAGACTGAAACTTCCCAGTTAGTGCTCTGTCTGAATAAACATTATTTCTATTATAATTATTTGGTGGTAATTAAGCTTAATTTATTAGGAAAGCAGAGATTAAAATCAGAAGAGATTATATCACAATTAGCATTAGGTTTGGTTTAAATACATAAAAGTAAATTTATAAAGACTAGTGATTGAGTTCCAAATTTTACGTCAGCCTATGAAACAGTAAAGGACAGTGACTTCTCCATAATCAAAGCTATAATGAAGGAATGTTTGAAGAAAATGACAACTATAATTAAGTCTCAAAATCAGACTCCAGGGATTTGCCAAACATTTATTAAATTTTCTCACAAGGAAAACAAAACTTTGCAAATTCAAAACTTTTTCAAATACAAAAACATGTAAAAGCCATCCCCTTTAACTTAGGGCTGACCAGCTGTGTCTGCTTTGTTCATTCTCAACAGTCTGCCATATATTCATACTTGTGGCAACAATACTGTTAGATTGTGAACACTTCTCCCTGCACAAGGCAGACAAATTCCCATCTTATTAAAAGAATACTCCAGAGTTCTATGTTAACAGACTGTAACATTTCAAATTCTGGACATTCTAGATGAACAGAATTAGGAAAATAATCAAGCAAAGAAGTAAATGTTCCATGAAAAAATTTTTGAATATCAATTTACATAAGAGACCAAAGCCTTAACATTAAACCTATTTCCTTTCACACCATCACAGTTGAGCAAATATTTATACTGACAGGTGACAAGTGGATGAAGTTTTCCACCAAGTTTATCACCTTTAACTTAGGAAATAGCTTAAAGTTTAAAAAGTTTACACATGCTAATTGTGTGAATATCAAAATTCAGGTCAACTGTGTGAATACCAAAAGTCAGTTTGAAACACAAGTTTCTAAATACACTACAGTTTTCACTGCAAGTGTCCCTGAGAATACATATCATAGATTTAGAAATAATTCTGCTTTGTACCCAGATTCTTTTGATATTTTCAAAACAGATAGGATCAACAAAAGACCTATACAGGTTAAATTCTACAGAGAATAATAAAATATCAAAGTCTCTCACTGTATCTCACCAGATTCTCAATGGAGAATAAAAGAGGAAAAGGTCTAAGGTTCCAGATGAAAGTTGCCATGGACTTTAGTACCACCATCAAAAATAAATTCCTTCACTCATCCAAGGCATATAACTAGAAAACTAATTTCCATGGCATCAAATTTTATTTAACTTCCCCCTTCAGAGATAAAAACATCGGATCTTTTCCAAAACATTAACACAGAAAAAATAAACAGACTATTACCATCACGTAAAAACTGAATGGGAGAATGAAGCAAACAGAGGGGAAGGAAAAAAGTTCCAAAGCTCATCTTTTCTCCTAATTTCTTGAACTATCCAGGCCAGGAGTACCTAATCTTTTCTCTATGAGGAGCTTTCAATTATCCGTATGTCTAAAGACTGCTTTAAGTAGCTTAAGACCAAGGACAGGAGAATGAAAAAGGAAGAGGGCTCTGGCTGTCTCAGGGGAGGGGAGTTCAGCTACTACTCCAGAGATATAGTTGTCTTTTCAAACTTCAGTGAGTGTCAGAAACAGGGGCCACCAGACCACCCCAAACCTACGAGTTGTTGATACCATCCAATAGTAAGTCTTGAACTCTAGAGCTAAATTTCCAAATGCCCTCCCTAGTGGCATCTCAAACTCAATGTTTACAAAACGGAACTAATCCCCTTTACCAAACCCACTGCTATCACTACCCTACCCCAAAGTTGCCCCTCCTTCCTGTATTTCCTAACTTGAGAATAGCACCACATTCAATCCATCTCCCAAGAGTCATACTGCTTTTAAAATCCTTCATTAATTCCTTGCTGCCTACAGGAGAAAATCCAAACCACGTGTCATGGTGTTCAACACCCTTTGTGGTAATTTCTCCATCTCCACAGTCATACCTCTTTTTCTCTCCTCAACATAATACAATGTGTTCTAGCCATTCTAAAATATTCACAGGTTCTGGAATACAAACTCCTCCTTATGTCAAGAAAGCCACTGCTACTCTTGTCCATCTGGAAAACTCCTATTCATTCTTCAAGATTCAAGTCAATGATAACCTTCTCAGTCAAAATTTTCTGACTCTTCATCAAGAGGAGTTGAATAGTTGTTCTTCTATCTTCCTAATCTTATAGGATACTGTGCATTTAACATTACTGTTATATTGATAATATTTAATATATTGATTTTTGTTTGTTTTCTTGTCTCCCCCAAATGACTAATCTTAAAGGCAGAGTTTTTACCTTATATATTGCTTAAATCCTCAACATGCCATGAAATGCCTATCAACTAGTAGAATGATCAGTAAACTGTTGAATTGATTAACTTATTATTGATCAACTGGACTTTGGTTTTCCTCTATCCAGTCCACTTAATCTCCAAGATTTAAAAAAAAAAGTCTGGAAAATATAAGAATGGCACTTCTTCTAATCTTCCATTCCTGAAGTCCATCAGAACTTCCATTTGCCTCAAAATCAACTTAAGTCTCACCAATGAGACCATACTATGCCATTCTTATTCCTTAACTTAAATACTCAAGGTAAGCCTTTTCTACACGTTTATAGCAGTTTTATGACTGTCATTTTACTATTGTAAGTGTTTGCCAACCACAAGATGCTTAAGAGATTAAAATTTTTTTAAGAAAGAAAGAAAATTAAAATTTTTTCTTTATTTCAGAAAGCTCCTAGATTCTCAGATGTACTGGCAAAAAAACTGATTTACAATATTTGTAAATACAAACTGAACAAGTGCTATTACAACAAAACCACAGCTATTTATGGGTATGATTTTTAAAAACTTAATTAAGCATTATGTGGTTGTCTGTGTGTCATTTTGTAAAAAGCTGAAAATTTAAGAAGAAAGAAAATAGTAACGCAACAGGAAGAAGACATATACTGAGGAATGGCTCATGGTATGAGTTAGGTTATCACAGACCTTCTACACTGGAATTTGAAATGAAGGGAGCACATGTGGTATATGCTTATAGAGGACTTAACACTAAGGGCATTCTTCTGCTACCTCTACCAGCAGAGTGGCTTCTGAGAATGCATGCCAAATTAATTCCCCAGCTGTTCACATGCATATAAGCAGCTGCTGCTGTTACTGCCTAACACTTATGGTAGTCTGTCAGCACCTCTAATCTCTACCATGGCAGACAAGCCACTCAACTAAGGCCTTTGCTGTACTTCCGAGGACAGAATCTCTGAATTGAGAACTGGGTGGCACTAGACTGCCAGCTGTGAGCCTCAGAGCTTCTAGCTGCATGTTGCTGGGTCTATCAGCTGCTAAGCCATTCTTGCTAAAAAATAAGCTTAACAAAAATACCTCTGTACAGAAATTTTCTGAAATCATGATAGCACTCAATGCAAAATAGAGTTCAATCTACAAAAATTCATTTTACAGATGTTTTAAGAACACATCTATTTTATAAAATAAGGCATATCTGTATGAACAAAATTAAAAAGAGAGAAGAACCTATAGGAAATCAAAATCAAAATATTTAAAAAGAATGCATCAGGAAATTAAATGTAAAGGTTCCATGTATTTTTACATGACATTATTTTTGCGACTATTAAATGCTCAGAAAGTTTTTAAAATATTAAAAAGCCATCTAAATATCTCAAATTAAGATAAGATTCCTAATAGTATATTTTTTCAGATTTCTATATTAATTACTTCCTTCAGTGGTTTAAAATCCTATGTTTTCTTCCTCATTAAAGCAAAAGCACAGTTACACAGTGTAATCATGGCTCTGAGGTCTTAGTTACAAGACCTCAGTTACCATATATTAACTAAATATGCCAAACTAATTTATAAAGAGCATTCAAAACAACCTTTTGGGTCTAATTTTTTTTAAATGCACATGTATCTTCCTTATATTAGAATCAAACATAGTTATCAATTACTTAATATTTATTAACTAAAATTATTTATTGTTAATATTAGTAACAGCTTTTAAAAGTACCTTGATCTTTGTGTTTCTAAAATTTTTCCCAGTCCATTTGTTGATCTGAAATAAATATAAAAATGAGGAAAGTAAAAAAGTAAATGTTAACTTTCAAAAAAACCATTCCATCACATTATTTCTAAAACATAAAGTAAGCATATACAAATATATCCTAGAGCTAGAGAACAATAAACAATAAAAAACAAACTTACATTTTTTATAGTTTAGTTTTTCCTTCTAGTCATAAATCAGGTACATTCCACTTATGCATTAAAACATGATATGCAAAAATCTACTGCACAACTGACAGACTAGGGGCTACTTTGTGATTTATATAAAGACCCTTCACTTTAGAAAAAATGATTCATAAATAGCCAGTAATTCTAATATTCTTAAAATGAGCAGATAAACTTCTAAATGACACCTAATTTTCCTCAACACACATTGTGGAAATGGCTATACACACACTAGATATAAAAACCTAGTTACGAGTGGCTTTGACCCCAGCCTGTCCTCAGTATTCAGCCACACATCCAGTTTTTTAACAGAATAACCTCTTCAGTTCTCTAGCTAGGATCTCTACCTACTCTGCCAGGCCTCCCCTTTCTGATACAAAGATAATGAAATATGGCTCCCTTTGTATGGTGCCACAAATACTTATTAAATCCTTTTCAGTAAACTGTACACCTCATCTATTTATATCATCAGTTCCACTGCCTTTAGGGTTACTTGCTGAAGATATGTGCTATTTGTTCAAGCTTGTTCTCATGGGTAAGGCTTCCCAATGATTCTGAGGCAAGTCTCTCTACTAATTCACAAAACTCTTAATCTTCTCTTTTGAATATACTCTATAACCTGAAGGCTATTTCCTCTCAAACATGTTTATCTTCTTCCAACTCTTCAAATTTAATTCTGAGTAAGTCGCAAGTCTGAGGTACAATGGAGGGTAAAAAGCCCAACGGGTCTGTAATTTATCAAAGTGCTTCGTCAAATTCTTTTCTGGTATTGCTATACAGTACAGGCTGGCAACAAGCTGGCTAATGTCAATACTGCTCATGTTAGAGATCCAGCTTACATAGTCAGTATGGGGATAGAAATGCCCAGTAGTAACAATTTCTCTTTTTATGCCAAAAATGTTTGTGACATAGATTATGTTCCCCATTCTGCAATCACAATGATGCATAGGATTTTGAAAAGAGAAACAAAATTTAGGAGAGCAGTGTCAAAAGGGGTGAAAGAAATAATCTCCATTCACTACTTTCATCTTTCTAGACTTTTCAAAAATATCAACCATTTTTCTATTTCTTTCATTTTTTTTATTCACTGTAACTGGAAATTACTATGTAAACTAAGAAAAAAAATCTACAATCTAATAATGATAATAATAGCTAACAGAGCACTTACTATGTATCAGGCACTGTGTGAAGCTTACCAACAATGCCTCAAACCAAACGCAGATTCCAAAGTCCATGATTTTAAACATTATTCAATACTACACAGCACTACCTACCCTCCACATGCAGACATTCTTACAGCTTTTTATAGTAAAGTCTAAGAGGATATTACTACTAAAATAAGCCAAATAAGAAGAAAAATATGAATTCTTTCTTCTGCAATCATTAACCACTGCAGCCAAAATCCTAATGAGCCTTACCTTTACTGATTCAATTCATAACATATATTATATGAACTGGCACTGACAAACTCAAAATCTGATGTCAGCAGATTGTACACACTGAAGATGACCAATAATAAAAGCTATCAAACGTTTCTTTGTAGATGGCTTTTATTAGTTTAGGTCTTACAAAATAATTAAAAGTCCCTGAACTCTAATCTCATTTGAAAAGTCCAAATGACTGTTGGATCTTTTAACACATATCTGAGTACCATTCATATTGTCCTATGTTGATCAGCCTTGGCCACGGACACTGAAGACATTAAAGCTAGCTGGAAAACAGGCATGGTTAGATGACAGTTAAGGAAGACCAAAGTCAATGAGGGTTCAGGGAAAAGTGAAACCACCTGAGACAGGGAAGACTTCGCAGGAGGGAGGGAGAAAGAGGTGGGAGGAAGGGATGAGTTCCAGAGAATGGCTAAAATAGCTTAAAAAAATAAAAGAAAAATAGAGAAAAAGAAGGAATTCAAGGATTGACAGAGTGAGAGTTGAGAATACATTAAGAGTAAAGAAAGGATTTGGTAAGATACCTCCATGAGAAAACAAGTCAACCGTCCTGGGTAAAGTTAGGGCACTTCATGTAGGGAAAGAGTCAAAGAGAAGACAGGAAAATGAGGAGGGAGTCAGAAGACCCTGAATATCAGTCCATGAACTTTGAACTGTAGTTGACCACGGAACAACTTAGGGGTTAGAGGCACCAAGCCCCCTCACCCTCGAAAATCCTCATACTGCTATCTCTGCCTCAGAAACAAAGGAATTGACAAATGACTCACCCAAGGGCAAGAAGCTGAAAGGGTTTGAACAGAATCAGGACTCAAACTCTAGTTCTTTTAATTCCACATATTATGATCTCTAATTGAACACAAACTTTTCCCCATACTTAGTTAACGTAAAGATCTGTAAAATGAAAACACAGATACTATGTTTATTGGAAAAAAATCCACGTATAAGTGGACCTGGGCAGTTCAAACCCTGTGTTGTTCAAGGTTGAACTGTATATTCTGTAAGCAATGGGGAACAATTTTATATATCACTATTTACATAACAGTCAATTAGGCAACAACAAAATATGTGATTCCCTAATGATACTTGAAGCAAGTCAACCTTGAACCTTAAATTTCCACAGGGCAATAGTCATGGTAAAAATATTCCGTACAGCACATTTTGAATTTGTAGGTACTTAACAAACATTTCTAATTTTGTACCTAATAGTTGTTCTTAATTTGTTTAAATCCTCTTCTGAAACCAAGTCTGTTTTATTGAGGATGATGATATCCGCCAAAGCAACTTGCCTAAAGTAGCAAACAAATAACAGATGTCAAGAGAAATGTTAAGAAATTAAAAATAAATAAGAAACACCTCCTCAAGATCAATTAGCAGTTAAGAAGGATATAGTACTCTATGTAATGATTTAATTTACTCCTAAACTATTTATCATCCTTCAAATAGTAAGGATGAATTGTATTCATCACTATATAAACTCAGATTTCACATTATTCATTCAAAAAATATTTACTAAGTGCTCTTACTTGCTACTCTGAAACTACAAAGATAAGCCTCAAAAAGTTTACAATCAAGGATAGTTTACAATTACGATGATTTTCAACTCATGATTTTCTTTGTAAAGAAACGCATAAAATTCCAATATCCAATGTGGTAGGAACAAAGACACTCTACTTACTAAAATATTCCACGTAACAATTACCATAATTTTCAAAGAAATACAAAGAACAAGTTCACTTAACATTAATACTACATTGAACAGTTTTTTTAAAAAAACTACACTTGGATCTTGAACAATTATCTTCATCACTACGAATATTTATTTTCTCTGTAAAACAGATAACTACAGAAATTCAAGTTAAAGAATCCAGTTGACAGGATGCTGAATAACAAAATAGCTTACTATAATTAGAAACTCTATTTTCTATTAACAGGAGTAGTAAAGCTGAGGATTCTTTAAAATTTCCTCAATTCTTCAGGAAAGTTTAATCACTAGACTATTTGTTCCCAATACTGGTTTTATGCTACCTGAAGGTATAGCTAATTATTTCAAAGAACAACCAAATTCTCAAAAATAAATCAACTTCAGTTCACTGAAAAGTGGATTTCAACAGTATGTACATCACAATCCCATTTTTATTTAAGTAAATTTCATAAGAATAAAGATTGAACGTGCACATCTCAAAATATAGACAGTTGTAATCTTCAAATTGGAGGGCTTCTATATTTAACTTTTTCTTGGCTTTTATAACATTTTGCTATTTTCTATTTGGCTTATATTTTCTATAACAAACATATTTTAATAAGGAAAAAGTTACAAAAATATTTAAGTTCAGTCTAATGTGAATCATAGCTATATACCAAATGAAGTGTTCAGGCAGGATTACAAAACAACAGAGTACCATATTCTAAAATGATAAGGAATCAATCACCTGCTTGCAGTCTATTATTTATGTCAACATCATCTATAGCAAATCTTGGGGTTGAGGGAGACCTCCCTCTTAAACCCAAGAGCATATTTAGTGACTGTTGTCTATCCCAAAACTCTTTTCCCATTAGCAAGAATATGCTTAGGGTAGGCAAACCAATTTAAATATTCATAAGTCTAAAGAGAACCCAAATAGGAACATACAGGTATTTAAACAAAAAATGTTCTAAATGCCAAATTGCAACTATTTCCATATTTATTCCTCTGTTGCTCTGAGTAACCGTGAACAGTTCAATCAAATGAATTACTGTTAAAGAAGGCAGGAAGTGAATCAACTCTTTTTTAATAATCATTTTCAATCCCAAAGAAATTGTATGAGAACAAGAAAATATTTTTAAATGTGAACATCTTCCAAGTTCCTCACAAAAAACTCCTGTGCCCAGCACTCACTTTATGCTATAATATAGTTTTAAATAGAGAAAAGATCTTCCTTGACTATGTTTTTGTTTCTCAGTTTGTTTTATTTTTCATATCAATAATTTTCTTTTCCCATTTAGCCAGTAATCAATATATACTTTAAATAAATGAATACCTAGAAGCTTCATTGATAAGGCCATCAGGTTTTTCTTCTGCTAAATGCTAAATAAAAACAAAGTTTGAACAAAAGTTACCGTGGTATAACACACAACCTAATGTCAACACAAAGGATTTTACTTTAGGGACTCCTTTCTTGCCTCTAATAAAAACTTCAACAAGTTCTATTACTGAATACCCAAATTCAGGACTAACTTTTCTATCTGAACGCATTTTCTTCCTCACTTGTAATTTTTTCCCTACAGTGAACCTGTGAGGTGTGAGGGCTTAAACTTTGTCCCCCGACTGCTTCTTTTTCATAAATGGAAAACCCTCCAGATTTAAATAATGTCATAAAAACACAGAACATTATAGTTCAGATTTTAGGCAATTTCCTTTTTACAAAACTGTCTTTGTTCTAAATATTTATTATTACTTATTAAAAAAAAAGAGATAACCACTGAAATTGTACTTTTAAAAAGTCTACTAGACTTTCCTCCATCCTACCCCACCCCCCAACCCCCACCCCAGAACCATACACACTATGAACTCATACTGGGCCCTTCCAATTCCCTAGAAACAAATTAGCTGTGGGAAGGACACAGTCCTATACCCAGCATAAAGCAGGTTATCATTTTGAAACCCACACTTGAATGATTTGGGCTCTCTGGGCAACTGTTTAGTTTGCACCCTGCCAGAGTCAAGCTAGTGCCAAAAAATACTTTGACGTTGACTTAGAAGCCCACAAGGTCATTTTGATCTCTCTGGAAGTAGTTATTATTTTTCCATAATCCTATTTATATCCCTAAAGTCACCAATGTCATAAGGTTCTTCTCTGAAAAATGTTCCACCTTCATTACCTTAACCCTCAATAGATGTTTCCTGTCACAATAAAAAGCTGCCTACTGATGTCAGAGGCAATTTGATTATATAATACTTTTTGTATTTGAATTGAACTCCACAAATTATTAAATCCTTTTACAAACATTATCTCATTTAGCCTTCATAACGATTATGGGAAATGGCTATTCTCAATTTATAAAAAAAGAAGCTAAATCTAACACTGTATCACGGGATACCTTACCATAGTGTGATTTTTCAAAAATGAAAATGGGCTCAATAGAAGGAAAATGAATATAATTTTTAAATCTTTGTGAAAGCTTTTTATGTCATATAAAATCAGTCTTGCAAACAGCGTTACACAAATGTTAATAACTGCATAAAAGTATATGCATAAAGATTACCTAAAAATTATATTCAAAATTATTTCATCAAATCAGTTTTACAATTCATGAAGAGGTAGATCATTAAGGTATTTGGATAGTTTGGGACCTAAGAGCAAGTTGGTAATCATTTTATTTAATAGTCTTGGTAAAATCCATAGAGAAAAACTTTTTTTCTTCTAAAAGTTTGCCAAATTCTATTTTTGGGGCAGCTAGCCTAAACTAAAACTAGAGTAATGATGTACTGATCTCCACTTTAGGTACAACCTTATAAATTCAACTGCAGACCCACTCTGAAATTATGGAAATCACAGAACTTGAAGAATATTGTATCAAAATTGTTTCTTGTCAAAAGACCAAGTTTACTATTTTTGCTAATTATTGTTGGCCTGAGGCTATAACAAATCCTTTCATTACGTCCTCTAGAAAATAAGGGCTATTACCATCCCAGGAATAGTACCTGGCACCCAGGTTCAACAAATACTTATTGAATGAATTCTAGTTAACACCTCCTATTTGTTGACACAGATACATGGATGTTGTTATCTGAAAAATTCTACATAACGTGCAGCAACAACTCCCTTTCTTTTCAGCAGTAAATCTGTTTAGTAAAGATGTATTTTTAGCAAGGTATCTGTCTCTGAATGATCCTATAATATTGAAGTCCTTTTAAATTTTTGAAATATTTGCAAAATATTGTATTTTTGACCTTTTGGAAGATTTATTTATATATGAATTTGGGACTTTTTGGCTGTGAGCTGGAGGTGTATAAAAAAGATATGGTAAGAAAATTAGAGATTTGTTTTTGAATATCCATACCTAAATGTAACTAATAAAATAGTATTAATATTTTCACAAAGTAACTCATGTTTTTAATGCAACTAATCTAATCTCCAGAAGATTAGAAATTTTCACTCAAAGCTAACGGGGATGGACTAACATTTCATGACCTCTAGGAAGTCAAGAAGTATCAAATATAAAAACATGTTAAAATTCCGCAAAATAGGGCTTCCCTGGTGGCGCAGTGGTTGAGAATCTGCCTGCTAATGCAGGGGACACGGGTTCGAGCCCTGGTCTGGGAGGATCCCACATGCCGCGGAGCAACTGGGCCCGTGAGCCACAGCTGCTGAGCCTGCGCGTCTGGAGCCTGTGCCCCGCAACGGGAGGGGCCGCGATAGTGAAAGGCCCGCGCACCGCGATGAAGAGTGGCCCCCGCTTGCCACAACTAGAGAAAGCCCTCGCACAGAAACGAAGACCCAACACAGCCAAAAATAAATAAATAAATAAATAAATAAAGTAGCTATTAAAAAAAAAAAAATTCCCCAAAATAAAAACCTGACAATAGGTACTCTATTAAGAATATGATATGTAATAAAACATATAAAAAAGCAGAAGAGATAAATGTCCCTGTTCTATGCACATATGAAGGCTATACAAACATAAACAAATAATAAATGTACACTAACATTTATTTTCTCTGGATATCAGCCCATTTCCCTTATGCAACTTCTTACCTCCCCAAGTCAAACTTTGCAAAAAGACTAAAACCAATGTCTGCTATTCAAAAGGACATTCTCCAGTAGCACATTATACACCATTAGTCATTAAGTCAGATGACTCCCATTTACAAAGTGAAAAAATGGAAATTGTGACATTCTATTTTACCTGTACAGGCAAGGAAGGAAAAATTTTTGCAAAATTTTTTTCAAAATATTGTGTGTGTGTGTGTGTGTGTGTGTGTGTATCCCCAACGGATTCCTCATCTCTGCTTAGAGACTGTGGCTTTTGCTTATATATCAAGAAAAAGACCAGAAAAATTTTGGTACTAATTAATCCAACATATCAAAAAGGTTAAGGTTCCACCCTCTAATTTAGCACAGCATAAGAAAGAAAGGAATCCTTTGAAATAACACCATCGTATGACACAACTTCATTAAGGGCTTTTATGCAGAAATAGAAACAAGCTGGACCAATAAAAAGAAAGAAAGAAAGAAAGAAAAAAACACTGTTGTTGACCAAAGTGGAAAGAAATCTAGTGTCAAAGATGTCAGTGACATTTTAAAAAAAAGAAGCAGCAGCTATTTCTTTCCAATGGATTGGTTATAGATCTAACACTATTTTAGCTTTTAAGAAAAGATTATTGCAAAATGTCAGTCTATTTATTTTTCTGGTCTTTTCCAAGCCAAACTGTTTTCTGACTGAATTGTTTCAACAGCTTGTGCAATATAACAGAAGAACCAAAAAGAAACCTCTGACTTGACCTTTTCTGTGTAACTTCATTCATTGATTCTATTGCATTAAAGGCTGTCACTTTTGTAGAACTGAAAAGGACAATGTCAGTAGCCTGGGTGTCAAGTCCTGAGAATAGAGAGCTGTCATTTGAAGTTGTCCAATTCTTTGCCCATGATTAAAAAATGAATATTTCAGATCAATGGGTGACAATCCCATTAGAGTGATAGCCCATGATATCAATTACCACTTCAGTTTCAATTTGGCTGGCTGGCCACAAGGTACCATTTCTCAGCTTTACTTCTGATGGGCTGGCTCTGTGAAGCATGACACCCTTAAATTGCTGCCCATTATCCAAGTGTCATTACTTGTACTGCCTCAGAATTCTCTGAATCACAAGCAGCTACTGAGGTCAAGCTTTGCAACCAGAGGAATTAGACAAGTTGGCAAATCCTTTATATAAAGGAAAAGTTATTTATTTGGCACCTGACTTAGAAAATCTAAAGTTTCCATTATCCTGACAGTATGTCAGTCTTGTGTAGGTATATTGATTTAATAATTTAAGATGTTTTATCAAGGTGGGAGGGGGTTAAACGTTTGCTGTGTCTGCATTATTCAGAATGTTGCTTTGGGTTTTTTTTGGCCTCTATCACACTCACGGTAGATTCTATTTAACTCCTTTCCACATCCAAATATACATATAAAATTATTCCCATAATCATAAATACATAAAGAGTTTGATTTTGGGTCTGGTGCTGTAAGTCTATCAAAAAAAAAAAATCCTACTATCCATCCTGAAGATAACCCAAATTTGGCAATAAATCTATATAGGAGATGGATTCAAACATGCCCTTTAATAAACATTCAGAGTGAAGAATTTGACTTTTTTTTTTTTTTGCTTCCTCTGTAAACATTTTGCTAGAAATATCATGATTTCAGAACAGTTGGAATATTTCTGAGTAAAAACTGTAATATCTGGGGTCTTTCTTTGGTTCTTAAGACTATTAATAAATTTTGACTTAAAAATCTAAAAAGGATTCATCTCCCAAACTTCTCAAATTAGGGTGCTCTATCCCTGAGGGAACTGAAGGGCCAATGAAGAGGTATTGGTGACCATTTGACAAGCCTGCCATCCTAATTAAAGGTTTGGAAGAAAAACAAACTTGTTCAAATTAAGAAATTCAGATATATTGTCAGGTAGAATACAAAATGGACATGAATTTTTAAACATTAAATTTGAACTTCTAAGAAATGATTACTTCGGGCACTGTTCATATCGCCAGACTGGGTCAGGAGATGGAGGATAATTTCACTCTCTTCTGCCTCTAGTAATTTTTCACTCGGAAAGTTGAGAAACACCACTTTACTTTATGTGGCAACATGCATTTTAAAATCTTACTAAGTGCATTTTGTGAACTGAAATTCATTTAAATGCATTTCCGGACCTTGCTAGTCGCAAAACATTCACAGCAAGATGCCTTTTAAAGGAGAGTTTCTCCTCCCTAAACCTAGGCATAAATCCTGATTTCTTCAAAATATGGGAAAGCAATATATTTTTTAAAAACTCAATCATCTGCAGCTTGTGTCTGACAGCAGTTTAACAAGAAAAATAAGCTCTCATATGCTTTATCAAGCTCAATTTCCTCTATCAAACAGAAAAGCTTATCAACATTGGGGCTGAATCCTAGTGAGGGGTTACACATACCCAAACTTTATCCTGTATTATCCTTATTACAAAATATTACACTTCAAACTTTTATCACATCAAGCCAGAGAAGCAGAAAATAAACATTTAACTTAGAAACACAAAATAATAATTAAAAGACACACACAAATTTCATCTATTGTTCAGGATACTTCAAAAAAAACTATTTTTTTTTTACCATAAGTATTTGCTTTATTATTCTTCATGCTTTTTAAACTTCCAAAATATGATATATTAAATTAAAAATGTAATTCACTGGCTTAACACACACAGTGTCTGATAATATTACTGCCATTTTAAAAAGTACTATCTTTTATATTTACAGCAGAAAAATATTTTTGTTAAGGATATTTCAAACAGTCACAAACAGAGAAAAAATAATAAAATCAATCCCCATATAACCAGCTCTTAACAAATAATTAGTAACTCACAGCAATCTTTCAACTTACATTTAATCCATATTTTGAATCCACAACAGTTATGATACCTACAAAGGAATAAATCTTTTAATCATCTTTAATTTAAGAATTAAAATTAAAACTAGTCTATTTCAGTTCACAAATGTCACTCAATAAAATACTGGTTTTTCTCTTGCCAGCACAGCAATTTAATTCAATTCCATTAGTAAGCAGATGCATTTCAAACATGAACCTAGCACTATTTTAAGGCACTAGATGGGACATAATAAAAACAAATATTTAAAATTAAACAAACAAATAAAAAGGAAAATAAGATTTCTCTGGCCTTTAAAAAGATTACAATCCAAAACATGAGACAAATTTCATAATATAAAGTGGAATGTGATAAATTACACAGGACAGCTTATCTTTATTTTCACATAATCAAAATCGAGACTTTTCTTATTTAAATGATTGCTTAACAAATCTGAGGCATCTTAGAATATCTCTCACCAATCTAACTCACAACTATTTTATCTAAGATGTACCTAAGTTTCCAAATGATCAATTAGTTTGGCAGTCTCTGAATTTATATGCTAAATAATTTTTTCGAAGGACAACAGCAGAATGAGTTTGATGACGCCTAAGGAATTTAACCAGCTACAATCCATATATATTAGGGCCAAAGGATGAGGCCCAGCTTCAAAAATTCTTAAAGTTCACCCCTTAGTCTATGAAAAACATGGTCTACAGAAAGGTGAAGAATCAGGTGTGGGGTGTTGCAGGGAACATATTTGCCTAATCCAGAAAGTTTCTAATATGTCTTAAATGAAGTCTACGAATAAGATTGCCCAAAAGTGTTATGGTAAAGAGAGCAAGGGGTAGGGGGCTTTGTTTCATTCTTATCTCTAAGGGAAAATGAAAGCAGAAATTTGATCCTCATACTCTATATGTTATTTAAAATAAAAAGCTCTAATATATACTAAGTGCATAAATTAAACAACAGGGAATATAGAAAATCTACATAGTATTTTAAAAGGAAAACCTTAATGGAAGCACTAAACTTGTAGTTGAGATTATGATTGATATCTAGTTCTACTACTGTCTGGGGCTTTAGAATCAGTATGAACAAAGACTTACTTCATCATCAAACTAAACAAGCTTAAAAAGAGTACCAATACAAGGAATTTAAAGTATAACATGAATAAACAAAAATGATCTTAACCATAACATTAACATTTTACTTGAAAATTTTTTTAAAAATTCATTTCTAAACTTACCATCAAGATAAATATCAACCCCTAATTCAGCATCAACCCAAAACATAGAAGCTACAGCACCTGAAAACATATGATAATATTCATCAAATAAAAATATTTCTTCAAACTAGGAAACAAAATTCTATCCATAATGTTTTAATTTGCCCCAATGGAATTAGCAGGCAAACACATATATGAATTAAATATGGGTTTTCAATCTTCTTAAGGAAATTACAGTGATAGAACCATTTACTATTTTATACCCATTTCTTCCCCTCTCTCTACTTCAATAAACAAAAAAAACACAACTCTTATTACATACAAACCCAATATCAAGCTTTTACCAATGCCATAATAATTTACCAATAAATAATATCAAATAATTTGGGCAGAATGCCTGTGTGCACACAGGTCTTATTTTTATTTTCTCTCTCCTGAATATAATAATCATACAGTTCACAAATAATTATCTCCCTAAAGGAAAGCAAAGCAAAACATAGATAAATCCAAAATCACTTGTCCAAAATTTTTTTTTAATTTTTTAAAATTTACTTGTAAGTTTTACAGAAGAATAAAAGTAAAATTATACACTCTATGGCCTTACTAATAAATCCTTACACTATTTATTAGTACTGATATAAAATTTGGAAATTTTTTTTAATTGAGGAAAAATAATTTCTAAATAAGAAATTAAAACTTGTTTTTGACAGAAACTGGTTCAATACCAAACCACACACCCTGATTAGTATGCCACAACACAAGAAAAAAGAAAACTGACAGTAAAGAAAGAATTTGATTTTTCAAAGCATCACAGGTCCAGTTAGTGACAGAGCTGTCTAAAAGGATGAGTCCTGGGGAAAAACAAGGATAACTGAACTCATTCCAATGTCTAAAGCTGTCCACCTACCCTGACGAGATGTGGTCTCCCAAGCATCACTCTGTGTCAACAATGAAATACCTGTCAGCAGTTTACAGTGATTACTCATGCAGGATATAGCAAGGGCCACAAGATCTAATGGTTTCCTGATATCTATTGATTTTTTTCCCAAAAACTTAATAGTTTTCCAATTTGACTGAAATAGGATTTGTGAGTAACAGGGACTGAATCAATGCCTGTCCTTTTCAAGGAAATTACTTTACCATGACAATTATTTAGCTTAGAACTGGAGAGTGTCAGTCTTCTAAACAGGAAACAACTGAATTGTCAATAAGAATTTTCTTCACTTACTTGGCTAACAACATGATTTTAATTAATGAAGGAGAAAAGTAAATCTATTGTGAGTATAATTACTCCAAACAATAAGTTATTTTTTAAAAGTATTAATTTTTTTCACTCAGTAAAATTCCCAGCATTGTACATAAATCTTTTTTTAAATTCATTGATTTCTATTCGGAGAGCTTATAAGTCCGATAGTTAACATTTGCCTAGTATTAAGTTGAACTGTAAGAGTGTATTAGAGCTTTTATTCTAAATCTGATATGTATCTTTGGCTTAATACTTACCAGACTACAAAAGAAAGAACTACTTAAAATTTGGATGCAGGTGTTTAACATGGGGAGTAAAGACGAGAGAATGAAGTTAATTAGTGATTCTAAACCCAGGGTAATTTTTCTCCCCAGGGAATATTTGGCAATGCCTGGAGAAATTTTTGGTCTTCTCAACTACATGAATGCTACTGGCATGTAGTAGGTAGAAGCCAGGGATTCTGTTAAACATCCTACAATACACAAGACGGCCTCCTAAAATAAAGAATTATTCAACGCAAAATGTCATTTGTACCAAGGTTAAAAAACCCTGAGCTAAATTATAGAATCTCCCTTCTTCAAAACCTAACAAAACAAAAAATAAAAATAAACAAAATAAAATTTTGAGAGCCAAATTTTATCAGCAGCAACCAAATATACAACTTCCTGCCATAATTTTTGGGTGATAGTAAAAATAAAAAACAAAGTTCTATGTGATGTATGATAGTCGTTAATTCTACCCCAATACTCAACAAGAGGTTATAGATAAGTAGTTTACAAAATCCTAATATTTATCAGAAATAGCTTTCAAAATGGTGAGAAGTAGAACTGAGGGAGAAATAAGCAATACAGGAAAAAGCCAACAAAGAAACTTCAAGGGTAAAATTTTCTAACCGTCTCCACACTTTCAGGGGAGGGGGTCACTTTCTAGGGCTCAGAGCAAAATGAAGAGAGAAGTCTGAAGCTCAAGGATGTCCCTGCAAAAGGTACGGGAAATCTATTCACGAGTAGTTTGAGCTAATACAGGAGGGGAACACTTGGTATTGTAGGAGAGCAGAGCCTAAAAATCATACTGCCTATCTGGCTCTCTCAATCACTTCTTTTCTCTCTGCTTCCCCATCCCCGCTCCCAGCAATACCCAGCTTTCAAACTAAGGCTCAAGAGAAAAACAAGTTTAGGTAACATGGGTAGGGTATTTAAAAAATTCATGAACACCACATCTAAGTAGACAGTTCTCTGAGCCTCCTACATCAAGCATAAACACGGTGAAAAAACTATGCACATGTTACTACAGATTAAAAGAAGCAAAAAGCAGATAAAAGGAGGGAAAGAAAAAAATGAACAAATGAATGGGGAATACAGATGGCAAAGAACCTGCTCTGGAAGAAAACATAACTGAAGAAACCAAAGAAAATTCCTAAGGGCTTCTTTATAATAAGAAAGATAAAAACAATATAATCCTAATTAAAAACAAGCTCTAGGTAATTCCCTGGCAGTCCAGTGGTTAGGACTTGGCGCTTTCACTGCCATGGCCCAGGTTCAATCCCTGGTTGGGGAACTAAGATTCCACATGACATGGACAATAAATAAATAAAAATTTTTTAAAAAAGATCAAAAAGAAACAAGTAGGGGCTTCCCTGGTGGCGCAGTGGTTGAGAGTCTGCCTGCCAATGCAGGGGACACGGGTTCGAGCCCTGGTCTGGGAGGATCCCACATGCCGCGGAGCGACTGTGCCCGTGAGCCACAATTGCTGAGCCTGCGCGTCTGGAGCCTGTGCCCCGCAACAAGAGAGGCCGCGATGGTGAGAGGCCTGTGCACCGCGATGAAGAGTGGCCCCCACTTGCCGCAACTGGGGAAAGCCCTCGCACAGAAACGAAGACCCAACACAGTCATAAATAAATAAATAAATAAATAAATAAATAAATAAATAAATAAATAAATAAAAGAAACAAGTAAAACTATTTTTTTTAAAAAAGGGAAGAGCTTAAAAAAAAAAGAAAAAAAAAGGCTCCAAAGCAAAATAAAACAGAATAATATGAAAAGGTAGTTTATAATGCTAAAGAAATAAAACTTAGGGCCAATGTACCATTACTTAATCAATTAATTCATTTAAAACATCAACAGACATTGGTGGAAACAATTACGGACAAAAATGAAGATTTGAGATGATTACAGTAAATGCAGAGGCAAAAGACATATCAAAACAATTAGAAGATAATAAATATGGAGAACAAAAGAAAATTCAATATACGAAAAATTCGTGTCATAAAGAAGAGAACCCAATAATTTGACAGAAAAATTCTTCATGGTAATAAATAAGGAAAATATCCCTAAATGAAGCACTAACCCTACAGACTAAAGAGTATATTGTAATCCAGGAAAACATGATTATGAATGACACCTAGATGTATCTCGGTTATATCACTGAACTTTAAAAATAAAGAAAATTTTTTTCAGGCATTTTAGATGAAAAAGCAAGTCACTTTCAAGGAGGCAGGAAAAAAATCAGATTTTTCTACAGTAAAATTCATTGCTCCAATATAATAAAATAATGACCACAAAGTTCTAACGAAAGTGTTCTGAGGATATTACCTCCTGCCAAGTTGTTTTTCAAGAACGAAAACCACAGGCAGACATTCTCAAACATTAAAGGAAACAACAGCATTGAAACTCAAAGAATACAGCACTCACAAATCCTTCCCGATGAAAAGAGAAAAATACTGCACGAGGAAATCCAGCCAATCAAATATACTAAGAGATCATGATGCAACATTTTCAAAGTTCTGAAGGAAAGAAATTGTGATACAAAAATTTTATACCTAGCCAAGTAATCCTTCAAGTATAAAAAAAAAAAAGACAAGCATTCTCAAGCAATGAAGTATGCAAGATCTAAAGGAATACAGCACTGAAAGCTTGAAAAGATTACCTGACCATGAAATTCAGTCAATCAAGAGATTGATCAACTCAGGAATGGAGGAGCCATAGTGCTGGTAAAACAGTTTAAACACAGGACTAAACAAAGTATGACAGAATATAAACGTTAGAAACCTTGACAACATAGCAAAGAATACAATGAACCAAAACCAAATGGGAGAAGGTGGAAGTGTTTTAATTCCCTCATCCTTTATGCCAGAGAGTCAATAGGTACAACCCTGAAAATTTAAACATGTAGTTTAAAAAATAACTTGTCCAATTTATGTTCTTTATAATTTTTTCTTTTTTTTCTTAACTCATATCTCTTACAGTGAAGAAGCATTTATCTGACATTCAGCAATTCTTTCACTTCTTTCAAGTTCTCTTCTTTTAGGTTCAAGTAGAACTACATTAATAATTATTTAGAATAGCACAAAGAATGTGATCCTATTTTATAAAATTACTTCTGCATATTTACACATGGAGCGGGGTTTCCCAAACTTATGCATGTGTAAGAATCACCTGGGGGCTTATTAAAACAGATTGCTGGCTTACAATACAGCACATATAGTATTGTTGTAAAGTATACAACCTCTAGCTGTATAGTGGTTATCTCTGGATTAAAAGTTGACATATTTTATTTCTTTCTAAAAAAAAAAAACCAAAAAAAATCAGATTGCTGGGTCCCTCCCTTAGAGATTCTGATTCCATAGAGCTCAGATGAGGCCCAAGAATCTGTATTTTTCCCAAGCTACCAGCTGAGGCTGATGCTGTCATTCAACATACCACAGCAAGTAGCCCTGGCACGGAGAAATCCTTGGAATAAAATTTACCTGCTTGTATTTTACAGTAGTGAGATATAGGGCAACATTTTTTTTTAACTTTCTTCTTTGTATTTTCTTAGTTACTGTTTAAATTTTTTTTTAATGATCAATGTTTCATTTTTACCCAAACAATAAAAATCATTATTCTAAAGAAAGAAGAAACATCAAACTGTTTATACCTACAATTTGTAAAAAAGCTTTCTCTGAGATTTTTATTCAATTTTTACTTCCTCTGAAAAGCTAAACTGTGTTTTAGTAAATTCACCTACTCTCAAAATTACAAGAATTTTTCTCTATGCAGTGGCTACAATGAAAGAAACTGATATTTTCTATTTCAAGAAGAGGCACACAATATACTTTCCCATCTTACCAGATTTAAATTAATATTTAACATCAATGTAATGGTCCAAGTCCTATCATCAGTCAGACCTCTTGGAAATGTATGAAAATGTATGAAAAATCCATGCCTACTGTAAGGACCAAAAGAGCCTAACTCAATCCTAATTTGAAAACATAGGGACAATGTTATTACATAATACTTCAAAATAAAGTAACAATTGATTACATTTGAACCTTCAGTACACTCCAATATTTCTTTTAAACAATTATGACCACTTCAATAAATTATTCCCAAACAGTTCTTTAATACGGTTTTATGGCGCAATGTCATAGACCCAGATCAAAAAAGAAATAATGGTATGGGTCAGCCTTACAAAACTAAATGTTCTGCATACTTGGAATAAAGATGTTAAGGAATAGAAACCCATTGTTAGAAACAGGTAGACTTTGTGTAGCTTTCAACAGGGAAGTTTGGATGTAATTCCATTCAGAGGTAAAAATTTCATAGATAATCATTATTAATTGCACACCAGAAAAAAAGCCTTGATGTAACTCTCTACCTTATGACAATATTTACAAATAAAATTATTTCAAGTTTAATAGTAGAAAAACAAAATGCTAACAATTAATTTAAAGGGAATAAGTATTTCTCGGATTTAACTCCAAAAGTCCTTAGATATCTCTAAATGACCCTCTACGAAAACTGGATTAAAAAGCAATCAGAATTAAGACCTCTGTAGAGCAGAACCAACCAAATATATACTAGAAGTAGAATGTCTCCTTTTTCCCTACATTTTATTAGATTTTTCTAATATTTTTAACAACTTTTGTTCATGCCAATAACCCTAATCGATAGAACTTCAAATTTTATTAGCATGTTAAAAGTACCAAACACTTTGATCATCATTCATCTGCCAAAGAAACATGACGACTCAGTATTTTTTCTCCTTTAAAGCAAAATAAAAAATTTTTAATCTAGAGTAAAGCTTTAATACTCATTTTAGATATTTCTCTAGTCCATTTATTTTTAAATGTTTAAGAACTATATTCTGGTTATTAATAATGACATTTCTTACCAGGATCTGCTAATCCAGTGGTCTCTAACAGTATGTAATCAAATTTCCCTTTCTTCTGCATCAAATTTTCAATAGCTCTAAGGCCACTGTCCCTGGAGAATGCCAAAACATGATATACGTTGATTGCCTGAATATTTTAAAGTGATCATCACAAACATTTAAAAATATATTTAGCAACCAGGGATAAAGATATCTTTAGGCATGTGGAAATTTACCTCAGTCCCAAGCTTCTAACATGTCCATCCAGTATTTACCAGTTTAAGGGAGGGGAGGGAAATGGATGCATATAGCTGACAGGTAACAAGAAATCAGATACTTGATGAGTTAATACTTTAATTTTATTAAAATTAAAAGCAGAGGGAATTTTAATATACCTGACTAAAGTAAGTCAGAACCTGTTATTTTTATAGCTTTATGAAAGAAAAAAATCAATATAGAAAATGACAAAATTTAGGAATTACAGTAGCTTAATATAACAGCTAAAGGGACACTACAATTAAATACCTTTCAATTCTGTTCTGAATTAGGGTAGCAGGCTTTAATTTCCTTTTTTTCTTAATAATATCAAAAGTGCAAGAAAATACTTAATTTTAATTGTCTAAGAAAATCTGTTATGTTTTAGCCTTGTTAATACACTTGACTCAAACACCTAAGATAGTAAATGATGTAGAAGAAATTTAATTCACTAGAATATACAAAATCAACCATATGGGTATTAATTTTCCTAATTTGCTCAACAAACATTTGAGTGACTGCTATGTGTCACTCCTTTTCTCAGAGCTGTTATATTGGTGAATAAAACACTGTCCTTGGAAACAACTATAACTGGTGGAACAGGATGTGAGGTTTTTCTCTTTTTTCATGGTCATTTATTTTTGTTTTCAGAGGTTGAATTCTTGGAAATAAGACCAATGACTTATTAAATTCAGAATAATCATTTTTTATACATTAAATGAGACTTTCATGCACCACAGGGATTATTAATTAAACCCTGACATCAAAAACAACAACAAAAAACTCAATAAAAGGACCACAGCATTGGAGCAGATAGAAAAACAAGGCATCAAGAAATGCTTTAAGAAAATGCATCCTAATAAGTCGTTTACTTGAAAATACAGTGAAGAAGATTATGTAGATTCAGTTAATTTACATAAGGAAATCAAAGCTAGAAATATAACCAATAAACATTTCCAGAAGCCAACAAGCACACAGTAAAAACATTCCTCACTTTACGGAACAGCAGAGGCAACCGTTTCTAAGTTCCAGCCATTCTTCGTAGAGTTCTCCACCTTGGCTGACAGCTAAGGATTTCTCCAATGCACTTCCTAGAATGATTAACAAGAAGCACTCTTTAGATTATGTCCACTAGTCAACCAAAAACAAAGATGAGTATACTCAACAATGGAGCAGATTTCAAAGCAGACAATACATTTCGTAACTTTTATTCTTTCATTCTATTCAGGCTGCCTCAATATTTTAAACTATACTACTCTAGATTATTTTAGCTTTCCTTTCTTTAAGAGAATTTAAGCCCCTAAAGAGGCAAATGTAAAATCTACTTCCTCTTTAGGCCTCTTACTAGCCTGCTCCCATTTCCTAATAAAGTAGCTATTTTAAAGGCGTTCTTTCTTGTCCATGGCCAACTCTCTAGATAGACCAGTATGTTTATATATTGGTTTTTATATGCCCTTCAATCTCTTACCTATATTTTCTTTTCATTCTTCCTCTAAATTGTTTCTGTGTCTACTAGACAGACTGTTCAGTATTCCCCGTATGAGTTATACCCTTAGTTCATTTTGAGGAAGTTTTGCTTGGCCAGGGTACCAATGTGCTCACTTAAAAATTAAATTTTAATCAAATACACATACGTGTCCTAGCAATGCTTACTTGAGAAAGGATAAAGTATATTTGAGAGCCTGAGATGCTTGTTATCAAATAAGAATGATTTAAAAGTCTTACTTTTCCTCCAGTAAAGAAACATACCCAAGCCAGGAAAGAGTTCTAAATGTCCAGTAAAGCAAATGACCAACAACAACAACAAAAAAAACCTGAATAATTTTTCACTTACGTATATTTTTTGTTTATACTTCAGTTAGGCAATGATAAAAGAGTTTTGAAAGGGGCTGCTACAGAATTCAGGGTGTAGAGAACATTAATAAAATGAAAAGGAAAGTATAACAAATGTTGTAAAGGACAAAGTTGTAAAAAAGGTCCAGAAAGAATGAAGATAGTAAGAAATAATAATAAATGTAATCAGTGTCCGACAGAAGATCAGTTAATAAGAAGTTAGAATTAAAAACTATGATTAAAAAATCTTAGGATTTTTATTTTTGTCTAACAGGACTCTTTAGTTTATTGAAACTATCTTCAGTTTACTAAAACCAGAAATCAAGTTCAACTAACAGGCCTCCCATCCTGTTAATAAACCTAGCTCCTTTACCAATTTGGAACTGAAAAAAAAGTATAATTTAAGAAATACCCCAACTGAAGTTATATTTTTTGGTTAAACATGAGTTTTATTAAAATTCACACTTGAGAAGAAAAGCTTATAAAAGAAATCAGAGAATTGTGTCTAACACTGCTGTATACATTTTTTTAAACACAGTTCAATATTAAAGACAAAAAAACTGGAATGTTAAATGTACATATTTTCACAGATAAATGAAGTTGCTTGAGGATGGAGACCACATGTTTAACTTATTTTTTAAATCTTCTGTTTTAACTGCTTTGCAGAATAATAAACGTTCAACAAGATAAACTTATAAGCCTGAAGCATTTTCAAATATTTTTCAAAAGTTGCAATTATACAATACAGTCAGTACAAAAGGAACTTCCTAGTTGGTACAAAAATCTTCCTGAAAGATTTTCTTTCATATCCTTAGATTTTTATTTCTGGAGATACTTATTTTATGCAAAAATCTAATTTAATTCTGTTGGTATGAATTCTAAAGTTAAACAAAACAAAATTTTATAGAAATTATCTGATTTCAGTATCTCGAATCCATACAAAATAAAGCTTGACATAAATGAATCTAATTTTTCCAAAACTATCTACAGCAATGTGTTCACATTATAATATCTTGCATTTTCATTTTAAAACATGGAATATCAATTCACCAGTTGAATTAACTGTCCAATAAATTCTTGCAGCATGGCATTTACTGAACTTTACTTACCTTCCCCAAATTCATTTAAAATCACTGCTATTCTTTTACTGTGTTGCTCTGTCAAAATATAGTTCAGAAGTGTTGTCTTCCCAGCACCTATAAAATATGTTTGTTTTAATAACAAAATTCAAAGACTAATTTTAAAGACACAAAAAAAGATATAAAGGGACTTCCCTGGTGGTCCAGTGGTAAAGAATCCGCCTTACAATGCAGGGGACGCAGATTTGATCCCTGGTCAGGGAACTGACCCACATGCCGCGGGGCAACTAAGCCCGAGTGCCACAGTTACTGAGCTTGCGGGCCTCAACTAAAGAGCCTGCGTGCTGCAAACTACAGAGCCCATGCGCCCTGGAGGCCACGCGCCACAACTAGAGAGAGGAAACCTGCCCACCACAACTAGAGAGAAGCCCGAGCGCCGCAATGAAGAGCCCACGCACCGCAACGAAAGATCCCGCGTGCCTCAACAAAGATCCCACACGCCACAACTAAGACCCGATGCAGCCAAAATAAATTAATAAATTAATAAATTAAAGTCTTAAAAAATATATATAAAGAGTCCCAACACTCTTTAAAATTTGCATGCTATTCAAATATTATTTAACAATGGTAAGAGAAGATTCTAGAGGAAAAGATTAAAGTATCCTTTGAAAACTATTAAAAATGCTTTATGCTAACATAAAATTTTATAAATATTTACAAATACTCCAACAAGGTGGGTCACATAGATTTCTTTTACCTCATATGACAAAAAAAATATGCCTTTTATATAACTTACACAATTAATGTAAGGGCATCTAAATTTTCTATTAAATAAGGAATTATTGAAGTAATGGCTCCTAAGGAATAAAGTACTTGTGTAGTTTATAAAACATAAAATATTTAAATCCCTTCACATGATGACAATGTTTCTTAGTCAAGAATATATGGTTTACTTCCCCAGAATTTACACATAAAGACCCTTCTTTTATTTTAACATTCATCATTAACCAGACACAAATTCAGAATGTCTATATGGCTACTTTTAGTATGCGTAAAGCAATCTATAAAATTGATTATACACACACACACACACACACACACACAATAGAGAATGGACCTAGGAAATGTTAACAAAAGACACAATAATCAGTATTAGGAAAAGAAAGTTCATAAAGCTACGCTAACTCTATCCAGTAGGTGGCATATTACACCTAATACATTCAGCTCAAGCAGAAGAAAAACTTTTGTCTTGTGAACCATACATACCAAAGTCCATGGAGGGAAAAACAAACAAACAAACAAAAAAACAAACAAACCCTAACTGCATGCACATACTAGTGTAGTTCAACTGTATAAATATGTCATTTATTTACCTATTTTTCTGCTGGTGTGCATTTGGGTTGTTTCTAGTGTTTTGCTATTACAAATAGTGCTGCTAAGAACTTTTACAGGTAAGCTTGTACACATCTTCTGAAGGACATTTACAAGATTTCTAGGGTATAACTAGGAGGGATTTACTGAGTAATAGAGTATTAATATCTTCAACTTTTTGGGGTCACATTCGTATAAAGCTATCAAAGGGATGGAAGGCTTGTATTTAGCGGGCTTTAGGAAGCTCAGTATCACTAAAGGTTGACATTTAGAATGGAAGGGACAGAACTTAAGGACACATGGCAATGAGAAAATTCTTAAAACCAGTCCAAGTGTGAGACAGGTGCCCTGAGCATGAGTGCTGCCCTAAGCAGTGGCAGTGAAAATGGAAAGGAAGGGGTGGATGTAGGAGACCTAATAGAATTACTAGGGCTTCATAATTAACCATATTATGAAGCAAAAGACGTTAAGACACAGTTCAGTCAGTCAAAAGTCTCCTATGGACCAGATTTTATACTGAGCCTTGGTGAAAAATGCACAAGACACAGACAAACTCTCTCTACCTTCAGGAAGCTTAGAAACATTAAAGGAAGTGGGAGAAGGAGGGGAATTCAGAGCAATAAAGAGGCAATTATGTCACGGGATGACACATTCAATAGATGTACAAGATGTCAGGGAGCACCTAAGAGGGACATCTAGCCAGAGGACTAACAGAAGAAAGTATTCCTGGGGCCAAAACACTTGGCACATTGTAGAAGTAAAAGTCGTTCAGTGTGGCTGGGCCACAGTTTCGCAGGCTAAAGAGGTTGTCAAGAGCCAGATTGTAAAGCTCTTGTAATTCATGTTAAGGAATCTGAACTTTAACCCAAATAGAAACCACTGAAGGGTGTGACAAAATCAGACTGACATTCATAAAGATCATTAAGGCTCAAATACAGAGAATATATTAAAGGGCACCATGACTCAAGACCAGTTAGGAAGCTTTTAGAATATTCCAGATGGTTGGGCTCACAGAAGCAACCATCATTCATGATGGGATGGTAAGATGAAGTTTTATACATGCTGAGTTTGACATGTCTGCGGGACATCAAAATAGAAACCAGCTGGGTATGAAGTTAAAAGGATGGACAGAGAGGGAAAAAAATAAATTTTAAAGGAGAAGCCAGAGAAGCAGGTGGAAAATCTGATGAAAAATGTGATGGAAACCAAGGGAACAAGAGTTCAAGAAAGAGAAAATGGTCAAGAATAAGTAAGGAAACTATCCCCTAGATTCAGCAACAAAGTTGCTGGCATTAGTCCTCACTCCTAAGCTTCAGACCATTATCTCCAATGCTCTTCTGATCTAACAGTGAGCACAATGGGGAAAGACAGGAGGGCAAGTCTAAACTATACTGTTTCAGACAAGAAATGTGCTCAACTTCGCAGTAGAGCAGCCTCTGAATAACAGTGGGAAATTCCTTTAATAATAAATAAACTCCTTTATAAAATTAATCCTGAGTAAAAATGAAAATAAACTTAGTCTACAAAGCAACAAAAGAGAAATGCCAGTGATTTAATTCCTATTTTTATGTAAAAGGCCCTCAGGTGCACCGAGTTTGTACTTGTCTCCAGCAGCATCTAGGAGTGGTATTATTTTCCCAGATCGTTTCACTTTATCTACATTTCTTAACTTTTTCCACACTTTTAATATGGTATTTATTCTAGCCCTTCTAGTTAACTGTAAAGTTTTAAAATAATACTTCTCAAACTTTTCCAGTAAAGTACCTCTAGTGTAAGCGCGTACACTGTCCTTCAGGAAATTGTACTATGTTTATAAAGCTATGAATTCAAGTGATCCCATGAACTCCTGAAAGTCCTCAGTTTGAGAAATATAGCCTTTGAGGGCACAGTAATTTTATTCTTACTCTTTCTCCTACAGTACTTTACAAACAGACCTTAAAAAAAATGTTTGAGATATTAGTACTTTACACGAAAGGCTGTTAGAGACTGGCTCGTGAGGAAGAGGAATATACTGAGGAATGGTCCTCGGGTGTCGGGCATTTTCAGAAAGGTCACACTTTAATTGGAACAGAGTTATACGGTAGGTATTTCTTGCCCCACTAAGCAGAAGAGAAAAGCAAAGGCAGACAGGTGACTGGAACTATTTCCGTTTTCAAGTGAGGCAGGTGAACTTTAGAAATACAAGGTAACTTGTTAGAGGTCACATGCATAATGAGGGGCGGGTCCGTGCTTCACACTGCAAAGCCAGAACTAGTTTCAAAAATGCGAGGCTAATTTTCAATCTCACTTGATAAACGTGACCCTAACTTAGAGGGGTCTGAGCATAACCTCTGAGATGAAAAGCAACCCAGTCGGGGAGCAAGTGACCCAGCCCCTACCTCAGAGACATTTGCTGTCGGCCAGAAGGCCCCGATGCCTAAGGAGAACAGGCACCGTCAGCCTCAAACTCACAGGACAACAGCGTTCACTGCATTTTCTGACCGGGACTGTTAGTTACCTAAATACCCGGTGATAATTGTGACTGGGATCTTAGCGCCGGGGCCAGACGTTTCCTCCTTCTCCTCTCTTTGCTTCGTCTTAATGGGGACCAATTCAGGACAATCCTCCTCCGCCTGCTCCTCTTCATCATCCGCAGAGCCAATAGCATGAAACATCCTGGCAAACAGCACAGCACACCTCCACCTAAGAGCAAACACCTGGGATCAAGACGCCGGCCCGCAGCTGCGCACGCTAAGCGCGCGGCGCGTGCTTGACGTCATCACGCCGCGACGCGTGGCGCCTCCTGATGCCGCCCACGGTTATTACCTGGTCTCCGGCTGAGGACCGCCTCCCCTCTTAGACACGCCCCCAGGGGAACTGGGCAGGCCCCTGGGGCGTGTTCTCTGAACCGGACCCGAGCGAGGCAGACTTGTTGGGCCCAAACCTGACGCCGTCTCTGTGTGCGTCTTTAGCCTTAAAAGCTAATGGCTGGCTGATGGTAGGGTTGAGTCCCAGGTGGTTGGAACCTGGAGTGAGTAGCCTGTCCTAAACAGCTCTCATGAGGAATAGGCTTTATCAACTTGACATTTCTTAGTATCATTAAAAAATTTTTTTAATTCATAGGAGTAACAATGGGAAGCTGTTAACACTGCAAAGGTAATTGTAATTTTTCTGCCTGAACTAGTGAAACTTTTTTCTGTTTTATAATTACAGATTTTACATGTATATCCAAATTTTTACCACGTACATGCATTATTTTTATTTATTTTATCTTCTCATTTTTTATTTGGACTCAGGTACCCTGAGTTCATTTATTATATTCTTTAGTGCATGACACTCTCATCAATAATCCATGGATAGTCTGAACAAAGAATGTCACCTGCCATATCAGTAAACAAAGGCTGTTGCAGCCATCAAGCCATTAGTCTCTGCAGCCTACCAACAGTGCACCCAGAGGGGATTCAGGATGGAGAAAAACAGGATATGGGCCCTAGATAGTTAAGGTGCATATCAAAGGAATGATTTCATTAAGCCCAGACTCTTTGATCTACCCATACATAGAAAAGCAGTAAATTCATTAACTTGAGATGTCTGGTTTTCTTTACTTAACAGTTATCTTTTGACGTTCTAGCTACCTGGTTTGTTTTTTTTTTTTGGTTTTTTTGTTTGTTTGTTTGTTTTGCAAAAACTCCTAGATCCTGGCTCCTCCCTTACATCTTCAGAACAGTCCCTTAGAGCTATCTGAGAGGCTGCTCCCGGGCTTAATTCCTCATGAATAAAACATAATTCTCAACTTTTAGTTTGTGCATTTTTTTTTAGTCTACAATAGCTCTCCTTTATATTTACATATATATTTATGTATATTTACAATGAACTCCTTTGACCTCACCTCTAACCCAGGAACATTACCAATAAGTTACACCTATTCGTGTGGCTGGCTCCTATTCCAACCCTCTGCCTCTCCTCTGAGATAGTAAGCACTCTCATAGTGGTTGATCATAGGTGACTTACTTCCTCTTTTCTTTTTAGTTCTATCACTTATATATGTACTTAGACAATATGATGTTTAATTTTGCTTGTCTTTGAATTTCATAAAAAGAGTATCGTACAATATATAAATCTCCTAGGGTTAGCTAATTTTCTAACTCCACTGTTGTATTATATCGTTATATGACTCTGCAGCAACTTATTTATCCATTTCCTGTCAATCATTTTCAGGTTTTGCTCTTATGAAGAGCATTGAGTGATGCTTCAGCATTACTGCCTGAACAGAAGCTGTTACAGCTGTGACTTCCTTCTCTTACATACTTCTCAGGCAAGTTCTTGCAGATTCCCTTACTTGACTCTGGCTGAACATTATACTAACATCTCTTATCTCTCACCAGGAACAACCTGTGCCCTTTAGCGGCTCAGTCAAGAGGATGGACAAGTACTGCTGTAACTGTGTAGCCTCGGTCAGGAGCAAAAAGAGTTTTATACAGTGGTCAAAAGTTAAAGGCACCCCAAATGTCCATCAGCTGATGAATGGATAAACAAAATATGGTATAATGGAAAAGTATCTCACAATAAACAGAAATAGAGTACTGATACCTGCTACAAGATGAATGAACCTCAAAAGCATTATGCTGAGTGAAAGAAGGCATTCACAGAACACCACGTATTGTATGATTCCATTTACATGAAATGTCCAGAATAGGCAGATCTATAGAAACAAAGTAGATTATTTATTACCAGGGACTAGGGGACTGAAGGCAGTGACTGTAATGGGTACATTTGGGAGGTGACGAAAATGTTCTAAAATTGACTGTTGGTCATGGTAGCACAACTCTCTGAACACGTTAAAAACCACTCAATTGTACACTTTAAGTAGGTGTATTGTACGGTATGTGAATTTTATCCCAAAAGAGCTGCTATTTAAAAAAGGCTCCCAGGAGTTCCCAGGTGGTCCAGTGGTTAAGACTCCAAGCTTCCACTGCAGGGGGCCCAGGTTCAATCCCTGATCAGGGAACTAAGATAAATAAATAAAATAAATAAAAATTTTTTAAAAAATAAAATAAAAGAGCCTCCTCTATGCATCAAAATGTGGTGGTGACAGTGTGCATTTGCATAGAAGCACTGCCTTCAGGTCTTGCCTCCAGCAGTTTCAAGTCCTGGCCTTCTGAGTAGAGTTATCATTTGTTGTAATTTCCCAATTGAGACATACCTAGGTATGAGTATAAAGATTAGAGCTTAAAATTTTTCCTTTAGTCTTTTTCCATAATATTCTTCAGCAAGATGTCTATGCATGAATTCTATGGAGTTCTACCATTTTCTTTTCTGACTCTAGTAACTGGACAGAATTTAGGAAGCACGTGTCTGAAGAGGTGAGGGATTTGATTTATTTAGTTATATGGCTTTCAATCTCAGCTCTTCTTGCATGTCTGAGTATGACTGTTTTTACTTCTATCTTAACACAGGACACCAATTTTATCCATTCTATTCTGAGTGAGACGTTGTTGTTGTTGTTTTTATTTAATCCAAAATGCCTTTTAAAGTGAGTTTTTAAATGTCCTAAGTCTAATATTGTAGAATCTATCACAATCTCTTCTATTCTATTCTGCAATCTATTACAATCTATTCCAATGTAACTTTAAAATTTCCTCATTTTTGCATTTTATTTAATCACAGTTGCTTTATGGTAAAATGATAACAATAATAATAATGTGTGGATCCCTTACTAAGTGATAGACATTATGTTAAACATATTAAATGCATTATCTCATTTAGCTCTGCAAGATAAATATTATTTGTATGCCCATTTATAAGCAAGGAAACTGAGGCTTAGAAAAGTTAGATATCTTGCTCAAAGTTGTACATTCAGTAAATTCAGCCCTGCAGCTCAATCCAGATCTTCCTGACACTAAGTCCCATGCTCTTCTAAACCAGAGATCTGCAAACTTTTTCTGTAAAGGGCCAGGCAGTAAGTACTTTAGTCAACAGGAAAATTCAAGGATGTTATGTAGGTACCCATAAGAGAGAAAACAAATGTCCACACGTTTTGCAATTTGAGCCTCATACAATTTTCATGTCATGAAATATTATTCTTTTAATTTTTTTCAACCTACAAAAAATATAAAAATCATTCTGAGCTTGCAGGCTGTACAGAAAGAAGCAGCAAGCCATAGTTTGCCAACTACTGCCTTAACAAGGCAGTATGCACTGCCTTGTTAAGCTGAATTTTGCAAAAACAGATCACCCTTGCTATTTTAAACTCAGTTTGTAAATCATTCACCATTGCAACCACTCCCTGTCCTCAAAGGGTTAGGTACCATAGTATACTACCATACTAATATTCAGAGGAAGGTAGGTCTGAAACTGAGAAGTCTAAACTATTTCTCCAAGGACACTGATACCCAATTTAAGGAGCACCTGACTCTTTGCATTGTGGTAAGAGCCCTCTGTTGGCGCAGAGCTGAATTCCAGCAGCTCAGCTTTGTGGCAATAACCCTGCCATATGTCCTTTGGCATAATTCCCTGCTCCTCCCTTTTGCCTCATTTTTCTCCTTTGAATAATTATGATAGTTGCCACGAGAAAAAGTAAGGACTGTAGATACATCCAAATCAGAGGAAAGCTAAAAATAATGCCAACTTGGTATTGTTTTTTTCTCTCAATTTTGCAACTTCCTGCAAAGGAAAGAACACATCAGTGACCAGCAATAACTATTGGCTTAGAGAAAAGGAAACTGAGGGTTTCAAAATTAACCCAGTTCCTCTTATCTAGCTGTGGTTGGTAAATAAATAAATATTTCTTAAATGCTAATATTTATTGATTTATTTGCTATTTTTCATTAGATGCACATGAACTTAGTGGGAATATCTCTGAAAGGCCAGAGGCCTGTGGTTTTTATTCTTGTAACTGCCTTAGTTAAGACAGAATAACAATATTCAAGTATCATAGAGTCCTCCATTAAGATGTAAAACCATTTTATGCACATGAAATAATATTCCTTCCCCAAAATATTGAAGGTGGCTGGCAGGTGAAATAAGTACATTTCTGTGTTTTTAGGGAGTGTGACTTTCATTTAAGGCTGTCAGTAATATTATTTGAATTCATTGTGTTAGGCTGTTAAACTATGCTACTTATAAGGCTTAGTTTATAGTCCAGTCACTTTTAAATCATCTTCCCACAAAATCTTTTAAAAAAAGAAAAGCGCTGTTCAAAGCCTGCAGGCTGGCCAACTTGAGTGGTGCACTATTCTCTCCAAAATAGACTATCAGGCAAAGAGTGGGTGTT
Organism: Eubalaena glacialis; assembly: GCF_028564815.1. Lineage (NCBI taxonomy): Eukaryota > Metazoa > Chordata > Mammalia > Artiodactyla > Balaenidae > Eubalaena > Eubalaena glacialis. Next base: position 52,261,937 of record NC_083724.1, read on the forward strand.
GAGCAAAACTAGAAAAATGGTGTGCAATGTTTTATATTGTAATGGTTTAGGAGACAGTCTAAATAATATCCTCTTCTACTGTCGATAGAAATTTAGAAGTGACATTTGTGGCTTTATTTAAGTTTCACTTTCTAACTTTTATGGTTTTAAAGAAGTGTATGCCAAAATCCACAGGCACCTGCTCATGATTGCTTAAATGTAAATAAAAGACAGAAACAAAAGTGAAAGATCTCCATTCTTCCTTCCTCTTACTATTCCTCCAAATTTCCTCAAAGAGTGTTTAATTGCACTTAACTGAAATACTGTGCTCTCAGCAAAGCCAGGGCTTCCTGGTTTCAAGACCAGTGTCTTTGGAGTCCCATAGCTCTGTCTCTCAATTAGGCATTACGACTTCACTTATGGAGGAAGATTCATGAACTTTCTTCAGATTGACTTACTTACTTTCCTCTTATTATTTTAATGTTTTTGTTCTGCCCTTGAGTCTCAGTGTAGGCTGCTCCAAATACATAGCAGCAAATATTTTCAAGCCACGCAGCCACTTCCGTATCTCTATCTCAATCACCTAATCTTTCTATGGGAACTGCCTTCACATCAGCATCCTTCAGCACCCTTACTCCTTCTGCAAGCTACCTTTATTTTAGTGGTCCTTCCAAACTTATGTGCATAATAATTTGAAATTTCCTGAATTAGGTAGTGTATGACTCATCCCCCTCTTCTTTAATAATAGCAGACCCCCTGAATTTTAAGCTAGGTACGTGGCCTCTTAGGATAGATTACCCTTCCTAGTCTACCTTGCAACTAGGAATGGTCATGTGATGAAGTTCTGGCTCATGGACTGGATGAGAAGTGGTGTGTGGCAGTTTTGTAGAACCTAGTGTCCTTCATTTCTTCTTTCTCTTGCTGCCTGGGATACAGAAGTGATGGCTGGAGCGATTCTTGGTTACTAAGAATGGGAGCCACACCCCAGAGATGTGGGAGCAGAGACCTGGAAGCAGCCCACACCCTGCTGTGGAGCTGCAGGAGAGGAAAATGAACTTTCGTGCTGTTTAAATTTCTGTTCATGCCACTGAAACGAATTCTCACCAATAGAAGGTTTTACTTGTTTGTCTTTAAAATAATATAAATAACACCTGAATGTATTCTAATTAGAAAAAATTCAGACAGTCCATGTATATATGAGATTGTACTTATGTACGTGTGTGTGTATGATGACACGCATGCAGTATGTTTGAAAGGATACACATCACTGTAATAAGAGCAGACAGGGGCAATGGGGGAAGAGGAGAAATGGTTACATTTTATTTTTTAATACATCTTTGTATCATATTACCGGTTACAAAAGACAAAAGGCATCTATAATTTTTAACACGAAAACTAAACATTTTTAAATAAATAAGATATATATCAACAACCTTTTTATGGAAGGCAAATTTTTAAATAGCTATCAAAATCTTAATTTTATAGGTCTTTTGACCTAGGAATTCTATGGCTAGAAATTTGTCCTACATATATACATATGCAGACATTTATGACATTTATAGTAGGTGTGTTGTAGGTAAAATGTTGGGAAAATCCTAACTATCCACCTGTAGGGGAGTAGCTAAATAGATTTGGCACATCCATACATTGGAATACTGTGGTAGAGCAAAGCTTTGCACTGTATTTACATACGAAACTGCTAGAAGCATCTTTGTTTTGGACAGCCCCCAAGAAAAAGACAGACAGAAGAGTCTGAATGAAGCTTTCTGAATAACAAGAGAATCTATACTATACAAGATGGATTTCTTTCTGATCACAGGTGTGGTAAATTCATGTACAGCTTAATTGAACAAATTTAATCTCCCGTAACACTTGTATTCTATAGATTAAATAACCAATTATGATTTCCTTTAACAAACATGTTTATAAGCTTTATGGTCATTACATGCTTTAAAGTTGAAGGTGACATTCCTAGGAGATTAAATAAAAACTTTGAAGTTAACAGTTGACTCAACTGGAGAGCTACTTGCTCTTTTGCAGTAAACATTGAAGAGGAAAATTAACATAACAGGGATTAACATATACACACTACTATATATAAAACAGATAACCAACAAGGACTTATTTTGTAACACAGAGAGCTATACTCAATATTTTGTAATAACCTATAAGGGAAAAGAGTCTGAAAAAGAATATATATATGACCGAATCACTTTACTGTACACCTGAAACTAACACAACATTGTAAATCAACGATACTTCAATAAAAAATTAAAATTAATTTAAAATTAAAAAATAAAGACCATACTCATAAGCACACATATAATAAATATATCATAATAGCAATAGCGCACACATAGACCTTTGCCCTACCTGGCCAGTGCTCCTTGTCTCCTTGTTCATTGTGCTTCTGTGGTCACCAGAATGTAAAACATTCACTTTATTATCTTAACTGAACAGAATAGTAACCAGATGAGTACTTCGAATTCTAAAAACTCTTGGGTCAATAAGATTCTGCCTTTCCAAGTTTTGCATCAAATATCATTGTGACCCATAATTTCTCTTTTAATATTAAGCAAAGCAGAATCAAGTTTTTAGTTTAAAATGTTTTATTTCACTAATACAAGAGTCACTAAAAAGATATATTCTTAAGAAGAAAAAGAAAAGTACAGAATAGTGCAGTTCCACCGGGAAGGGAAGAGCAGGAAAGAGAATGGTTAATGTAATAATATTTAGTTTTAGTACTTCATTTAAAAATGTCTCTACCTCACCTTGTTTTCCTACTTGCCGCTTTCTGAGCAATGGGTAAAATTCTGGTCACTACTTCACCATTAATTTCTTATCAATCCATTGCCATTTTCCCAGCTGAAAGGTAAAACATCCTTTTAACCTTTAACTTTTCATTTTGAAACTACTTCAAAATAACTTACAAAAGTTACAAAAATAGTACAGAGATTGCCACATATACCCTTCATCCTGTTTCCCCTAATTTTAATATCTCACACAATCGCACCACAGTTATCAAAAGCAGGAAATTAACATTGACACAATGCTGTTAACTAATCTACAGACCTTATTCAAATGTTGCTCGCTGTCTTCTGTTTGCTCGCTAACATCTGTTTTCTGGACCGGGATCCAGCATAGAATCTCGCATTGCACTTAGCTGTCACATGCCCTACTTTAATCAGGAGTATTTCTCTGTCTGTCATTCCTGAACTTGACAGTTTTGAAGAGTGTTTGTCAGTTATTTTGTAGAATGTCCCTCAACTTGGGGTTGTCATATGCTTCCTCAGGATTAAATTCAGGTTATGCATTTTGGGCGGGAGTAGCACAAACCGATGTTATATCCTTCTCTGTGTATCACTTCAGAAGGCATGTAATATCCATCCGTCCCTTTACTGGTGATGTTAACTCTGATCATTTAAAAGTACTGTCTGCCAGGTTTCTCCACCATAAATTAACTGTTTTCCCCATTGCAGTTAATAAGTATCTAGCGGGAGATACTTTGAGACTATGTAAATATCTTGTTTTTCATCATACTTGTACTTTAGCCCACTAATTTTATCATCCATTATTCTTTTTTTTTTTAATTACAGCCTTTTTAGGGTATAATTTACCTAGCACGAAATTCACCCATTTTTTAAAAATTTTTTTAAATTTATTTATTTATTTATTTATTTATTTTTGGCTGTGTTGGGTCTTCGTTTCTGTGCGAGGGCTTTCTCTAGTTGCGGTGAGTGGGGGCCACTCTTCATCGCGGTGCGCGGGCCTCTCATTATCACGGCCTCTCTTGTTGCGGAGCACAGGCTCCAGGCGCGCAGGCTCAGTAATTTTGGCTCACGGGCCCAGTTGCTCCACAGCATGTGGGATCTTCCCAGACCAGGGCTCGAACCTGTGTCCCCTGCATTGGCAGGCAGATTCTCAACCACAAAATTCACCCATTTTAAGTGTACAATTCAAGAGTTTTAATACATTTATCCAGTTGTACAACAATCACCACAATCTAGTTTTAGAACACTTCCATCATCCCCCAAAGTTCCTGTGTGTCTGTTTACAGTCTTCTCTCCACCTTGGGCCCCAGGTAACCATTGATCTGCTTTGCGTCTTTGTTTATACAATACACTAATCTTTTTCTCATTATTCATTTGCTTGACTTTTTACCCTTGTTCATCTGCATAGGAGCAGACTAGATAGTTTACGAATGAGAAAACTTAAATCTAACACATTGTTTGGTATTTGACACGGGACACTGATCAGCCTGAAAGTCAAGAGAAATGATGAATCATTCATTGACGTCAAACTAAACATGGCCTTTGGAAATTCTGTATATTAGTAGGAGCTGAATGATCCAGATGCTTTAGATCTTCAATTAATTCATAAGTCTTCTCAATTAAATTCCGTTTCTGAATATGCTAAGTCAAAGGCACAACATTTGATATCTTACAAGTGTTCAGTAATTCTGATTTTATCACATCAGCGTGACTTGGAAAAATATTAAGGTCCGGAGGTTTTGTTTCTTCGTTTTGTTTTGTTTGGCTTTGGTTTCTTAGTGTTATAGGTCTTCTTGGTTTGCTGTTTAAAAGTGTTTTCATCAGAGCCAGTTTAACTAACTCGATGCAATATAATTTCAGGGCTAGTATGTCTTTCCCACACCCTCCAAGTGAGTATGAAAAAGCTTCATCATTTTAGAACTGCCAGCTTGAACTATATAAACCAAATGTAGCTCACAGTTATTTTTTTTGTATTAAGCAATGTTTAAAAAATCAGGACATTTCCATTTGTAAAAATTTACATATCTGGCTTTTCTTGAGAAATCCTTAAATCTTGTGATACAAGGCTCATGTTTCCGTAGCTAGAGCTAAGCAGTAGCAGTCCACTGGAGGAACAGAGCACGTGTTCAGAGCACATGCTCTTCAGTTTGTCACATCCCACCAATTCCTTATTCAAACTTACCAAGACTGCTTCCCTCAGTTAAGCTCCTTGCCCAACCCCGTTTCGACATTTGAGTTTGCAATCCTAGGTTGAAACCTGAACAATAATTGTTGGATTTTTTTTTTAATTGAGCCAAAACAGACAGAATAAAGCTCACTAATCTTAAGTGTACAGATTGATGAGTTTTTTTCATATAACCACAGATATAGGAAAATTTAACTTTTTTTCATCCTTCACCTACACCTACACCTAGTACAAACACTATTTCTATCTCCCCACACTTTCAATATGTTTATGTTGGCTAAATTAATATTTATTTTAACATTGTTATGACTGTGTACATGATATTCACAGTTGAGCTTCAGGGTGTCCTATGAATATTTTTTTCTTTCTTACTCAACTTTTCATTTTCCCTGAAAGTAATAGCTTTTTTGTTTTTGTTCTTGTAGTTTTGTTTGCTTACTATCAAGTACTTATCACTAATTTATCTCAAACTCTTAGACACTTTAAATATCCTTTTCATATGTTCAAAAGGATCAGGTATTCCTTTAATTTCACATTCTTTACAAAATCTATCCTGGGGTCATATGACACCTTGATCTTGGACTTCCAACCTCTAAAACTGTGAGAATAAATTTCTGTAGTCTAAGCTACCTAGTCTGTGGTATCTTTTTATGGCAGACCTAGCAAATGAATACACCAGTGTTTTGAAATTGCACAATAATATGCCTTGAAGTGGGTCTAATTTCATTTATTATCTAGGCACTCAGTAGCTCGTACAGTATGTAAATGCATGTCCTTTCCTTGAACTTTCTAGAATTATTTTATTGATGATTTCCTTTCTTTCGTTTTTCTCTCTCTCTTCGTGGGACTGCTCTTATGCAGCTGTTGAACTTCTTATTCTGGTCCTATCACTTTTTTTTTTAAACTCTTATTTTCCACCACTTTGTCTTTTTGCTCTACTTTCTGGGAGATTTGCTCAACTTTATCATTCAAACTTTCTTTGAATTTTGTATTCTGCTAATCCCCAGGTCCCCTTTTTTATTCCCTTAATGTTCCTTTAAAAGATAACATAATATTCTTGTTTCATGGGTTCAAAATTACCTCTTATCCCTCTGTGGATATTTATAATAGTTTTCTGATCCCATCATAGGCTTGGTTTCTTCCAGTTGCTTTTTTGTTTGTTTGTTTGTTTTGGTCTCTACCTTTCAAGTTGGTTCTCCTTAGGTGTCTGACAATCTTTGGCTGTCTACTCAAATTTAGGAATGACGTACTAAAAAAGCTTCTTGGAAGTTCTGACCCCATGGGTGAGCCTTGTTGACTGTCAGCTTCAGTTTTGAGTCATCTGGCTGGGCCGTTTATTGGGGGCGCTCTTGATGTCTTTCCTCTCAAGGTGGTCAGATACCCCAGAGAAATTACCCCAGTGCTCTGAAATTAGAACAGAGGTAAAAGACTTGGGATTTTATTGGGTTATAAATGTTTCCAAAAAAGTTTCTGTTTATGGTATTGAATCTCATCCCCAAATGTGCCAAGTGTTCCCTGAAAGTAATTTTATTTTACCATATGCAGCCTCTGCCAGGCTGGGAGAGGGACAGTTATCTGGCTATACAGGGTTGAATAGAAGATCTATAGATCTAACCACTTCTTAAACACACTTACAAACCAATCCCTCTGTTTTTAACCAAACCTTTATCCACATTTCCAGAGGTACCTGATATTCCCAGTCTTTTGGGAGGTCTTTGATGTAATCAGGTACTTCCTAGCTTTTTCCAAGGCAAGTTAAGGGATCATCTTTCTCAGGTCTATTAAATTGGATACCTCTTTTCTATATGGCTTCTAAATCCCAAAATCTTATTGTTCTTGTCTTCCTTCCTAATCTCATTGTCATTGTAGATTTCTGCCTTAAAAAGCAATTCCTTTACTGTCATTTTACTTGGGTTTCAAGAAAAAGCCAAAGTAAATGCATATATTCAATGGATCACCCCAAATCAGAAGTCAGTTTTGCATTTTTACAAGGGAACTAAAAGCTGTCTCAGGAGTGTTTGAAGACAAACAGGCCTGCTTTATAATTTTGCTACTGGCCATCCCCACATTCAGTGTATCTGGTTGACAACTGTATCCACAGAACAGAAATTGCAACTCTGACTCATGCTTTTATCTGAGCAGCCACAAGTTCATTCACTTTTATAGTTCGCTTGTCAATTGAAAAGGAAACTCTAATTCTAGTAGCTTTAACTCTGGCCAAAGGAATCTTGCAAAATTTCAGATCTTCCTGGCTTTAGTCAAAAGTATTAATCTTCCCCCAACCCCTGGTTTTCTTCTGAAATAACACAGCCTCCAATTTTTGAGTGCTCAGTATGTGCTAGGCACTGGGCTAGGCACTTTTACATGCATTATCCCATTTAATCGTCCCTACAACCCTGCAATGTCCACATTATTATCCCCATTTTGCACAGTGGGAAATTGAGGCTCTGAAAAGTTAAAGGGTTTGTTCAGCTTCACACGTCTGTTAAGTGATGAAACTAGGGTTTAAATTCAAGTCAGCCTGAGTCCTGACCCCCTTTCACTCCACTCTGCTGTCTTAATGATAATTTCTTTCTGGGCTTCTTGAGGGTTCATTTTCATGTCCCCAGGTCATTTAATTATGTTTCCTTCTCCTTTTCCAATCCAATTCCCATACTATATGCCCTATGTCAGTGAATGGCATCCAGCTGCTTCTGTCTTTCCAAATGTCTAGACCACTCTTCTAACCTGTGTCTGGCTATCTTCTTACCCACCTTACACATCACTTCCTTGGGAAAGATTTCATGACTTTCCAAGGATCGATTTGGTGTCTTTCGTGTGCTTCTGTAACACATACAGAATCCTGTTTGCCTGATTAAAGCAGTGAGTATCCTGTCTAGAAATTATTTATTTACTTATCTATATCTCAACTACACTAAACTATAGGCTCCTGAGGACAGCGGCAATAGTCATCTTATTCATGTGACATGTCTATAGCCTAGTGCAATGCCTGGCACATAGCAGGTACTCATTAAATATCTTGTTGAATAAATGAATAAACGATTGAAGATATACATACACCTCAGTCTGAATGAAAAAAACTTTTTCATTTAAAATAATGTTCTAATGACATTTTAACATATGTCAAACAGGATTTCATAAAAAAACACATCTTTAACACTTTACATTTACTATTCAGAATACAGATAATATTTTAACTTCCACATTTAAAACTGTAGTGTGGATGTTAATCCATGAAGTAAATGCTGACAAATTTGCAAAATACTTATTGAATTTCATTGTAGAATTTTAAAATATGAATTTTAATTTATATATAAATTAAATGTCATCTTATTCTCAGCTAGAAATCTGTCATGCTTTGAAGCCTTCTGTTTTAATTGGGGAAAAAATTCCATTATATAATGGTAAAGTAAAATTCAAGGAATAGGGGCTTCCCTGGTGGCGCAGTGGTTGAGAATCTGCCTGCCAATGCAGGGGACACGGGTTCGAGCCCTGGTCTGGGAAGATCCCACATGCCGCGGAGCAGCTAGGCCCGTGAGCCACAATTACTGAGCCTGGGCGTCTGGAGCCTGTGCTCCGCAACAAGAGAGGCTGTGATAATCAGAGGCCCGCGCACCGCGATGAAGAGTGGCCCCCACTTGCCGCAACTAGAGAAAGCCCTCGCACAGAAACGAAGACCCAACACAGCCATAAGTAAGTAAGTAAGTAAGTAAATAAATAAATAAATAAACCCAAAAGTTAAAAAAGAAAAAAATGCAAGGAATAATCAGAAAAGTATTTATGATCTCCAGTTGTTACTGTGAATGGATCTGTTGCTATTTTTCTTGAGGCCTATGTGATAAACCTCTTATCGTAATTCCTGAGGAAATAGAAATTCATACAACTGTTATCAGAATTTACGCAAAATGTTTCCCAGAAGATGTGATTTTCCAGCTTAGACATCCTATGATTCAAAATCAGCCAAATTAAAAGAGCAGATTGATGGGATAAAATACAAAGAATGGGGAGAAGTAATAAACCTTTCCCTGAAAGAATACAACCTTTTACACATCTTTTAAAAATTGTAAAGACTTCAACTGCTTTGTCATGACACCCCATACAAATCTTTACAGTGATTTGAGAATCCACCTGTGGATTCTATTTAGAATCAGGGAAGGTCTAGGAAGCCACAGTCAACCTCTGAGCTACCCTTGAGGGAAAAGAGTCATTGACCAAATATTAACTGTCCAGATATATTCATAGCATGGCCACACAGAAATGAGAATGAATGGTCTCCAACTGAAGACAACAATATTGATGAATCCACAAACAAAATGTTGACCAGGCAGAAAAGCTTCCATTTACACAAACTTCAAAAGCAGATAAAACTGATATATGGTGTTAGTAGGATATTAGTTGCCCTTGTGAGAACTCAACTAGGAAAGGGTAAGATGGGGTCTTCTGGAAGCTAGTAATATTCTCTTTCTTGAGCTGGGTGATTATTACATGGATGTGTTTACTTTGTACATTTATTGCTGTGTACTTATCTCTATGTCTCTTATACATTGAAAAAATTACTAGCAAAATAAAGCATCATCTGTAGCATTTTCCAATAATCTACTGCAGTCTCCAAGAGCTCCTAATCTAGGGAAGAGAATGCTCTGAACTATGGCCTTCCTAAATGTGGCTTAATGGCAGGATATCTAAGACTATAGTAACAATATGCTGAAATGTAAGTTCCACTGGGATAAACAAATACAACAAATAAGATATTCCACAACCAGCTCACCATATGCAGAATTTACCAAGGAAATTCTGAGAACCATTTCCATGATTCTTGGATCCCACAGGATTTCTAAAGTGTTTTTGTTTGTTTGCTTGTTTGTTTGGTTTTTGAGAAGATTTTGCCAAGGAGAGTTCCCATTTCTGCCTGTGGGGACAGGAGACATAAATGAGGGAGGGCTGCTGCTTCCTTCCAAGGCTTCCAAGACACATTTTAGAGCTTGAAATGACAATTTTATTGCAGCTGGGAGACACAAGTATGCTGCCTGATGCCTGACCAAGGATGTTAAAGTGGCCTGGGACACAAAGGTAGAGGTTGTGTTGGGATCAGCCAGGATTGTCAAGCCAAGGAGTTGATAAGCAGTTTCAATGAATCAGATGTGGGCCACACGGAAAAGATCCAACCAAGAGTCATTTGGGGTTCCATCAAGTAGGGTCACTTAGAGAGTGGAGGACCCTAGCAGCAGGAAATTGGAGGGGAGCTGCAAAGGAGTCACAAGTAAACAGGAGGCATAGAAATGAACAAACCAAGTAAAATGACTTATAGGAGAGAAGTCTCTAGGAAAACAATCTTCCAAAAGACCTAAAAAGATACAAGGAAAGAGTCAGCTTTGAATAATAAGAGCTTTCTTATACTCACCATTCCTCCAACCCCAAGAGGTCAGAAACTAGCTAGCCAGCTGTGGTGGGAGAAGAAAAGAAAGGAAAAATAGTGCAAAGTGGAGGGAAGAAGCCAACCATGCATTCTTCCCCTCCTTTGCCTCTGCAGGCTGCCAGGCTCAAGCATTCCGCAGCTGGGGGAATATTTGACATTAAACATAAGGTGGAGTTTTGGTCAGTATCTTGGGCTGGACATTCTGGTCTCAGACTTGAAACTATGTTTGCAACCAAGAACTTTGACCTAAGAGTAAGAGAAAAGTCATGGGACCTGCCCACATTCCCATACGGGATTGGCAAGGATTATCCCTGCTGAATGCACTTTTGAAGAGGCAGTGGGAAACTGATATGTTTTGTTTCCATTTATCAGTCATATATTCACTGGATGGGTTACATGGACATTTACATTAGTATACTCAGTTTTTATTTTTTTAATCTGTTTTTTAATTTTTTAATGAGGTATAGTTGATGTACACTATTATATAAGTTTCAACTGTACAACATAGTGATTCGCAATTTTTAAAAGTGTACTGAATTTTTAAAAAGTTTATTGCTGAATGATGATCTGGTCCTGGACAGAGAACCATGTCAGGCTTCTAAATTCGCAGTATGCCTGCTCATACAGGTTGCCTATACTAACTGACGTTTCTTCAAGCTATCCCTCTCAACTATGTTAAAATAATCCAAGCTAAAACTTCATCTGATAATAGTTTTTAATCTTATACCCTTTGAGGATATTTCATTTTATTTGCTAAGTCTCAACAGCTTTGGTATATAACAGAATCATCTGGAGACCTTGGCAGACTTATGGAGGTCTATGCTTCATCCTATTTCAATGAGTCTGGGCCTCTGTGTTTGTTCTTAGCTCTCCAGGTAATTCTAATCTTCTCAAAGTTTGAGAACTTTTGTCTTAAAAGACATAAATTGTTAGTGGTTGGGACATAGGTTTGGGGGCGTGGCAGACAGAGCACCTGAATTTAACATCCATATTCTACATATTACTCTCCACCAGCACCGTGCTGCTACACTGTTATAAGAATTGCAAAGATCACATGGTTGAATTGTGCCATAGTATGATATCCAATCTGTGGTCCTGCCCAGTCAGTGGTGTGTGAGGACCAGGGGACACTGAGTCAGGCAAATTTGGACAAA